>NC_137703.1:21224488-21842754 GCF_964034855.1 Anser brachyrhynchus
CATAAAACATACACAGACACATGCACAGAAAAAGAAAAAAAAAAAAACACTGCGCAATAGATAACACATATACTCACATTCTTAGGTTGCATTTTAGCATTTGGAAAATGGAAGGATTGTTTACTCCAATAACCTGTGAAGTAAATAGTAAAATAATAGTAAATAGTAAAGTAATAGTAAATAGAAAAAGGTGAGCAGTGCCACAGGAACAACAGAAAAACAACAAATAGGAAATCCCAGATGTATAGATCTGAATGGTTGCTTCACATATTTTCAGGTATTACACAGGCCACGTTGCATTTCTTGCATCTTGACTCCTGCACAAACAATGGACTCTTGACTATTTCAATGTCTTGGTGCTAGTGTAATAATATAATGTAGCTCATGTTAGCTTAACCTAAATCCTGTGAGAAAAAGTTCCAGAGGAAAGCACACGGCAGCTGTCTGAAACGTTATTTATTACTGTCTGCAGTGATTTTGTCAGTCGCCACAAGCTGAGCACGGTTAGTACTAGTGTGCAAGACCTTCCTAGTGTTCCTTGATGCAATGGGCGGTTGTTCTAGTAGTTCAGTAGGTGGCACTGAATGCAGTAATGTGTCAGTGTGTTATACAGTTGGAGATTATTATACAGTTGGAGATTTTCCTGATACAAAAAAGACAGGGATCTCCTGGAAAGAGTCCAGGGGAAGGCCACAAAGATGAAACAGGGCCTGGAGCATCTTCCCTATGAGGAAAGGCTGAGAGACCTGGGTCTGTTCGGCCTTGAGGAAAGAAGACTGAGAGGGGATCTTATTAACATTTACAAATATCTTAAGTTTGGGAGACAGGGATTTGGCCAACCTCTTTTCAGTGATTTGTGGGGACAGGACAAGGGGCAATGGCCACAAATTGGAGCACAGGAAGTTCTGCACCAACATGCGAAAGAAATTATTCACGGTGAGGGTGACGGAGTACTGGAACAGGCTGCCCAGGGAGGTTGTGGAGTCTCCTTCTCCAGAGATATTCAAGGCCCATCTGGATGCCTACCTGGGCAGCCTGCTCTAGGGAACCTGCTTTGGCAGGGTGTTTGGACCCGACGATCTCTTGAGGTCCCTTCCAAACCCTACAATTTTGTGATTCTGTGATTAGAACTGGGAGAATGGTAGATATTTTGTGTTTGTTCCTAAACTGAAAAAAGAGAAGAAAGGAGGGGTGGGAAAAAAAATAATAAAAAAAATGTGTTCCACTGAAAACATCTTGTTTCCTCCAGCATAGTGTTTGATTTTGAGTGGGGATTATTTTGCCTTTTCAATTATTCCTTTTTCTTATTATTTTTCCCACCAAGAAAGATTTTAATTAGAGATTGTAACCTCAAAATTCAAAATGAAAAAAATCTGTCTTCAGAATTTCAATGAAAAATGTTTAGAAGTTTCTGAGAAATGTGTCAGAATGCAAAAAATAAGTGTTTAGATGACAGTAGCAAAAAGCAAGTAACAAGTGATTAAGCTACAGATACACTTGTCCAAAATCCAACACAACACATTAAACAAAGTGAATTCCAGGCAGTTATCCTTAAGTATAATGTTACTTAATATCTGGGCACATTTGTGATGGGGAGAAGAAGAAATAACCACTATGGTCTGGACTAGCTTTTAGCAGCAACAGCTGCAGGCTATACCTGAATGAAGTTCCAGAGTAAGCTGAGCCATATTTTCACATACATGTAGGTGGTAAAGGAAGCAAATAAGCTAATGATCTTATCTTAAAACATAGGTCCTCTTAGATACTTAGACATTTAAGATTTCTTAAAACTTTCAGGCCTTAGGCTTTCAGTCTGCTCAATTGATGCTCAGCTGCCAAGCAAGATTGATTCCACCCCCAAGCGCATACATTTTTTGCCACTAGGCTCAAACATCCAGTCCTTAAATCCTAAACAGCCTGATGGCTCCCTTCAGCAATTATAAAGGAGATAACACAGGAAGATGCTGCTACAGTCATACCCATGTCCCTAACCCATCCCATTAGCCAACTTTTTGATAAGTTGGAAGATAGCAAATCAACATAAGGATATAAACCTGATCTCCTTCTTCCCAGTTCAACTCTAGTGGAACTCCTGTAAGATCTTGTACAGTCTATCTATTTCTTCTTCTGAAGCTATTAGCAAGTATTTTCTTTCCCAGTGACAAATAGAGAACTGAAAATATAACTACTGCATCTTCTAGCACTTGTGTTATATACAGTGAAGCAAAGGGAACATCTTTGCACAGAAAAATAATGCAAGTTCTAACTAGTCTAAGCTGAAACAACTTTTTGCTCTTTATCTTTCTCTTGTTAAAAATAAATTTGCATATCTTTAAAGTAAGAAGAGTAATAAGTATGTATTTGCAGGGGACACTGTAGAAATAACAACTTGAAGCCAAAACAAAAGCTTATTTAATTATATGTTTATCAGTTTAAAATAAGAATAAAAGAGAATGTAGAACCCTGAACCCAAAGGGGGAGTTGACAGTGTAATGGAGGCAGGAGATGCATATAACCATGCTGTGATCTCTGTTCTGTTTCAAAGTATCACTTGGCTTTTTCTTATTTGCACCTACGGTATGACAGCATACAGAAGGAATGCTAGCAGCTAAGGCATGAAGGCATTTCTATCTTTCTTAACCATAAGTACAGTCAAAATTGACTGACTGTATCCAATGTATTAGAGCAGATAACCAAGTAGTTAATTGTGTACATTTCTAACATTCATTGGACTGGAAAATTGTAAAAGTAAAAAGAGAAGGTAGAGGCAGGGAGTGAAATGTGCTTTGATTATCTGGGAAGATTATTAGATTGGACTTTTTTGAGATTGCACAAGAAAGGAAATTTTCACCCATGTAATCTGAATATAATGAATCCTTTATTTCAATTTAATCTACAGTTTTGTCTTTCCTGTTTGTAATACATTTGACACCTGCTGTTTTACCTTATGCCTTCATCTAATATCAACGTTTCTCTCAGGGTAAACGTATTATCTCTTTACAGTAATACCTTTGGAATTGCTTTCCCAGTTATGGCCCTAGTACTTTTTATCAAAACAATACAATCTAAGCAATAACCAGGAAGATATTGTAAAGGCATTCTCATGCTTCCCTGTTCCTTTCAGAATACTTTATACCAACAAGCCTTGAACTTTCTAATCAGCACTGCAAAATACGTACATATAACCACAGAAACAAGTGACCTATAACCTGGAATAGTCCAGGTTCACATAATACGAACCGATTGTGTGAGTCTGCTGCAAATGTTCCTACCTTTCCGCAGCACGAGTCTATAGCAGGAGGCATAATGCATCAACATAAACTGACATCAGATGAGTATTTGTCTCTGTTCTCTGTCTCTCTGTTTTTAGTGATTTCTAATTGTGACGATGAATCACACTACTGGAAGTACAGTGCAGCAAGGTATCATATAAATCATATGTTATTTCTATTGTTGCTACAAATGAGTTACCTGCCTTCTCACACATCAGTCAGGATTCTGTTGTTTGAAGCAGCTTTAGGCCCTAATTGGTAATAATTTATGTGTGGTAAAACTTAATGACTCCAGCAAGACAGTTCTTGCACAGGACGTTAAGAGTTAGTTCCTTACATTGCTCAGAAGATTTTCAAAGTTGCTCTTAAAATTCCAGGGTGTGAGCAAGCCTCACATCTACTAAAACTGTTATGGCTTCCTGCTTAAGCTTTTCATCAGTGACACTGTATGACCTTCGAAAGCCACCCCTCTGAGTACATCACTTTAAAAGGTTATTTCAAGAATACAAAATAAGAGCATACTACCAGTTCGTAGATGGACTGGATCGTACTCACAGTCAGTTGGTGAGAACTATTCTGCTTTACTTCCCTGTAAATACACTACAACTCAGTCTTATGCTTATTCATTGATGTGTCTAATTCTGCCATAAACAGACAAGGTCTTGCACAGGGCACAAGCAGGTCCATCTATGTGCTGTTGCTCTAAGGCAACAGCACATAGGCAAATGATGGTGCATAGAACACTGTATGCTGAACACTGTATGACTACATGAACACAAAGGAAAAAGATGGATTGTGGTCTGATTGCTCTGCAGAAATACAGCAGAAGAAGCCTTTTGAATACCATCACGTATCTACTAGTTCAGTCGGCATTTTTCAGATACTTGGCACAACTCAGATAGTGTGAACGTAGAAGATGGTGCTTGGCCATGTCCACTGGCATTATGTGGAATAATAAATAATAATTATTTTCTATAATGGGTTCAGGGAGCAAATAAGCCACATTGCCATGTCAGCTTTTTAGCTCTGAGTCACAAAAGACTTTTCTCTTTCCCTGCAACTGGATGGCAGATTGTTTAGGGTGACATTATCTGGGTCCAGATGGTCCCACCTACTGCAAAATCTGTAGTGCTTGTTTATTTTGTAATGGTTCTGTGCCTTGATCTTTTAACAGCTCTCTGGAGAAGGAGGGGGAAGAGTTAGTAGGCGCAGTGTGTTGTTCTGCTGTGTCTTCAGTGAATGGTGTTCCCTCAGTTTTTGGTTTGCTTTTTGTTTGTTGTTGTTGTTTTGTGGTGTTGTTTTTCGTTTCAGTTTGTTACTGAGTTGTTTTCCAGAGAAGAGAACTGAAGGCACTAGGATTTTATTGAAAACAGAATATGATTATTAACTTGCTTAATGATCTGCTTCCCATTAGGGGGGGGACACAGGGAAATTATTCTTATGGAAAGGACAGCACCTCCTTGAAATGCAACTCTGTTCCAAAATATAAATCTAAAAGTGTTATTGGCAACTGCATATTTACCATTTATTAGGGATCGCATGGTAAATCTACTTAGACTCACAGGATAATCCACATGGGAAAGGTCTTCTCATGAGGTCTCTGTCAACTTCTGGTAGGTTTCTCAGGGCTGTATGCAATCTGATCTTGAAAATCTCTGTGGGCAACACATTCCACTGCTTGACTGTCTTCATAGACAAAAAGCTTACTCTTCAGCCAAATCTTGTCTTGTTTCTGTTTATGCCTGTCACTTCTTGTCACTCCATTGTGCACTGTGAAGAGCCTGGTTCCATCTTTTCAATAGCCTTCCCATGACTACCAGGGGCCACTGCTAGCCACCCCTGCCCCTGAAGCTGTCTTTCCCCCAGGCTGAACAAACTCAGTTTCCTCAGCCTCTCTTCACAGGACAAGTGCTCCAACCCCCAATCACTTTATGGTCCTCCTCTAAATTCACTCTAGTGTTTCAACATCTTCCAACACTCTGCCAAGGTCCTTTTCAGTAGAGTTGCTCCTCACAAAATTGGGGATTGTTTTTTCTCAGATGCAGGACTTTGCATCTGTCCTGAATTTCATGAGGTTTACATAGGTCCATTCCTCCAGCCTATCTAGTCACCTGTGTCCAGCTGCCCTGACCATCAGGTATATCAACAGCTCCCACCAGTTCAGCGTCATTTGCAAACTTGTTCAACAAGAGCTCCATCACATCCTGTAGGTCATTATTTAGATATTAAACAGCACAGCTCCCCAAGTAGACTGTCCCAGTACTTCACTTTTTATTGGTCTGCTGGGAGACCAAGATCCTCTAAGTACTGCCTTCTGAGCCCCACCATCCCACCGTTTTTTTACCCATCCAGTTGTCCAGCCATCCACACCACAACATCCTAACTGGGATACTAGAATACTGTGGAAAACTGTCTTGAAAGCTTTGCTAAAGTCTAGAAAAATGACATCAGCTGCTCTACCCTCATCCACAAGTCATGTACTTTATCTTGGGAGGCAAGCCGGTTAGTCAGACATGATTTACCTGTAGTAAATCCATATCAACTTCTTTCAGTCCCCTTTGCACCCTTCATGCACCCAGAAATGTGTTCAGGAGGCCCACTCCATGATTTTATTTCCACTATTTCAAGGTCATTATGGTTTGCAATTAAGAATACATCAGTTTTGTTTGTTTTCAGAACTGCAGCTCAGCAAATTAGCTTTCTAATCTGAGAATCATCTTTGGGTGTTTTTGTTTTTTGTTTCTTTTTTTTGCTGCTGTTTTTTATTCTGGCTCTGCACCCACAGATTTTGATATCCATATTTGGCCTCAGGTACAAGGGTATATTTACATTAAAATATGAGTAACACCTTCACCTTGAGGCCCTTCACAAGGAATACAAATCACAACTCTGCAAGTGCAATCCTATGGATCCTCAAGACATGCCTGAGCATACTAATCAGCTGAATATAAAACTTACTAAATATTAGCTGTGTTTCCTAGTAGGCTGCCAAAATGAGGCCCCCATGTGGACAGGAGATGGTCAGATCTGGAAGTTCATATGGAGACCAGCCATAAATGTTCCCTGCTTCTAATGTAGAGAAGACAACCCTTCAATAATTATTTCCAATTTAGGTTGTTATTGAAGCTAATTAGAGCACAGTGCAGCAGTCTCTGAACCCACACCAGCCTCAACAGGTGCATCCAAACATTGCAGATATACCAGCTCTGGCCTTGACAATGTTATAGTTACAATACTGCATGACTGTACCTCAAAGAGCAATTTGAATCAAGTAACTCAAGAGAAACTTGTGTCTATGATTTTCACATTTGTTAGCAAGTTGAGGTAAAATCTAGATGTTATCATTGTTTAAATTACATCTCCATGTTAGGATTACAAAAGTGCATGGTCCTTGCAAAGATTGTTCTTAAATTGGTTAACAGAAACAAACACCTTTTCACCTACCAGGAGTAAGGTTGCTAATCACTAGATCCCCAAGTTGTTCTTGAACTGCTTGTTGTTCTCTTGCAGGAGAGAACATTTGTATTTTAAAGGCTTGGTTAAAACAGCACAGACTTTTTTTGTCTCCTTTCACAGATCATCCCACATCACCATGTGAGCTGCTGGAATTGGGAGTGGGGGGAGGATTACCATGAAAACAAACTCAAAAGCTAAAGCTACAGCAATTTAGTCCAGTGCCAGCTGATTATGTAAAAGTGCGGTAACAAAAGCTGATATACTCTTTCCTCCTAAGTTTTCCTAAATGTGATGAATAACTTAAAGCATCAGTTCTGTTTGACAGTGAAACTCACCTCTTGGTTCCAGAGCAATGCTGAAATACTTAGCAGTCATGCACACAGCTAACCAAGTAACTTAGCAAGGTAGTCATGAAAAGGAGTCATGATCAAGATGGCACAAAAACATCTGGTGTACACCAAACTCTTCCTTTTGCCAAGGCTGACTTGATAATTTACTAAGAGCTTTCAAATAAACAAATGAAAAATAATGCCTATCAAATTACCCGTGCTCTTAAGGAGCAAATAACTGTTGAAGAGTGAACAACACCATGCCTTTCTGGATGTGTGTAGAAAGGCCCAGTCCCCAGCAGAATTAGTGTGGATTCTCTATGCTAGATGAGGCATGTATTTCAACTCTTCATTCCAGCGTTAAGGAAGCAAGAGTCTTGCTAGAGTAGCCAGTATATATCCAGAGCTACAGCGTTTCACACACAGTAAAATTTCTCTGTCTGTGAAAATTCATGAAGTCAGTGAGAACTGTGTTGGTGATGGTATGGTATGGTGTGAAAATGAGAGATATCTCCTCCACTGGATGCCCAGGTTTCGTTTCTTAGATAGAGCCCTTCACGTCAAGAAGTTCAGTCATGCTGTAGGAGACAGTGTTCCAACCTCCTCTGGTAATCTCATACTGTTATGTGACAGACTAGAAGGTGAGGGGATTCTTCTTCCAATTTGTCATTTAATTATCATTTCCTCTGATATTTCAGGCTATTTCAGTACCTCCTTAAAACAGTTTTAGTTGCAGCACAGTTGATCAATTGTGTTTTGCCTTTTCCATCCAGCCTCTATTTTAAGGTAAGATCTTCCTCCCCCTTGTCACAGTTGACAAATCAGGGCAGGATGTCATCAGCAAACAGACCTCTTTCTTCTTCTTTCTTCTTTCAGCTCGACAGACTAGGGGAATTTACTGTATGTGGTAAAAAAAAAAAAAAAAAAAAAGAGGAACAAAAAAAAAGGAGGAACAGAAATCTAATATTCTGAGTTAGCTAGAAAGCAGAAGGAAGATATAAGGTGTCTTTCCAGATGTTCTCTGACTAGATGGACTCTGTTAATATTTATCTTGGCTTTCTTTGTGTATATTTTAAATAAATAAATAGTCTGTAACACAGTTTTTAGTAAAGGCTTGTTAAATGACGCTAACTCCAAATGAAAGTTTTTTTTTTTTTCTGAAAACAATGAAAGGTTAACTAAACCGTACAAAGTATAGCAAATGCCATGAAAGATTTGAGCTTAATTTGGCAGTCATTATTATATTTATACCTTTAGAATAACATTTTTAAGGATCAAATATGCATGCTTTAAGAAATTTTTAGAAGTATAACGTTTTCAGTTAGTAATGTTTGAGTCTTGCAGACTTAGAAGGCAATAGCTACCCAAGTCTGGTTGTCAAGAGGTCTTTCCCAGAAAGAAAGTAGGGCTATCTAGACCTTAATCAATCTTTTACTTGATTTTTTGTGGAGTAAAAATAGAAAGGGAAAAAGAAAACAAAAAAAAAAACAAAAAAACATTTCCTTATCCTATCTGAAAGCTTCTCTGTATACTATACACAGAGGAAGAATCTGCAATAAGTTCCCTTCAGCGGAAACATTTTACTCTTATTTTGTGCTTTTATAAAAATGAAATAAGAGTAACCCCTAAACTTCTTGCTGTCAATGATCTCCTTGCTCACATAAATCACTATGATGTGTGGTCCTGCATCATCACAGCTCCTATGTTGGAATGACAGTGCAGATGAGCAGATCATAACAAATAAGATTTTGAGTACTTTATGGGTGTGTCAAAAACTGGTGCTTGCAGAGAAATGATCTCAACTTTTACAGAACTCTCAAAAGGCTCACTCAAGCTCTTTTCATGTATGCCTTTTCTGTTCTGTCTTTCCTGGCATCTGCTTGCAGTTAGAAATGCAAGTGTCATCAGGAAACCTAATTCAATCATAAAGGAACTCTCTCCAGAAAATTATTGGGTAGATATTCTTAACCAGTCCTTGATTTTTCAGACATTCTCAAATGTCTCCAACACAGTCTCTCTTATTCTTATGGAAAAGTGTCTCCCTTCTGTGAGATCAAGACAAATGTTTAGATAGTTTTCAGGTTCTGCACAGTTCAGATTCCTACATGCTATGAATGTGAATTATTTGCGTTATCTTGTTCAGTCAGTAAATGTCTTTGCTTTACCAAATTCCAAGTAAGTGTGGAAAGCAACACACACACAAAAAAAAGGCCTGAAATGCCAGTTCTGTTTGTGCCAGTACTTGTTGCTGATTCCCTCAGCAGCTGCTTCCTGAATCTGTACCTCATGGCAGATACAAAAGCACGTAATAAAAGGCAGGTTTAGGTGGGATATCTCACTGCTTCAGCTCTTCCCAGCAAAACATTCAAATATTCTTTAGAGAGAGTTTACATTTTTCTTAATCCTGGAGACTTTTCTCCTATGCCCAAAAAGCTAAACAAGTTTTAGTGGCACTTCACATCTCATGCAGGTCATTGGGAAATTAGGAATCCTGAGAAATTCTCCTTTAATAGCTGACTATCCAAACAACAGAGTGGAAGCATTTAAAAGCACATATGTGATTTGGGAGCACAGGTCTATTTCAACAAGAATCAAACTCATTTGGATGCCAGAAGTCTTTTTTTCTTTTTTTTTTTTCTTTTTTAAATTTTGATTATATTGATGCTCTGGTCTGTAGTGAGGATTTTCTACTTCCTGACACTCACACAAAACACTGTGCTTTTTCCCCCCCCCTTCTCTTCTCCTCTGCTAAGTATCAGTAGTTCCCAACATCCCAGTACTCAGGAGTTAAAATTTGCTTCAGTGAAATGTAGCATCATACAAACCAGTGTAAAATCACAGAACTGAGAAAATATGAACTGCTAAAATTAATTTTTGCCCTGTGATGAGGTGACAACTAATGAACAGTGTGTGTTTATATAACTGATTTCTTTTTAAACCAATGATTCCTTTATGTCCATGGAGAAAGAAAATGCTCTTCGCTATGGGAGATGTAAAGCATTTTTGGCATGAGTTAAAATAACCTCCTCCATGACTGACACTGACAGTGCTCTCACTATTTCCTCTATGATTATATGGTCTCTGCTGTATCTGGGATGGAAAATCCATGTGCCATGCCAGTTACACAGTACATTCTAGTAAGGGGTCATTTCATAGGGCAGTATTAAATTAGTTTCCAAGACAATGACAAACTACAAAGTGGCCAGTTTCACTGGCTGGCTGGAGACACTAATGAAATCGGGAAACTGCAGTTGTCATTTGCTATGGGACTTGATTCTTCTCACTAAAGAGCTAATCTGAGAATCACAAGTTTGACAGAGAAAATGTGACAGTGAGAAGACCACAACTGGAAATTCATTCGTAAGCATCTCCTAGTCTGTCACTATATCTCACTTAATGGAACTAAAGTACTCTTGAAAGGACAGTACTTTGTACTGTATCAGTTGAGCTCATCCCTTGCAAATGGAAGTATTAATTTTGCTTTAGAACACTGTTTCTTAAAGTAGGGAGACAGAAAGCATTGCTTATAGGATTTACAAGTTAATGTGTTCTTAATACATGAATAAGCTGGCAAGAGGTAAACCAAAGTATCTATGGGCTAAGTGGTTTGGTTGGAGTAGTTGTTTCAAGGCAGACCTGAATATTGACTTTGGTATGGCAGGGGCAGAGTAAGGCTATTATTGACTCTGGGCTTCTGGGTATGTCCTAAGCACTAGATCTCCCACTGTCCTCTACTGTCATGTTTTGAAATCTCACATGTCATTGCTTCAGTCCTATGGAAGTTAAGCTAGTTGCTTTCTTTAAACTGGCCCAGAAAAAGTCACCTATGTATTCCCCAGGGGAAGAAAAAAATAAAGAGGAAAAAGGAGAACAGCATTAATCTGAAGGAAATGTCAGTAAATCATCACTGAAAACAGCAACAGCACAGGCTGGTTGCCTTCAGTACCTCCACATGAAAGCACAAATTTGGAGAGAAACCAACCATTTCAACAGTAATGGTAGTTTGCCCTTCAAAAAATCCATGCTACCAGGAGTATCGCTTCTGGATGTATCTTCATTGTCATTCTTCTTATCTAGTAGGTGAGGAAACCAAGATTCTTGGTATAAGGAAGTTCTGTGAAATAAGAGGAGGGAAAATGCTTTTCTTTTTTACACTATACAGCTTTGATAAATTGTTTGCCTCCTTTTCTTATCAAGCCTATGAACTATCAGCTGCTGGTGAAATGCCAGTTTTAGTTTTCTTAAAAAATTAAGATTTTTGACAATAGGTCAGTGGATATTCCCGTCATAGAACATCACCAGTTTGTCTATTTATGGAAACAGACTTTAGAAATTTTGTAAAAATGTAGCTACTTTGAAGATAAGACAAAGCAATCAAAACCACCCAAAGTCAGCTGAATAATTTTTAAAGACTGAGCCTAAGATAACACGGGTGGCTTGGAAGGGATTTAGATTTGGTATCTTAATAACAAATCCATCAGTGTTTTTCTATTTCCTCTGAAAACCTTTAAATGAGATTAATAGAGTTGATCTGTTTTATGTCTAACCCAGTCTTCAACTCACTCTCCCTCTGACAAAGCCATTAACTTGGATAAGACTTACAGTACTTTCAGTCCTGATTTTTCCTACATCTGTCTTGCAGGTTCACATGCTTGACCTGTATCTGTACTATTGGTTGAAATAACTGTAAGGTCTATCCTCTTTTATAAGGCTGGCAATCACACTAGATTTACGGATTTCCATATATATTAAAATAACAGAAGTTGTTAAAAATTTTTCATTGGACAAGGTCTATTACATTCTAGAAACTATACATTTAATCCCAGTTTGTGCAAACAAAACATATTTATTCATTTGAAAAGAATAATAAAAACATTTGCTGTTTGAAACTTGTTTGAGAAAAAAATAGCATTGATTGGGAACCTTTTAAAAACAAAGGCCTGTGTTGGAAATATACTGTTGTAATAGAAATTGTAATTAATTTCACTTAGTATTTGTACAGTTGTGATCAGCTGATTCATCATTTCTAATAAGACAGCTTATCTTGCTACTTTTAAAAAAGGGAGAGGCCAAATATATGACCCTACGAACTGTTACCTCCAACAACTGCTATACTGCCAAGTTGTGGGTGGATTATTTCTTATATTTTCCATATTGCTTAATATCTGATATACAGCTCAAGTTTATTGACTTGGGATTGCTTGTCGAGTATTATATCTAAAAACAGAAGTGTCACCAAACCTACAGTTGCTTAACTTAATTCATCGTTTCTCATAACATTCCTATATCACCCATTATTTCCCTATGGAGTTAAATTTGAGCACTGATGTTAATGGCATAATATCAAAACTACAGATCCAGGTGTGCTTTTTGTAGTCTCACTCTAGAAGGGGTAGTGCTGGGGAATATAATGCAGAGCCAGTCACACATTGCTTCATTGACACATATATTTTTTGCTGAAGCATATAGTCTTTCTCCAACCACTCTCTTCAATCTATTAAGCTCTGTCTATAGTTATTAGATCAAGTACAGAGTGAGTGCGGAAGATCTACTGCTTCTAATATTTGATTTTTTTTCCAGTTCTTCTTGAGTACAAAAGATCTGTTGCTTCCAAGTGACCCATCTGCACGAGACTGGGCTGTGTGCACGAAGATGGCTTGGTTTAGTGCTAGCTTAGGGATCTCTATGTAGAATTGATGGTTAAGAGAAACAAAGATGACAAGGAGGTGGTAGGTGTGACTGGGAGAATTTAGAGGCACACAGAACACAGGCAACACAAGGAAACACACATGACTAGTCTTAGTTCATTCAACTTCTTTTGGTTGACTTCAAGTCATACCAACTTCTAGGTTGGATCCCTTGTTGATCAGTTATAATAATACAAACACTAAAATACATAAGTCATTTCTCACAAAGCACATTGGGACTGACTATGGTATCAATTTCAGTGGAACTGTATGTATATAAAGTGCTATTTTCAAGCAGAAAAGCCAATTTCAGCATGCCTTTAAGACTGGTTCGGCATTGGCATTATGAAACTTCTGTCCAAATCCTCACCTTTATATCAACAATCTTTGATTATGTTTACCTTGAGGATTTTCACTCTTCATAGGTTTGAAATGCATAAATTATATGTTTCATGTTGGAATTCAAAAGGTTTTAATCAAGCACTCGTTATCAATTAAGCATATTCATCAGTCAACATTCTTAAACGTTGACTATCAAAAATTAACTTTTGGTGCTATTTTAAGATCCTACAGTAGCAGAATGTACTGATTCCTGTATTATAGAAGCAGTGCAAAGGTGTTCTAAACAGTCCTAGTAATGTCAAAAATAGATGTACTAATAACTTGTGTCCTTCTTCTGTTTGTCCCCTGTGAAATTGATTATATTGATTCATCTGACTATAGCATGACATAAATGTCATGAAATATATCTACAAAGTAAAAATTGGCAACATCTCTGCTTTCGCTTACTTTGCACACTGGGAAGAAAAAAAAAATAGAGAGAGAGAGATTTCCTTATCATATATGCATCAGAAATAAAATTTCAGTCCTGTTGACATCAATGGCAAATTCTGAACAGCTTCAGTTGAGCTAGGATTGAATTTCAGAAGTTTGTTATATGACAGATAACAGCTTCTCTATCTGAATCATATGTTCTGTAAAACACTGAGGTAGCTTCTGGTTTTTATCAAAGGTACCAGCTATCTGGCCAGATCAAAGCTACCCTGGCTATTGCCATAATAATTATTAATTAGGTATTAGCTGTTATTAATTAGGTATTATTCTTCAGATCCATGTTTTGCTTGAATTTGCCACCATACTGCCTCAAAGAAGTTGTTTACCTCTGGTTTCCACATGCAAGTCTGATAAAAACTTTTTGTTCATCTCAGAAGGTAATTTAAGAAGTCATTTGAAATTATCTGTCAGTAAGAGATGTTCTTAATTGTTCATTTTCTGGTATTGGGGATGTTCATACTGTTTTCCTTAAGGCATTTAATCTAAAGGCCTAAATATAGAACTATGATTCCTTGTGTAATCATTGTTTGTAAAATAGGCTTCTGAATAGGTGTTTTGATTCATTCTTTGGAGAATCTGTTAACTGCATAGGGAGTTTTGCTCCTAATTAAATCATGTAAATTAGAGGTGTAAAGTCAGGCAGTGTGATAACATCCCATTGCGGCCAGCATGGTCTTAAATGCTTTGAACAGCTGGCTCCCAAAATTTTGTTTTCCACAGGCCACTTTACCATGGGATTGACAGTTTTGCCTAATATTTAATGAAAATTCGCTTTCTTTATTTTGTCACACTACACTCGGCTGTGAAGGTTTGTTAACTTACGTCTTTAAGGATCGCTAATGCCAGTGTACTTGTGAGGATAAACATGAGTGGTAAATGGTGAAGACTGAAAAACTCTTTGTAACAAACCACCCACGCATATATATATTTTATATAGAGACATACGTATAGTATACATGTACATAATAGTTGCAAAGTTAATCTTTAACACCTATTCCATTCCTAGGCCAGTTTTGGGATTATTTTTGATCACTTTTTAAGATCCTTCAGTATACAATCTACCGTGTGACAATCATATAAAACTGTGTCAGACTCAGACAGTGACTTTAATTGTAGCACAAATGTAATGTGACATGAACAATGCACCCTGGTGTTCTGAGGAATAACACAATGCGTCACAGTGGCAATGTGTAAATTAGGCTTCTCCAAGTAGCATTGTTATGGAAAATATGGCCTTCAGATGAAGCTATTGCACAGCAGCCCAGGAATCCGAGCTCAGGAGTGAGCTCTGTCCTGTGATTTGCAAGTGTTTTTGTATGCACTGAATTCTTTTCCATGATCCCTAAATGATTTTAAAATGCTACTAACTGTCCTGGATAGATTTCAAAAGATTTTAACCAAACATTGGTTCAGAAGTCATTGAAATATGCTGAAAAATTACCAGACTGTAGATATCTTTTTTCTAACTGAGATGCACTTAATCTGCCAGAGACTTGCCTTGTTCTGCATTTTCAGAATTTGTCTTCCTTTTTCTTACTCCCCTGTTTACACATCTGTAAATATACCTATGCATGTAAGCATTTTTACTCGTGTATACCACATGTATATATTTTACTTTGAATTGGTTATTCAGATCAGATGTTCCCCAATATTTCTAAAACTTTAAAGGATGAATATTCATTTAGTATTTTGAAAGATGCAGTAATTGGATGTCTCTTGCATGATGACATAACATTTAAATTGCATCCATCTGTAAGTGTATGTTAAAGCCTAATGCTTCAGTCTGTGGGATAGTTATAAACTATATATGGTCAGGTGGGTATTTTGTTTTTATTTATTAAAAAAGATTTTGTTTTATGCTTGGAGTTTTGCTAACAAGCTTCTACTGTCTGTAGTCCATAATTAATTGATATTAAGTGTACTGTGATCTTTGTATGCAACAGTCATTTAGTTCTAGGGAGCACTGTAGTCTTAGAGCTTGATTAAATGCTATTACAATACAGGATCATAAATTTCTCTAATTAATTTGACAGATTAGAAAGAATTTGTGAAGCGCAAATGGAAAATCAGAACAACAAAGTTACTGAAAAATCAGTAAACAGTAGAAAAAGATCTGGAAACATGCTCCTCTAAAATACAAAAAGGAAAGTGAGTTCTACACGAGTCACAAACCTGGACTTACTAGAAAATTTTGTCTCTACTGTGTGGAGCTGAAGAGACCCTAATGATCTTAGTTCCACCTCACAGTTACTGAAATCATTTACATAATGTCTTTTCTCTGGTCTTGTTTTCTATTATTTTGCTATTGAAAGTCAAATATATTGCAACTGTTTAGCATATTGCAAGTGAGTTGAAGTAACGAGTTTAATATGAAATTCAGAAAGGGGCCTGAGCCCAGTACTCTTGGCCAAAGCCACTGAGGATATTTAAGAAGTAACAGACAGCACCACATGACTCTATGAGTTTCAAAAGCCTTTTCATGCCAACACTATACCCATGATAACAGTTGGTGCTAAAGAACCAACATCCACACTATACGCATTCTGGTCGTTTGACTTTGTACTGATCATAGGCTAGTCCTGGGAACTGAATATCTATTAGTAACTGGAGTGCACTGGTCATTCCTAAACCACACCTACTGGTTTAGTTTTAATCTGAAAGGAATCCAGTTTGTGTACACCCAAAGAGTAAACCACAGAGTGATAAGTAGAGATAATTTGAAGATTCTCTTTAAAGAACACTCCTGATCCAAACTAAAGCGTCAAGGCAGACTTATCCGCTGCGTCTTCTTTCAGACCTCTCATTGTTAAAATACACCAATCCAGCTCATAAGCTTTCTGCCTTCTATGTCATGGTCATTAATATTTTCTGGTAATTACTATTGTAGGTCTTGTTCAATTACTGTAGTGGGGCCACAGTCCTTTGTGGATTGGCTTATCTATCCAAGTCATACAGTTGGGGTCTCCATTTTATTTCTTTACCATTTCTCATTAATGGGCCTCTTTCATATTCTTGTCATGAACCCACGTGCACTTCAGTATGATGGAGAGTTTCATACTTGTAACTTGTTATTATCTATTATTTATTTTCACAAATATAATCTCCTTGTCAAAATTAGAGCCACTACTCAATTCTGCAATGCCATTCTAGTTTCAAAATATTATTTGAGGCTCTTTGTGGTTCCACCAATATTCCCAGGGAGCAGAGTCTCCACACATATGCAAAATAAATAAATAAATAAATCCACACAAGCCAGCATTCAGGGCTTGCTGAGTTCTGTGCTTCCCCATCCTAACCAGACTGGGACCAGTCACGAACTCTGGATCCATACACAAGCTACTCTGGACTTCAGAATGCATTTCTGGGCCCACTGAAAATAGAAATGTATCCACAGTCTATCTGTGTTCCACCATCATAATTAGACTCTCCAGACTATGTGGAAGTGGTGATTATTCAGCATCTCAGATGTACTGAAAGAACTCAGAATTACCCCTTGTGCCAGAGGTGTTCATTTAATTAATACTATCAGACAGTAGTGCCCTATTGCAGAATAATCTGATTTCAATTATACTGCAGCAAGAGCCCCACTAGACTGCAGAACATCCCTATTTCTGCAGATTACACTAAATTATGGTGATACTTTGAATATTTTTGTTTGTCCTTCTGTGTTGTTTTATGTCAGACATGCAAGACAGGGTTAATTTTCCCCACAAGGGGCTTCATTGAATTAATTATTGAGATAGTAGCCATGTCTGAAATATGTTAAAAGGTTTCTAGAACCTTCATTTTGGCAATTGACATTCACTGTTATTATCGGTCCCCTCAGCCAAGCAACTCAACCAGCCTTGAGGAATCACTCTTTGCACCATGATAATTTCTTCATCAAAATGTAGATGTTTGTGTTTGTCCTGGTTTCAGCTTGGATAGAGTTAATTTTCCTCCTAGTAGCTGGTAGGGTGCTATGTTTTGGATTAGGATGAGAAGAGCGCTGATAACATGCTGATGTTTTAATTGTTGCAGAGCAGTGCTTACACTAAGCCAAGGACTATTCACCCTCTCGCTCTGTCCTGCCAGCAGGCAGGCTGGGGGTGCAGCAGGAGCTGGGAGGGGACAGACCCAGGACAGCTGACCCAAACTGGCCAAAAGGTTATTCTATACCATCTGATGTCATGCTAAACAATATATAGGGGTGGCTAGCCGGGGTGGGGGGGCGGCTGCTCGGGAATAGGCTGGGCATCGGTCAGCGGGTGGTGAGCAATTGCATTGTGCATCACTTGTTTCGTACACGTTATTATTAGTAGTACTATTATCATTATTATTATTATTATTTTCTGTCTTAATAAACTGTCTTTATCTCAACTCACAGGCTTCACTTTCCTGTTTCTCTTCCCCATCCCAGAGAGGGAGGGGGGGAGGGTGAGCGAACGGCTGTGTGGTGTTTAGCTGCCGGCCAGGTTAAACCACAACAGTGTTTCACATTCTACAACATCAACATACAGAATTTACGGAAATTGCTTGATTACAAAAATACTGACCACTAACAAATTACAGAAAACATTAAAATGTGTGTGGGCTTCCTTGCTATGACTTGCACTGATGTAACACATGTAGGAAATTTAATTGGAGCAATGATTTTATGTTGGCAAAACTTGTTGATGCTAAGGAAAGTAAAATCACATAGTGCAGCAGATACAGGAATGCCTGCGGTAAGACTAAACAACTGGGTGGGTGTGAACAATGAGGTGGCTTGTACATTCAGGAGCAACCACATTAGTTACTTCACATACATTCTTGGGTATCAAGATGGTTTTTAATTAGGTCATATATACTCCAGCAAACACTGCAGTAAATTTTTGATTAATTTTGTTTTGCGGTTTCCATTGTATTCAAGCCTGTCTCCTACAAAAGGAGAACAAAACAAAACAAAACAAAAAAGACATATATGATCTTATCCATTCCAAGAAGGGATTTAAGTAATTTAGAATTAGATGTGTGCCTTCCCTAAGAAAGATATTATTTTACAGAGGCTGTCCAAAGTTAGGGGATATTTTTTTTTCCTAATTGAGTTCTTATTTAGCCTGTAGTATAGGAAAAACTTGTCAGTTAAGGTGATACAGTAATACTTGTACAGACAGTGCAAACAGCAAGTTGAGTACAGCAAAACTGCAGTTCACTACTTCTTAAGTCTTTCCATAATTCATTTTCTGCTTTCCTATTTGTCTTTCATCCCAGTCAAACAACTCGTCTAGTTTAAACTAGAGTTCCAAGTCAAACAGCAATCTGATGTTGTGGTTTTAACAATTACTCTCTTATCTTTTCACTGAAAGGGTAGCACCAGAGGAAAACAAAGAATTACTGGTTGCCACACCTTCTTCTACTACAATGATGGATGGTCACTACATTTATATCTAAAGCATAAGGCACAGGAGTGCATCTCAGATATTGGGACTAGGAGACCAGCCTCTAAGAGTGATTTAGAAACCATTTGCTATCCTTTCCATTTGCTTAAAAGGGACGACAAGTAAGAGAATTATACGAGTCATTTCTCTGATGACTGACTGAACATGCCTACCTCTGAACTGCTCAGACTAACAGATCACTGAAAGAAAACTATAGTAAAAGTCTTTTTGTAATAGTATGTGTAGTAAATGTTATAGTAAAAGTCTTTTTGTAATAGCCCATGATGTTGTTCTCCCCCCCCAGATTGCTGGGAGATTTTTATGAACATTTCTTAGAGTAAAAGAATTCAGTTCAAGAATTAAAATGTTCATTAAAATATGTTCACTTTTTATGTACAATAGAGCAAAGAATGTCTCTGAAAGTACTCCCCTTTTATGATAGACTCTAACTAGAAAAGGACATGACATATTTTTCTTTTTGCAATGTTTATGATAATTTCAGAATTGTAATGAGAAAGAATGGATGGAAAATTAATGTGTTTCTAAGCTGAAGGAGGGAGAGACTTTAATGAGTTTCTCTACAAATGTGTGTATTCCCTAACGTTTCTTATTGGTGGCACACACAAACGTCAGCCATATCAGTAAGTTAGTATTTACTGCTCTTCTCTGACAAGAATCTGAGATTGATCTGAAATCTCCGTAAACTTTTCCACAGTTTTCCAAAAACTTTGAGTCAGACTTTATCTGGACATCTGACTTGTTTTTCTTCTCTAGCCAGGATTTCAGAGTCTAACATTATGAATTATTTCTGTATTTGGAGCAGTAGGACTATTAATATCCATATCTTTTGTTGTTATGGAAAAAGACCAAAAAAGAACAAGATTCATAATGAGGTAGGAATGGGTGGGGGGGCAATGTCATAAATAGATTATGATTTCCTAGTAAAGTTATATGAAGAGGAATAAAAGAAAAATTCATATGATGGTCTACACTGATCTCAAACTTCGCAAAGATAGTAAATACAGGAATTAAACACTAATTAAAATACTTGAAAAGATAATAGCAATTGAAAAATTCCAGTAATACAAGGAAAAATTCTAGTAACAGAAATGCTATGTACAATTAATGCTTGCATAATATAACCACATTTTTTCATAACTCAGGCATAAGAGGAGGAATCATTTCCATTATAACACTCTAATGTGAAATGTGACAGTTAAAATTACTTCAGTGACCCCCATCCAACACGACATGGATCTGAATGTTCATAAAGTGATTCTTATGCAAGTTTTTGTGTTATTAGATGTACCTGATATACTCCCTGCATTTCAGAAATACCGTATCTGTCTTCTCTCCTATATTTCAAATCAACTTCTTCTAATCTTACTCTTTTTGTTGACAATTGTTGTCTACAGAATACAGTGATAAGAACATAAAGAAAAATGTAACGACAAAATGTAAGACAACAGCGTACAGTGCAGGATGGTAAACACTCCAATCATAAGCCAGGCAATAAAGAAAAAATAAGGAAGAACGTTCTTTTAAATGCCTTACAGAATCTAAATAAAGAGCATAGGCAAGCCTTTCTTCTATATTTCAGAAAGGAAAGTGGAGCAGGTGTCTTATACCAAATAGCACCACCAACAAAACCAACAATAAAGAAAAACAAAAGGTAAGATAGTAAGATCAAGAAAGCCACAGCTACAAAATGGGATTGACTTTCCTTGTGAACAGGTCTCAATAGCTAAGTTCCTGGTTCAGTCTTCACATATTTGCAGATAATATATTAACCTCATTAGCTCGCATACAGGGACCTTATCTGATTGGCTATGAATCTTTCAACTTGAGGGAGACAGAAAAAAAGGAATAACCAAAGAAATATTTGGCAGGTTTAATAGTTTCTGCAGGAGTAAAGCACAGTTGTACAGAAAGAAGTGGTGCTGGCAGTCATGAATTTGACTTTGTTAGCCCAAGTAGCCTTCTTATTTGAGAAATTCCTTGCCTCCTCACCCATCTCTCCCATCAGTGGAGGTTATTAAATCTCAAAATATGCCACAATGCACATAAAAAGTAACCAGCAGCAAGGAGAGCACAAGGAGTTGAAAAGGCAAAGCAACTACCATATCCATCCCGTCAGGACTACGTGAATAATTTGTCATTAATAATTTAGAGACAGAATGTGTTTTTTGTGTTCAGAAATAGTGTCCAAATAAACTCCAGTTTTCTGTGAATCCATGTAATGCCTGAAATTAGGCTCTGTACATTTTTTTTGCAAGTATTCTTCTGATCCTCTGCTGGTTTATGAACACCCCTTTGTGACTATTCAGTATTTGTGTGCCATCTTTTCAAGAAATAAGCACAATGGTTTATGACACATTAGGCAATTAGAAAATACTTCAGTGTCTGCTTTTTGTATAAATAGCCACAATTATTCATTATTATTAACTAGCATCATTATCTACTAATAGGTAGTGCCTAGTTACTACTCTATGAAGTAACCTACTAACCTACCTACTAACCTATTAACACCTGCTAATAGTTGTTCATCACGTATCTAAGGCACTGCAATACAGACACCTTTGGCTGTATACTTTCCAGGGCAGGTTACTGTGAATACTGGGGCACTGTGAGAACACAGCTCAGATAAACTGTGGCTCTAGACTGGTTATCTCCTTTCTCTCCTGGCTTCTGCACCTTCTTTTCTGGGAGCAGCAATTGACTTGGTCCAGTTTTCTTCCTGTCTTCTGCCAGTCAGCAGTGGCACGGTGCCATTTGTATCCTACCTGTCCTTCTTACAAGCCTCTTTCAGCCACTGTCATTTTAGTTATATTTCTATAACTAAACTATATTCACCTTCACACAGATCCCCTACCCATGCACAGCATTTTGCAGACACTGTGATAATGTGCTCACCTAAATATTTACCCCTGCACGTTCCCAATGAGTATCCCACAACCACTCCCACCACCCAGTATCGTTCCAGCTCACAGGCAGCATACAGCAGCATACAGTTGTCTCCTCCCACTCTGCAGGGCTATGTAAAGAAAAGCAAGTGTTACCTCACAGTAATAAGCAAGGCATGATTAATATTTTCTTTATGTTTAATCTTGTCAGCTCACTGTGTGATGTAATTTGTGAATATATAGATCCATATTCTCACATAGGTATTTGTTCTGAGGGAAAAGTAACTTCTGTTCCATGCAGCTAGTATGCAAACACCTTGCTCATAGGTGCCTGCCTACTTGTCACCTTACTTGTGGGGCAGAAAACATGAGAATTTTCTCTAGTATTTCTCAGCTACAGAAAGACTGGGAAACTCTGTTAGAGGCATTTCTAGGCATTCAGTTGGTAATTGTCCTTTTCCCAGTTCCATTTAGAAGAATTTGAAGGCTGAATGCTTTAAGTAGAGGTGTAACTCACCTGCTTGGCTCAGGGACATGAATAAAAATGTATGATGGGGCAGCTTGTGGCTAACAGCTGCTGGATATAATGGTAATGTCTCTGCCTGTGTTTAGGATGTTTCAGTCACTTCAACCATATGGCCAAGCTGAATGAGACAAAACTGCTGAGAAAAGAGAAGAAAAGCCATATGATGTACAGAAAAAGAGGAAAAGAAATCTTTGGTGCTTCCTACACTGTCCCTCATGAGTGTAATTCATTGCAGCTGCTTTGACACAACGAATCAATCATTAAGCTTCTTCTACAGAACAGATGGCCAAAGAGTAGAAATGGTCGAGGAAAATGGATTTAACAAATAAGTCTATACTGATGAGAACTTTCTTTGTAGGATTCATCCTACTCACATGAAACAACCAAAATCTTACCACAAACCTCAGGGAATATGGGATATATGTTCCCCCACTGATGTAATCCACGCTTTTTTCCTCTTATTTTTTCTTTTTGTCTTTTGGTAGACATGCTCTCTTCACCTTAAAGAGCAGTTCATGAAATTAAATGTTTCTATAGGAAGTCCACATCTGGGTCACAGTTTATAGGCTTTTTTTTTTTGTGCTGTTAAGATGATACCTTGTCAGCCACATGAATGATTAGACACATGTGCAAGCAACCAGGCACATTCAGGCAAGACATACTTGTCAGCCAGTGAGTCTTTGCAGTGATTTATTTGAATTTAGGGTTCAGTCCTGTTTTCTGTGCAGATTTCAAAGAAAATTACAAAAATATATATTCATCAGCCTCTGTCAATAGAGGGACAGAATGAGGAACTAAATAGAAACTGAGGTTGAATGAAAATTACAAAACAAATGGAATAGTCTAATAAATAGTGTTTTGTTTTATTTTTGTAAATTATGACCTTCCTTGAACTTGGCATACTGATTTATAACATTTTTTTCTGTTTTTCTTATCCTTTAAGAGGCATTTTTGTGATCCCAAGCAAGCATGCTTTAGAGTAAAACTAAAGAGTTTTACTTTAAAAAGAGTTATCTAATATTTAGATAACTTTCATTTTACATTGACAGATCAAAAATCAAATGTATGACCATGTTAGATTTAGATTGTCTGTTGAGTTATAACATTTTTGTTTGAAGTCAGTTTGTTTGAGTAATGAATATATATTTATATAGCCCTGCAGTGGTCAGGCAGTTGGACTAGATGAGCTTTGAACTATTCTATTCTATTCTGTTCTGTTCTATTCTGTTCTGTTCTATTCTGTTCTATTCTAGCCTCTCCAAAGGTTCTTCATGCTCTAGTTGATCATGTTCAAAGAATAGAATTGGAACCACAGCGTAGCATTTACTACTGACTGCCCAGTGAGGTTCTATAGTCCTCACTTATGATAATCATTATCTGACATACTCATGTGTCTTGAATAACTGTAGGATCTAAATGTCTCACAAATTCAGATCTATTCCTCCTCTCATACTCCACTAGGACATTATTTTACTGTTTTTTAAAGTTGTGAAGCAGAAGAATTTGAGGGAAAAAATGTAAATGACAAAAATCTTTTAATATTAGAATAGAAACTGCCGTCCAGATCAAAAGAAATATTAAGTGCCCAATTGCTTTTGATTTTAATGTAAAACAAGATACTGAATTGTGTTAAGATCAGTTTACAACAATATTAATTTAGCATTAATGAATGAGAAATAAGAAGCCATACTTAAAGACTTACAGAAATATTTTTTTTTAAATAAAATTCCACATAATGAAGCATACATAATATATTATTATGTTTCTAGATTTTGTATATGTAAAGTTTAGATGATTGGAGGCAGACAAAGGTTAGAATTGTAGACTTGCCTACTAAAGAATGTCAAGTGCAGTTTACTTCTCAGAATTCTCCTCTTCTTCCTTTTTCCTGGATGGTGAAAGGACTGCTTTACAGACAGGGTCAAGAAATGAAAACAGAATATCTAACATACGTTTGCAAATGTCAGCTCCATACATCACTGAACATCAAGCAGTTCAAACACTCCCTTTAGCTTACACTTCACGTTCCAATGTCATTCTCGTTTACTTGAGTTGTAGCCTCACATGCACTCAATGTACACAAGAAAGTCAGTCAGTGCACTCTCCATGTCTCCAGTCTTTGCACACTTGTGTATTTTGTAAATACACGCACACAAATTTTTAACACAGGTGTAGCCAGCTGGAATGATTAATGGTGAGTAATAGTGCATCTCCACTACTTCCTTAGTTCTTTCAGGCATTATGTTGTAAAGTCTTTAGTTTCATATTACCTTTCATCCTGAGAGATCATTCTGTATGCACACATAGCAGCTTAAATACAACTACTTCAAAGTGCAAAGGAAGCATTAAGTTGCAGAAAGAGCAGTTGAGGAGATAGCCTTCAGATTCTGACCCACCAAATTTGCATCTCTAGTGCCTACAAAGAAAAAGAGTTTCATTTTTAAACCTTACTCTTGCAGAAGTACCATGTGTGAAGGATCGTAATGGTTGCAGAGTGCTGAGTGGCCAAAATTAATTTTCGGTTGTTCATATTTCAGTCAGTAAGTCACAGGGACAGTGGAACACACGTATTTGTTCAAGACAAAGGTCCCTCAAGCTCGGTAACCCTGACAGTGGCCAGTACCAGATGCCTATGGAAGAAGACAGGACATAGTCCGAAGCTTACCTGTGTTTAAGAAAAATGGTAAAATGACAGTCATTTTTATGTTGGTCAGATAACTCCAATAATATGTAAATTCCATCATGTTTAAACTATGCATCTCTTATAAACAATTCTTTCCATTATCAACAGAGTAGTGAAACCTGGTTTCTTCAGATGCATGGTTCCAGGTTTCTGGTGTCTAAGAAAAGTGTGATTAGACCAAAGCTTTCCATTGGCTGGAGTCACAACACTGGTGTGCTTTACAGATCCTGTAGTATCTAGTGATTTGTGAAACTTTGCTGTAGGTTATTAGGGGCTCTAATAGATTTTCTGTTTCTTCTTCTGATTTTCATATTTTGAGACCTCTAAATCTACTTGTCAAATTGGTTGAAAAGTTGGTTGAAAATGAATCAAAATATGCAAGGAGGGCTGGACAGGCAAACTGACAATTGCAGCATAGATATTCATTGTATATTTTTAAGGAAAATTTTCAAATTGCATATAAATTGTATGTCACATGCTGTATGACGCGTAGACATAATGAACCAAGAGAGGAAGCACTGACTAATGGGACACATCATTCTTCTCTGTCATAATTTTCTTCAGGGTGTTTCTGAATTTTGTTGTATTTCCATTATATGTTCTAGTCCTCTCTCTTGGCATAAAGGGGACTCTTTGCTACTGCTTCCTAATCAAAGGTTAAGGAATATCAGAGGAGGACTGTTCTTTTTTTTTTATTTTTTTTTCTGAAGTGTTTGGACAGGTAACTCAATAGCCTCCTTTCCCCTTTATCTTGGCACTTTTCTTTACATCCAAAGAGGGTGAAAGGACATTAATTAAATTTTGATCAGCTTGCCTCAAGATTCTGTAAAGAACTTACAGTTTTAAAAGATTCTTCAGAGAAATCTTCAAAATGTTGTACCTCTTTATTATTGTAGTCCCAGTCCATTTGGTGTATATGAAAGTAATCAGCAGTCTAATAAATAATATGGTGTAAAGTAGGAAGTGGCCCTGAGAGCCAAAAACTATACAAAATTAGAGAGTGATGAGTAATTTCCATTTACATCACTGGGTTTTGGAACAAGTCTTTATGGCAAAGAATAAAGAATCAGATTCATCTCTTTTCAGATAAATAGTAAAATTGCTACTCAGTGGCAACAGAAACACAAAGAGTGCTCCATCATTATAATTGCTTTTATCTTACCAAAAAGCAATTATCTCTAAAGAATTCCATAAACAACGTAGATACAAATCTATATAAAAAAGACATGACAGATATGTAACCAAAATCACACTTTAATTTTCAAGTTTTCTTAATTAAGGACTGCTTTATACCCACAGTGTTTGTGCAGAGCATCCAGGTTATCTGATTATTTTTAAAAGAACATGCATGCAGTATTACATTTTGGCACTACATAAACCTTCATAAAACTATTATGAAAAGAAGCAAACATTATTTATGTTTAAAATCCAGTCACTAAACTTGAATTTCCTCCTGGAAATTTTAATTAGCAATTTGAAAAATGCTAAGGCAAAGTATCTGCTCCCAGTTGTGTATTTAGGTTAAATTAAATTATTTCTGAAAGTAATATAATTAAAATCCTTTTAGTTCTTAATCAATATTTTATTTACATTCATTTTCCTTGTAGTACTTGATTAGTTCTTTTGAAAAGGGTAGGGTAGCATATTTTCTGTTTATTATATACTCATGAGATGTATCTGCACTTCCATTAATAGCAGAGCTTCTTGCAGCATAGAAACACTAAAAAAATGATAAAATGATATGTTTTTTTTTCAGGTGGGCAATTGGAATTCTACTATGTCTCAACAGGAATTAAGCTAATCATTTTTTAGCAATCTAAGTTCCTATATGAAAATATCCTTCAATGGAAAACATGTAAGATACAGGGCCCAACTCACCTAGTTTCACTTAAGCCTTTCTAAAATGAAATGAATAGGGAAAGTAAAAATGATCATTCTTGTTTAGTTACACTTTACACTCCAACAGATTGAAAGTAAAGACCTAAACCTGGGCTGAGACAAGCCCTACAGCTACCAGAGCTCCAGTGACATCAAGGCCTCAACTCAACAGACAGACTTAATGACTAATCACACAACACAGAATTTCATACCCCTAAAGTACAAAGAAGCTGCCAATGGAGAAACCATGTCAACAATGACTAAAGAGACAGATATTCTCTTGTATCTTCACTAAATTTCTGAAGACTTTGGTTGGTCCCTTCTTCATTTTCATCATAACATCATTTAAATTAATCTTAGACTATGTCCTGTGAAGCGTTGTGAATACTAATTCCAGTTAGACCTCACCCTCAACACCACGTGATAAGTTAGACTGGTGAAGGAACAGAAGTATATATTATATATTATCATACACTTCAGAAAGTTTTTTCAATTGTGCTAGCAAATCAATATTTCTCTACAAAGTTAGATTCCATAGAGTTCCTGGGGGCTATGGGTGCCTTGTCTTGGGGACAGGAGATGTGGTGTCAGTGACAGATCTCTGAACATCTCTATGCACACTTCCAATCTGACATAGATTGCCAGTGTCGCAGAAGTTTGGCAGATGACTGCAGCCGAGGAGCCAGCTTTACATAAGTGATGTGAGGAGCCGTGTCTGGCCTATGTGGTTCTGGAGAAGGAGGAAGGCAGTGGCTTCTTAGCATGATATGAGTTGAAGGTATCAGAAGCAGAGGACAGTCAGGCAAGGTGCCTCAGGTTTTGTGCTTAGTGCTTAAGACTTGACAGGTCTGTTAGGTGTTTACATTTGAGGTTTGGTATATTTACGTACAGTTTGTGTATGTCTCAGAAATGAAAATTTGTCACTCCAGTGTTACACCAAAACTGGAACCTAAACAGAAACTTTGAGATTTGAAGCAAATCCTTTATATTTATTTTAAATTGTTTTGTTTGCTCTTTTTCTCTCCTGAGGTGGAACTGAAGTAGAAATATTGAAATGTTAACTAAAGTAAATATTCTTGTGAGATCTTTGCACCTGTTTTGTATAATCTGAGCCTATTCTGCATAACCAAGAGAATAATTCATTTACATCAGATAAACATCCAAGCTGAAACTGCCAGCCTTCAGTGCTTATAATTACGCAGTTGAGTCACTATTTAGGAGTGATATAAAAAGAACTTGATTTATTTTCAGTATTTATGAAGTTAGAGAAGTACTGTTGAAAATCATGTCAAGTACAAGCTCTTCAGCATCAATTTTATATTTTTGTTTTACCTACATATCAAATACAGGTTTCTACAGACTAAAGTGACTTTCTAAACTAAGCTTCAGACCTCAAGATTTAGGTTCTGATTTGAGAAAGTTCTAACAGTAGTATAAATGTTTAACTTTGTACAAATGGATGAATACAAACTGATCTGGATAATGGGACAGAGTGTACCCTCAGAAAAATTTGCTGATGACACAAAACTGGGAGAAGCGGCTGATATGCCAAAGGGTCATGCTCATTAGAACACACCTGTGAACAAAAGGGGGTGCTTTGTAGTCATGGCCTTATCTTCTTTTTACTAAAAAGCCTCATCTATAAGCCCTGCCAGTAGCATGGGTGCTTCACATCAGTTTCCGGAACAGTACAGTGCTATGCTATGTATCTACTAGAGTACTGTCCTTGTGGACTTCATAGCACAGTTACACTGGCAGGTTTACTCCTGTCTAAATAAAGGGCTCTTCTCTCCAGATATTCTGTAACAGACTTGTGTAATTCATAACCAGAAACCTTTCATCTCTCTTCCTAAGTGTCACCTCTCTGCCCAGACTTCGCCAAACAACTGTGTTCTAGCTCTTCATCACTAGTGGACACTAACTCATTTTGTCTCCTACAGCAAGGTAAAAATACAGGTCTGAGTAGAATAGCCCTATTTACTTACATGTGCTTGTAGAGTCCTTTTATGGATGACTTGCTCCTGGACTGTTCTGTCTTAATGGAACCTTAAGTACCCAAATGAATATGCACTCTCCTAGTGATGGGCAGCTTCCTGGCTGGCTGAAGGGGAACAATAATTACTGTTTTCACTGGAGCCCAGGTACTAGCTCCTTTCATTTGTCCATCTCTGCCTCATCTTGCAGTCCCTGTTTTACAGCAACAAAACAAGAGCAATACTAATCTGAATATTTTTGAAACCAGAATTTCTTCTGTATAGGAAGTAAATAATAGTGTATCAAAGTCTACACTAACTTTTGCATTAAATTATTTAAAATCCATTAGATAAACCATCTTAATCACAGTTTAAGTGAACTTAAGGTAGTTTAATGTCAATTTGGGAGGAAAGTAAGCTAAAATTAGAGCAGCTTTAATTCTAGATAAGATATATAGTTTTTATGAAGGTAACCAGTTTTAAAGCTGTATTTTTAGTTATTGAGTAACAACTCTGCCAGCATTCCTGTGCAAATAAGTTTTCTCTTTATTTGCGTTCTGTTTCTGGTACAGTTTTTCTCATCTGAGCAGCCTGATTTTGGCCTACTTTTTGTACCAGATGATACTTCTGGTGGCCGTTTGGAAGGACAGTCTGCCTTATAGAAGTCCTTTCAGACAAAGAGTAGTAGTCATGAGTGGTCTTCTCTGCTAGTCTCATAAAGATGTTCTCCTTCGGCTTCAGCAATATTCTAAGAGCATGGTCCCTTGAGAGAACAGGAGAGAACAATTGCAGTCCATTAGAAAATAGCATTTATTATCCTTTTATACAAGGTATGTCAGCATAATGAGGGGTACTACAAACCAACATTTTAAAAGATGTCTAAGAAACACGAAATGTGCTTGACAAGTTTGAAAGAAGAGCTCTATATAGGAAGTGATTCTTTGATAGTGTATGCTGCAGAGAAAAAAAAAAGTATTGCAAATATCTTGTAGAATACTATCATACATCACAGAATAGTAGCTTCAAAAGAAGAAAAAGCAAAGACATACAGTGGATTTGGAGGAAAAAGATTTTGCCAGCTCCTACCAATTTCTTCAGGCCATCTAATTTCTATGCATTTTTCATATCACCATCATATGCCATCCCAGTCATTCAGGAGAGAAATAGCAACCAAAGCCTGTAAGTCTTCAGATGGAGAGAGAGAGAAAGAGAGAGGACCTCAGACATGTGGAATAAATGCACATGCAACCACACAAACCCAGAAAGAAACTATAGAAGAAATTACATATGAATACAAAAGTAACTGGCTCAGTATTATCCACTATTTCTTCATCTCAACCTAAGATTGAGAAGACTTGACTGCTTTCATGAGAGACAGCAGACTAATCAGATAAAGTACAAAAACTTCAAAAAACTCTCATTTTAATTTCATTTATATATATTTTACCATGAATACAACATAATTATATTCATTGAAAACGTTCCCAGTTACAATAACATTAGAGGGTTTGGAATGATGATCCCTAAAGCCTTGTAGTAAACTATTTTAGGTCTTCATGTGTTCCTTAAAAGCTAATATTACCATCAACAGAAAATTAATTCATTTGATAAATAATTTTGTAATAGTTTCAAATAAAAAAGTGTGTCAGGACTTGAATATCAATTTAATTTGCCAGTCACCCTAATGCATTATTCTAAATTAATTTAAATGCGTTCTTTTTTTTTTTTGCTAATGCTTTTCATTTGTGTTCTGACCATTTCCTGATGTTTCAGTTAGTTTTGTTCACAGACATATTCTAATGAGCGTGAAGTTAAGATCAAGGGTTACTAAAATTTATGACACTTACTCAGCCAACCCTTGGGCCCTGTTTGACTTCATAATATTTCAGATGACTTGATGTGTGTAAACACATAGCTAATTCAGCTACTGTTACATATGTACCTAATGAATATAATGACATTTATGGAACTAGTCAGAATTTTTTCAATTAAATATTTTCTGCTCCAACTGACATTATGCCAAAACTGGAACATTTTGGAAGCAAATACTTTGATGAAGTTTTGACAGAATTGTTTCTAAGCTCTACAATAGACTTCTTGATGAGAGTAGAAGATGGAAAACTGGCGTTTCTTGAGCCAAACATGAACATTTTGCCAAAGTCCCATGTTTGGCAAAAGCTTTTGTGCACTTGGCTTTCATTCCAGAGTGACACAAAAAGATTTTCGAAGCCAGAGAAAAATGCAAAAAATAAGAGGCTCCCAGTTAACCCTAGCTCTTAGTTGTAATTGCCACCCTTGGTCTGTAGCACTTTCTGTAGCTTTATAATCTGTTAAACCTCTAGCTATCTTCTTCTTGATCATTTTTTTTTCTATTTTATTCAAAAGAGAAATTTTCTCTTCAAAGATTGTTCAAATATATGCTCCAGTCTCAGACTATTTAGACTTTCACTTAAGAAGAAGGAGAAATAAATTAGCTTGGTCCTTCATAATATCTATTGATCTACTGGACAGGTTTGTAATACAATACAATTTCATTTATAGGGTATCTCATAATACTTACATCAACAAAATTGCTTACAGTGAATTTAAAACACATTATCATAACAAATCCATTGACTAAGTTAGAAAAAATCTTTATTTTTTTAGAAATACTAAACAAAGAAATATGTTGTTTATGCTGAGGAAAGTAATTGTCAATGGCAGGAGAACAATGAGACAACAGCAGTTGATCAATAAATATCTGGAGGGAGCAATTAACAGGTATACTCAGATTGCTGGAACTTGTGATACAAAATGCTCACAATAAATGTCATTCTTTGTTACCCTACAGCTTTGGAAGACTTGTTTAGAATATGTTTGGTGTAAAATAATGAAAATAACTGTTCTGATAAAAGTCTTGCCTTGATACTACAGAGCACAATTATTACCCAAAGTACATGGTAACAGAGTGATAGTATCATAGAGCAGAGCAATGGTAGGTCTTACATACAATTAAATAATTCTAAAATAAACACATAACTGAAAAATAAGACAACTTTTTCTTGATTTTGAGAATTAAGATTACTCCATATACTGAGGCTAATGTTAAATACCCAAGCTGCTGCATTTGAGAACTGAACACCACACACCAAAACAGCAGTAAAAGCAGCAGGGAAGCACGCAAAATTTATCACTACAATAATAACATCATCTGCTCTTGCTAAATGTATGTTGGATAATTCTGTCATGTTTTTCAAATGAGTAAAAAATTCCATCAATATCAAAGTAATACACTTTTCCGCTACTACAAAGCTAGAAGTCTAGAGTGAGCCTAACATTTTTTTTAAGAGTTATTTACAAAATGGTATTTAGTATTGTTTATTTTCAAAAAAGAATTGAATAAAAAGTCACATTTAATACCAATTTCCCTATAAAAGATACTGGGTATACCAATACTACCAGTAGGCTGTGTAGTGGATTCCAGAGTGCAGCCATGACAGAAACGGAGGGACATTTAGGCAAAATATGGAAATGAGTTTAAAACTCTCCAAAATTTGCACTTCAGTAAGATTCTGAAGATGTGTTTCCCTCCACTAGAATTGTTGAAGATTCCCATGCTAGGTACAATATGAAAAAGCTACTATGAAAATAAATAAGTAAATAAAAGAGTAAATACTGTAAAGGAAGAAGTCAACTTTAGTGATACTGTAACTTTATCCATGGCTGTTTCGGTCCCTCTGAATATATTACCATGGTTATCCATTACAGCTTGGTCCAAATACTGAAATTGGGAGATCCCCTTTTCTTGACCTCAATCTGCAGTAGACTTTAGAATCTCCCTTTGGCAATGGAAAAGCACACTGCAGAAGTAAATTGAGGATCCTGGAAAGACCTACTTGTATTTTAGGGCTGATAAATTCACATTTTTTATTCACTGAAATCACATAGACTGTATAGTGATCAAATTAGTTCTCCAACTTCATAGCTTATGTTGATATCCACTGAGATACTGGCTGCCTGCCTGTGAGCCTAGCTTTAACTTGCTTTTGTATGAATATGAAGTGAACAAATCAACACACCAAACAGAACATAGGAATCCTAGGACAGCCACAGTTCCCCTGGGAATGGTAATTATTTGAGATTTCCAAGCTTTTAAATCAATTGCTTAAAGTGCTGAAGTCAGTCTCATAATATTCATTATAGGTCTTTGTCTATCAGCTTCCAGACTGGAGCACTCCTATGATGATTGTAGACATTCCCATTAAGCCACTATGGCCAAAAAACAGAAGCAAGAAAACGTACAACTAAAGGTGTGAAAAAATTAACTTTTCCAAATACTGAAAAACCTTTGATGAAATTGTTTTGAGGTTTAAGAGATCACCATATAGCATATTATTATGTGTGATTGAAAAGGATCACTTGGTTAGGATCCATTTTCTCTAAGTCATTTCAGATTAGAGCTCAGTGAAATTCAGACCGACATCTACAGTCCCTTCCTGAGTTTCAGTTTTCTTTAAGTACTGTGCTCAAAGTGAACCTCTAGATTTGCAAATTAATTGAGATGAGCTGAAGGAGGAAGAAGCTTTGGGAAAATCCTTTCAACAAAGCTCTCAATTACAAAATGACTATGCTTTCAGTTCTTCACATTTCTTCATTGGGAAGGCAAGTCTGTTTTATTTTCTGTGTACTTAGATTTGGCGTCAGATAGAAAGTATACAAAGAGAGGGGAGGAATATGGTAACACTGGAATAGCAAAGCTTGTGTGGATTTCCTCCCAAGAACAGAGCAGAACCAATGCCCTAGAGCCTACATAAAACATATGATTTACTCTGCAGTCTGCTGGAATAAGGCTAAGTGGGAAATTCACAGAAAGAAAGCTTGCCCATGCCTCAGTTATCTGTGTCCTCATATATGAGCAATGGCTTGCACAGGAGGTTTGCTCACAGAACAGCCACTAATTCCAACCTCAGCCTTTGGTACAGATTCCTTGTCCACACAAGCAAAGTTGTACTCAACAACATTAAATCAACATGAAAATACTGGGACAAGCTGATGCAGATAGTCCTAATTCAAAATATTTGTATTAAACATAAACAAAAGAACGTCACCAATCTGTGATAGCATATTGGCTGAAGAATTTCAAATCAGTATGGAGAATATTGACAATAGAGACAATCAATGCAATTATGTTTCAAATCATCAATGTTTCTTGCCATTAAAACCACAAAAAGCAGAAAATTAATGTAAGAGCACTTTAAATATGTACCACAAATGAGAATGCAATGGGAGTAAATAGTAGTAAAGGACTTTGTCACAAGAACGTACTGAACTTAGAGCATCTGTTTGTCCTGGGACAAGGTACTGTAGCTCTAGGGCTGCGTTTAATTGCTGCTTCTCTTGTCATGGATTCTCCATGACTTGTGACAGTGAGAGAGCTGAAAGTAAGTCTGTGCAGCCTCTGCAGTAGACTGTACCCTATTTAACCATTGTTTGGCCTGTTCTGTTTGCACAATGGAAATAATCCCCGGGTTGTCTGGGGCAAACACTTACTGCACTAATTCCTGTCATCAGTAAGAGGGTCTCTCCTTTTGCAGAGGCACACATCCAAAATAGCAGAACCAAACCTGTAGTGTCACATCCGCAAATTTGATCATCTCTTCCTCTCTAAACATCCCCGCCTTTGCCCCCTGCATTACATATCAATAGAATATCTGTAATGAATACTCTTATGTGACCAGTTCATCAGCCAATGTGACTTTGATTCAGAAAAATGAATCTGAACTGTGAATATCTTTCTGTACTTTTCAGTATTTCTTCCACTGAACTGTGCTTGTAGTGACTTTTTCTTAAACTTTGCAGCTTCTCATTTTTCAAGCTTAAATTCCAAAGTCATTTGATTCTGGGTGGATGAGAAAGGAGACTTTTAAATGCTGCCCTGCATGTGCTAGCTGCTGTTTCTGTCTATTTTTCAAGGGTTTGCTGATTGCTGGAGATACAAGTATCTCCTCAGGATGATAGCGAGGATGATTGCTGTAGTGAGGTAGGGGTTGGTCTATTCTCCCACGTGCCTGGTGACAGGACGAGGGGGAATGGGCTAAAGTTGTGCCAGGGGAGGTTTAGGTTGGGTATTAGGAGGAACTTCTTTACTGAAAGGGTTGTTAGGCATTAGAATAGGCTGCCCAGGGAAGTGGTTGAGTCACCATTCCTGGAGGTCTTTAAGAGCCGTTTAGATGTTGAACTTAGTGATATGATTTAGTAGAGGACTAGTTAGTGTTAGGTCAGAGGTTGGACTAGGTGATCTTGGAGGTCTCTTCCAACCTAGACGATTCTGTGATTCTGTGATATTTTGCCCAGAATCAAGCACAAGCATCTTTGTTAGAATTTTGCAGAAAGAAGATAACATTTCTTTTTCATCACAGGGAGGTCTGCAAAATAAAAGACTGCTGAATTTTCACATTTTTTCATGTCTGACCTAATACCATAATTTTCCTTATCTCTGTTCTTGTTGTCACTATGGCCATTATGAAAGCTATCAGTCACAGACTGAATAAGAGGAAAAATAAATAACAGCTTCCAAAAGGCAAAAATTCAATATAGGCAGTTTTAGAATTAAACAGCATTGCGTAGTGTCTTTCCCATCCATTTTGCAGTGGAACAAATGACCTCAGAAGTTACAAGCATTTGAGAAGGTAGCTCTCTATTCTGCAATTAAAAGTGATGGATAAAATGAGAATAGAACTACAAAGCTGTCATTTTTTGATATTAAAAAGACAAGCATTTTTCTAGGCTGACTGGAAAAATCATTTGCTCATCTACTTATTCTGCTTAGATGTCAAGAAAAATAAAAGCTTTATAACATTTAACACTTTAATAATGATTCAGGAAAAAAAAAGGCAAACTTAGGCCTAATCTTCCTCTCATTTAACATGATTAGAATTTTTGTCTTTGAATTCAAAGTAAGCAGACATAGACCCTTGATTTTAAAGAAAAATAGTATCTGATAATATGTTACTATAAATATGGAATAATGTATACAGTTCTGCTGGTGTAAATTTGGAGTAACACTTGTTAGTGATTCTAAATTTGGACAAATTTACTTATTTTCATCTTGCACTTTTTCAGAAAGTTTATGAGCTTTCTGAACAGTTAGATATCTGTGGACAGACATCCAAACTCCGGGAAATGAACCACCCAAGGCCCTCCCTAAAAAAAAGGCCAGGTTCAACTTTCTTTTTCCTCTCTAAGCTCATATTGGGCTTACAGCTGCCTAAATATAAAGGGAGAAAATTCTTGTTGAGGATGTGATCTTTGCAGTAAGCTGAGATAATTTCTGTTTGTTTGCTTGTCTGGTTGTTTGTTTTTGAAAGCAGGATAATTCTCTATTTATACACAATGCTTCAAATACAGGGTCACTACATGTAAGTAGCAGTGAAATAACTAACTCCAAAATTCCCAGGTTTTGAGAAGAATTGGTCAGTGAGAGCTAACCAGATAAAGTACATTAAGCAAACTGCTTGTCTTTTAAAAGACTGTTTTTTGTTATGATAGTCATAAAAGATGGAAGCTCTGAGCTGGGTTCTCAGCTCCTGGAAGCATCATGGTTACACTGCAGTCAACAGATCAGTGTAGTTTTCTACATGAGAGGTCTTGGCCATCCGAAGGCATTAAAATATGCCCCAGGGCTTGGTCTAACAAAGACTTTTTGCATTTCTCCCAGCATAGGACAAAATGTGCGATGTTGTGCAGAATTTATATAGTGCCACAGACACCCTCACAACAGTAATTTTATCAATGTTCATCAAATAGTAGCCAGTGCACTACTGGGGAAAAAAACAAACAAAAAAAAGCAACAGTTTTTTTTCTAGAAGGATTCTGTGCCATAACAGCAGCTAACTATTGCACTGCTCTGTTTGCCCTTATTGCTCAGTTGTCTGGGATATCATCACTGAGATGTGTATTGAGCTAGGTGTCAATGAATGTGGACATGTCACTGTGCACCCCCAAACTTCTGACATAATGTAATAGTAGTAAAAACTGTTGTCCTTACCTAATTACTTCTCTCTTTTCCTGTAAAGGAAGTTAAGTAGTATCTGTGTCAGTAATAAACCAATAGCTAGAAACCATTTAATCCTGATGTCATCTCAAATTGTGAATTATGACTCTATCAACCATGATACTATCAAACCACATGTAGCCACTGTCACTCTATCAGCATAGCTCTGCGGTAGCATTTTCCTCATCCAGATTAATTTTGCACCATATTTCAGGATTTTTTTCCCCAAGAGCAAACCTAATGTTTCTACCTGTCCTTTAATCACTTCTGGTTCATATCAATCTGTGTCAAAGAACAATATAACAATAATATATAACTCTAGGGAACACTGATATTATATAAACTCCAGCATAATGCTTACCATATTAAATTCAATTTTTCAATTTAGCTATTCTCTGTCTGTTTTACTTGGCTTTAAACTAAACAAACTTCCAGTGCCAAATGCAGCAATTGGAACTGACCACCTACAGCACAAGACTAAGGAAATGAAAAAATGCTGTGTATTTGTTCTGAAGCTTAAACCTTCTCTCCAGCAAAGGAACTTCATTGATTACAAACCACACTGCTCTAAATTAAATAAAACGGAAATATAATGAGCTATGGTGGAGTGAAATATAGTTTATTTTAAAGTGTTTTCAATCACGTAAACTCTAAGGGAGGTCATTTTTCTGTTAAAAGAAATTTGCAGGCTTTTCTATGGAAAAAAAAAAAAATCTGTAAACCTGGAAACTTTATTATAAAAGACGATACATGTAGTTAAAGGAAGAGAAGTTGACTTCAGTTCTTAAGAGGCCTTTTTACTTCTTCATTTTCCCCTCTCTGTAAATAACAATTTTTTGATAGTGTCACATCATTTGGGGTTCTATGGAGCAAAACCTTAATTTGCTACTGCATTCAGGTCCCAGAGACTTCAGTCTGACCGTGCATGCGGAAGACAGGAGCCACAGGTTTCAATGGCACCCAGACTCTGAATTTTGTCAATGTCTCTGTAACTACTGTAGCATGAAGTAAGAACGTATCTTCCTCCACTTGCCCAGATACAAAAGGTGACCTATGCTGATGATGTTATTCTAACCCATGTGGGCATTGAGAAACAAACATCAACAGAGGAGAAAAAAGACATGATATCCAGAGGCTGGGTGGTTATGCTACCTGTTTCCTACAAAAGCTCATACCTTTTTCTGAGGTTTGCCAGGTCATATTATTTGTAATGCTGACTCAACCATGTAAGACCCCCCCCCCCCCAAAAAAAAAAAAGCCATAGATTACTTCAGAAATGTAATAGGGAATGATATAGTGATCCTTTGGTTTTATAGTCATTGTGACTGTTTCTCAAGTACAGGTAGAGTCAATCAGAGAGTGTAATTGTCTAGTTAAAAATACATGTATAAAGATATATTACAGTGAAGAAAATGAATCTCATTACAGTTTGTATGCTGAAGAACACACAGGTACTTCTCTGTAAGCTCTCTCCCATCCCCTCTGACTGAAATCCAGTATTTAATATATCATTCAGTAGAGATTCTAGTGCTGTCCTTCATGTTCACTAAAGGAGCAAAACTGAGGAATCTTCACAGTGTTCAACTCTAATATGGGGAAAATCATTTCTATTTTCCCATTTATTTTCAAGCTGCTTGACTTCCATGCTTTGTATTACTACATACTTGTGTGAAATCCAAGAGGCTTATTTAAGTTACAAGTCAGTTCAGGGAGAAACAGAAGCATATGAAAAGAAAAACATGAAAGAGCATGTTCAGAGCATACTCAGTACTAAAAATTCAAGGCAACTTAAAAATACATAAAATGAATCTCAACCAGACTATTGGAATTTAACCCAAATTTTAATAATGTTTAATAAGTAATTTCCTACCCATTTACAGGTCTGTCTTCTTCATAGATTTCCCACCTTTGCTACCAAAAACATGCATCACTTGAAAGGCCACACAGGTGAGTTAAGTGTGAAGTCTTCTCTAGAGTCAGCTAAGAATTACTCTAGTCATCTTACAGTTAACAAATTCCCAAACTGTTAGTTTCAGTCACAGAGATGGTTCCTCTCAATATAGTTAGTAAGTTTCACACCAGCAGAGTAGTAATTGTGCCCTTGGTCCAACAAAGCATACATAAAAGTGAACCTGTAAGCAGCTGAATTGATTTTACTGAAGTACAGATATGTTTGCGGTATTCATACACTTAAATGCTTTGCTGGACTATGAATTAGCTGCACATCATCACTGCTGTTCATCAACACTATCAGCCTGTCCAGCAATGCAATGGAGCCAGCAAAAAGTTAATGCAATTGTTAAGTCATTGGAAAAGGGAATGCACAAGTCTATGAAATGATCTTGTGGAAGCATTTGTCTGAAATTAGTTCTTTTTAAAAAAAATTTCTGATATTTCTGAATAAGAGAGCTGACTCTTGTGTGCAACAATGGAGAAATTAAATAAAACGGAATCTGCTAAGTTATTAATTAAATTAATGGGTGGTACCAAATTGCACCTTAAAAGCACATTTCTGAAAGGCAAATGACTGTTTAAAGATCAGGAGCAAAAGTTTCTGCATTTTATTAATGACAAAAAAGTATTATTATTCATGTGCCTTATTAGTCCCAAGTAAAATCCTTTTAATTAAAATTAGTGCCTGCTAAATTTCTTCAATGGCATTTAGTAATGATAAAGAAAACAATCCAAATTTCCTGTAAACATTTTGCTGCACATTAGAAATAATTATCAGTTCATTACTTAAATATCAGGCTTGTGTTACAATAGTCAATGAGGCTTGTGCTATACATCTAATTAGATTTCATAAAGCAAGAATGATAAGAATGCAGGGGTCTATACTGAAAAGTCAGGACATGGTGTTGAGCTCAACAGGTAAAATTATTGCTAAGGACCCAAGCAGCTCTGAAGCACTGCCCTAGGTGGGCAGCAAGAGGTGGGTGCTGACAGAATGCTGTGTGACCTGGAGCCATTTGTGTTGCCTTACCAGGCTTTACCCCCACTCCACTGAAAGGAACAAGAAGCAAACATTTCCAGAACCACCTGAGTGTTTTAGATTAGATCCCATTCCAAAGATCCTTGGGTATTCAAGTAGTATGGAAACCCAATGACAGGCTACAAGTCCCCTGTTTGTTTGTTTGCTTCGTTTTGTTTTGTTTTTTTAAACAAAGCATAAGATGCATAAAAATGAAGATGGGTGCCTCAGTACTCTTGAAATTGCACCTCAGCATGCATCCATGGTTATGGTTCTCAGTAACTTTAAGACAACCTAGTTCATTTCAATTTTTCTCTTTTCTCACTTTGAAACAGTGGTTCAGAGGCTGTAAACTCAATGGAAAGCCTTTCTTCTTGTCAGGGATTTTGAATATGATCTGTGAAAAAAAATCATGCACCATTTCAGTTTGCAGACAAAAAACTGAATGCAAGCTCTACATTCTATTTTCACTCTGCGCCTCGTCACAAGACTATTTAGGATCTCTTTTGAGATCCCTCTAGCCTGTCCTTTGCTAAACAAGATCAGAAATGAAGTTTATTATTATTTTTAATACCTTTTCCTAAAATGATAGGGAAAATTAAACTATCATTGCATCCCAAGGGCTTTAGGACTTTTAGAGCATGTGCTGTGCACAGGAACATTATCAATATGTCTTCATGATTTGCCTTAAGTAAAGAAAGCAAAAGTTTATTGGTATTCTTCAGGTGATTAGATAGGGACTTCACTTCAGAACTTCCTCTATCTATTACTATAAGATTGCTGTTGTAACCATGATGCAAGGACGTAAGAGAAGCAGGATGGAGAGTATCTTTCATTAAGTCAATAGAGGAAAGATATCTGGTAAATACCTATTCAAATCTGAAAAGAAGCAGCTAACCTCCAGCTAAGTAGAGGTTAAAAACAATTGTTCCAAGTTTAACATAAGGAAGATAAGGAATTTAGAAATTTGATCATCTTTTCCCCTTGTTTCAGATTACTATCTTATATACCAAGACCTTAGTCTTTACAGCAGTGTGGAGAAAAAAAGTCAGCCAAGAACCGTGAGCAAATGGTTAAAATGAAAATGGAGAATATTAAAATGTTCCAAAAAATCAGTATCTTTGCTTAATCCATGGAACTATTCCTTCTGTATTCAGTAAAATGATAGACTTTTTTTTCCTAGATTTTCTTCTGAAGATACTTTGTAAGTTTACCATGAGGACCAGGACTGAGAATTTGGAGATAAAGTACTTCATGAAAAATATTCTCTCATTCACAATCGTTTGCATCACTTGCTGATTATCTGTCTGAACTCATTTTCATGCACAGCAACTATAATTTTGCTGTCACTGGTAAATCTAGTGGATTAGGTAACCTTTATTTTGCTTTGGGATGACCATATGAAGAATACATGGAGTGTGAAGGCCTTGCTATAGTGCACAGATATTATTACACTTCTGCACATGTTGGTAAGAATCACTTTGTACTCTAAAAGAATTAAATTCCATTATTTCTTGGCCCACAGCAGTTTGCTTCCAATTTGAGTATTTGTGAGGTTGAAGCATAAGGCAAAGAAGAGTTTGAAAGCTAGGGAAAGATGAAGATTGCAGGTTCTGGGAAATAAATTTCAATTTTGTAATTTTCTAATGACTTTCCATACAGTTTCTAGTGTACTGTTCCTGATAGCTCTGGTTGTAAGGGTGCAGTAATGGATTGCAGAAGGTATAGGCTATGGGTTTTGTTTTTTATACTATAGCTAGTTTAATTCCTTTATTATGTCAGTGTCTTTTCATGATAAAAGTGAAAAGGGGGAAGGAGGGTTAAAAAAAAATCACCTGTTAGAAGATTGGAGTGTTGTAGGTTTTGTTTGTTTGTTTGAGGGGGGGGGATTAGGGTTTGTGTGTTCCATGGAATATTTTCAGATTTTAAGTATATGTCCTAGCTTAAATATACATGCTAAAAAGTTGGTATTTTCCCACGGCACAAGTTCTTGGTTTTGCTTAAATTTAAATTTAATAGGTTGGTATGCATCAGTCTTTTTATATTTGTTCATATTCTTAACAAAAATTTCTAGGCAAGTTGCGGAGCAGACTCTTATTAATGATGTCCATGACAATAGGAACATGATTTTCTTCCTATCCATACTATAGTAGGATTGACATTATATAAATATAATATTCCTGTGAATATTTTCCTGTGATTGAGCCAGGATAATTAGAACTAGTCTTGCCAAAACTACCAGCAGAATATTTCTGTAGAACTAACTGGGGCAGAAGATTAAAAATTTGAGAAACAAAATATTTACATTCATCAGCCTAATGGAAACATAATGAGGATGTAGAATAAAAGCTGCCTATACTCTGGACAAGTTAGTAAATATATTTTTTAAGTTTCATATTAATAGGTTTAATAATATTACACCATTATTTTAAGCAAGAGTAGGATCCTTATCTAGTATGTAACATGTGCAAAGTTATAGTAAAAGGTAATCTGCACTCCAAAGAGATTAGTATACAAATAAGCAACATAAGAAGAGAGAGAGAAAGAGGTAGGTAGTTACGTTGTCTACAGTGCACATGGGAGAGGCCAACACTATGACAGACAGATACAGTCTGTCCATGTGTGGAGCAATGGCAGAATTAGCAATTCAGCCTATGTAGAGTTATAGGTTAAGGATTTACAAAAACGAACCCCAATTGTTTATGTAAACCTCAGATTTCCAAGATGAAATTTTCTAAACATCATCTCCAAAGCAAAGTTTACCTCAACTAACTTTAGATAACGAGTGTTTGAGCCTTTTCCCTAAACACAGGTATCCAATAACATTTGAGATATGTTAGGGTATCACGGACATCTGCAAGGAGTTGGCAGATACAATGCAGGGCCTACAGAAAACCTACAGGCATCTGTATCAGCAGCAGTAGGGCAGATGGGGTACCCTACAACATCTCAATTGGCTTAGATGTTTTAGTTAGGCAACTAAAACAAACCCTGAAGTAAAAATCTGTATAAGTCATCTGCACCTCTTAGGCTGTCTCTGTAATCAGTAGAATGAGATACTCATCTTCAGTGGAATGAACAGCTCCATGGAGATATCACTCTTTCCCCTCTTTCCCCGCTGTCTTTAGAGAGAACTTTGGCCAACTGAAGATGGTTCAGCATTTAGGAATCTTTTTTTTTTTTTTGCATATGATTTTTTATATTTTCCAGAAAGAGTATCCTAGCCAGACTTAGGCAAAAGGTTCAGTGTTTTTCATTGCTATTTTGTTTTGATTCTATACCATTATCTTGGACTTATTTCTTAATGTAATTATTTAAATTAAAAGATTTATTTAAATGGTACAAAAATGGTACAAAAATGTGTACATGAAAAAAATAATAAAAAATACAAACAAACAAAAAAAAAAAACATAAAATTCCCCACATATTCATTATGTCTTCATCAGAAGGCAAATCCAAACCACACTTTGGAAAAAATTAATTCTCTGTAACATAGTGCCAGATTTAGCCTAGAGCACCCAGGCTTTGAAGCAGCAAACCAAATATAACTATGATGTTGAAATATCTTTAAGTGAGAGCAACGTTCTAATCAGTTATGTAAAAGACTGTTTCTCAAAAGATCTTTTCCAAGTCTAAACTGAAATTTGGTCTATTCTGCAATAAATGAATATGTGAGCATTCAAAATTTACTTGTAAATATTGAAATCATATTGCTTATCTTTTCAGAGGTTTTGGCTCTTTTACCCCTCTGGCATCATTGGAATTGCTTGTTTATTGTAAACGCTGGTTGTCAGTGAGAGTTTCAGTATTTCTCATTGGTTTTATCATTCAAACAAGAACTTAGATGAATGCAACCTTTTGCGCTGTTTGTATGTTGACCCTCTCTGCTCAACCACAAAATGTTATATTTCACTTGGAAAAATTCATTCAACCATGATATAAACTGTATTTCTTAAGAATGATTGATACATGAGGAAATTCTGCACAACAAATGAATGACACTCAATCATGGCAACTAGGATCAACTCTGCCAACAGAGACTTGGCATGAATGGTTTCATCTTGTTCTTCTTATCTAGGGTGAACAACAAGGAATTCAATTGGTTTATGATGCTGAACAGAACTCACTTCTCAGGTGAAGGCCATACCCACGAGCAGTCTATATATTGCTATACAATAATACCATCCCTTCCAAAACTATTCAAACACTTGAGAAGCATCCTATGTCAGGAAGCATTTACAGGTGAGATCAAGATACCAAAATGATTTTACTGTGTGCTGAACAAAAATTAGATATACATAAACACCTTCTTAAATGCCCAGTCCTGCTAAGCTTGCTACTACTCATGTAGAACCATGTTATTCAAGGGCACGTATCCATCTGTTCTAGACTTGTCTACCCTGTACTAATGACAGTGAGATGATACAGGAACCCCTCTCTAATTAAAGAACGGAATATTAGACACATTAATCATGCAAGTTCCATTTTTATGGTAAACAAACATCTGTGCCAGAACAGAAAGTAATTATACTTTTTTTAACCTTAATTTAATCCTTTTCAGGGCTTTGTGAAGTCTTTGTCTTCTGTGCTCAAATACTGGCTATATTTCAATAATACAAAAGAAAGACTAATACGTACAAAATTATTCTGGGATTGACCTTCAGTAGATCAACATGCTGTATACACATTACAGAAACATGCTGTTACTCTTTGCACACGTTGCCTTCCATTGTGTTTCAGGTTGCTGACTGTTAGCACAAGTGTAACCATGCTAACGGTTTGCTTATTTACAAGGACACTGGGGAAATCTTAACAGAATTACTTCAGGTTAGAGCAGAAAAGTCTCCCATCTCACTCATCCTTATTCCCTTTCCAGAACTCTTGGTTTTTCAGAATAAAGATAAGAATATCTTGCATGTACTTCTAAATCTTGGAATGTAAGGTAGGACTTTTAGTATATGAAACCACATGACCCTTATAAGAACATTATTGAAAAAAAAATCAGTATGTCAAAACCTAATAAAAACAACACATTTTGTAAATATGGTAAGGAATATGAAATCTGGCTATGTTAATCTGTTAACACTTCTCAAAAACACAGGCTCGTCAGACAGATTGAGTTTTTCTACCCTGCCTCTTTTTTTTTTTTTTTTAAATCATGCTATAATCTTATACACATGAAGCACCTGTGTGTACTCAAAAAAGAATTTTCAAAAGATGTAATTAAATGACTGGTAGGGAATGTTTTATAGTAAAGCATCCAGCCCTGAACATGGCATCACTGAAGGAAATAAAGTTGGAAAAACTCTTTTTGGTTTAATGACATTTCTACAAAGACATTTCTATATTCGTGATATATATTTACACATTTATAAGACTCTGGTACATAAACATCACATAAATTTACAGCTGGAAGTTACAGAAAGATATGGGCAAGACGGGAACAAAACACCGTGTTTACTTGTATGTACAGTTTACGACTGGAACCAGAAGGAAGGTCATCTCCACTGTGCTCTCCTCTCATCTAAGAGGGGTCTGTTGTTGAACATGGATGAGATAGGCAAAGAATGGGACTTTTGTCTTCTAATGACTTCTGCCTAACTTGACCATTATTGCGGGTGAATTAGTACAAACCTGGTTAATCTCAGATTAAATGCATATTCTTTGCAATAATATGGTCCAAAAGAAAGGGGTTAAAATCTGTGAATGTTCCAGTTCTTTAAGAAGTGCTTCCATAATGCAATGTACACTTTAAGACAATCTATTCTTTTAACCTTTAAAAAAATATACTGTTTTTTTTTCTCAGCTTTTATAGAGTGATGCCATGTTAATCTGCTGAAGGTCAGTCTGAGAAAATTCACGTAACAAAGCAAATGCTCTTAGGAATCATATCACGTCATGTCAGGCTCACAGATAAATGGGTATTAGCTATAGATAGAGGTACTTACCAGTTCATCAAATACCTTCTTATGTCTGGTATCTTATCTTGGATTATGTACTATTGGGTTCAATTTAATATTTTATAAGTTATTAGTGTGTAATTGTTTTCATATATTTGTGCATTAAATACAGAAGGAGTGGGTGTAATCTGAATAACGACTGAATTTTCTCTCTCTGCTACTTCCTAATGATTGGCTACAATATAGATAATCATGATTTATTATGATGGGTAGTAATTCAGCTGCAATGAATCGTATTTTTATCACAATGTAAAATATAAATTTGTGTCTCTGAAGAATTGTTTAATTTTTTCTGTTTTTTGTTTGTTTTCCCTTCTTTGTGTCTCATTTGTAAATTTTCTTTATAGCTTGGAAGTTTCATGACTCAGAGAAGCACTAGAGTGCAGGTACATTGACGGATTTGCTTCCTGTCATTTCATTTAAATTGAATCCATTCTCTAAACTGCTAGATAATACATTTCTAAGACATAACTTTCCATAAACACCTCCTGCTTTTTCTTCAGTTATGGAGTAGGTACTTTGTTCCTCCACACTGCAAAATGCATATAATGTGCAAAACAGAAAGAAAGAAAGGAAGGAGGTAAGGAAGAAAGGTTGGTTCTTCTAGTTCTTTTAGAAATTACAAGAATTATTTTTTTTTTAATTCAAGAAAGTGCAAATTGCTTATTGTGAGAACACAATCAGATAAAAAAGATAACATTATTCTAAACGTACGAATGAAGAAATCATTTTTACTGTACCTTGTGCTAATAAGAATGTAACTTAAGCAACTAAATATTAGTTAAATTAAAGATGTGTTTCCATATGAATTTCTAGACTGGATGATGAATTAGCCATATTGGTTCATAACCAAGAAGCTAAATAATTTCTTTTTTTTTGTCTACATATTTGACTATCCTAGCTGAAATTTTGGATTGTATTTCATAAAGGCAATGAGAGACTTAACAGCCAAGATAAAGAAAAGTGGACAGATTTACACATCCTTTCTTCCCTAACTGCTTCTGGTCTTCAGGGGAGTATTCAGAATATTCAGGAAGTAGCCTGAATCTCTCACATTTCCTGGCATGACTACAAGGAGACCAGTGTTATGTGTTCATCTCCCATTTTGTTTCTCCAAGATACTTTAGTATCCTGGTTTCATCTGGGTATTTAGGGCTGTTTTATGCTGCCACAGGCTGTTTAATTAAATAAAAAGAAACCTGAAATAGGAGTAAAAGTGTCACAACAATGGAAAATATAATAGCTAGGATAAGGAAATCCAAAGATAATCAGATTGAATTTTCACCTTAAATAATAAGTGAATGTTCCTTAAGTTGTTTGAGGAAGAAAGAGATAAAGGATTTTATTTCTTATTACTTTTGCTCTTTGCTCATCTTTGCATCTTTTGTTTTTAAATATACTCAGACATGAAATGGATGACTGTAAAGATGTTATGATAAAAGTTCCGGACTGATTCTGATTTCTAAATATGAACCACAAGATATCTTGTGGGAGTATTAAGAGGAAATGTGAAGCATATAGAGAAATTTCAAAGCAAAGTAAAACGTATGATCAAATGCAAGACTGGAAGAATTGGTCTGGTCTTAAAGAAGGGGCAGTCATAACAGTTTGCATGCATAAATATGAGTCTGCTTTGGTGAAGAAGTTAATATATGTTAGTCTCTGTACTGGTAATGGAATAAAAAATAATAGTGAACACTTCGGCATGTAGGCTACTCTGGGAAAATGTTTCGCCTGGATGCTAACAGGTATTTGACTAGACTGAAAAGTTTTTTGGACCACCATCACATTAAGAACAGGGCAGGCAGATGCGTCAGAAATGGTATCTGTAGGATCGATCATTACTTTAGCCTAGAGATGAACTAGATAAACCCTCTAATTCTTTTCTAGACTCATACTCTAAGATCTGAAATTGATCTCTGGTAAAATGTAACACAAGGACTGTAGCTGTAGTCTAATTTCCTTCTTAAGTCCCACTACACTATGGACCAGAGGTTCACTGGATTGCCAAAATATTGGGTAAAGCTATTCTAGTGGTCTAATTCCAATGAGATCTTGAATCCATACTGATATAGAGAAGACTGGAATCTTGGAATCATCCTTGACTAACCGAGAAAGGTAATCAATATTTTTTCATTCAGTTCTCTGAAAAATGGTTTATTATTTTTATTTTTCAGTTCTGTGTGGACTTAATACAGGAAAACCTCATATGTTTTCACAGAAGTTATATCTGAATATATTGCAAGTTATGCTCCGGTTCCAGCCGTCCAGTTACAGCTCTGGATCACAGCCAGAATTACTGCATAAAATTCAACTTTCAAAATCATATTTAGCTGGAATGGATTTGACTTCAGAGAAGCTATATATATGAACAAGTCAGTATGCACAACTTATTAGCAGACAGAAATAGCTGAACTTAACTGATGCAGACTATTTATAGAAAATGAAGTTACATTAGCAGCTTGTCTGTGAGAGCAGAAGATACTTTCTGTTTGCCATTTTCTTTTGACTTGAGAGAAACAAGTCTGGCTGACTTAAGGACAGAAAGAATGGCAGGCCATGCTCTATTCTATTGTTCTGACACAGAATAGTAGAAAATGTGTCTTATCTAGTAGTGGAATGTTTAATGGACCCTTTATTAATCCTTGATTACAGGTCTTTGTAATATACTGTGGTACTGGTTGCTGATTTGAAAAAAAAAAAAAAGTGCTCATTGTGCTGGGCACCGCAAAACCTGTACAAATACAAACTAAAAAAAGAAGTTTAAAAAAAAAACACTGAATCTTGAAGCCTTTACTGTCTAAGGAGACTGCAAAGATTTGAATGCATACCTAATAGCATATATTTTGTATTGGCCACAGCCCACATTCATCCTTTGTGTCTGTGAATTCAGCAGGATTAGTCCTATGTGAACTCTGCAAATGGACAAACAACAGATAAATGACAAGAGTATAGCATTTCAAACAAACAAAAAAACAAGGTTAAATATGAAGTTTTGTTACATTACTTTGTTATATCATTTTATTATAAGACGAACCAACCTGAGGTGAAGCTTTACTAGACCTGTTGCTCACCAATGTGGAAGGGAGCATTAGAGAGGTTAAGATTAGAGGCTGTCTGGGCTGTAGCGACCATGCCCTGGTGGAGTTTGTGATCTTGAGGAATATGGGTCTGGCAAAAAGCAGAGTCAGGACCCTGAACTTCAGGAGAGCAAACTTGCAGCTGCTCAAGGAATTACTGGCTGGGATCCCCTGGGAAACTGTCCTTAAGGGCACAGGAATGGAACAGAGCTGGCAGCTCTTTTAAGGACACCCTTCTGAGAGTGCAAGAGCTCTCCATCCCCCAGCAGAAGAAATTGAGCAGAGGAGGCAGGTGACCAGCATGGCTGAGCAAGGACCTGCAGCTTAAACTGAGGGAAAAGAGGGAAATGCACAGGAAGTGGAAGCAGGGTTGTGTAGCCTGCGAGGAATATAGGGGAGTCATCCAGATGTGTAGAGACAGGATCAGGAAAGCCAAGGCACAGATGCAGCTGAACTTGGCAAGGGATGTGAAGAATAACAAGAAGGGGTTCTACAGATATATAGGCAGGAGGAGACAGGCCAAGGAGAGTGTTCGCCCTCTGATAAAAGAGATGGGAGAACTGGCTTCCTCAGACGTGGAAAAAGTTGAGGCACTCAGTAAGTGATTTGTCTCAGTCTTCACTGGTGGTCAAGTTTCCTATGTCTGTCAGGACCCTGTACCTCGACGGGAGGGTGAGAGGAGCGGATTCCGTCCCACTGTGACAGTGGAACAAGTCCGGGACCGCCTAAGGAAATTGGATGTGTATAAGTCCATGGGGCTGTTGGTATACATCCCAGGATGCTGAGAGAGATGGCTGATGTGGTTGCTGAGCCGCTCTCCATCATATTTGAAAAATCATGGCTGTCGGGTGAAGTCCCTGGTGACTGGAGAAAGGGAAACATTACTCCAATTTTTAAGAAAGGGAGAAGGGAAGACCCAGGGAACTGCAGGCCGGTGAGCCTCACCTCTGTGCCTGGAAAGATCATGGAGCAGATCCTCCTGGAAGACATGTTAAATCATGCACGAGATAAAGAGGTGATCCAAGACAGCCAGCACGGCTTTACGAAAGGCAGATCTTGCCTAACCAATCTGGTGGCCTTCTGTGATGGAGCGATGGCATCAGTGGACAAAGGAAGGGCGATGGATATCATCTACCTGGACTTGAGAAAAGCCTTTGATATGGTCCCTCACCACATTCTTCTCTCTAAATTGGAGAGGTATGGATCTGAAGGATAGACTGTTAGGTGGATAAAGAATTGGTTGGCTGGTCACAGCCAAAGGGTTGTGGTCAATGGCTCTATGTCTGGGTGGAGGCCAGTCACAAGTGGTGTCCCTCAGGGGTTGGTCTTGGGACCGGTGCTCTTCAACATCTTTATCAATGACATAGACAGAATCACGTGCACCCTCAGCAAACTTGCAGATGACACCAAGCTGAGCGGTGCAGTCAATACAATAGAGGGAAGGGATGCCATCCGGAGGGACCTGGAGAGGCTGGAGAAGTGGGCCTATCAGAACCTAATGAGGTTCAACAAGGCCAAGTGCAAGGAACTTGAGAGCAGCCCTGCAGAGAAGGACTTGGGGGTCCTGACGGACAAGAAGCTGGACATGAACCAGCAGTGCGAACTTGCAGCCCGGAAGGCCAACTATGTCCTGGGCTGCATTAAAAAAGGGGTGGCCAGCGGGGAGAGGGAGGTGATTGTCCCCCTCTACTCTGCTCTTGTGAGGCCCCACCTGGAATACTGTGTGCAGGCCTGGGGCCCCCAGCACTAGAAGGATGTGGAGCTCTTGGAACAGGTCCAGAGGAGGGCCACTAAGATGATCAGAGGGCTGGAGCACCTCTCCTATGCAGAAAGGTTGAGGAAACTGGGCTTGTGTAGTTTGGAGAAGAGAAGGCTCTGGGGAGACCTCATTGTGGCCTTCCACTACTTGAAGGGAGCATATAAACAGGAGGGGGAATGCCTGTTTATATGTATTGATAGTGATATAACAAGGGGGAATGGTTTTAAACTGAGACAGGGGAGATTTAGGTTAGAAATTAGGAGAAAGTTTTCCAGAGGGTGGTGAGGCACTGGAACGGGCTGCCCAGAGAGGTTGTGGATGCCCCATCCCTGAAGGCATTCAAGGCCAGGCTGGATGCGGCTCTGGGCAGCCTGCTCTAGTGGTTGGCAACCCTGCCCAGAGCAGGGGGGTTAAAACTAGATGATCTTTACGGTCCTTTTCAACCCAGGCCATTCTATGATCCTATGGCTCCTGTCCATTTCTAGTAAAACATAACATTAATAGCTGGCTACTTCTGAGCAAATTCTAATTCCTTTTTAGTGGTGACAGAAGCTGTGAGCCTCCGACAGCAACTTGGGATGCTCCGTATACTTGCTTCCATTTTTATTTTTTCCTTCTAGCAATTTTTCAAGAGAACACACCAGAGACAAGACATCTGAAGACATTTTTTTCGCAGAAAATACAGCAGGGCTGGCTCGCTGAGAGAAGAAAGCTTTAAAGGGAAGGCAGGTTGACTTCAATGGGAATGCTCCATGACTAAGGTGAAGGTTTGACACAGAAAGGTCTGTGTGTTTATGAACAAACTGAATTATCTTTTGTGCTTCTCAAACATGAGTTGCTTTAAAAAGTGCAAAAGCTTAGCTCTCAGATAACATCTTTGAGTGAAACTACTTTCTGATATTGTTTAAAAAATAAATAAACTTTTACTTCCGAACTGCAGTGAAATTTTAAACTCCAAATATAAACTAACTTTCTTTAACCCTGCTGAGGCGGTCGGCTCTGGGGCAGACGCGTTCTGCAGCTGATCGGGCCTGCCAGGGGTTTCTCGGGCACCGTGGCAGCCGAGGGGGCCGCCGGGCCCGGCCGCCCTCGCGGGAGCGGCCGGCGAGGCGTGGGCGGAGCCAGGAGCGGCGTCCGTGCCCGGCGTCCCGCTCCAAGGCAGGCCCTAGGGAGCGCGGCACAGGGCGGGGAGCTTCAGTCAGAGCGTGGCGCCTCAGGCGGGGCGTGGCGCAGCAGCGTACGCGGGCCGCGCGTCTTCGGACGGGGCAGAGCGTCTCCCCTGCTCAGGAGTACAGCTCATCTGCCGGCTGGCCGCCTGTAGTTAAACCAGCTGTGGTCTGCACTGAGAAGAAAGCTCTTCTCAGAAAATCTGTAGCGACCCAGACCGAGTGCCCGCTCAAAAATAGGTCAGTTCAGGTCTCTGGATGCACAGAGTGCCTGAGCCTGTTGCTGCCATCAGAGGGTGGCAGAGACACTGTGTGAGGTGTGAGCAGGTGGGTGACCTGGTCAGCCCGGTGGCAGAGCTCAAGGAAGAGGTGGAGAGGTTAAGGGCTATCAGGGAGCGTGAGCAGGAGATAGACTGGTGGAGCAACTCTCTGCCAGGCCTGAAAAAAAAGCACTGGGGTGAGACTCCCCAAATAGTGGTGGACCCCCTGCCCTGTTGCTGTCAGGCAGAGGAAGTGGACCTAGGATACGAGGAGGAATGGAAACGGGTACCAGCTTGGCGCTGCAGGCAACGCCCCTCCCTACTAGCCTCGCCTTCCCAGGTGCCCGTACATAACAGGTTTGAGGCCTTGGAGCTTGAGAGACCGGTGGGTGAGGACGTGTTCAAAAGTCCACCCAGGAGGTTGCCTAGGGCGAGGAAGTCGACTCCGTGCCTCAAGACTGCCTTCACCAAGAAAGAAAGAGGGGTAATCGTTGTAGGCACCTCTCTTCTCAGGGGACCAGAGGGCCCTGTATGTCGGCCTGACCCTACCTGTAGGGAAGTCTGCTGCCTCCCTGAGGCCCAGGTCAAGGACATTGCCCAAAACCTTCCCAGCCTGGTTTGCCCCTCTGATTACTGTCCTTTATTGATAGTCCAGTCTGGCAGTGATGAAATATTTGAGAGAAGCCTGAAGGCTATCAAAAGGGACTTCAGGGGACAGGGGTGGTTAGTAGATGGAGCGGGAGTACAGGTGGTGGTTTCCTCTGTCCCTTCAGTGGCAGGGAATGGTACAGAGAGGACCCGGAAAGCCCACCTGATAAACACATGGCTCAGAGACTGCTGCCATCACAGGAATTTTGGGTTTTTTGACCATGGGGCACTTTACTTAGCACCTGGCCTGATAGCTGCAGATGCGTCCCCCCTATCTCCAAGTGAAAAATGGATTCTAGCACAGGAGCTGGCAGGGCTCATTGAGAGGGTTTTAAACTAGGTAAGAAGGGGGATGGGGATGAAATGAGGCTCGTTAGAGGTGAGCTTGGGGGAACAATGTCAGGGCAGGGGGAGAGGGCAGTGGCCCAACTGAAGTGCATCTACACTAATGCACGCAGGATGGGCAACAAACAGGAGGAGCTGGAAGCCATTGTGCAACAGGCAAGCTGTGACTTGGTTGCCATCACTGAAACGTGGTGGGGCCACTCCCATGACTGGTGTGCTGCAATGAATTGCTATAGGCTCTTCAGAAGGGCCAGGCAGCACAGAAGGGGCAGCGGTGTGGCTCTCAGGTGTGGCATCAATAAAACTACTATCTTGGACTTGTGGAGGGCAGACTTGGAGCCATTCAGAACACTGGTTGGCAGAGTCCCTTGGGAGGCAGTCCTGAAGGGCAGAGGAGTCCAGGAATGCTGTGCACTATTCAAGAAGGAAATCTTAAAGGCTCAGGAGCAGACCATCCCCACATGCCGAAAGACGAGCTGGCACGGAAGAAGACTGGCCTGGCTGAACAGAGAGCTGTGGCTAGAGCTCAGGAAGAAAAAGAGGGTTTATGACCTTTGGAAAAGATGGCAGGCCACTCAGGAGGACTATAAGGATGTTGTGAGGCTGTGCAGGGACAAAATTAGACTCATAGAATATCCCGACTTGGAAGGGACCCATGAGGATCATCAAGTCCAACTCCTGGCACCACACAGGTCTACCCAAAAATTCAGACGATATGACTAAGGGCACAGTCCAAACACTTCTTAAACTCCAACAGGCTCGGTGCCGTGACTTCCCTGGGGAGCCTGTTCCAGCGCACGACAACCCTCTCAGTGAAGAACCTTGCTGATATCCAGCCTGAACCTCCCCTGTCGCAGCTTGACACCATTCCCTCGGGTCCCATCGCTGGTCACTAAAGAGAATAGATCAGTGCCTGCCCTTCCGCTCCCCCTCGTGAGGAAGCTGTAGGCCAAGATGAGGTCTCCCCTCAGCCTCCTCTTTTCCAAGCTGAACAGGCCAAGTGACCTCAGCCGCCCCTCATAACGTCTTTCCCTCTAGGCCCTTCACCATCTTGGTAGCTCTCCTCTGAACACTCTGCAACAGTTTCACATCCTTTTTGTACTGTGGTGCCCAGAACTGCCCACAGTACTCGAGGTGAGGCCGCACCAGTGCAGAATAGAGCGGGACAATCGCTTCCCTCGACCGACTAGCAATGCCGTGCTTGAGGCACCCCAGGATACGGTTGGCCCTCCTGGCTGCCAGGGCACACTGCTGGCTCATACTAGGAAGGCTCAAAATTTGAAAGACCAAAGCTCATCTGGATCTCAATCTGGCTAATGCTGTTAAAGATAACAAAAATATTTTTATAAATACGTAAACACGAAAAGGACTAAGAAGAATCTCCATCTTTTACTGGATATGGGGGGAAACATAGTGACAAGAGATGAGGAAAAGGCTGAGGTGCTTAATGCCTTCTTTGCCTCGGTCTTTAGTAGCAAGACCAGTTGTTCTCTGGGTACCCAGTCCCCTGAGCGGGTGGAAGGGGACAAGGAGCAGAATGTGGCCCTCATAATCCACGAGGAAATGGTTGGTGACCTGCTACAGCACTTAGATGTATGCAAGCTGATGGGGCCAGATGGGATCAGCCTGAGGGTACTGAGAGAACTGGCGGAAGAGCTGACCAAGCCACTTCCCATCATTTAACAGCAGTCCTGGTTATCACGGGAGGTCCCAGTTGACTGGCGGCCAGCAAACGTGACGCCCATCTACAAAAGAGGCTAGAGGGTGGACCCGGGAAACTATAGGCCTGTCAGTCTGACTTCAGTGCTAGGAAAGCTCAAGGAGCAGATTATCTTGAGTGTCATCATGCGGCATTTGCAGGGCAACCAGGCGATCAGGCCCAGTCAGCATGGGTTTATGAAAGGCAGGTCCTGCTTGACGAACCTGATCTCCTTCTATGACAAAGTGACGAGCTTGCTGGATGAGGGAAAGGCTGTGGACGTGGTCTACCTTGACTTCAGTAAGGCTTTTGACTCCATTTCCCACAGCGTTCTCCTGAATAAACTGGCTGCTTATGGCTTGGACTGATATATGCTTCATTGGGTTAAAAACTGGCTGGGTAGCCGGGCCCAAAGAGTTGTGGTGAATGGAGTTAAATCCAGTTAGAGGCTGGTCACTAGTGGAGTCCCCCAGGGCTCTGTAGTGGGGCCAGTTCTCTTTAATGTCTTTATCGATGATCTGGATAAGGGGATCGAGTGCACCCTCAGTAAGTTTGCAGACGACACCAAGTTAGGTGCGTGTGTCGATCTGCTCGAGGGCAGGAAGGCTCTGCAGGAGGATCTGGATAGGCTGGACCGATGGGCTGAGGCCAACTGTATGAAGTTCAACAAGGCCAAGTGCCGGGTCCTGCACCTGGGGCACAACAACCCCAAGCAGCGCTACAGGCTGGGAGATGAGTGGCTGGAAAGCTGCCTGGCAGAGAAGGACCTGGGAGTACTGGTAGATAGGCAGCTGAATATGAGCCAGCAGTGTGCTCAGGTGGCCAAGAAGGCCAACAGCATCCTGGCTTGCATAAGAAGCAGTGTGGCCAGCAGGTCTAAGGAGGTGATTGTCCCCCTGTACTCGGCTCTGGCGAGGCCGCACCTCAAGTACTGTGTTCAGTTTTGGGCCCCTCGCTACAGGAGGGACATGGAGGTGCTGGAGGGAGTCCAGAGAAGGGCGACCAAGCTGGTGAGGGGTCTGGAGAACAAGTCTTACGAGGAGCGGCTGAGGGAGCTGGGGTTGTTCAGCCTGGAGAAGAGGAGGCTCAGGGGCGACCTTATCACACTCTATAGGTACCTTAAAGGAGGCTGTAGCGAGGTGGGGGTTGGTCTGTTCTCCCACGTGCCTGGTGACAGGATGAGGGGGAATGGGCTAAAATTGCATCACGGGAGGTTTAGGTTGGATATTAGGAGGAACTTCTTTACTGAAAGGGTTGTTAGGCATTGGAATGGGCTGCCCAGGGAAGTGGTTGAGTGACCATCCCTGGAGGTCTTTAAAAGACATTTAGATGTAGAGCTTGGTTTAGTGAAGGACTGTTAATGTTAGGTCAGAGGTTGGATTCGGTGATCTTGGAGGTCTCTTCCAACCTGAATGATTCTGTGATTCTGTGATTATTCCTGCCAGTTACTCATCATTTAGATTTTTATTAATTCTAAGTTTACCTCTTTTCAAGAATCTTTTTAATTCCCATTTTGCATCTTTTTTTTGCAAAGTCAGAACATGTGCTTTCTAAGCAGCTGCTTTCAAATTTGGGCTTTACACTTTTGTTACAGAGTATTTGTATTGAACACAAATACCACAGTCTAAATGAAGATACAAATTGTATTCGACCATGAATAATCAAGACCTGTTTCTTATGCAAAAGCTAAATTGTCTCCATCCTGGCTATACAATACTCTTATCTATGAAAATACTGTTTTCACTGTTCTGATTTTTTTTTTAATCTTCTCAGATTATTGCATTTTGTTTTGGATTATTTGATAAATACAGTGTAATTAAGGTACTACTTAAAATATTTTTAAAACTGCTGAGATGTTTTTAATATTTGGGCATATTTCAGAATGCCTCCTCTATTTTTTTTTGATGTAAAATATTCTCTATATTTACATTAATTGCTGTGTTTCTCTTGGGTCCTACAAATGTTTTCTCTGAAAATTTTGTACAGCAAATAAGCAAGTAATAATTTTTGTCTAATGCTGAAATCTACTGCCTATGAACTGCTGATATTAGAATGCTATGTTTTAGATTGTTTTAACATATTGATTAAATTAAATATTGCAAAGTTAAATAGTTAATAGCCATTTATCCAAATAGAAGAATAGCCAACATACTTGTCATTTTGTCATGCTGCAGTATTTAAATACTTTTCAGTACAGTTCAGCATGTTCCTGCTAATCCTTAAACATATCCTATAAATGATTAAGGGTTACCAGTTTCAAGTAAAAGAGACATAGAGAGATACACTATAGAAATGAGGTAATAACACTAAAATGCGGGAAACCATTTCTGAAAACTCTGAATCTAGAGTTGTGCTTTATAAATCACAACCCAGAAGTAACTGGGGATTCAGCCAGATCTCATTAATTGTGCAGGAATAGAAACTATAAAGGCTGAAATTTATGTAAAAAAAAAAAAAAAAAAAAAAAAGTTTGGTGGCCTATTCTTTTATGGGAACTATTTGGAATCAGTCTGTACCTGCAGCTCTTCTATGGGAAATGAGTAGAAGAGCTCCAGCAGGTGCTTTAAAGTAATAAGGAATTTCCTATGAAACTCAGTGGACTGATGACTCACCAGTTTAATTATGGCCTACTCTTCTGTTATAAAAGCAGAACAATTATTTTTAAAAGGCTCTTGTTGAGTAAATGAGTTTGAACAGAAAACTTTGATAGGGAAAAAAAAGATACCCATATTTTATCTTAAGGTGTATAAGATTTATAGATAATGTCTTCAGACTACCACACTGATCAGTGTTGTCTGAGTGCCCCAGAGTAACTAGGTGGGCTTGAAGTAGCTGTTTTTGTGCAGTCTGGCCCTTCCTCATTTTGAATTTCTGATTTTTTATTTCTTTTTTTTACAGTTCAGCCATTTGATTTATTCCTAAATTTCATATATCCCAAGGAGACATTGCTATAGTTCATGCTGCTTCTGTTAGTTGGAGTGTCGTTGTTTTTTCTTTAAAAAGAAACAACTAAAATTACTATTTCCTCCTTTTAAAATACAGTTCACTTTTTCCGAGCTGCAAAAGTCTAGGAAATAGGGTAGGCTCTATAAAATGGTGAACTACCTCCTGTTGCTATCAACGGGAATTTTACTGTTTACTTGGACAACCAAAATATTTTACCCACTAAAATGTGAAATAAGATCTTACATATCTATTGCATCTCTGCTATAAACAATACACACCTCAGATCTGAGAAGAGCTGCAGAGGATAATCTGTCATCTCAGTTTTGAATACCTGTACCTTGGGCTGCAATAAACAGCAACTGTTCCTCAGGGATCCTCCCAGAGCAATGGAGTTCTGCATCAGTCCTGCAAACACTGTCTGCCTCCAATGACCCTTCTGCAACTGGCACTGCGGAGTAGAAGAAACATGTCTATGATAATAATTCCTCTTTTCCTTTTTCCAGATGTAACTATCTATAGTGACTGCCCCAGCAAGACATCTGAGAATGGGAGTGCTTTTCCTGGAATAAGAAAGCAAGGGTGAAAGTGGGGGAAACTCAGGGCCTTGATATTTAGGAACCCTTTTATATGAAATACAACATGCCATCCTAACAACTGATAAAAATTCAGAGAATCATAGTAGCTCAACCAGAAATACCCTGGTATTTACAATATGTATTGCAAAGTAGTAGTTTCCAGTGAAAACTCCAGTGACGAAAGCAAAGGGAAGATCTCACCTGTGTCCCTGGAAAGGTCATGGAACAGCTTGTTCTGGATGCCATCTCCAAGCAACTGGAAGAGAAGAAGGTTATGAGGAGTAGTCAGCATGGATTCACCGAGGGCAAGTCGTGCTCAACCAACCTCGTTGCCTTCTATGATGACATCACCAGCTGGGTAGATGGGGGGAGTGCAGTGGATGTCATCTACCTTGACTTTAGCAAGGCTTTTGATACCGTCTCCCACAACATCCTGCTAGCAAAGCTGAGAAAGCATGGGACAGATGAGTGGACAGTAAGGTGAGTTGAGAACTGGCTGACTGGCCAAGCTCAGAGGGTTGTGATCGACGGCACAGAGTCCGGCTGGAGAGCTGTGACTAGCGGTGTTTCCCAGGGGTCGGTGCTGGGTCTGGTCTTGTTCAATATCTTCATCGATGACTTTGAGGGAATAGTGTCCACCCTTAGCAAGTATGCCGGTGATAAAAGCTGGGAGGAGTGGCCGACACGCCAGAAGGCTGTGCTGCCGTTCAGTGAGACCTGGACCGGCTGGAGAGCTGGGCAGGAAGAAACCAAATGAAGTTTAACAAGAGCAAGTGTAGAGTCCTGCACCTGGGAAGGAACAACCGCACGTATCAGCACAGGCTGGGGGATGACCTGCTGGAGAGGAGCTCTGTGGAGAAGGACGTGGGGGTCCTGGTGGACGACAGGTTGGTCATGAGCCAGCAGTGTGCCCTGGTGGCCAAGAGGGCCAATGGGATCCTGGCGTGCATTAAAAGGAGCGCGGCCAGCTGGTCAAGGTAGGTGGTCCTCCCCCTCTACTCTGCCGTGGTCAGGCCTCACCTGGAGTACTGTGTCCGGTTCTGGGCTCCCCAGTACAAAAAAGACAGGGAAAGAGTCCAGCAGAGGGCCGCAAAGATGATACGGGGCCTGGAGCATCTCCCCTATGAGGAAAGGCTGAGAGACCTGGCTCTGTTCAGCCTTGAGAAGAGAAGACTGAGAGGAGATCTTATTAATGTTTACAAGTTTCTTAAGTGTGGGAGACAGAGGGATTTGGCCAACCTCTTTTCAGTGGTTTGTGGGGACAGGACAAGGGGCAATGGCCACAAAATGAATCACAGGACTTTCCGCACCAATATGCTAAAGAACTTATTCATGGTGAGAGTGACAGAGCACTGGGACAGGCTGCCCAGGGAGGTTGTGGAGTCTCCTCTGGAGATATCCAAGACCCATCTGGATGCCTGCCTGGGCAGCCTGCTCTAGGGAACCTGCTTTGGCAGGGGGTTTGGACTCGATGATCTCTTGAGGTCCCTTCCAACCCCTACAATTCTAAAAAAAAAAAAAAAAAAAAATCTGGTATTTAAGATACGGCCATGACAATCATCAGGTAAAATGGTTCTTTCCTAGGCCAGTTGGTTTCATTTGATTGCTGTACTCAGAAATCATTAACCTGATTTGCCTATGTCTGTCATGTCACCAACATAATGCATCTTCTTGATAAAAGGTAAACTTTGGGTACCTGGAGGGTAAAGGAAATTAAAAAGACTCATAGCCTACATAAATCAAAAGAAAAGGAGAAAAGGAAGCTACTTAGAAGAACAGGTGTCATTGATTGACTGTAATTCTAAAGGGTCTTTCTTATGATGGACAAATTTCTGAAGTGTTCATTAACTAATGGAATTATGGTGACTGACTGCTGCTGTCTCCACAGAACATCAGGTTAAAAAGTGCAAAGGACTAATGCACTTTCTTTTATCAGTGTCCTCACTGTCTGGAGCTTGCTTGAAGATACTGGAAAAGATCAAAGGGCTTTCATCATTGAAATTCATATTTATGCTTTCCTGTTGTTTAATAATGGTACACGTGCACTAGGGGACTGGAGTTGAGGAAAGAAATGAAGAAGGAAATATCACTGGCAGAGAAGAAAATTCTCCTTATGAAATGCTTGGCAATAAATGTATTTCCAACTGCAAAACGTCAAATGTAAGTGAACTCAGAGGGTTAAACAATAGAAACACAGCACCTGGGCTTTAATATATTCAATTACCCAGAAAACAAAATCAATTTTGTTTTTGTTAATAGCACTGAAATATGCATTACACTATTTTAATTAAAGCAGTCTATTACGCTTGCCATTCAGTTCATTCCTGCATATTCCCCTAGGGCAGTAGTCATGTACTGTGATAAAACATAATGAAAATAATTTATAAAGGAAACAATACAATAAATCAGTCTGATGCCTAATGAACCTTCATTACAAGAATGGATACAGTATTTTTTTATTTAGAATATGTAGTGCTTTCTCCTCAAATGATTAGAAGAATGCCCCACAGCATTTAAAAAATAACACCTTTCTTCAGCTCAGCATGCTTTCAAAGCAATCCAGCTTAAAATTTAAGCAGATTTTGGCAAAACAAACAGCAATCCCTTTAATTTACGCTACCTTTCTGTTTTTTTTCTGCTATTTTATCTTTAGTCAGATTCTTCTGTCTCAGAGGGACACCTGTAGAGACCATGGGGATTCAACTCATCTGCATACTTTAGTAGTCAGCTCCTTATTGTCTGTATTCCAGTAGACCTAAATTTTATAGGTGAGATCATTTGCTGTCTAGAGCTGTGAGCTGTTCAAACATCAAATCTAAAACAGGTTCTTCCCCGAAGATCTCTCTTCTTGCCAGTAGGCAAAAAGAAAGATTAAAGGTGAGAGAGAAGGACCATTAACATTGCCATATCAGAGGAATGGAGAAGGGCAGTGAGCAGAGGTGATACATTCTAAAGGATTCAGGATCCCACCTCTAAGAGGCCACAGTTCTACTGGGAGGACCAGAGTTCGTCAGTGACCAGGCAGATAGTCCATGGCCCAGTCCAGTCCTCCCGTTCATGTGCACCTTGTCAAGAGGATCTATATATCTTACTTCAAGGTTAACTTCTATTTTAGTATTGTTTTCTAGTACAGGAAAGCCATAATTCCGTCAGCTGTGAACAAATAAAGCTACTCAATGGGAATTCTGAGATCCATAACCAAGCCTTTAATAGACCTGGAGTTCTTGTGTAATAATTTAGGTATAGAGTGGTCTGTTTTGTTGTTGTTTTGGTTGTTTTTTGTTTGTTTGTTTGTTTCTAGAAAAAAAAAATCAGCTGTAGAGAAAAATAATTGTCCAAGATAAATACTGTCAAATACTTAAAGGCTGCTAGAGAGCAGTGCCAGAACTGTTGGCCTTTTATGTTTTTGTCTCCTCTAGCACCAAACCACAAGACTGCTCTAGAGCACAACAGGAAAATACAGGGCAAGCTGCGGAAGCAGAGTTGCAAAAGACACTCCAAAATATTTCAGACACCCAGAAAGATAGGGTTGGCAGGCTGCCAAAATGGCTTGGCAGGAATCTGTTCAAAGGGTGTATGCTGGTCAGGAGCTTATCAGCCTACAAAAAGCTGTATGAAACCATAATGCCCTGCTCATATTTGGGTACAAATTTAGCAGAAGATAAGAATCCTTGCCCCGCAGTCGGGCAGCAGCTATCAGCTGCCATTCCACAACATCTTGTCTTTTGAGAAAGGGAGTCTCCTGTCTGACCAAGTTACTGTTGCCAGCCCTGTAATTGCTGTTGCAGGTAGCTTTTATAGGCTTGTCCTCTAATTTGGGAGAGAAGGTATAAAACCTTAGGAAGCCTGTTGATACATGTTATTAGATGTGTCTGAAGATGCCCTAGATCCCTAGGTTACCGTCAGCAGCCTTAGGTAGACAAGAAAGATATAATTATGACTGTTCTATGGGTCTAATAAATCTCTTTATATTTCAAATTTTTATTCCTTTTGCTAATAGAACCAAAAACATTTTGCTGAAGTAAGTGAGCAAACTTGAAATGGTCAGGTAAAACTCACACAGTCCAGTAAGTGACATAAGTCCTTTGCATTTTCTCTTGATATTCAGTGTGTCTAACGTAACATTTTCTAGATGAAAAATCATTTTACTTGACTTCCAACTCTCTAGAAAAGGGTGTTCATATAAGAAAAACTGACCTAAACGGAACTGATTTCAAATAATACTTTTGCCATTAACTTGTATCCTCTTCCAGCCCACTGATTTCAGATTGCTTTGCTGTTTTCAGTACAGAAATTAGTGACTTTGGTCCAGTTTAAATAGCACCATAATAGCACAAAAGAAGGAGAAAGCCAACCACTTCATTCAGTTTTGAGATTTGTTTTCAGATAGATCTTATTTTTCTAAATAAAATGTGGAATGCACTTGTTTTCCTGTTTAATGACCAATGACATTATTTTAGATAGAACAGAAATGGATAAGAATATAACTTATCAAGTATCACAGAGAAGGGTACTATTAATTGCCCCCAAAATTGTCTTTCCTGAGGGGCCCACAATTGTTTTTTGGGTGTTTTGCTCCCCTTTCACCTTTGTTGCCAACCATAGTCAACAAGATACTGTATTTGATGGAATCCTGGATTCAGGTACAGCAATTCTTACCTGCTGTATTCATATGCCTCATTGTATATTAATTGTATTTAAGAATGTCAATTATTATTGCCAGATACTTACTTTCTTTCAGAAAAAGAACTGGTTATTCATTGCAGATATTCCATCTTATTCTATCACTGCAGATAGACACTTTTCTCTGTTCAGAAGCCAGAGAAAAACTTGGGGAATAAGCTATACTATAAAGTTAAGTAAGTTAATTAAAATATAAAGTGATAAAATTACTGATTATATCAACATCTGTCAAGTCTTTATTGGACGTGTATGAACTGGAATCTATGACATGGTCAAATCTGGACTATTTTCAATTAAAAAATAAAAAAGCAGATCTTTAATAAATACACAGCAACCACTTTAGATGCAAATACTGAATCTTGCTTAGAAGTCTGTAGAGATTCTTTTCTAAAGTTTGCTTGACCATGTCAAAATAAAATACATTAGGGTTTGGTTTTGCATGCAAGAAAAATTACTCCAAGTATGGCAAATTAACAAACAAGTGGAAAACCTTTGTCTATTAATGAAATGTTCAGACAATCTCTAAACATAGGCATCACCATATGTGCTCACTGTTATGCATGTATATATGTGTTCATTTCTGTATACATCAAATTCTGTTGTTTCAAATCAGTCTATACCTCTCTACAGAATGTAAGCCAAGGGAGATTTTTGGCCCAGTGCCTCTTTGGGGCATCTCATTCTGTTAAATAACCTACTTCTCAGAAACTTAGCTTCAGCTTCACTGTTCAGTAACTTATGATTGCCTTTTTAATTAAATGCTTGAACCTTACTTTATACTCATTAATCATATTAGATTGGAGTGTTGATATAATGGGCATAGTTCACCTCTCAGACTCATTAACAAAAGTTTTATTGAAATGCATGGTAAGTTACTTGAGGATTTAGCAGCTGTTTTCTGCTGGTATGCTCTACTTCCGTATGCCTCACCTATTTCCATTCCTTTCCTCAGGATTCATTTTTGATCCATATGATTACACTGCATGAGAGAAGTTGGGCTAACACACACACACACAGAAAAGCAGCAGGATATGAGACTCACCTCTGCACGCTGAGAATCTCTTCACTTCAAGTCTGACATCAAACGGGCTCCTTAGCTTCGTTAGACAGGGCTCAAACTCAGCCTTGTATACAGGGCGTACAAAGCTAGGGTGCAACTTAATCTTTATTTCATACCTGCACGTCCACAGTCTCAAAGAGTTACTTACACTTTGTTCTTGCTCTTCAGTTTGCCCAGTATATGGGTACGTACTGTTTACCTGTAGCAAACATGGCTCCTTCAGCAACTGCCCTTTTTCCACCAAAATCGATAGCTACCCTTAAGGTGATTTCAGTGGTAGCAGGACTGGGTCTGACAAGTCTGGTTTTTATAAGAAATACAAGCCTCAGCCTCTGCTGGTATAAATCAACATAAGTCCCCACTGGAGCTAGGCTAATTTACACAAGAGCAGGATCTAACTTTACATATTCTTTTCTTTTTGCTCTGCCTAACTGGCAAGAACCCAACTGCAAAGCTTTTTGTGCATTTGTTTCACTTCGTGTAAGGTCAGCTAAGGTTTTATGTAAAACAGATGGGCAAACTTAAAAATGATTTTTCACATTGCACTGAAAACCAGTAAAAAAGCAAAAGGGGGAAAATTACTCTTTTTGTTCTTTCAAAGGTTGTTGCAATGACCTTTATTTTACCCAATGCCTCATTTAAAAAAAAAAAAAAATGGAAAACAAAACCCTGTTTTTATTACAGTGGAGCTGTTTTCTCTGCTATTCATACAGGTCTTAAAGAAGATCATCAAGAAAAAAAAATTCCCAGTAGTTCACTGGCAGTTTTAAAATGGGAATATAGTGCCCAAGTTATCCCAAGTTATAAAATAGGGACTATATTTAAACTTCCTTTAACTTATTCTGCTATGTTTTTGTTTTCACAGGTCTGTAATTTTGTGGTAACTAATGCTGTGATGCTGAAACTGTATGCAGACACACAGGTTAGCAGCCTAGAAAGCATTACTACACAACAATTTTAACTAGCCTGTCCTTTCCTTCTTTAAAAAAAAAAAAAAAAAAAAAAAAAAAAGGCTTTCATGCTTATAGAACTTTTCATTCTAAGACATACAAACCAGAAGTTTACAAGGCTTCTGTGGCTGTTCTGATTGCTGAAGTAGGGTGGATTTTCTAATGAATCATGTTCTTTCTCTCTAATCAGGACCAATATATTTAGAAATTTCCATTTGTTTAAATACCTGCAGGCTGCAGTATGTCCTCTGTATTGTCTGCAGAGGTATCCCTTATAAGCCAAAAAGAAAAGCCAAGGAGAAGCCAGTTAGTGTGAACTGCAGCCAAAGCCATGTGCCCATCCTGTTGAGTCTCAGCTCTGAGGCTACATACAACAGAGATGTGGAACAGGGAGACAGAGTCTTAAAAAAGAGAAGAGGTCCAGAAAAAACAAAGGGCCAACAAAATACTGCAAATGGGATCAGCAAATGACTGGACTGGATGTAGGGAATTGGCAATAAAGAAGAAAGGGGTGAAAAGAATTGTAAGCACTGTCCTCAAGTGCACAGAAAGATATTGGAAAAGGGACATTTATAACCTGTTCTCTATGTTGTAAATGAGTAGAACTAAAAATAACAACTAACATTTCAGGAGAATTCACATTTTCAAAAAATAAAAAATAAAAATAGAGTGATGGGGGACTTTACTGGGACAGCTGAGCCAGTGACCTTCTCATGCTGCCACCACCTCTTTAAAGACAATTTTGACAAACATCTGGTAGAAGTGACACAGGCAGAGTTGATCTTGTCCTGAGCATACAGTTGACCTCATAAGACCTTTCCAGCCTTTTGATTTTATAAGCAAGGTTGAATGCATATGTATGTGTAATATACAGGTCATGCACCTGGTTGCAAAAATGTATAAATGTATGTCCGTTTCCTGAGAGTTTTATAACTTCACAGGAATTTTGAGTAGACTAAGGTGCTACCAGGCAGTGCATCCAGGCATTGAATTAATTCTTGCACACAATAACCAAAATAAGCTTTTGGTTATGTATCTATAAGCATTTCAAATAGATACGTTTTGAAGCTTAAAATATAAAAATAAAAAAATAGAAATATTTGTAAGTATATAGTATAGTATTATTAGTAAAGTATTATATAACGATAGTGAATTACTATTGCCAAATATTTAGTTAGACACTATTTCAAATATTGCAAAAGTAATTAATGTATTTTTCAAACAAAATGACTAATGTGGCTGCCTTTACAAGCCAGCTACCCATATTTTATCTAACCTTCTGCTGGCTAAATATTGTTTAACCAATTCAGGCTTTCATGTCAGTTTTAGTCAGGGACTAGACTCTTAGCCTGATGGATCAATTAAAGATATATTTATTTGCAGCCTAGTGAGAGAAAAAAAAAAAAAAAGAAAGAAAAAGCTTAGAGAGAAGTTGAGACAAATTGCTGGCATTACTAGGTGTTTAATTCATTAAACTCTACAGAAAGAGAGAACTCTCAGAATGAAGGAACCCAAGAACCCAAGCTGACCATGTAACCTGAAACTGGATTTCTTACAATTGCATAGGAAAAGAAAATAAAAAAAATTGAGTTTCAGATGTCTTTTCAGAACAGAATTGTGACAGTCCTTTAAAACTGAAAAAAAAAAAAAAATCAAGATAATTTTCATCTTCGTTTACATTCAAACATTTGAGAAGACAAATAGTCTTTAAGCACTCCAAAATGCTTGCGATACTTGAAAATTTAAATACTTTGATGTACTTGGATAAATTGAATCCAGGATGCATCTGCAAGGGCAGCAGAAGTAATAAAGCTGCTGACTGCTTACAACTGTTATATGTTTAGTCTACAAGCTTAACAATGGTTCTGGAAACTAAAGTGAGAATGATTTTTATTGCAGATGACCATGATGGTTTAAGTTAATAGTGAAATTGGCACTTTGACATGCTTATGAAATGGAATATTTGGCAACTTGCATATATTACTGAAATAAAGATAGCAACCTTAACCACAAATAATTTGATGTTTTTGCATTTCATAAAGAAATTAGAAAAAGGGTGGGTTTATTTTTTTTTTAATGAATTATTTCATCCTAACTTAGTGTAGCTCTTACTATCTCAATCTTACTGCTGCATTTATTTGAAGACACTATGTACAGATTCAATTCAAAATACCAACTACTGAAGTAGTCCTCTGGACTCAGGAGAATGCTGTTTTCATGCTGTTTTCGTGAATTATATTTGATATGCATAGGTGGGAAAAAGCCTGGGGGCAGGAAGAATTCAAGAAGAGGATATTAATGAATAACCAGAATTGTTTCCCCTATGAACTTAAAGCAACTTTAAAAAAATTAATGTTAATTTAATTGCTAATTTTGACTTATTGCTTGCCAGCTTAGTATATAACCATTTAGGAAGCTTTTGCTAATAGTGAAAAAGCTCAGCATTACCTACAGTGCTTTAAATTTTACAAGAAGAATGCAATTGCATCATTTTCCTAAGCAAATGGAAATAACTGATTTCTTATACAGGAAGCTAAAAAAAAAAAAAAACAGATTAACACGAAAGTTTAACACGCTGTTAATTTAAAATATATTTGTACATTTATACCTTGTAAGACTCCAATTATAGCTATGTAGAATTGATTATCTCAGGTGTTGAAAAACAAATTGTCCTTCTGAAAATCGTGAACATACCATTTAAAGAACTTTTTAAAATAATAAAGAATTTATTATTAAATTTAAAGATTTTTTTTAAATAATAAAGTTTAGATTCTTTTCATTTGCCATTGGCTTTCAAGTTTTTAGCATGCACTTGGGTCATGTTTTCATTCTTTTCTGTTTAGCTAAAAGACAAATAAATTATTATTTTTTTTAATGATGCCCAAGAGTCTTACATAATCACATCACCTCAGGCAATGGGACTTGAGGAAAAATACCAAATATTGTGAAACTTCTGATAAAAGCATGAAAGTAAATAATTATAAAATACTCGAATATTATATATGTTTTAAAACAGAAGTCCCTCCTGATTTTAGGACAACAGAAGATTACTAGACAATAAATAAGCCTTATTCAACTATGCGTTTATGAAATCAAACGTGCTATGTCTAAAAAATCTGGGATACTTCTGATACAGAGCTCTTCCAATAAGGAATAACTAGTCTGTGCTCCAGATAAACAATTGCAGTTTTTTTTTTGTTTGTTTTGTTTTGTGAAAAACGAACAAACAAAAAAACACAAAGAGCTTCATGATGAGGAATTGTCTGTATCTTGCCAGTCTTCCTTGAGAAAACATATAGAGGTTATTCCATCTCTAGACCTCCAAAATAAGAGAAGCAATGGCACACAAATAAAGGATTTGGGGCCAGGGGAAGTGTCAAAAAAAAGGAAGTCACATACAAATAAAATTATGGCACTGGCAACATATGGATCTTCCAGGCTCATCACTGCATCTCACTGGAAAAATAGCCCTGTGTAGTGAATTACATTAATTAGGGACTTGAGTCTTAATTATTTACACCAGCTTAAATAATGACTTTTTTTTATTTCCCTGCTGAAGGAGAAAATGTAACAACAACAAGAGAAAAAATCCTTAAGAAAGAGTAACACGTTATTTTATGACTCCTCAGAATAGTTAATTGCTGAGTGCCTTTGCTCTGTGAAGCTTGTAAGCACTCAACTCTATCTAAATGTCTAAGGTTTATCCAGACAGTAGTGGTTTGCAGGGCCTGGCTTCCCTTGATCTGCTCTTGGCTCAGGCACATGAGGAGCTGCTGTCATTAAATATGATAGACTTTTCTGCTGCTAGAAACTGAAATGACTGATGAAATAGGTCACAGAAATTTTGACTGCCAGCTGAAGGAAGCAAAAGACAGCACTGCTATACAAACGGAACTGAAGTGTTACAAAGTGGTCGTATAACTCTTCATGACATACTGACTCAAAATAGCGTGCATTTAAGAGTCTTTGACAGAGATTCAAAAACGATTAACAATGTTTTCCATGTCCTCTGGTTTTCTTAAGTAGAAGGTTAAAGAATAACATAAAGGTTCCAACAAAATTAATTATATACCAAAGGAGAGGGGTCCTCCCCATATTCACTCAATGACAGGTAATTCCAGTGAGGGAGCATTACGCCACCACATGCTTTACAAAGCCAAAACTTCAGAAGACATCCTACTTCAGATTTCAAACCACTTATACACTAATACACAGGACGTATCCCTATAAATTTAGTCTATTGGGTAGCAATTTCAAGTAAATTTTCATAGTCAGACACTATAAACGAATGCAGTATAATTGACAGTATAATTGCAGTATATTTTCATTGACAGAAATGCAAAGTGAGACTGAATCCAAGAGCTGCACTGTGGTTGTTCTGGATTTACAATAGCATCAATGAGATTTAAAGAATGGTCTTTTACATTGTTTTGCTACAGGATGCCTTGCGTTAGCACTCCAGCTAGTGAAAAACATCCCTGTTTCATTGAATGGAAATACACCAGCCAAGGAACCAGTCCTTATCTCTAGCCACAGCTCAACATGAGAAAACGAATAATGTTTGACCAATGTTCATGCTTTGCCCTGTACCAGCAGAGGTAACATGGAGCTACAAAGCACTACAGTTTGTATAGAGGTATTAAGAAAGGCGGGCCTTTGGACAACTGTTCAGTTAAGTCCTTTGCTCGATGACAGCTGCTTTTGCAATTACCCCTTTTCCTGACCTTACGGTCTACCACAGTATGCTTCAGAGATCTCTGGAAAGGGAGACTATTACACCTAATGTGTTTGGACAAGTCTAACATGTGTGCAAATTAATAAGAATGGCTTATTCTATTCTTTATTTTGCTTTGCAAGGGTTGTGCTGCATTTATGCAACCTGCACATCTGCTTACCTGCTCTCACTAATGATAATGGATCTAGCAGAATGTGAGAAACACAATATTCCCTCAAGTAGTATTTTTTTGGGGGGGGAATCTCCTTCCTCTACTGAAACATAGGAACCTGAACCAACGTCTTAAAAATGGAGAAAACCTTTCTCATGAAATTCTCCTCTTCAGACACAGGAGGAAGAAATATTCACCTGTCCACAAATGCAGCATGTGAAAGGATCTGGGAGCTGGGAAGAGCACTACAGGTCATCTTTTTGCAATACTCACATTTAAACCATGAGAAGGAAATCTCTGATTTGTGATAAAATGAGGTGCACTTTTGCCTCTGCTATTAAAAAATAAAATAAACACAAGGAATATTAAACACGTCATGGTAACAGGTGTCTGATATGCTTCATAATGTCAGTTAGCTCTGTAAGCAAGGGCACACCTTGACTTCATTTCATCGTCTAACATTGCATTTCTCTTTCTAAAGCAGTCTTTAAACATGTTTTTTATCTAAACTATATAAAGCAAAAAGGAAAAGGTCTTGTAATGTATCACTGAATGACAATGAAAAAAAATCAAATGTTTCTGCTATCGTGTTTCAATGAGCTTTATGAACAAATGAATGTCAGTATTAACACAAGTTCCCATGCAGCTCACTACACGAGATTTCTATGGCTTTTTAATATACATGTGGATGCAAAAAAACACCTGTATTACTGACCAGATTTATAGCCCGGTTACAAACACAGTGTACATCTCCCTGAAGAACAAATTCCCACTCTTTTTACCCAAGCACAAATGGCACAAGCACAGAAGAACTGGTACCCAGCAGCATAGTAATAGCAAGATGCAGATGTTATATGATAATGAATGTAGATAAAGCAGAATCTCCACAGAAAAGTAGACTTACAAGGGCAGCTTGTTACGTTGTTTATCAGCTGTGTGTTCAGAAGTAGTGCAGAACTTCAATTGTGACCCTGGACGCTGTCAAGACTCTTTGCAGGGGGGTAGGAGGGGTGTCAACTGTACTCAATTTTTGACACTGAGAACAGAAATAAAATTTTCTGCCCTTTCATATTTTGGGCAAGGGCTCCCTGTAAAGCTTTATATGCTTACAGCCATATGACATGCACAAAAAAGTATCAATTCTCCACATGCCTGAAAAAAAAGAAAAAAAAACAAACCTTTTTCCTGTTCTCTGTCCAGTGCAGCAAAATCTACTGTATTTAAAAAAAAAAAAAAAAAAGAACATTACTTATTTCTTTTTGTGATCTCTTTCCTTTCCTTTGGGAAAAGATACTGCCCATGTTCAGATCTGTCTATGAGCTAATGCTAGATTTGAAACTACTTCTCATCACAATTTTAGCATTTATTAACTTTACATACAAGTTATACGACTTCTACATTATTAAATTATCCCGTAAGGCGTTGTAACAGGTTTAATTGTATTAACTTTAATTATATGCTATTTTATATCATGCAGAACCCTATTGCACAAGTCACAAGGTAAAGATGCTATAATGTTTTTAAGAGCCTGTTCCAAACATTGCTGTGCTTATGAATCAGCAATATTCCTGCGCAGCACGAAGATGGTGGTGGGCATATGCATGTTGGTATGTGCAAATCTATGCAGACAGCAGAGTACATCATTTCACTGTTGGTGTTTAGTAATTTAATAATGTCGCTTTCAAATGCTCAAGGTTTCCGTTCCCAACTACGCAGAGCTCTCGCTGTTACTTCAAATATTTGGAGGAATACTGCATTTTTCTATCAGATGAAACAATAAGTATTGACTATTAATAAGCTGCTGAACATTTCAGCACTTCTGAAATATGCACTCTGCAGCTTATAGGATCAGCGTTCCTGTTTGTGATTTGCTGTCAGATACAAAGGGATTGTTCTAATATGTTTGGTATTACCGTCAGCTAATCCTTTTCTGATTTCTGTGAATGTGTCACAAGCTAGTGAAATAAAACTATGGGATGTTGTTTTATGAGCAATGCAATAATAAAGTCCCAAATAAGGTTTTTCTTAAACTCAATTTAGCCTTCAAATAGCACCTTGAGGAATGCTGTCTGGAATCTAACCTATTATGACTTGGACCCAATTTTCACAGGAAAAAGTTTTGAAACAGTATATCAGTATTAAACCTTTAGGCTAGGATTCAGAATGTATTTACTCTTTTAGTAAATACATAGGATATTTTCAGCTCAGTGTACTAATAAGACAACACAGAAAAAAAAAAAAAAGTGTCTTATTCTGATAAATCCTGGGTATTTTGCTCAAAATTTATAGGAAGTTTGGAAAAGAACATTTTGATTTTCTAATTCCTACTATTTGATGAGAAACATGAGGTCCATTTCGGATTTTTTTTAGCTTAACAATAATACTAACAATAACATTCAAAATTATGTCTTAAGTTCAGGAGCCCAAAATCATGTTAAAGTCCCAAAACAAACTTTGCCTTTTGTGAAACATCCCCACATCCAATAAAAAAGTCAGGGGTGTTACAAAAACATAAAACTGAAGTTGTCGGTAAAAAGAAAGAAAGAACTGTTTTTAGTTTACTTTATAAATATCTCTGGCTGATGTCCAGCTGACATGCTGGAGGAAAAAGCCTGTGATGCTTTTGTAGGGATATCATACTAATTCACAAATCATGTTATCATCTTCTATTATATTGAGAACACTGGAAATTTCAGAGAGAGATTCAAGATTTTTGAAATGTCCGCTTTAACTGAAACAATTTAATACCAGAAAACAAGGAAGAAGCTTTGCAAAATGAAATTCAAAGAAAAAATAAATGTATTTTGAACAAGTTAAATGAAGTTAGGTTGTTCACACTGGACACGACTCTAGGAAATTTGCAAACATTGAAATACAATCATCTTGAAAACGAAACAAAACAAAACAAAACAAACAAAAAAACACTGTTCCCCTTCCAATCCCCTTCTAAATATTTGGCCAAAGCAGGCTTTGCTCAGAGGTCACACTCAATTGGGCTATGCAAATCTTGGGCAAATGACTGGTTTTCTAATGAAAACAATTTCAGCTGAAAAAATTCTAACCAGGCCCACTGAGATGCCTCTTCTTTTCACCTTTGATTGGCAGGTGAGCATTGGGTATCTATAATTTGGCCCTCAGGAATTTCATGTCGTACATCATATTTACGCTGTTTTTTTCATTATTATAGCTAAAGTTTAAATCTTTTGGAGTTGGATAAATCTTTGGGCTTTTCTTCTCAGTGTTGTGAAACTTCTACGTCAATTAATAAGTCACAGAGACTTTAGGGAATGGATAGATATATGTGGCAGCAGCAGCAATTGGTACCTCAGTGTTAGTGGAAAAATAAGGTCAGAGGAAACCATAAAACACGTAAAAATATCTGACATAAAGAGACAACACAGAGTATAGAAGATGAAAATGATTTCTTAGTGAAATGGATCTTGAAGCATGAGCCTGCCACCGAGGCACAGTATTTGGTATGGAGAGGAAATTAAATTTTACTTTTAAATTTTGGCCCATGTGTCTTTAAAAATAAATAAATAAAAGGTTTTCTGATAAGATGGGTATCAGCTTTTATAAAACATGGTACTAGATGGCCTTTTAAACAACAGACTTTCACAGATGCATATTTTAATATGCCATGTCCTGGGATAATACCGTGTATCAGAGGATCTCAAATTAGGTCACAGCACAGATCACCTGTTAGGCAAAAGAGCATGTCTTGGACCACTTGCCCCTGGAATATTCCTATTCACAGCTGTACAACACTCTACTAGCAATCAAGCAATGAGTGCACATGTACCCACACATTCATAAAACAGTGGTCACCAATAAAAGAAATTTACTTTTACCTCATGAATATAGGCATTTTCTTTCTGCTTAAGACTCCTGCTTCAGGTTTCCAGAGCGTTTGCCTGCAACAGAGCTTTGGGCACTTTGTTACCTGTGATGCATCAGTCCCACGGTATCTGTGGGAATACGAGGTGTCTCAGGACTTGGGTGCTCATTTCCATAATCGCTTAGTGGCTCCTGAGATGGGGCAGAGCAGCAGTTTGGGCAGTGTGTTCCTGGTGGCTGAACAAGAGATCTAAGCTCTCGCTCAGCGGCAGGCTGAGAGCCTCTGGGACTCTGGAACCAGAAGGAGCCATTCTTGAATGCCAGTTCTGAAAGCAAAGGTATACTCTGTTCTTGCTCTGTTTTAAACATAATTCAATGTAGCAATTAATTACTTCTTTAAGTAATTAACTACTAACTACTAAAGAATTACTGTAATACTGTATGTGGAAGTAATAAAATTACTTAAGGGTTTCAGAAAATTCTTCAAGAAAGCAATTATTATTAGTTGTCGTCAAAATTATTTGTTATATTAATTACCAGTAATCTCTGCCTAGACATAATTAGACTGAAAGCAATCTTATAGTGGCGCAATATAATTATGTCATTAATAAGAAAAATAACAGATTATTTTAATTTGACATGTTACACGTTTAAGAGCTTGCCAACTGAAGAACAAAGCACACAAAGTTTTGGGATAATTTCTCACAACAGTAGCACATTAAGGCAGAGCTTAAAATTAAAAATCTGTAGGTACTTGTTAAGTATCTGTACATATGAACTGAACTTCAGCTTCCAGTAAAACTCAGCTTCGGAGCTCAGTCCTTAGCTCTTCAATAGTTCTAAATTCTTGTGCAAATTCTATTCAATCAAAGTGCTGGGGAATGTCTCTTTCATAGATACCCACTTAAATCTAGTAAGAATGACCCAATGAAAAAATAATTTACTACTTCATATTTGTAATTGCAAATTTGTTGTTTTTTCTGTTAGCATTAATCTCAGTTAGGCCCATTTCACTATAACCTAAGCACAGACTTAGCAATAAACATCATTAGATATCCCACTGAAGCTAGCCCACTAAGGTCTATTTGTTTAGTCCTTCTTTTTCCCTGTATTTTTAATAAGGTCTAGACACATGCTTGACAATAAATTTATGCCTAAGTGCTTTTCTGAATTTGAGCACGAATTACCACGGAAAAAGGTAACCTCAGCGTATAAAAATAAAATATAACTAGTTATACAGAATGCTTCTCCTTGAAACAATCAAAGAATCGAGCTTGGTTTTTTTTTCTCTTTTTTCTTCTCTCTCTCTCTCTTTTTTTTTTTTTTTTAATAAAATTAAACCATATATCAGAGAAGAAAAGGTATTTTCTGAAAACTTTCTGGCAACTTTTTTTTTTGGGGGGGGGGGGGGGGCGCGAGAGGGAGGCAGGGCAGAATGAAACACATTTTCTAATTAGGTATTCTTCCAGTAGTGACCAATAATACGTCTGACAAGTGCTTTTATATATATACACACACACATATACATGTATATTTATGTATGTGTGTATATTCTTTATAAGTTTTTAGCCTTTTTGCATTCTTTTTCATGTACTATGCGTCTTTATTCTATGGAGTATCATCAGTAATCAGATAATTTAATAAGCACATAGAAAACCACAATAAAGTGATTAGTTAGATAATGTTTTACCATCTACAGTAGCACTGGTTGTATGAGAAGTCATTGACAAGAATTGTGTAATAGAATATTTACATGTTTCTACTGAACTAGTTTTTATTTGTATCCTTGGATTACTGCAATTACTCGCCAGGGTGTTTTGACAGATGCTCTAGCTCTTCTGCTGAGGAATAAGCTATGAATACTGAGCGTCCACGTCAGTAGCACTCACTTGTCATTTAGACACTAGTTTTTAGAGTAATTCCCAAAGCAAGCTGGATAGGAGGGAAAAAGCTGTCTGTATGGCTGATGCGTGTGTCACAGAGCAGGAAAAAAGCCACATTCCTGAAGAGTCAGGGAGGCTGGGGTGTACCTGGAGGTGTCTTAGTCCTGCCCCAGGCACACGGGTAGGCTCTCTGCAACTATAATCACCGGAGCCTGGATTTACGGTCTCTCTCAAACCCATTTGTCAGCAGCCCCATGGACATGAGCATTTTGCTACATGCTTCAATCTGACCAGCTGGTAGCAATGTTTTCCGTGCGTTTGTAAGCATCTCATAAAAATAATGGCTGATTCTTTCTGTAGTCATTCTCTTACAATGGAAGGATGCAAATTAGCTTTTGTGCAGATTGAGATGCATCATTTTACTAATGAAGTTATTCATGGTTTTACTTTGTAAAATGTTTCAGTGCATTTTCAAATGGCTGGTATGTATATAAGATCTTAACATAATATCCCCTTTTTCAAAACCTTTATGGTTTGAAAATACACGTAGTGTGACTCCTAAACCAGCTGGTAGGCATATAAGCAAGAAGTAAGGCAGATAATTAAATTTCAGGAAGATTCCACCTGAGCAAATTCTGTTTAAATAGCTGAATTTCTAAAATATACAATATTTTCCTACTCTTATGTTTGTCCAAAAAAAAAAAATCAGAACCCTGAACATATTTGGTTTGCCTCTTTCAAGTTACTCACTGCAACAGCACTCATTAGAGACCTAACCTACTTTTACTAGAATCTGAGCAAAAATTTTCATTCATATAACCAAAGTGTCTGAAAATCATTTTCATTTTTGTAGTGAAACATAAAAAAACAGCACTCTGTAATTGTTTTTAATTTTTAGGTAGCTTGTGGCTTTCAAAGTGAATAGCTTATTTTTGTAAGCGATCAAGATTTTTAGTGGAAATTAGTATCATTTATTATTTAAACTATTTTTAAATGATAAATCACACTATTAAAATAGAGTCAGGTTATGGAGTGTTTGAGGTCTTGATTTTGTCCCCACATATTTGGTGCTAACGATGAATCCCTTTTTAATGACATTTTCAAATAAAAGCAAATCTCATGAGGCTTTTTATCACATATTTACTTTATATCTAAACCCTTACTATCCTGGACCACGTGTATTATGCAAATTAAAAATGCCATACTAAAACTGTAGTTTTAATTCCACACCATGGGTTGCACCATAACGTATTTTACTAAAATTGTAGTAACAAATAGCACTGATGCTGTAACACTGTATTTCAATGTTTTACAGCACCACATTGTTACTCTAATGATTATACTGTAGTTGGAATAAATGTTAATAAATTTGAGACAGATTTATTACGTTTGTAGACTTTGTTCTGTTTGGGCCAGGAAGCAGAAGATTTATGTGATAATGCTTATTAGCTCTTAATGAGCATTTATTGCTTATTTCCTTTGTGTACCAGCAGGAGTTTCTATCCCTCTGGTTGCCCGGTATGTTAGCACATTTTAAGGTTTGATTTGGGACTAGATTGCCCCTTCAGATTCCACACTCTGTAAAAGGAGTCATCAAGCCAGGGAAGCATTTCAATCCTTTACAAATTCTTCCCTTCATGGCTATTGCTCTTGAGCTATCAACTGCTGCCAGTCATTTGGGAATGGGGACCTGGGCCAAACCATGTCCAGTCCTTTTGCAGATGCTGCTCTTCTGAATGACTTGGGCAAACACTGCATAGGCAGGTCAGACCAGCCACCCAGCCTCTCTGCACCCCGTTCTAGACACACAGAGCAAGGAGGCTGCATAAAGGCCTTGAGGAACTGAAGAAATTCATTTTGTCGGAGACATAGAGTCACAGGTTATGGTCTGGCTCCTCAGGATATTTCCTGCAGAGATAGTCTCAGGTTAGGACTCATTGGTTGTGACCTGTGAAATCTCAATGCCTGTTGGGGAAAAAAAAAATCCAAAATGGACTCTTTTGGTGATGCTGAACTGTGGGAGCAACATGTAGTGTCCTATTGGTTGGTCATCACTTTCTACATTTCTAACAGTTGCAGAAACCACTGTATGATGTTGAGGAAAACCTATTATAGTATTTTCATAAAACCCCAAAACAGCAGAGGAAAAACTGATCTTCCAAGATAATCTATTCTTACATCAGCAGCTCAGTTCTGCAGACTCCTATGGCTCTGGCTGGTCAAGGCATGAGGTTTCCAGCAAGCATTTGAATTTCTGACCTGCCTGACAGTATCTGTCAGGCTGTGGACGTGGTCTACCTTGACTTCAGTAAGGCTTTTGACACCGTTTTCCACGGCATTCTCCCCCAGAAACTGTCCAATGGCTTGGACTGATGTACGCTTCGTTGGGTTAAAAACTGGCTGGGTAGCCGGGCCCAAAGAGTTGTGGTGAATGGAGTTAAATCCAGTTAGAGGTGGGTCACTAGTGGAGTCCCCCAGGGCTCAGTGCTGGGGCCAGTTCTCTTTAATGTCTTTATCGATGATCTGGATGAGGGGATCGAGTGCACCCTCAGTAAGTTTGCAGACAACACCAAGTTAGGTGCGTGTGTCGATCTGCTCGAGGGTAGGAAGGCTCTGCAGGAGGATCTGGATAGGCTGGACCGATGGGCTGAGGCCAACTGTATGAAGTTCAACAAGGCCAAGTGCCGGGTCCTGCACCTGGGGCACAACAACCCCAAGCAGCGCTACAGGCTGGGAGATGAGTGGCTGGAAAGCTGCCTGGCAGAGAAGGACCTGGGAGTGTTGGTTGATAGTCGGCTGAATATGAGCCAGCAGTGTGCTCAGGTGGCCAAGAAGGCCAACAGCATCCTGGCCTGTATAAGAAGCAGTGTGGCCAGCAGGGCTAGGGAAGTGATTGTCCCCCTGTACTCGGCTCTGGCGAGGCCGCACCTCAAGTACTGTGTTCAGTTTTGGGCCCCTCGCTACAGGAAGGACATGGACGTGCTCGAGCGAGTCCAGAGAAGGGCGACCAAGCTGGTGAGGGGTCTGGAGAACAAGTCTTACGAGGAGCAGCTGAGGGAGCTGGGCTTGTTCAGCCTGGAGAAGAGGAGGCTCAGGGGCGACCTTATCACACTCTACAGTTACCTTAAAGGAGGCTGTAGCGAGGTGGGGGGTTGGTCTATTCTCCCACGTGCCTGGTGACAGGATGAGGGGGAATGGGCTAAAATTGCATCACGGGAGGTTTAGGTTGGATATTAGGAGGAACTTCTTTACTGAAAGGGTTGTTAGGCATTGGAATGGGCTGCCCAGGGAAGTGGTTGAGTGACCATCCCTGGAAGTCCTTAAAAGACATTTAGATGTAGCGCTTAGTGATATGGTTTAGTGAAGGACTTGTTAATGTTAGGTCAGAGGTTGGACTAGGTGATCTTGGAGGTCTCTTCCAACCTGAATGATTCTGTGATTCTGTGTGTGATTCTGTGATCTCTAATGAAGAAAAGGCTAAATCCTACTTTTACTTGTACCGGCGCATTCCCACCAAGTTAGTGATCTTTCCCTAGAATAGCTGATTTTCATTTGATACTTAGATTATATTATAGGAATGGCTGTATGTGGTCTTATGCAAACTTGCCTTCCAGGTTATAAAAATCAAAGTTTAACTTTTGCTTTCATTTTTATTTTATATTTTGTCATTTATATCTCAGAAAATAATATATTTTAAATATAGTCCCCTGAAAACTTGATCTGTGGGTATCCTTTACCTCATGCAGTGGCCAGAATCTTTTAAACCAAGTGGCTAACGAAGATGTTGAGTAGAAACTGGGCGGTATTTCTCCACTGTGAGTTAAATGTTCAAGTGCTTCAGAGTACCTTGCGGCAACAAAAAGGGGAAAAGTAAGGGAAACTGTTTCAGTTTTTCAATTTGGAACCTGCTTTGCTGCAATTTTGAGACATAGACTAAAGCACAGGTAATTGATCATAATGAAAAAAATGCATTAATGAAAGTAATTGACAAAAGCCAGTCCACCTGTCAAAGAAGAGAAACCTTGAAAAGAAACGGCAGGCTTTTTGAAGGTCAAGGCTCAGTGTGGTGTAATCCCTACCATCTGTGTTCAGGCTGGTGCTATTCTCAGACTGTCATATGCACTCTCTTCTTTGAAAATAACAGACAAGGGAAAAAAAAGCTTACCCGACAGGGAGCCTAAATGTAGCTAGCTTTATAGAAATTGAAAAAGCACCACTGTATAAACTTACAATGACCCTTAATTTTCCTTCCCCTTGACCTACACACATCCACAATCTGTTTCAGGACTGCAGTGGCACTGGGAATGAAAATAATTCAGTGACCAATAAAATGTATCGGTATAACAGCAAGTTGGAATGGTAGGCAACCATACCCAATACAATCAGCCAAGCATGGTATTGCCCTGCACACACTAAGTGATTAAGAAATTTCATCCTTTCCTTCAGCTTTTGAAAGGAGTGGGACTTTTGCCTTGAATCTACAAAAAGCTGTAGAAAGACTCCTGTGCCCACGCCAGAAATACAGCCCTCAAAAGACCTGCTTGAGAGCCACCTAAGGCGGTACCTCCCGTTTAGGTGTTCAAGATGTCTTGGTCACTAAAGCTGCACTTCTGGACATTTTCAGACAGCATGGCGAAGCCTGACATTTACACTTGCTTGTAAGGTCCTATGAGACTCAGTGACTTGGTGCACATTCATGTCCTGGATCCACAGCACTTATTAGACACAAGCTCAGAAAACGCCAACTGGCTCCTAGCCCATGCATACATGGCTACAGCTGGCCCCCTTGATACCCAGCACTCTAACAATTACAACTTAGAACAGGAAAAGCTGGGTCCAGTGTCCTGTGCTTTCTGAACACTGACCACCAAGTAACAGAACAAATTTGCCTTCTTTAAAACGTCTTATCGTGTTGCTTGGACATTTTAGAAAGTATGAATGAAAATCTTATTCATCCACAAAATCCTGTAGCTTGCTGATCAGGTCACTTTGTGTGGTCTGGAGTTCAAACTCCTCAGGCAGAAGAGGAAATTGAATTCAGGTTTCCCACACTCTGACAGGATATATTAATCACTGAGTTATTACATTAAATAAGAGCATTAGCTCCTCCACGGCAGTTCTGCTTTGAAAGAAAAGGTTTAGAAATCGAGCTCCAGAAGTCACAAGAATGGGAACCCCAAGTGTTAGAAGGTGTCCTTCCAGCATCCAAACACTAAATTCCTTGTGTGGGGCAACATTTAAGACACAACCTTGTTCTTAGTATATCATGTTGAAAGGAGATCCAGCTGCATGCTTGCTTTTTTGGTTCTCATTCCTCTGCTTTCAAATATCCACAAGCATCCTACAGGGTGCCTGTTCTGGAATTTGTTCCTTCCAGGAGGTGGCCAGGTTCCTGCGACTTCAGTGTTCCAGCATTTGGTCTCAAAAGCCCCTTTAGGTTCCTTTGCTGTGGTAGCCCCAAGGCAATTTATTTCAGATAGGAAACTCAAGAATCTGAAAGGTTTTAAAGCCATTACAAAATATTCTAGTTTATATTGCAAAATACACTGGAAGCATGGAGTCAATAAGATGCCACTATATATCTTGGAGATTTTTTGTTCTAGACAGTAAGACTTTTTTAATGAATAAGATTCATCTATTAAAATAATTATAAAGAAACTTAATAGAGCTCTTTATTCCAGGGTGCTAGACGTATGAAACTACAAAGCACAACCAAACAGATCCCTCAGACATCATGTTACATACACTGTGTGGGAAATTGTATATATAAAAGCTTACTATTTCTATTACTCTTAGGTCATAAAAACTAGAATAGTATATCTAAACAGCAGGTATAAATAGTACATATACATTATATATATTACTTGCTCCTAAAACAATTACATTAAAACTTCTGCCTCCGTGCACAAAACCAGAACACACCACATAAAACATCTCTCTGTTAAGTGCAGATTCCTGGGAAAACAACCCCAATAAAAATAATGCATAAAAAATAATAGTGCTCTACAACTGTCTAATTAAAAAGGTTCTCCACCTCTTTGGAAGAAACACATTTTATTTGCCCTTATTAGGTGACCTAACCACTGTGTTTCACCCTGCCCTGCCTGAATGATGTAATCAACACAACCCATGAAAAGAAAATAGAAGAATCACGCCATCTTCCTCCGAGTTGTAACTACCCTATCCTTCTAGATGCACAGTCACTTTCAAGCATATACTTCAATTTATGATTCAAAAGACATACTGTAGACACTGTATCATCTGTCAAATTTTAGGTATAACTCTAGAGTAAATGGAAAAATTCAGAACTGGACCTAGAAATTAAGGTGCTTCCAGAGTCTTCACTAATAGCTTTTTGTTTGTTATTCACACTATCTCAAAGTAAACTCTTATCCAGTTATTTTTTTCAGCTATAACCTGAAGGCACACCCTCTGCTAATGGAATAAGATACTATAGAAACCTCTTTTTCAATGCAAAGAGGCAATCCTTCCTCTCATTCACAGTAATTACTTTTTCCTTTGTTGCATTTATCTTTTTCTCAGTTACGTGTGCCTCATTATGTGGTTTATTCGTGCTGAAGCCATACATGCCAGGCAAGACAAAATCAGGGAATCTGAAGCTGCATGAACACATAGGAACACAAATGAAGTAGAGTTCATTACTGCTTCTTTGGACAAGCATGGAAGATCTCATTTCTAAAGGTGTGCTACATCATGCCACCTTTGACAAACTTAGAAGTTGGCACAAAAAGCAAGAAGTGTCAACATGTCAAGGAATGCTGTTTGCTCTAGTAACCATTGAACAGTAATGGGGAGAAGAGGCATGACAAAACTGAGTCCAAAAAAAGATCTAAATCTCTTCATTTTCATTAGGTAAAGTAATATAAAAGAATTAAAACTTCTTAAAACTTTTTTTTTAAATAAATATTCTAAGAAAATCACACATTCAGACTGACCTTTAGTGACAAAAGGATGGAAAATTAAAAGAAAAGAGTATAATTCAAAAGTAAAAATGAAATCTAAAATGGAGCAAAAGGAAATGCAGTGAAGCCTAAGTATTTGGCCAGTGTTGTGTCCAGTGGCAAAAAAAAAAAAAAAAAAAAAAAAAGAGTGAGATAGAAAGAAATGAGGAAAGAAAATCTAAAACCGAACAAAGTTTTTATTAAATGCAAGAAAAAAATATTTTTCTATTATGGACAGCAAAAAGAACTTATTTTGAAATGCCCAGAGTTTGTTATTTAATACACTATCCAACCAATCTTGTGGAGCACATGAAAACATAAAGTGTGAAAGAAAGAAAAAATTCCACAGGGGAAGCGTTTCAATGCAGAAAGAGCAAAAACTAAGACAATGAAGATTTTCCTTTGTAATGAAGCTCATCATCCTTTTGGAAGAAAACCTGACATTGGCTGGGAATAGCATTCTCAGTTCACAATTCTAAGCAGTTTATGTCAACATTACCTTTTTCTTTTTATCCTCACAGAAATATATTTTTTCTCCTACAAGAAATGTCAGCTCTAGTCAACATGCAATAGGTGCAAAATTTTTACATTACAGCACTATTGATATACTACTAGTATGAGCTCCTGTATTTTAATTAACTTTACAGGAAATAAAAAGCTGTTTTTTTCTTTGTTCTTCTTCTTTTTTTTTTTTTAATAAAACATTTTACAAAACAATCTAGCATCTCAAAGGGCATCGATCATTCTGCACTACGTGCGCAGGGGCAGGAGATGTCCTGAAGTATCACTTCTACATTTCAATTTGTCACTTATGTTTTGGCTTTCAAGTCCCCTTTGCTTTTTTTGTAAAACCACTGGAGAGCAGACAGGAGTCACAAGACAAGGCACTTGCTGAGAAGGACTGCACAGTCCCATGCTCGGGCTGACAAGCTGGCAGTAGATATCTTTCATTCAGTACATCTCTATACATTGCACAAAAAAATGCCTGGGGAGCCCTGGTAATGAATACATCAAATTTTACCCTGCTCTGTAAAAACAGCTATAAGGAAATGATTTCTGTGCTACAGAGGGGGTACACAGACTAAAAAGAAAACACAGCACTTGCCAGAAAAATAAATGCCCTGCTCCATCAGAGAGATGAAGGAGAAAGATAAAGTGCTCTGTTTATGTTACGCCATCTGAATTTAAGTAGACTATAAACCCTTCCCTTTCTGACCAGGGGGGCAAACATCATCAACACAGGTACATACAGTTTGTAGTCTTCCATGCAATGCTGCTCACCCTTCAAGCAGAAACTGATTCAGGAAGTTTTTTCACTTAAAAAGAAAAGCCAGGAGAAACAAATGAGGAAAAAACTGGCATGTGATGTGTTGTTATCAGTCATGCTAAACAGTAATAGCTATACGCATAATTTATAAAATATGGTATATAATAATAAAGAGTATTATAAGAAATCTCAGCTGGGAAAGGTTCTTTGGTTCTTTTTTTTTTATTTATTTGCTTTTTCCTAATATGTAAGGAAGTAAACAAATTATATCCAGTAAGCAAAATAAGAAAGAAAGAAACTAACAAAACAAAAACAAACAAACAAAAAAAAAACTTTCTCAAGGTGTGCCTGGTTCTGGTATTTAGAATTTTGCTGATACGGTCAACATATGTACTGAGAAAGTCAAGATACCTATGATGCTTCCTGACTTCTCTGTACACATTAATCATTTTTATCTCACAGCACACACAGAGTAGCGAACCAAAGTTTGACCCTGTCCCTTGAAACGCCAGCAAGCATGCGGAGCCCATTGCCATTAGGAATTGCTGTTGCTCCTGGAGAAACCCTGATTCAGGTTAGTGCTTCCATCCAACAGCAGGAAGCACAGCAGTGCCTGCGGTCCCCAACCTGCTCACAGATCAGCATCACTCTTTTATATGTTGTCAGGTACCAGTTAAATCTTTGCAAATTTTGAGCTGTGCTGTACCATTCCCAGAGTCTGGAGAAGATGGGAATGGGTGTTGTTGAGATAGTTCAGATATTGCAGGCAATGTGTCCATTTCACTCTCTGGATTCTCCCTCAGCTCAAATCCAATTCTCAACTAGCCGTGGCTGAACTGAAGGACAAGAATAACCACACAGCCCACGATTTGAGTTTTGATTGAAATATCTTTCTGCACTACTTTCATCAGTTAGAATCCTTGTACAGACCTGTGCAATAGGAACAGCAGAAGTGTCTGAGATGGGGAATTACACATCCCATCAGCTGGGCTGGACAGGCTGCTGCATTGCACATATTTATGGACCTGAGCTGAACCCTCAGGGTAAAAGTGAACAAAGAATAGACTGTGTTTTTTTTCTAAAGCATCTGGGTGTAAGCCTTATTTTGCCAGCAACCATGGTGTTTATGGGCATGTTTTACTGGAAACCTGCTGCTTCTCGCAACGTTTCCTGAGTGACTGTCTTAGTAAAACTGCATCTGGAAATGACAAGCACACAGCTGTAAATCTGAAAAGCAGTGTGCAGCCCTAATAGCTAGCAGCCATGGCAGGACTGCTGTGCTGAACATTGGAAAGATTTACAAAGACAAAAGCAGAGCAATGAATTCATTTCTGAGTGCTCTGTGATCACATTACACCTCTTCCTCTTCAAAGATATTTTGTAGACATAGATGCGGCCATCGCTGCTCTTTGAGTTAATGCTGTAAGCAGGCAACCTATCATTGCTTACCTGCCTAAGGCACCCCAGATTTCTGCCCTGCACATACTTTCCAAAGCAATGGCCAATAGGGCAATATATCCTATTTTCTTTTTCATCTGAATTAGATCCATAACAAAGCAAAGACATGAAAATGAACCAACTTTAAAAAACTGTTGTTGTTTCCCTGGTTGGCACCATTTTGTATAATGCAGGAAGTGTTCATAAAATGGTATGTCCTCAAAATAGATTTAAAAAGGGTGCATAAGGAAGAGATGGAAAATATCTGTACTTTTTATTATCTCATCCCCTAAGCTGCGAAGTCTCAAAAACACTCTGGTTTCTAAGTCGCCTGGCACTTCAGAGTACAGTTGCAAGGAGATGGTGGAAGGAGGGGAGCACTGGTCACAACAGACACATCAGAGTTGTGCTGACCGGGCTGGCATCGCTCCATTAGACCAGTCAGCATCAGTGAGAACTGGGGATTGGAGCCAAGGTTTTGGAGTATAAACAACACCATAAATTGCCTGGAAAGAGAAAGAAATACACCTGCTACCTTCAGTATAAAAAGCTAGCCAATAAGCTATTCTTGTTTAAAAAAATAAAAAATAAAAAAAATCTTGAATATGTGTATTATGTCAAATATAAAATATAATAAAAATTAAAACATTATCTCTCTTAGAGCAAGGATTTTTAATTCTTTAATTAAAAATATTTTTCTTTCAAATGCCCTTCAGTTTTACTAAAAAATTGGTGTGTTTAAAACATGTTATTTGTTTAAAACTAGGTTGTTTTCTTAAAACTAGGTGTTAATTTTATGCATCGAAGTATATATATATGTACAGATATACGTAAAGTTATGTGTGCTTGGTTCTCAGATTTGCAATGGCAGAAGCCCAAACCTCAGTTACTCACTAACTCTTTACCCGAAGGTAATGTCAGTGGCTGTGGAAGGGATTAAGACATGTATGTGACATGTTCAGCTCCAGAAATGACCAAAGGATAATGGACAAGTCAGGAGTGCGGATCTGTGACATTCTACATAGCACGTATCCTGAATTTAAAATTCAGATTTACATGGTTATGTGGGCAAGTCACTGACTGTTCCTACTTCCTCTGTAGACAACAGGAGAGCGACAGCATGAATCCTCACGAATGTTGTTTTTTTTAAGCCTACACAAAAACCGTGAATTTGCTAATTTTGCATCTGACTATAAATTCATACCTCCTGCAGGCCTCAGAGGAGGCTGAATGCAGACTTCAGAAAGTTCATCAAACACCCCTAGACAGATCTACAGGTTTCTTCATAAAGACCCATCAATGGCTTCATTAAATCAAGTAAGCCTCTGGTCAGGCCTTGTCTTCTGTTCTTATTCCTTTATAGATCAGACACTGTCTTCCTATGTCCCCACTTACTTCTCACACATAGCTATTCTCAGTTCCTAGCATTTTCGTCATTTTACTGTACTCTGTATTGCTTCCCTAAGCCCCCTCAAGATGCCCCCCCCAACATGGAGTCAGGTAATAGGAAACTTACCTTTGTGCCCACTTGGGGTGCTTGCAGGCTGGGGAGGTGCCAGGGCTGGGCTGGGCAGCACCAGAAACGGTGGCAGAGCTCGCCCAGCAGGACAGGGGAGATGGGCCTGGCATGAGGCCTGAGGTGCTTCAGCAGAGCTGGGCACAGCTTCGCTTCATGGTGTCGCGGGGAGAGCCACTGCAGGCTGTGCTGCCACCAGGATATACTCCTCTGCCTCGCTCATGCCCAGGCACTTGCTCTGGTGGCTCTTCTGACCCCAAAACACCCTCCGTGATGTGACCCTGAGGGCAGTGTGGCTGCAGTGTCCTTTCCCCCAGGAGCTGCAGCACCCCCTGGGCAGCACGGATGCAGCTATCTGCCAGGGACCCTGCCAGGAGCCTGGCTGAATTTCCATTACAATATAATGTAGGAGAATCAGGAGTAAATGAGGCCATTTAGATTCACAGTTCTGGGGAGAAGGATCTAAAACTTCTCTTCTTTCTGGTTAGCCCCTTCCTGTAATAGGGAATGTGTTTCCAGACCCATAGGAAGCACCCTCAATTTTTTTTTTTTTTTGCCTAGTTATAACCTTGACCCTACCTTTAGATTTTCAAGTAACAGCTATCTGGGATTTGGAAAGAGCCAGCAGCCCCCTGAAGTGCCTATCATGATTAAATCCACTAAAAACATACCTTATTAGTCAGGCACAAAGCAGCTGGGTAGAGACATACGTTTCTGTTTCTCTGCAGTGCCATTCCTTTGCTCTGGCCTTCAGTTAAACAGCTATGGTAATGCTCCTCACTCAGCTTGTTTGAAGATTAAATTAGCTGCTATTAGTTCAGCTCTTTGAAGATGTACCCAAAGTGGTAAGCGCTAAGTATTATTAGATGAATGTTAGTCATTAGACCCTAGAGAAATCTTGCTGCTCTGTATTACTGTTTGAGCCATGTGAATCCGTGGCTGCTGGTCCACTTGAGCACCCCCGACCTTTGGTCTCCCTCTGCTCAGCACTAAGTGCCAGACTATGAGCTTCTGTCCAAAAACTAAGCCACCCTACAGCATTTAAAGGACCAGTGTGCAAACTGACTTTAAAGAGGTTTTTTTCTTCACAATTAAGAAAAGCTTTTCACGTTCGAAGCCCTCTGTCTGAAAATTCCTCGTCTCCTTTTTAACTGAACTTTAAAGAAACAAAACATCTACATGATTTATTAAGCTGAACTTTGGTTAAAAAAAAAATATTAAAAAGCTGTCAGTCTTTCAAATTTAAAGACAGATGGGCAACTAGATTTTCCATTAAATTACTCAAGATTGAAATGGGTGTAACAGACTTAAGATTTAGGACCTTTTTAAAGCCCTCTAGTGGTAGTTCCAGTTATACTATTTATTGACATAGGAAATTACCTCATTACTAGACTGCTTTATTTTGGATCTTTAACAGGAAATTAGATGCATCTGTCTTAGAAGGAAGGAGAGGAAAAAGAGCAACTGTTAGCAGAAAGGTTCCGTCTTTCAGTATAGAAATGAACGCGAGGCAAGCTTACAGAGTAGTAGAAACTCTAAATACAAAATCATGTAAACAGAAAAGGCAGCAAGTGCCACCTAACCAAATAACAAGATCACTCCTCTAGGAACTGATCACTGGTATGGACTGAGAAAGCTTCTGCAAAATTAAAGCTGACCCAGTTCTCCTACATGACGGTGCCGGTGTCTAAACCTCAGGATTTGAGTATAGTGGTGGATTGCTGCGAAGTTGCCAATGAGTGTGCTGTACCAGACACATGGATAAACAACGTCTCTCACTCCTGAAGGCCATAAATCTGCTACTTTTCATCAGCCACTATATTGCCATTATAGTATTTTCTCAGATTTCTTTCCTTCCTCTGCAAAGTTCCCTTTCAAAACAAATACACAAATGATACAGTCCAAGGCAGCATGGGAATAACACAGAATTAGTTCAGTGATAATGTTGCTACAGCTCAAGATTAAAAAAAAATAATAAAATCAGTATAGGTAGAACCATTAATATTTTAAGATTTATTACATCATGGTTGCCTTTTGCCAAAATACTGTGTAAAGAATTAATCTTTAATTTAAGCTTGAGCCAGTTTATATAAAGCAAGACAACCTTACAGTTTGGTTCTTAAATGCAGTTTCAGGATTTTAACAATAAAACTTGTAAGGAGGATCTGCCCAGGCTCTGCAGTTTCAGGATTTTAACAATAAAACTGGTAAGGAGGATCTGCCCAGGCTCTGTCACATAACCAGCCTGTCTCAGACCCTGGGTATTAATCAGACTATATTCTACATAGGGTTATACCTGAAGCTATCTCATTTGTTAAATCGCTAAATAGTAGCTGAAGTGCCTGGCAGAGCATCCAGGGTTTCTCAAGAACTCTCACATAGTTTTCTGGGAGAGAAAAGTACTACTCTGACAGCTCCAAGTGTTTCTTCAGTACCTCCTCTTAAACATCTAGAGGATTTTCTGGAGTACTTACCTGAATAGAGGAGCTTATTAGAAGTACTCATTTCAAGAAATTGTTTTGAGAGTGAAACAAAAATTGTAATAGACGTTCAAGAGATCCTTTGGGAAAATCAGTCCAGTACTGGAAAAGACGGAACATCATTGCCGAATAAAAGATTTTTGTGAGGATTGTCTAAATTAAGTGTGGCCAGACACCATTTCCAAAAGGAAAGGCCTTGACCCTGGGTGCTTCCCCATGACTTATCTCAAGTTCCACAAGAGCTTGAAAGTGTCCAAGTCATCTTCAGACATTCCCAGTAAAGTGGAAGAACATTTATTTCTATTGCATGGCATTTTCCTGCAATCTTTTTTTAAAAAAGCTAGAGTGTTTCTCATTAGTGCTATCACGAAACTTAGAGTAATAAAGTTTATGTTGCTTTGTTTACAGTTATAAAATAAACAAGACTTATAGTAAACAAAATATGCATCAGTTATTAGTATGAGGTCCTCTGAACGTTACCCTTTGAGAAAAGGATGACCACTTGGTAATGTATAGGCCATGTCCAATAAAAATGTGCAATGAAGACACTGTGTGTCAGAGTCTAATCTCCTGACTCTTGTGGGACTTAAATCTCAACTTCAATAAGACTCTACTGCTGCACAAAGTGCGCTGTGAAGCAGTGTGATGCAATGGCTAAGATGCCGGCTGAGTGCACAGAATTACGTTCTTTTCCTGTATCTACTGTTTGCTTGCAATGCAATTTTTTACGTCACTCCTACAGCTCAATTTCCTCCTTGATAAAAATGGGAATAACAATGATTTCTCACCTTTGACATTCATGGATGAAAAGTGCTAAGTATTATTAATTCATGAATTCATCAACCTCAAGCAGCGTTGTGACCTTGAAAATGGAGAAGTTCCAAAGAGTCTGCAGAGTGCTGGAGAGATCATTAGCGCTATTTACTGTAACAGGCAAGCACGTGGATGTCACAGTGATGCTTGCAGGGCTGGAGGAGGAGAGGCAGCGTGATACAGTAGATAGCGTGTTGTTTTCATGCCCAGATAGACAGCATTATGAAAGCACAGCAGTGAGCAAAGCTTGGAACAAGCCCATCAAGTCTAAGTGGAAGGCCTGCTCCCCTCCTGGGAGATGCTAAGCAATGTTTTGAAATACTCTACATGCTTCAGTCACAGACCTTATGGAGCAGTTATAGCAATCAGTCACAAGTATTGATTAGCTTGGCAGTACAGGGGAACTCACACTAAAACCTACTTCTCCATAAAGATCACTTGAGAACATTTTTCTTTTTTAAAGTATTAAAATGATCAAGGAAACTGAGGTTGTGAGTGTTTTGTAAAGCTTTACTAAAGAATGGCAAAACCAGGACAATTCATCATTTGGTTCTACAAATTCTCCCTAAGAACATTTTTCATATGGAAGTCAGCTGTAGTCCACTGATATTTCATATTTCTATATAAAAATAGGGTGATAGTTTGACTTATAAAAATATTCAGTGCTTTATTAACCTGCCTTTTTCCTTATTGCAAAGAGAATTGGAAAGCCCTGAGTGAGTTACAGCTATGGGTTCTGCAGCTTTTCACTCTGCCCTACAATTTCCTTTATGCTCTTTTAGCCTATGTTAATTGTGCACCACTGCTGCCATTTGAGCATCTGTCCCCTGCTGCACTGAATCACCAGAAAGCAGCTCTTTCGGTCCACCTGTGATAGCTCCAAGCTCAGAGGAAACACTCTGTGTGGAAATGCTGATTCAATGTGGCAGGGGATAAGTGGGCTGGCAGAATTGGCTTTGTGCATTTTAATAACTGAGGAAAAAAGAGATGGGAATGACAGACATGAAGTGAAGCAGAGAATGCAAATTCTCTCTTCTTGACCAAACCAACATGCTTGTGCTTAATTCATATTTTAAGTGGCTAGAAATTTATTTTAGACAATGAAAATTACATGCATCTCTAATAAAATAGGTTAATATTATACCTCAATATGTGTGTAGCAATACAAATATTTTGTAGAACACATCTTACTATATATTATATAAATTTTATTATATCAAACCACATGGTGTGCTTGGAAAGGTTTGCTTGCTTAGTTCTTGTTAGGGAGTAGTGCTCTACAGTGGTAGCTTATCTAAGACTAGAGAACACAGAAGAAGAAACAATCAACCAAAGAAAATCGTTTTCAGCTATGCCACTGGATCTGTATGGATAAACAGATGTAAATAACTTCTGTAACCTTGTGTACTGCAGATTTATTCTTAAATCTGACATATGCAACATGTTTTTCATCCAGGATAGAAATAGCTACTCTGTTATCTATCACATAATCGTTGCCATTCTAAATATGAAATCTAGAGATTAGAGATCAATGTACGATGTTTTTTCTAATAGTCTTACATCATATTGTTGAAGCTGGAAAGACATTTTGGATAGCAAGAAGAGATGACAATACTGAAAAATAACCTATTTCTTTTCTTCTTTTTGATTTCTGAACTTTCTATACTGATTGGACTGAGACTTCAACAACTTTCCTTACTCAAGTATAACAAATGCATTATGATACCGATGGACTTGGGGGTTCTGCTGGACGACAAGCTCGACATGAGCCAGCAGTGTTGCATGCTTGCAACCCAGAAGACCAACTGCATCCTGGGCTGCATCAAAAGAGGGGTGGCCAGCAGGTCAAGGGAGGTGATTGTCCCTCTCTGCTCTGCCCTTGTGAGGCCCCATTTGGAGTGCTGCGTCCAGGTCTGGAGCCACCAGCAAAAAGATGTTGATCTGTTAGAGCAGGTCAAGAGGAGGGCCACAAAGGTGATTAAGGGGCTGGAGCACCTCTCCTACAAAGGAAGGCTGAGAGAGCTGGGGCTGTTCAGCCTGGAGAAGAGAAGGCTCCGAGGTGACCTCATGGCAATCTTTCAGTACTTAAAGGGGACTTACAGAAAGGATGGAGAGGGACCCTTTGCTCAATCAGATAGTGGCAGCACAAGGGGGAATGGTTTTAAACTAAAAGAGGGGAGATTTAGATTAGAGTTTAGGAGGAAATTCTTCACTCAGAGGGTGGTGAGGCACTGGAACAGGCTGCCCAGAGAGGTTGTGGATGCCCCATCCCTGGAGGTGTTCAAGACCAGGTTAGATGAGGCCCTGAGCAACCTGATCTAGTGGATGGCATTCCTGCCTATGTCAGGGGGGTTAGAACTGGATGATCTTTGAGGTCCTTTCCAACCCAAGCCATTTTATGATATGATTCATTCTATGATACCAGTGGGGACTCTTCGTTAAGAGCATTCTGCCTCATAGGGAAAATAGTGACCCTATAGATGATTCAGTTACAGAGAAGCTGTTTCTTAATGAATCCTAGAATACCTTTGTGCCTTGTCTTAAATTGCTGTAAGTATTTATGTTCCATGTTGAGAAAGTAACCAGCTCCACTTGGAGGTGAGCAAGCTTCTGTAGGAGCTAAGGGGTAACATTAGCTATTTATTTTGCACTTAGTCTCCTTGACATGAAGGAGTTTAGTACTCTTTAAACAGAGAACAAAATTGCAAGTGTGAAATATTAACATTTTCCTGTCATGAGCTAGTAAAAAAAAAAAATATATATATATATATATAGTATTTTTCTACTTATTCCAATTCATGCCTTTAGTGGCCTTTGGGGAAAAAAAAAAAAGTTCCATCACCATCCCAGCAAAAAAATAAAAATTAAAGGGAAAAGCATTTGTGATAACAGAAAATCACAGAGCCATGTCAAAACTCTTTTTTCCAAATTTGAATTACATTTGACCATCTGTAAAGATACTGTGTGCCATAATCTTTAGCCTTTCAGTCTTAGCCATTATAAAAGTCTCACTTTAATTTAAAACATAAACAAATGTCTTATCTATCTTTCCTATTTTGGAAATTCAATGCAAATGCAACTTAATAACTAATATAGCAATAAAACTGATGTAAGAAATTTATAGTACATTAATCTCTAGATTCTGTATTTAGACTGGAAATGATTACATGATAATGGAGTAAATGCTTTGCTAAGTGAATACAAACTTAAATACTGTATATATCAAATGTGGACATGCTGAAGAATAAATCTGTAGTACATTAATTTACAGAAAGAACTTTCTTAAATGAAACCTTCTGAAATAGTAAGTCCAGGAAGTGAAAAGGCCATCATTAAAGGGCAGGAAGTAAATTCAATTTAATCTGTTATAGACAGCAAAGTTTTCCCTTAAAAACAGTGAAGAAATATCTACAGCCTTCAAATGTATGAATCAACTCTCTCTGCAGCATGGAAATGTTTCTAAATTGATTAATGAAAATGGTCCACACTGAGGGGTTACAGAGGACTGAAGGTCCTTAGAAATATTTCTTCCACAAGGAGAAGAGAGCAGGGCAAAGAACAGCCCATGATGGTACTATTCAGTCACCAGGCCACCCACTCATCTTGAGAGGACTTGAAAGTTTCCAGCAGTTCATACATACACGTTCAACTCCTACAGTCTCTACCCCAATTTAAAAGTCTACTGCTATGTAAGACTTAGGCTGGAATGCACCATTTATCATTTTTATGAGAAAATATATGTAACTGTACTAAGAACAAATGTGGTTCTGCATTCAAAGTCTTAGTTACCAGCTGTACACAAATGGAAGTCATCAAAGGTCAAGAGGAAACAAAATCCTTCCCACCCATTTTGCTGTAAAGTAGTACTAGCATTTAACCACAGCCCTTTCTGTAGCTTCAAGCCAGCTGTAAACCTCATGGTCTTATGAAAAGTTTGGATAATGGAGCCACTAACAAATTTCTTGTGCTCCTTTCTGTCTTTCTCCTCAGAAAACACCTCCATGCTAAATTAACTGGACTAAAAAATAAATAATAATAATAATTAAAAAAAAAGTAAGAGAATTTCCCTCCTCTTCCCCTTCTCCACATCCAGCAATCTTTTGTTAAAAATTAAAGCCAGTTAAACTGCTGAAAAGCTCTGCCCTGTAGAACTGAAATAGGAGACAATAGGTCATTCTAAAATTAGAATTGATGGTTGCCCATGGAAAGAAATTGCAAGATAAGACAGAGACTTCTGAGCACAGTCTCCCACCTTTCTCTACGGTACCTTGAAACAAAGAAAACTTCCACTACTCCAATAATATGAATGCACTGTTTTGCCCTTGGCTCAGATTTAAGCACTTTTACTAATGGTCATGCTATGAAAGACCAAGATATGTATAATTTATAATTAAGTCATATGGTTCTGTGTCTGATTCTAGAGTATCACGATGGAAGCAAAGCTGAAATCAGGCTCTTGGTTAAATAACACTGAGTGCAGTAATAGGGAAGGAAAATAGTTTCACTGAACCAACAAACACTAACAGAATATTTTACATCATTATTTGCCACAATTTATACAGGCTTTTTTTTTTTTTTCTTCCTTTTTTTTCCCCTCCTTTGAAGAGAGTTGTACTTTCTGGACCAACACCATCCTCTTCTCCAAAAGTTATTTACATCTATGCAGAGAGAGTGCAAAAAGCTGCATTTTGATTTGGAATTTTAGCTAGTGAAAAGCTGTGAAGAGCAAATTGTGCTGGTTTACACAATTAGCTCTACCCAGGCCTCCCTACAATGTGTTATAAAATGATAGGCCCAAGCATTTCAATGGATTAACCATTTCTTCATTCAGTGTTGCCCAAGATCTTGTTCTGAAAATTAATTGTGCCATTTATGTAATTTCAGCTATGCAATACCAAGTACAGGAACCAATTTTTATAAAACTACATCTTTGCGACTAATGGCCATCCACCAAAACAAAATGCTCACTTCCACTGATAAGTGTGTTGCAGGAAGACACTTAGTACTGTATTGGTTGGCAAATAATATTTCCCAATTTAAGGAAACAGTTGGGGAAGAAGATTGTTGGGTTTGAGAAGTGCACAACAGACAAGAGGAGCAAGAAAGGTGAGGAAACATCATGACCTCAATTCCACCCAAACCACAGGCCACCCACATTCATTCTCCAACAGCTGCAGATGAAATAGGTATTAGCTCATCCCAACTTCTTTCTGCTCTCCTACCATGCCCTAAAGCAGTGAACTATGGCTGCAGCTCCTACACAGGCTCAGTAAATAGTTGGCCAAACCCGCTGCATCTCTCTCATGCAAACCTCAGGTGACCTGTGAGAGCACACCATTCCAGATGCAAGAAAGGGTCATGTCCCTACCTATGCAAGCAGTGAAAAGAAGACCAAAGAAAGAAAACAACCCCCAAAATAACAGCCCATGAAACTTCTGAAAAAATATTCTCTCTTTCTCTGAGAAAGAGGAAAGAAAAAGGTGCTAGTGAAATAAGAGAATGCAGAAAGAAAAGGATAAAGGGGAATAACACAGACATTTGGAAAAGAAGAAACAATTAAAAAAAAAAAATCCACCCTCCCACCAGCACCCATCAAAAAGAAAAAGGGCTTTCAGTAGCTTAGTTTTGGAAGAAAAAGCTTAGTAAGAATACAAAATTCAAAATGATGAACCCAAGAGGGAGCTTATAGTATTCAGTTAGTTTTCCAAGAGGGAAGTGAAAATCTGAGAGAGAAATGTTGATTACCAGCTTGATGCCATGCCAGTGCTCGTGGATTTACAAATAACTGAAACCAGAGCTGTACTTTGTCCTCCTTTCCCCAACACATTCCAGCTTCTAAGTGTACTATCGCAATTCCTGGAGCAAGAAGTGTGCTGTTATCCCTTTGATAACACTCACTGATTTCTTTTCTGTTTCTGTTTATTTGTTTTTGTAATGCTATATTGCAAATGCTGTTATCCTAAGTAATCATAAAAGAGAGCTGAACACAGCAAATAGATGATCCCTTTAGAGGCCAAATTTTTGCAAAAATTGCTATTATATTCTTGTTAATAAACCTCTTGTTTTGGGTTCTTTAAAGCAAACCATTTTATGAAAATCACGTACAACGCTCATCACTGGCATTTTTTCTCGCACAGCAGCCTAAACCAACCTGCAGTTAAAAAGAATAATTTTTACTAACTTGCCATGAACCATCTATGGATTGCATCTCAAATGGAGTCATTATCAGGTCAGCACAGAGCTATTCTGTAGGCAAATTCATAGATGATGTGCTTTACCTAAACCTACAGGGTACAGGATAAAACACCTTACTTATTTACAGCTTTTCCTCACAGTTACTCTTCACTTTTTTCTCCTTTGTCCAGACTATTTCCAAGGTAGGAGGAAATGAGTGATAGGGATATTAAAGGCTCTTCAAGGTATCCATATAACTCTGAAAAATCAAAGCTAACCACAACTAGTTGTCAAGGACTTAGCACCCAAGTAGTTCATATTACAGCCTCTTTGAAATGACCCTCCATCCCTTTCAAGTCACAAGGTCCGCATTGATTCAAGTTGTGCAGGACCAACCCTATTAGGCTAAAGTATATGCCAAAAATCTGTCAGAAACTACTAAGCAGGAGATTTGACAGCAAAACTTAATTCCCTGGCCGAATGTGGGAGTTTACCTGACGTGAGGGAGGGTTATTCCCTGAGAGGGGATTTTTTCTGATAAACCTTCTGGTGTGTATCAACTACAGTCTCTGTGAATTTTAGTTCTAAGAAACAAACTCTCAACCACATTTGCACCTTCCCTCAAGCTTTCCTATGCAATGCCAACGTTTTGTTATTTCCCATACTGCCAAATTGCTTTTCATATACCAGGGTGGGGTTAATTAGCAAACTGTCCATCAGAAAGGCTTTGCAGAGTAAGAAGTAAGACCTCTCTTACTCTTAATAAGGGAAACTTTAAAGTGATTTTTCAAACATGCCTTCATAAAAAATGTCAAGAGTTGCAGAAAAAATATTTGAATGAAAAGGACCATGTTTGTAAAAACAAACCATTTTTAATGGCACACAGTGGCCAACAGCAACAGTGTCTGAGGCTGGTGCTGGCACACTGCTGAAGAGCAGAAACCGCTTCTCTCCTAATGATTGCAAGCCTAGGATGAACACAAATGTGAGTGTGGAATTTGAGACTATAACCACAGAGCATTATTAGTTTTCATCAGTCCCACTCTGGCTTATTCATGGAATCTGGATGGATCCCAGAGGCATGGTTTCTTAGCTCTCATTAGGCTTCACGAAATGAGCCTCCGTTACTTAGAAATACCTACTTGGCAGCGATTCTCTCTTCTCTCTTCTTTCAGTGGGTGTTTTGTTGCAATATTCAGGGTTTGTAATGGGCCAGATCCTTCCTCAGAAGAAGAGCTGAACTATACTGACAGCTTGCCTTTAACAGTGAAGGGAAGGCTGCTCATGTCCTTAGTGTTTTTTACAGCTGTACACATACACCAACAAAACACACCTTCCTAAAATGAAGTTCACATTGAAACACCAAGGAAAAACTCCACCAGAACCACCTTTGTGTTTTTAAAGAAGTGAGACTGGTGCAATCAGAGAGCAAGGGCAGACAGTGACAGAGTCAGTGACCTATAAAAATGATCCCGATCCTTCCAAATACAAGCTCTGTTCCCCCAGCCCCTAATTAAACAAAGAGATCATTTAGGTAATGATCCATCTACAGAAGGCTTTTATTTAGAACACACAAAATTGTGTCACTTTCTGCTCATAACACCTATCATATCAGCATGAAAGCACATTCATGTGGATGAGCTGGCAAAGAAGTCGTCTTTTAAGTGACTAGTCTAATGCCCAGTTCCCTTGAATTGGCCAGATAGAAGCAAGCCCTTCTGAATATGAGATGCTCGGTCTGCTGACTCAGAAGCCCAGCTGGAGCTCAGTCAGAGCTGACTTGTAAAAGCAACAGAGCATCCAAAAATAATTGTTTTGCCTGCTAGAATAATAGGCCCACTGAAGTCAGGAATGCTTTCTGTTTTGAGGAATGGACATCAGTAATGTACAAGATAACAACCTTCTTTTGGTCGGACACTGGCTTGTTGCCTTCAAGTGTTTCAAGTGTTTAAAGGTCTTCAAGACTTTAAATTCCCAATTTTTCTAACTGTTCACATTTGCTTATCAAAATTTTCAACTTCAGGGGAAGGTTTGATTATTATACTCACTAAAATTGCAAGGTGATTTCAACAACAGCACTTTTCAGTCTTACCTTTCATCTTTCTCTGACATAATTTCTAGCACCAGTTCAACCATTATTGATTGTTTTCTTCAGTTAGACTAATTAAAGAAGTATCTTTGGTCCCATTGTGTGTTCATAATAGTAGCTTCTTTGCCTAAAGCAAATGTGAACAAAGAAAAAAAATCAGATCAGTTAACTGAAATTACTGACAGGAACTCTGACCTTTAAAGACTCATACATGAGGTTTTCATGATTTTGTTCGTGTACAACTTTTTTGTTCCCTCAAGATTTAAAATTAATTGGTTACAAAAGGTTTGAGCTTTTGTTAGTGTATGCTGGTCTCTTTTTATCTAGATAGAGGACACACTATCAAAACAAAACAAAAAAAAGTGATGTTAATAGGAGATTCAGTTCGGCATCAACTATAACTTCAACCAAGGTTTAGCATCCCACTCCGTGGATGTCTTACAAAACAGTCAAAGCTTTCAAAATGTTTGACAAGAAATATGCAAAATAAAGTAGTTGTGTGCCATAATTTTACAATATTTTGTTCCTTGTAAAACCAGTAATAATGCAGCCAGCTAGCATCTTTAAGAAACATACAATTAGGATTTTTTTTCACTAACATTCTCTTCAATATTTTAAAAATAAAAATGAATTGCATAAAGTAGACTTGAAAGACTGCAAATATTACTATTAATTCTGGGATGTTCCACTTTTCTGTGGCAGGAATTAAGAATTGGGAATTTGCTATGTCTCAACGGAAAATTTGATACTACACAGTTATCATTAGACAGTACCAAGAAAACCACTTGTTCTCAACATACCTTCGTTCCATAAACCAGAGAGTCAGAATATCTCCATAAAAAAAAAAAAAAAAAAAAAAGGAAGAGGAAATAAATGGATTTCATATAAACCACTAAATATTTTTGGTCAGACCTCAATTATTTTCAAAATCTTCATGGGGTAGTAGTGATTCTGTTTCAAATTAGGCAGATGTCCAAGCTGCACACATCAGATTGGGATCTGACTTCCTCAGAATATAGGGATGCTGCAGTCCCTGGCTGATTCAGTACATTATAGGAATAGGTGGTATATGCATATATTTAACATTAATATAAGCAAAGAATGCAGGTGTTTGGTTTTGGTGTTTAATCAGTACTCTTTTCCTGTATGACTACCAACTGCGCAGTTCTGACTTGGTTCCCTGACTAGATAAACATGTGAAAGCCTTTCCTGTAAATATTCCATAGGCTAACATAATGTTAACATGGTTAGTTAATCTCAATTATCACAATGAATTCACTTTTTCTTTATGTCTGGTATCAACCTTTACAACTTTCCTATTTGCTGTTCCAGTCCTTTCTAAACTGTTTTGGTTGTTATTGTTTTGTTTTTTGCTTGCTCATTTGTTTGTTTTGTTTTGTTTTTAGCAGACTTTGAAAAAGTAAACTACGATCTAGTATTTCCTCCTATCTGACTGCATGGTGCATGACAGGAGAAAGATGGAGGTACTCCAGAACTGCCATTCTTCATTGTTCCCCTTCCTTTCTTTCCTTGCCAGTCCTGGAATCCGCAATAAAGTCCTATTTCTCAATCTATTTAGAGAACCTTTCATATGGAGTTCACATGTCCACCTCCAAAGTCTGATGGTCTGGCTCAGATAGCTATTGAGATCTTAATTTTCATAGCGTCCTATATGCCTTTTAGTAAGCTGATCCCTAATCAGTTTTCCCATACGAATTCTCCCCCACGTGCATGATTCCAACTATGGTGACATTTTGTTGGGTTGGTCATCTTCTTTGCCTTCCTTGGACCATTCAGTTGTTCTTGAAAGTTTGATCACCTAGTCAAAACACAATTACTCTGCAGGCAAGAACTGCAACCTTTCCACAGTGTAGTTAGTCCAAAAAAAAAAAAAATCATAATTAGAAATACACTCTTTCAAGAACTTTTTAGGAGAGGCGAGATTTTCATAAAATTAAAAAGTGAAAGGCACAGAAATATTTAAAAAACAAAGAAGAAAGTTATTTTTCTGAACTCATTTTCAGTTCAGATCACATTGGTGAGTTTCAAATCATTAATCCTAAGCTTTCAACAATGCTGGCTTAAAAAGGAATACAGCTCCAAAATTGGACTTTAGTGAAACTTCTTATTTTCTTTTACCATTTTTTAGAGAATGACAGTTTCTACCAGAATCATACATATGAGGAAGAACAATTAAAAATATAAGCACAATTTTGTAGTCAGCTTTATTTTTTGCTCTTGATTGTCAGTATGAAATAGATTACAACTAATTTCCTTTTTTTAAAATTGTTAAAGATAAGCAACTCTTGTGTCTCAGTGTAAGAGCTTCTAGAATCTCAGTTCAGAAAATACGAGTTAAAAATCTAACAGTTACTCTGCATTGTTTCTACAAAGGAATGAGATTAAGTTGCTACTGAAACAGTCACTATCTTTTACTTGCTAGACAAGGACAGACCTTTTAGACAATTGACTTCACCTATGCAGATTACTGACAAAGGATTTTAAAAGGTCATTCTAAATGGTGTCCCTCCAGGCCATTTGGCCTTGAGTGGTCCTGTCTACAAGTTATTTGCTATGGTCCACTGCTTCTAGGTAGATATGAAAAGAGTTTTGTGCAAAGGATGTATTAAGACATCTCTGCATGACCTTGCCTTTCTTTTTTTCTGAGATTCTGGACAGACCTCTTCTCTGTGGCAAAGGTCAAATGGGAAGCATCTTGAAAAGAGCTACTGAAGCAACAAGGGAATGCGAATCTTTCTGCTCTCCTGCTCTCAGTCATGAAGCTACTGTACCTTATAAGCAAGTTCATGGTTCTTTGTTCCTTTGAGACTATTTATTAAAAAATAAGTCTTTGAAAGCCCTCTTTATTTTCAGTTTGAGTCATATCACTGAGAGGCGGGTGGGAGGTGAAATCACACTTAAAATGTTTCCACTGGAGTCACCTTTGTTAGTCTCATAAAGTCAAGAGGAATGATCTGTATTTATAAGAGATGAAATACAGGTCTATGAAACATAATCACAGAGAATGTATTGGTATTTGAAAATGACAGTTGTACTGAAAAATATCTTCTTCCTGAGTTACATTTTATTACAGAAATCTGACAGTTCAAGAGGCTTGATCACTTGTGAAGTTCATAATACTGTATTTCTATTCTCTTTTAGTATCCAAGAAAAATAGAAAAAGAACCTAATGGTTCCAAGTCTGGCCAGCATTACAAGTTTTATTAGAACATTAAATTATTTTTCATAGTTTAAGATATTACTGATTGTTTTGATATGCCCTAATATCAATTCTGTTTCAGAACAGTCAATTGTTTTTCTATTACAAGAACTGTTACAATTATGCTGAAGAAGCCCTCTGAACCTCACCAAGATAAGCAAATATCATTATGCCCCACCCAAAGCAATATCACATGCTGTAAATTTATAGGAAACATGCTGTTATTAAACGTACTCCAAAATAAGGCAGTTTTGAAAACAAGCAAATAGACAGCATTTCCATCTCTAACCTGCCTGAAATGTTAAAGGTAGAAAATATTGTTAGGCATTTCTTCAAGTTCAAGAAAGCTGTTGTGCTGACCACACATACAAGGCAAAGGACATTTTGCAGTCCATTGTAGAGGGCCAGGCTCATGGGCCTGACAGATGATGGCTGGTGAATGGACCTCTAGGTGACAAACTCTATCCTCCTATGGCCAAGAATCATTAGTCTGGTCATCAGATGGACCCTAATTTGAAGGTCTGAACAGAACCAGCACAACCTGGTTGTGCCAAGTAACTAATTTAATTTATTTAAAATCATCTATATTAAAGGAAGAGATTTCTTTTGAAATCACATTTCTGTATCTTTCAAACAAAATGTTGTTATCTCAGGAAGATCAGATAGCCATTTGAAAAATAAGGCCTCTTTAATTTACATAATAGTAAAATTCAATGCACAGTGGCAGTTATGATTTCCATTTTGTAATGCAATGAGAACACTGACTATCATTTCAGAGCTCTATGAAATTTAGTATTTCTAGAAATATTTTAAGAAAATGCACTTATCTCAAGAATCAAGCTGAAAAAACATCTTCTGAGAATTTGCATGTGCCAGAATTTCAAATTCCCTTTTCTATGTAAAACCAAACCATGCTTATTCAGTGTAATATGATCATAATGTTATCTCACAGAAGTCCACAGAACACATGAAACATTTGTCTTACAGTCCCTAGGTGAACACATTATCATTTACTTCTTGTCACTCAACACTCAGCATGGTAGATAACAACCTATAACAGAATTGAATATAATGGCTACTCCAGTCAATATTGAAATGAAGATTGAGATTTTCCTAATGGGATCTGAGTAGCCAAATCCCTTGGGCAGTACAGGAGATCATATCATCCTCAGAAATCAGCCAAGCAAAAAATTATGTCAACATCATTTTAATATTGGAATGTAGTCTTTGCCTTCAATACCTTAAAATGAAAAATTCTCACATAAAAATGTATTCTGAATGGAATGTTTTTGAGAGAAATATCCTTTCCTCAAGAAGTCTTTTAAAAGAAATACCTCCTCCATCCACCCTAAATATGTGTCAAGATTTTGCATATTCCCCTCCTTTTTCTATTTTGTTAATAAAAAGAAAAGGGAAATAAATAAATAAACAGAAATTATTTTGATTTTTTAATCTCTGTCTTTTGAATCACTTAGCCCTAGTAAAAGTTTAAATGTGAAGAGGAATGGAGATTTTCACAGAGAAATGGTTCAAGAAGAGGTTTACTGGCTCTCTCACTACCTGCATCACACCACTTCTAGGAGCATGAAAAAGCACTGAATAACCAGAATGGTTCTGCAAGGCAGAGGAAACCCGACAGCTTCACATGCCCCAGATTTCTTACCACATCCACCTAACTCAAGGCAGGCATCCTAAAAGAATCTTCCCTCCTTGGGCTCTTTTTACACAGAAGGGAACACAGCTCTTCTGCTGCAATTTACAGCCTCAGTCAGCCTGAGGCTGCACCAAAGCTAGTCAGGTAGCAGCTCTAATAATGCAATTAGTTAACGAAAGATTGCAGATCCAAGCACAGACTACAGGCATCCAGGAGGAACCAACCATCCTCTTTGCTACTTTGATCTAGTCCTTAAAAATAAGCAGGTGGTGATAGGATGGTCTCACCTATTGTTGCCTTTCCTTATAAAAAAATCAGCCACTTTAACAGAATTCAAACTAATAAACCAATTTTTATCTTCAACTTTTCTGGTCCAATGAACTTGTAGTAATGAAAACTACCAAGGCAGCTTAAAACCAGTCAGGAATAATCTTTCATGTACACTAATTCTTGATTCTTGGGAAATGAACCATAATTATTGAAAATAGATACCCAGTATCCAAATACTTATACAAGGCAAATATCTGTGAAGAAGAAATTTTGAAAGTACCAGGGGTACAGAACAAGAAGTAAGAATTATTTTATGTGAATTTAAATGTCACTCTACACAATATAGCTCTATTTGATTTGAGATGTGTGTAATATCTTACTTTTGGTATTTAATAATGTATAGATGTAGTGGCAGCTGTAACACTTGCTATTTTTAAATGATTCATAAAAGTTATCATAAAAGTAAACATTATCACTCACAAATCTTTATGTAGTTATATTTACTTTTCATATATAATATAGACACAGTAGTATTTATATTCTATTTTAATGTATGAATACATACTATAGCATATATATATATACATACTTTTCTTTTTTTGTTGTTGTTAAACACCCTTGAGTCTGCCAAGAATACAAACACATAATTGGAGAAATGGTGTTTTCCTGTACGAGCTTACAGTATAAGTGGGCAAGAATTACAAAAAATAGAGAAACATCCTTGTTATCATCACTTTATGATCTGGAACTGAGGCACTAAGGGAGTAAAAAATGTTCCCCACAATGCCACAAGGAACCTCTGACAGAGCTAAGAATCAAAGCAGAGTTCCTAAACTGCAGCCTGGTGCTCTAACCACACGACCAAAAATGCCTGTAGAATATTAAAGTTTTAGTAGGAAACTATGCTGTAACTTGACATTAACAGTTGCTAATATAATAATTCAGTTTATTTTGCATGTCTGTCTTCTGAACTGTTGGACATTGCAAAACTGTTCATGGAGGGTGTGACTATGCCAAAAAACAATGCACAAGTGTGTTTCAGATACATCTTTTTAAATCATAGGTTTTCTTTCTTTCTTTTTTTTTTTTCCTGAATGTAACTTGGTGCTGATGTATTGTTGTTGATTTAGAGAGAGAGAGAGAAAGAAAACAAAATAGGTTCTGGACTGGTGTAAAAATAATTTGCTTGAAATTAATATCACAGGAAACAGGATTGCTTCATAGCAATCTCAAAGAACTTTGCCCCTGGAGAAAAAAATAAAATAAAAATAGGACTCTGGAAAGTGGATATATTCCACAGCTATCAGCTGTATCACAGTACCAGTTAGAACAAGAGTGGACACATTTGAGGCTAACTTACTGGCAAAATTAAATGCAACTGCTAAACACACTGCATAGCTAATCTTTGGGTACGTTACATTTGAAGTACAATGCTTAAACACTATTCCAAACGATGGCATGTCTTATGGACACTGTACAGATTAGCCCCTGCTAAAAGCATCACTGAAAAAGTGACAAGTTGCATTAAAAGAAGATAAGTAAATGGAATCATGCCCCCATCTTCCCTGTCTTAAACACAAACATGCAAAGCAAAGCAAAAACAATAGAACACTTACATTTTCTTCAGAAATTGCAATGTTAAAAAAAAAAAAAATAGGTTTAGCAGTGCTTTAGGCACACTGGAAGCAACAGTCGCTCCAAAGGACTTCCCCAGAGCAATATCCTCTTTAAGAGAACAACCTAATACACAACAGACAGGAGGGTACTTGGGCCACTGAACTATGCAGAAGGCTGTCATTGCCTGCACAACACTCTCTTACAATTGACCCTGGTCTATTTTCAATTCCCTGAAACAAATATTTTTAGGAAAAAATTATTCCCAGAAAGAGTGGTTAGGTATTGGAACAGGTTGCCCAGGGAAGTGGTGGAGTAACCATCCATGGAGGTGTTTAAGGAAAGCGTAGATGTGGTTCTTAGGGACACGGTTTAGTGGACAATATTGGTGGTAAGTGAATGGTTGGACTAGATGATCTTAGAGGTCTTTACCAACCTTAATGATTCTATTATTCTAATTTAATTTAAAATTAAACTGACATCAGAGTAAATGCCAGGGCTGCAGGCAGAAGCCACATACATCATGGTGCTACATGGTGCTGAACACAGAAGAGAAGAGCAGGGTCTGAACAGGTTTCTTGGGTCTAAGTGAGGTCACTCCCAGCCTCCACATGAAAGAATCAAGCAAACCTCTCCACTGAAAAGGCTACAGTCAGACAGAAACATCCCAGCCAGCGCATCTCAGAGAATGTCCCTTCCTAGCTTTCTCCCAACACATCAGTCAGCTTGCTTCTCTGGCTACTCCTAGCTTTGTCTGTATACATCTTGAATCACCCTGCACAGACTTCACAGCAGAGCACGATTTTCTTATTGTAAAATGGAAATAAATTAAAAACAAAAATAGAGGAAGCTTTAAATGGCTGTTTTGTTTTTCATTTAATTACTGTGCTGGTGAAAACATGTTACAGTCCCTTGTTAATGTGCAAGTATGAAAAAAAATAAAACCTACACAATAAAAGTGTAGGAGAAAGAGGAATAGAAACTAGATGCTGGAAAAACATGAGTAGGAGTATCATTTTTGGCACCCCACAATTATCCTCCATAGCCTCAAATCTCACTTGCCTCACCATGTCAGTGTACAATGATTGTCACCTATAAAAACCACAGTAGTCTTGTTTTTATACATATCTCATTCCTCCAGGTTGTAGCTCTTTTCAGCCAAAATAGCTTCTTTCACAGCATACCACAACAGAGATCAACTCCTCCCACATGCATCACTACCATTCCTGATTACGTTATGTTCAGTTTAATTTACAGACTTGCTGGAACAGGAGGCAGCAGGGGTTTTTTTTTTAAGTGTTTGTAGCATGTCTGTCCGACACTACACAAATAATGTAATCTTAAGGGACTGCATTTTCCCTGGCCTTTTATGCAGGGGCTGAAGTGGGTTCAACTTCTCTCTCTACTCCCCCATCGTCACGCAAGAATCACAGTCCTGTAAGTTGCCCCCAAATTGCTGCTTGTAGGGGGCATAAAGCAACATACTTTAACAAAAAAAAAAATACTGGTAACTTTTTTAAGCTTGTATATACCTTTAACAAGTATTTTAGTAGTTATTTTTAAGCATTTAATGCCTCACCAAAGTCTCCTCCTATGCCAATGAAGGGCCCTGCAGTGGGGATAGGTTTAATGTTGTCCCATGATTTTCATCCTTAACTGAAATACCTGACAGCCCAGGATCTTTGTGAAACAGTCTTGGGCGATTTAAACAGAACTAATCACAGAACTGGACATGTTTCTGAAGGGCCAAAAGGTGGCATCTATAAATCATTGCATCATGTAACTCTTTGTAAGTGGCTGAAGAGCCACTAAGGCATCACACTAAGGAGGAAAGAAACAAATATGTTTTGTAAATCAGGCTCAGCAATTAATTAAAAAAGCAGAATTAAGAAAAGTTATATCTACACTTTGAAAACATCTATCTCAATTTTCTCTTTTTTTCAAACATTGTCTTAAAATAAATATAGACATTTTCCAATTCACAGATACAACATACCCACTTATGTCCAATGCATTCTTACGATTAACTAAAATTCTGAGAATACCAGCATGAAGTACTAGAGAACGCATACAGCATCTTTTAATCTGAGCCTGATGCAAGTCCTAACTGATAATGATCCTTAATTTTTATAAGCATTATTAAGACATTTAATAAAACTCTTGCAATTCCCTTCAACAGCAACCATAGCTTAATGGCAAAAAATATTAAACTTGTCATAGAATTTTTTGATACATTTTCAAATTAACTATTTTTCCATGTAAACTGACTCCAATAGAAGAAACAATGTGATGTGATGCTGCTGTAACTCCAGCCTGCTCCAAGCCTCTCCAAAACTTTATCCTTCTCTTTCATAAAAGCAACGGCATGTGACACTTTTCTGCTTACCCTCCCCTTTTCCAGACCAACTCTAGTCCTAGTACAAAATTTTATGATAGCCTGCTTTTAATAATTTTCCAAGATGAAAGTTAACTGTTTATTCTTACTAATCTATTTTTTTTGTCCACACAGTCTTTTGATAAATTACTATACTTTGACTCTCTGACTTCTTCATTTTTTGTGCAGTCTCTTGTGATTAAACTTCTCAAAAGCCTTTTGAAATGTAAACAAGTCATACATTTGGACTGCTTTCCTTATCCACTGGTAGGGATTTATTTCAAATACATTAATAAGTAGTGCAACATGATTTCCTTTAGTAGAATCTGTGGTTATTAATCATCACAATGAAGACTATCAGATCATCAATTCTCACATTTTAACTGTGTTGAACTTAATTTTACATAAAATTTAAGGAAACATCTCAATTCATAAACATGGTGGGTACTGAATATATAGTAGACATGCAGAAGAATGTATTTAATTTTTAATGTAACTGGATATGATTACTCACTAAAATATAGAATTAAAAAAAAAAATCAAAATTTCTGCTTACTCTCACACATATGGAAACATGCGTATCTGCATGTGTATGTAGAAGTATATCACATTTTGTTCAGCTATGATTCCTCTTGTAATAAAAGAATTTATTAAAAGCAAATATATGCTCTTAGACTGACCGTGAATATTTAACCAATTTCATAAACTACCGTTTCTTCTTTGGTAGAAGGAAAAATAGCTACTTTTGGCAGTTGTTATAAATTCTTGTTAAATGGAGGCCCAGCGTCCTAAAACACAAAGATTTTTCTTCTTCCTCCTTTGATTACAGGGTAAACTATATTACATCCATGTTTGCATCTTCTCTCCCAGGCCATATCAAATGTTAGGACTAAAATACATCTCTGACAGAGATCTGGACCATCAGTCTTCTAGACTAAATTATTAGTCAACTATTTTTACTTTTGTGGAAGGACAGGCATTTTGCTATTTGACATCTGGCAGTCATTTAAAGTACTAGCAACTCCTTATTCATAGCAGTGCACATATCTGATTTGCTTTCAGCATTTTCTTGGTCTAAGGGCTACCCCATTACTTTTCTTGGCCACAAAAACAAAAAACAAAAACAAAAACAATAGAACTATCAGGGTGGGTCTAAATTCCAACTGCTAGATTTTCATTATACTTTGTACTAAACTAAATCCATAAGAACTATCTAATGTGTAAAATCTGTTGTTTATACAGATCTGCAGCTGGCTTTGTCCCAGTTGCTTGAGAGTGATATCTAAACATAAAATAATCTCTGTATAAACTGTGGGTTTGTAAAATATGTAAGTGCTCTATGTTTGCTGAGTCCAGATCGCTTGCTGAGACTGAAGGTTATGCCTGGGTGATAACCATCAGATGTCAGTTCAGAAGGGAATCCAAATTCTTCCAAAATTTTAAGTGTGCTCATATCACAAGGCCATAATATGGGGGACAGGTTGAGTAGAACTTTTAAGTATGCCATCAGCGTATGCAAAAACAAACCTGTCATAACAGGCACTTCCTTGAATTCTGCGGAAGCAAAGTCAAGTGAAGTAAACAACTTTTAAATACATAGCTAATTATGAGATTGCACCCTTTGACTCATTAGAACTGCAATCAGGAACAATGCATTTTTTCTGCTTACATAGAGCACTGATCCTCCTATAATGATTAACTGTTGTTGAAGGGTAATACAGGAGAAGGTTAACACACTTTTCCAAAAAAATGTAGGCAGTGAAATATACATAACTTTCACAGTAAGAGTCTTATCCTCAGTGTGAAAAGTAAGTAAAACAGTAGTCATCTCAGTTCTGGTACAAGCCAGATTCACCAATCATCTGTAAAACACCATTCTGCCATTGAAGTTACTTGGTTGTGGGTTTTTTTTGTTTGTTTGTTTAGTTGTTTTTTTATTATTATTTGTTTGTTTTTGTTGTTTTTTGTTTGTTTGTTTTTGTTGTTTGTTTTGTTTTGGTTGGTTGGTTTTGTTTTTGTTTGTTTTCTTTTTTGGTTAATCTTAATGGAAATGTATTAGTTACTTAAAGGTTATAAAAAGCATCTTTATACATGGGAAGAGACTGCCATAGGCAACTTAAACAAAATAGTGCCTGAAAAAAACAACACATATGATCTGTCTTTAATGTCTGCTTTATAGGAAAACCAACCAGAAAGGTCAGTAGGTCATTTTTGGCAAATTAGCAATTTAGGCTTTTCAATCTGATATAATCATAAATATTGCACTCCTCCTTCAGCTAAGTAGATTGCCACTTACTAGAGCACATTCTCTGCTGTTAGTGGAGGTTGGTGATCAGAAATATTACAGATAGCCTGGTAAAATGAAGTCTTCCTTTTGGATCCTTTCACATAATCCTCTGTAAGCTCCACAGAACCAGGACCTCTTCTGAATGAGGTGCAGCTGTATAAAATACAGGGACCCATCTCCTTAGAAACCCAGACATGAATTAAACTGTCAATGCAGCACTCTGCAGTGGAGTCACTCCCTGTGGAATGAGCTCCCATGTGAAACTTATCTTTCCTCAAAGTTACCATGGCTCTGTCACCTTCTCATCAAAGCCTTTTCCTCTGAAACCACCAGCTGGATTATGTCCACTACAACCAATAAAAATATTGGATGACAATGGCCCAAAAATTTAACATATATGTTCATATTTGCAGAAATTTTACCTACACTCTCAAATTCATTCATGTAATAAGTGCTAATTCTTGAAATTTATCACTCTTGGACTCTTCAAAGTTTCTTTCTTTTTAGCTAGTTGATTATTTGAAGGAACAGAGAGCACAGCAGTACTAAGTCCTTTGACTTAATTTGCATCAATCTTCTCTTCCAAAAGCTATTACTTCAAGCTTCTTGGTGTCCCTTCTGTACTTAAATTTATTTACTGCAAAATAGTCTTCTGTGTTATAAGACCACTTGGAATATACGTGGCTTATCCAAAACCACAGAACATGTTGGGCCAGTAGCATTAAGGTGCAGGTGCGAGATAGGGACATGCATTCTATGTGCTACGCTATTGGCAGCAGGCTACAGGTGTGCTCAACCACTGCTACTGTAACGTAGCTAATATGCTGTTAAACCACTCCAACTTCATTATTATTACAAGCTTTTAGTCACCACTTCTCTCGTGATTGCATGAGGTCTCTATTAAGTTCTGTGGTAAGGCAGTTCACTTGAATTTCTTTCTATAGCAATAATAAATATTATTGGTTGACTCTACTACTGAAACTAGACGCCTAGACTGCACCTTTTAACTCTCCACAAAACAATACCCACATTGTGCAACGGCGTCTTTCCACAAGCTTACCTACATCCATATTTGCAAGTTTTTTCGATAAGATACTGATCTCTCTTCAAGCTATGTTCTCCCTACGTGCTTGAGTGATTTATTTTTTGTGGAAGCAGGAACCTAACCTGACCCAATTTTTGGTTTTGTTTTCCATTTGGGCTCAGAGTTCAGCTTATTTGGGTCACAATAACTATGTGTTTGTGTATTTGAAACTTCTTATAGTTTAACTTTTATTATTATTATTATTATTATTATTATTATTATTATTATTATTATTATTATTTTATTTTTTACCCCCTAAAGGCTACTCAGGTTTGCATTTATAGGGTTTGAAATACTATGTCATTTTTCTAAGGATTTAAGTAGGGGAAAGAAGGGCTGAGGCAAACAGTAAATGTCTAAAAAGAAAAAAAAGCGGGGGGGAATATTTTTTTTTTAACTAGTCTGCACAACCTTGGGGACAGGTGGGCTGTTTTGTTTTGCCAGGGAATAAGAAAGTCAAGATTACAGTAGAGTTCTCTCTTTTGGGATCCTGAATAATCCCAGGTGGCCACAGTTAATTCTGAGGTTTTACTTCTCCTCGGCCAGCAGTTGGCACCATTTCAAACAACAGAAATACACAACCATCAAATAAAAGTTGTAAAATTGATCATGATAATCAATGCATTGCAAATACAACTAGTTAGAAAAAGAGAAGTTCAGTAATTGGATCAGATGAAGCACAATATCCCAACATGGAAAACATACCTCTTGGGTAGATTTTCTTGTCAGCCATTTTCTTGTCAGCTTGCGTCTGCCTCCCGTCCTCCACAACATGTGAGCCCGATCCTGCTTGCTGCCCTCCATGATGCGGCCTGTCCCTGTTGAGAGAGGGCCAGGGCATCTGCAGCAGTTCTCTGGGCTGTCTTTTCAGAAGTGCTCAGCCCTCACAATGGAGTCCTGATTTTCCAGCGAGCCTGGCACCTATTCAGCCATCTAACTGCAGCATGCCGGATTTTCAGAAATGCTTGGCCATAAGCAGTTCCTGTTGAGATTAAGCATGCTTCTGTGTTTATCCACAGCTGCGGCCTCTTTTGCAGGTTTTTTAAGCATCTCCTTTGCCAGTGCATGTGTCAGCACAACAACCTATCACACTGTCAGGGACATTCATTTAGGATGTGAGGAGACGTGATCTGGGAGCAATTACAGTCCTGGCCAGCTGGTGGGCACCGTACTGCCTCACTGGGGTTCTGCTAGAAAATGCAGCACTGACCCAGCTGCAGAGCGGTCTTACAAGCTCTCTCACAGTGACTTGTCTTTGGGGATGGAGAGTCTCAGGACTCTCTGCCCATTGCTGTAAAGTGAGTGGGATGGATCTCAAGGGGGCAACACAAGGTTGAATTGCTGTGTGTAAGTCACAGGCCTAGCATTTCAGAGTCGGTGTGTGTCTGCAAACAGAAGGGGCAGGAGCAGTTAAACACTGACTGTCCCTACCCAGGTGCACCTTTAGTCATTATAGGAAGACCCTGTGACATTTTGTGAATGAGTGACCTTGAGAAGAGTTTCACAACGAACTGCCAATGCTTATTCCCTCTTTGAAATGCCCCACGCAGGTACTTCTCTGGCTTGTACACCATGGACGGAGCACACAGGTCTCTCTCATGGCTTTGGAACGTTGCTCAGATAAAGCTAGTTTCTCCAGAAATGTGTTTGGATGGAAGCTGTATCTACCGACATGGAACAAAATATTCTTGTTTTTCAAACATTTTCCCTGTATTAGTTAGGAGTGAAATTGCCACCTACACAAGGAATTAAAGACAAATTCCCTGTACCTCACAGGAAGAGCAGGCATTAGCCACACACCTTAATTGTTTAGAGACAATGTTTTTCTTCCCAATTTGCCTGATATAATCTTCATATCAATGAGCGTCATTCCCTTCCAACTGCAATTAGCACTGATTTGATAATGCAGATATAAAAGTGTCCTGCTTTCATACCTTTTCTCAATGCCCTGTAGACTGGAAAGTGCTAGTCTAACACACAAACACCAGAGAGAAGACACAGGCCCACTGGCAAGTGGACTAAGAAGCAGGGGATACGCAGCAAGATCTATTGCAACGTGCCACTAAAATAACTGAGCCAGACTGGAGGACAACAAAGTCTGCTGAGGAGCAGAAGCACTAAACTAAAGGACAAACAGCAACGTACCAGTGGGACATCTGAAAACATGTAAAACAATTTTGACTTCTAAAAAGCCATTTCCTTACCTTCATTTTTACATTTTCAAAGGTTATTCTTTTGTAAAATGAGTAAAAGGATCCTTCTAAAAATGATTAATCTGACAGTGTTATTTTTAAGTTTCACAGCATTCCATGCTGTTATGACAAACAGTGCACAGTTCCAAAGAAAGGAATGTTTTATCAAAGTAAACCACACACAAAGAGTACAGAGCCCAGCAGGGAATAACTAATGGCCCAAACTACAGCATTATTATTTTTTAAGTTTTCAACCTGTGAAGCATTCAGGTTTATCAAGCTGTGATAACCAAATCTTTTCTATGCATACACTGTCCCACTGTCTGTCTCAATACCTGTTTCTTTGCTGAGCACACTGCATAGCAGCACAGCGGTATTGTTGTTTTAAGGGCTCCCCATTCAGCATCACCACAACTAGGGCTGCAGAAATGTCTTTACTTGTAGTGTGCATTTGCTGATGATTGCTCAAATGTGCCACTAATAAATGGTGTAGATTGAAGTGCAATTACAGAGGATCGTCCTTTGAGGCTGAGGTGCTCGAAAACAGACATCAGCTTGAAGGGAACTTTGAAGGACAGGTATCTTTCAGTGCAGATTAAAAAGAATAGCAAGCAGGAGCCTGAGAAACAGAGGATTATTCATGCAAGGAAATGCTAGAGGAGGTTCTGCTCTGTCTAGTGACCACGCAGGTCCCTAAGATATGAGCTTGTCCTGTTGAAATCAGCTCTAAAAATCCAATTTATCTTGGTGAAAACAGAATGGAGTTTTGCCATGTAAAGCCTTACAGACTGAGAACTAATCTTTGATTTTGTGCCTAAGCTTATTTTCAGATCACATGAATCATAGGTCAATTGCAGAAACTTCACACTCAGTTTTGACACCACATTACTTGTCTCAGCTACATTTATGGCTGGAAAAGAAAGCAACGGTCAACTCTACTGAAGTGCAACCCAAAATGTGCAGCTGCTCTTCCTTCAAATATCTTCATTCTTTTTCTCACCACATCATTCACTTCTCATGTGTGGAGTTCTGAAGCTTTATCCAAAACTCCACTGAAATCAGTACAAACCTGCAGCTTAATAAGACTATAAAAGAACCCTTTTCTCCTCCCCGGCCGCATTTATGTGAGCTCACTAGAAAATCGCTCAAATGATTACTGTTTACAGAATCTGGAGCACTGTTGTTACTAATGGTCACTGGCATGGTGTTTCTGTGGTACAAAGAAAGAGTGCTGATGGCCAGCTTCTTGGGCTGACTGAGCAGGGTTACTTAACTCGTGAACTTACACAGACATTCAAATACAGTAATTACATGACTCAGTAGTCGGTCTTGTCTGTATCTGGTTAAATAACAATCATTAACTATATTGTAAGAGGAATCCAGGAAAATAAAATGCTCTATCAATCATTACTATTTTTGTCATAACATTTGCCCACTTTTACTAATCTGACTGGTGTCTTCTGCAGTAGCCTCTTAGCATCAAAAGGCTTTTACTACTATAACACATCAATTCTATTTCATCTGAGGGTCTATTTCTACAATCACTAGCAGCAATTCAGAAGAAAAAAAATACAGCCATAGCACTAACAGAAGTGCTAAACGAAGAAAATTATTCCAATATTTTTATCTTTTCAATCATTATCTTTTCAGCACTAAAAAGAATAAAAGTAGTAAGGTTTTGTAAATGCTAATCAGATAGAGAAAGAGGGTTTAAAGAAAACAGGGTTGTTTACAGTTTATGAAATCATAAAACATTATTTTATTGGAAATTACATTTACCTCTGCTTGTTTTCATACCCAGTTCCACACAGACAGGAAAGAAAGTTACAGATTTCCTTTGGGAGAAAGTAGAAAACAGAATCAAACTGCAGAACTAATAGATAATTTCCTCTCTACCTAATTTTTCCTCACTCCCCCTCTCCCAAAGCAACCTTGCTTTCTGTACTGAAAATCATTCCAAAAATGGTCAAAGAGATCACAGACTATTGCAGTATTACTTGCATAAAGGAGGAAATGTTGATTGCCTTGCTAACGTGCTGTTTCCAGAAATACAGGTGCCATTTCTATAACAGCATTAAAGCATCAATTAACAGAATTGTTTTCTTATTGTCCTGATGTTCAGGTACAAAGTTGTTTAACAAATAAAATGATTCCTTTTAAAGAAAGCTGCACTGATCCATGTGACGCAGAGCTGTGCCCTACAAGCACCTCATTCTGGACCAGCAGCAGTACTGCACTACTAGAAAGTATTTCAGAAGCTTTTGTAGGTATTTTAGAGTTGTAAGAAATCTAAATGTGGAAAAAAAAAATCCTTGCTTGTGGTTTTAAGATACAGTGACATTTCAGACAAAATGAGTATATATATGGTAGGCTTATGACTCCAAGGAACTTAACCAATCTGGGGAGAACAGGTAGGCACAGGCAGCAAGATAACATAAGGTGCAGAGGTAGGATGGTCAGAAATACTACATTACTGCCAAGCTAAAGAGGCTCTGTGCTCTTTCTACATGCAACATGCAAAGCCATGTAGTGACTATCAGCTAAAACTGCTCCACACATTAGCCTACAAATGTCTGTGGTTGCCCTTCCATAGTTTCATCATACTCTCTACTCTCCTGTACAGGGAACGAAATTAAATTTACCCCTGTACCAGCAGAAGAAAGTATGTTTATTTTCCTTTCTATGTCATAAGGCCTTGGAAAGGAAGGCTGGATATTCAGCATACTGGAAGCAATCCAAAAACAGGACGTCTCCTGAGGCTAATACAATTATGGTTCCATTTCGGTTGGCTGTGGGAGCAGAAAGTATCATCTAACTGCAAGGACTGCTAGACAATGGTTATAGTCCTAAGCCTGTGTACTTTGGACTCGGATTTTGTTAGCAAGTGAATGTATATATGAGAAGTTACAGAAGAGGGATAGTTCTGACATTGATGGATCTGCAAGCATAGCAAGGGCTGAGACTTCAAATACACAGTCCTAGGCTTTGTCAAAGAGAACAGCTGCATGATGATATACCTCTGCACTTCCGTAGAGCAGCTTGCTGAATCAAGGCTATGAGGTAGTTTATTTCATGGATTATACATATATTTAATTAAAATTCAAGATAAATATTTGCAGCAATAAGGTTTTGAAGTACTGTAAAGTTACATTGTATTAAACATTTATTGCAATCATATGAAATATTCCTTAGGTTAAATATTTACTGTTATTTTCAAGATATTGGTATTGAACTTATTATAAACATGGCACAAATGCAAAGCCATCTTTCTCAGAGGCAATATACTTCTTTGAGTTGCTTTTAGACTTATTTCCTGATGGATATTTGCCATTAATGCACTATGACTTTTGCTTTTATGAAAAAGTGCTCCAGCCCAAGCTAAGAGAAAGTTATAATTTAAAAGATGGTTTCCACTGTGCTCAGCATTCTCACAGTAATAATAGTTTGTCCTTTTTCTGTATTAAAGCTACTGTATTAAATATTTATATTGATGTTTATTTTGTAAACAAAGAAACCAAATTAAGCTACAGACGAAGCCTATGATGTGTTTTAATATCAGCATTTGTTTCCTGTTGCGGCCTTTTATACAATTGATTCAAAGGAACATGATAAATAATAAATAATATTTTTTAAATTACATCAAAGTATTTGTGTTTGCTGGAGGAGATAACTTTTTAAAAATAAAAAATAGAAAATACAGAGAACATCCAGTCCCTATTCTATATGCAGTAAAGGTAATAAAATCACCAGTAAATATTTGGCATTCCTGAAGACACCGTGATTGTCACAAAGTCCTTTGAAATTTGACCTAAAAACTCAGCACATTAGGACTAGAGAAAGCAAAAGGTTTTTGTGTGACATTTTGTGCAAGAATTTCTTCCTGATCAATAGTTGAACAGTCCAACAAACTTGAACGTGCTATTTGGAAGACAACGGCACACATGTATTTAGTTCATTATATTTCCCATGTTTTCCTCAGACTTCTAGAAAGTTTATTTCCTACATAACACTTCTGCTGCTCATGACTGGACTAAATAGTGTGTTTTGGGCAGGAAGGATCTAGGCTGTGTGCTATAGGTGAGATGGTAAGGAAGGGTATTCACCTCTCTAGACCTTATAACCCTGGGATTTGTATATACCTGCTTTTTAGGCATTATTCACCCCTCTGGCATCAGTGGTCACACAGTCATAGCTACACAAGGCCTTATAAAATGTCTGGCCCTTAATCCATGCTTTAAACCAAAAACACCTAGAAGATGTCCTGCTGCCAGTTGTCCAAATCAACCCTTTAGTGCCATTTGAAAGGTTGGACTTTTTTTTTCTTGATTGTCAGGGGGTTGTCACTAAAAGGGCAAAGGAAAAAAGAATCAACCCAAAAAAAAAGAGAGTAAGAAGGACAAACTGAGGAACTGGAGCATTTATTATTCTTCAGATAAGGTCAGTAAAGACTATCAAGGCACCAGCTGTTATCACAGAAAAGGTGCTTGGGTTTTCCTGTCTAGTTAAAGCTGTCAGTGGTCATGACATAATGCACATTCCTCAAGCTCAGTTATCAACACAACTGAGATACTTGTATATTTTTATGTCCCTGCTTTAGCCTGATAGTGGTCTTTTGCTGTACATTCTTTAGATTTTACACACATACATTGGAAGTGTTGAATGTTAGTTTGGTGGTTTTGGGACTGTTTTCCTTCCCTTTTCAATCTGATAGTGAGGTGCTGTAGCGGCTGCAGTCACATGTTGCTGCAAAGTTGGCTTTAAAGTGGAAAATTAAAGATGCATCAAACATAGGTTGAATTCACTGACTCCAAAATTAGCATATGCTATTTTTCAAGGCCTCAGCTAAGGACAGTCCTTGTGGACCTTGACCCATGTATCTACAGAACTGTTAGCAGATGCGCTCCAACAACAACAACAAAAAGAGCAAAAGGAGTAAAAGGAGAATTCCAATGAGTGTTCTAGTCATGGAATGACTTCAGATCACCTAAAAAAAAAAGACTGCATTACTCATAAGCAGTTATTTGATGCTGTATATGCACATTTAATTACCTATGTGGTTTCTAATGAAATCATAATTAATTCTCTCCAATTGTAAAATATTGTTGCAATTCCCAAACACATGTTGATTGCAGTTGGTTCATCTCACTCAGCATTATCTTTCATACTATTTTGCTGACTTCCACTGAATGAAATGAAGGCCTAACTCCACTGCCAATATCAAAGTAAGTCATGAGGGTTTCATGCACTATCCAGTGAGGGAGCACCACAATCTTCTAACATAACAACAGTTGTGTTTTGCAGGGCTTTGTGTGCTTCTCACCCCAACTAATCACTGGGAAGATCCAAAATCCTGCAAAGTCCAATGGGCCCCTCAGTTCTGCTCCTGGAGGACTTTTGGATACGGAAATGCAACGTGCAAAATCCTGTGAGTGGGAGGACAACTCCATAGGGCCTTCCTGGAGGGCTTCCTGGAAGGCAGGGGATGTAGATGGTAAAAAGAAAGAGCAGCGTGAAGGTGCAGGCCTGGAGGCCACAGGTTAAAGAACATTTAATAGGAATGAAATGTCCTCCTTCTTTTAAAGACCAGTGCCATTCAAGAGCAGCAGCCAGCGAATTGCAAGTTGTATTGGGATAAATCATACCACTGTCACTGTCTGCACCCAAACTAAAAATCCGTGCTTATACTGGAATGGACAGCAAGCTCAAGCACTGGATCACTGGTCAGCCCTACTGCTAGCATGCTGCCTGATGCTCCATGGCAGCGGACAAAGCTGCAGTCTTGTGCTGATGCTCAGTATCGGGACTGCTCCTAAGAGGAGACATGAACTGAACTGCACCCAGTGCGGTTACTTCTGTCTGTATAGGTGCTCAGGGCTGTGCTAGCTGGCTGGGTGCCAGCACCCACTGGCACTCATACTGCCTCCCAGGCTGATGCACTCTCACACAGGCTGTGGCACAGCACTCATGTAATTTTAGACCAACCAATTAAAAAAAAAAAAAAAAAAGGAAAACAATTATTAAGACTTCAGCATAAAGGTGCATCACAAAAGATGAAGAGGAGATGCTTGGACCAAATTCATCATAGTGTGAACCCATTTAACCTGTAGACTATGGAGAGGTCTCTGGCCGCAACAGAGAGAGAGCAAAAGAAGTCAAAAAGACATTGGTGCTTTTCCCTCTCGAGCATAACCAAAGCATAACTAAAGATGGTAGCTTCTGAGTTTGAATGCTTTTTGCTCTAAGCTATTTAGGAAAGCAAAAATACTTTCTTCCTCCCAACCTACAAAACAGTGCGGAGATATATTCTGAGTGTTTGCTCAAAGAAACAGGTATGCACTCTCTCCTTTGCAAGCACAGTGTTTCCAAAGTGTTGCCAGTAAGCTTTTGCTTTGTAATAAACAGATTCTCTATTCTGATCTTCAAGTACGCTTTTGTCTGTGTCCAAGTCTTCCAAACAAAGAAATGCTTTAAGACAAGTCTAGTGTTTCTCTGAAAAAAAAAAAAAGAAAAAAAAAAGGATATTTCTTAAAAAAAAAAAGTATTCTGTGAAGAGATGGCTTGCTTCTTTTTATAAAAAGACGTTCTTAGGTTAAGCAAAGGATCTGTACAACAGGACTTAGCGAACACAACCTACTCCATAGAAAACATGCAAACAAAAATTTTTCCTCATTTAAATCAAACATACAAGAAGATAAATATATAAAATCACAGGTATTGTATAGTGCATCAGCAAGCTGCCTGATTTTTGTTTGTACAATATTTTACAAACCAGTCTAAAATGAAAACCATTAATTTCCATTGACTATTAAACATGACATTTTTACTTAAGTTACATGTTTTTGGAAAGCTGCAATCTTGAAGCATTTAATTAGAGCCAATGTTTCTGAAGCAAAGCCATATTTTACAACAACAACAACTAAAAAAGCCTTATTAGTGCCTGACTGCATGAGTCCAATTTCAATTATATGATTTGGCTAAAAAAGTTATCCTTTGTGATCCCACACCCTCATTCAACCAGGACTGGAAGGGACATATGAACAGGTTTATCACACTTTATTACAAGTCCTGGGGTCTGATCAGAAAAACATGCTGCTGAAATTAAACTGACACTAACTGGGCTGCAAACAAGATATTCTGCTCCTGCTCTAAGTTCAAGATACTCCAGAAAAGACAGAAAAAATGAAGAGCTTAAGCTTGGATCCAGTCCCTGTTTACCAATCAAGTATATCTGGAGGGTAATTTCTTGCTATTTTGAAGTTGCAAAACAACAACAATCTCACTGACTTGCCTGGTATGTTAATAGCAATATCAGAAAGTCTACTTTAGTCACCGTTTACTCTCAGCATCTTCACACGAAACAAAATAGCCCCAAACCTTTCTAAGCTCACCAAACATAAACATTTCAACGTATACAGTGATTCCGTGTGAATGTTGAAGTACTTCAGGATAGAAATTGAGATATTAATCAATCTAATTGTGATCCCAATCATTGTGTATGAATTCCATTGACTAACAGGTTTGGGTTTTGCTTTTTTTAGTATTTGCTATCTGTGTAAAACCACCAAGTTCCCCCATGCCCTCATTATCTGCCTTTTGGAAAATCTACATATACCTAAAACACGGATTTTCTAGTACATACTTATTTAGTTAGCTAAATAATATGTAGTGTATTAGTGTTCTTATTCTGCAGATCGCGGTCTTTACTTCAGACCTTTGCCAATCCCAGGGATTCATATTCAGCCTGATAGCCAAAGGACATAGCAAGAGCTTGAATCTATCTTACATATCTGACACAAACCTGAGAAAGCAGACAAGACACTGATGCACTGGTAGCTGACTTCATTTGGAGTGACGATATCCTAGGAAGTCTTGGACTATTAAAAAAAAAAAAACATATTTAGGCACCATACATCAAGCTAACTCATCTACATGATATGTCTACTTTTGATTATGGAAGTTTGATACCACAACTTTATACCCAACAAACATTTAGCTCTAAAATTTAATCACTTAGGAATCTTTCATTACTTAGGCCTTAGAGATCTTACTATTCTTTAGAGCTGAAGAGAGGAGAAAGAAGTCCCACCTTAGGCAGCCCATTACCCAGATGTAGGAAATAACATAGAAGGGTCCAGTTAAAATAGAAATGTTGTATCTTCAACTGATTCTTAAAAAAATATTTAAAGATAAAAAGGTGTCATGCTTGGCCCTACGGCATTCAGAGCAAATCACTGATGAATGGGACAGCAGTACTTACGCAGATAATTATTTTTTACATAATTTTGTTGTAAATTTTACTTGCTTGATTCTCCTTTGGACTCATTCTACAGAATAAGAATTTCATTTGCAGAAGGAAAAGTCAACTGCAGTGATAAGTTGCAATGAAAAGTATTCACTAGCAGAGAAACCACCATGTCTCAAACACTTTTATAACTGAGCCTCAAGGAAATAGCTCTTTCTGAACAATGTTGTTATTCAGCATTAAACTGAGCATCAGAAACATTGGCAGTCAGGTAGTTCCAGTGGTGCTGATATGTCAATAAATTCATCCTTACTTTTGGCCAGGTCACAGCCCCAAAATAACATCGTTGACACTTGCAGGTAAACTCATAACTATGGAGGTGCTTTATCTACTATATATATATATATTTAAATGTATCTACTATATAAAAATTTTTAACATTAGTCATTTTGAGTAATGAAAGTCCAACTTGCCTATGACGGATCTAATAGGCAGAATACTGCACTAGATTCTTTTCTTGCTTCCCATTAGGTCCCATATATACATAACATACTCCCACTGTCTTTCTCTGGACCTTGGTCACTGTCTCTTCCCCATAAAAGCACAAGGGAATAATATACTGCCAGGTAGCTTTGGCTTAATATTCTAAGAATAGATTTTGTTCTTTTCTAGATAATACATCCTACCAGCAATCTGGCATCAACAGGCTGTGATATGAGAAAGACATTTAGGTAAAATGCAGCAAACAGTGAAATTATATTGGCTTGAAGAACAGGTTACTTAACCCTCAACTATCTAATCTGACACATTAGGTTCATTCTAGACTCTGCCCTTCGGGAAATGCCAGATGTAGCCTTTTCCCCAAAACTATCAGTATCTCTTTTCCAAGAGCCATAAAAATTCAGCTTGAGTATGTCATTTGTTTAGAACTGAAAGGTCAGAACTGGTATGAAAACAACAGAGCTCCTTTTTCTGCAAACAAGTGGAATAATGCATATAAGTGAAGATTTAGTAATCTGAGAGAGTTTGTAAATGCAATAAATTAACATAATTCAATCATCCTGGTACTGCCCTATGAAGCTCTTGATCTGATAGTGATGTGATACTAAGAACTGCCTTGATTTTTCAGGTCGAAGTGCCAATGCAGACTAAGAATTTCAGAAATGTAATAAGGGTGTCTAGAGAGCCTTTCTGAAGACAGACCTGGGGACACTGTCTCAAACTAGTTAGGAAGAAACCAGCTGTTAGCAACACTTGCAGTTTTACTTCCTAACTGAATAAACTCTAAAAGAAATATATATCAGATTCATAAAAATGAAATCAGGAATCAAAATTAAGGCTGAAGAGCATGATAGAGTTTCCTTCAACTTTGTCAAGCTGCTTTACTCTGATTTTCCTGGAATTCTTGCTCAGTTGTTCTGTGCCTTGAGACGTGGCACTTTTCAAAACACCAATTTAAAGCAATAATTGCAATTAAAACCTGTTCTCTCAGTCAAATGAGATCTCTTGTGTTTTGCATCCATCATGTCCTAAAATAGCCAATAAACTAAAAAGAACCTTCTCTGCACTCTCTACTCCCAAAATGTTATTTTTTTATTTGTACAGCTCAAAAGAGATAACAGTGCACTTGACTGAGCATTTAATATCAGGGAAGTTTTTAAAGTTTTCTCTTGCAGAGAAGGGATTCCTCAGAAAATTCCATCACTACATGAATTACCTGCCAGCAACAAGAAAGGGAGAAATGTTGGGTGAAATTGAATGAGATAAAGCCACGGAGGGATGGAACACAAATGGAAAAGGAAAGTGCTGGAAGATGAATGAGCGCTAAAAAGGTCTACTTGCTGCACACAGGGCTGCAGGGCTAATACTAGCAATAGGACAATAGTACACCTAAATCATGTGTGGGCAGAAGCTCAGAGGAAGGTTGTACTGTGCCTGTTTCCAGGAACCCAGGCTTAAGCAGGCTATCAGACTTGATTCAAAACTTTATAGCATTCAAACCACAGAGAAGGGACCACCTTAGACATATAAAAGAAACAGAACTTTATTCTCAGCTAAATTCAGGGATCTCTGGGAACAAACTCTGGCTAGAGAAACTGGAAAGGATTTTCTTGTCAGCATGCGCTGAGATTTTATCGCTAATCCAAATGGCATCTGGGCTGGGGCTATGTGCAGAGCATCCCGACTACTCCATATAGCCCTTGTTGCTGGCCCATGAGCACTGTGAGCACCTCAGTCCTTGGGTTTCCCATATAGTCAGAAAGCACACCTAAGCAGGTGCTGGAAGAAGACTTTATGTTCCACATCTCATAGCTATTAAAAAAGTAGACAAGGGAGTGGGGGAGGAGACTGGGAAGGGAAAATCACAGAGCTAATTGGGGAAAAGATTTCCTTTAAATGCTAAACAACCTTGAAGAAACATGATGGCAGTCGAATAACTGATGATAACACTAAATACTGGTTAAGGCAAGAGAATACAGTTGTAAATACAAAACGAGAGCAATAAAGTTCAGGCCAACTTGGATAGATTAAGAGCACACGCTTATAAATAACTGCAGTTCCACGATGAAAGAGGCAATGTAATGAGGCAATAAGAAAAATCGACATACTCCTCTGTTACAAAACACTAAGCATGAAAAGATGCTTACACTTGTTGTGAATAAAAGTCTTCCTCATATCTTCCACACAGTGGTTGGTGACAGAAAAACCCTGACAGAAGTAGTAAGGCTTTTAAGAGGTGAGCTGCGTATCTGGGAGAAGCAGCTACTGGAGTATGTAAATGACAATGCATAAGGGAGGTGGAAAAAACTACGTTTTCTAATTTACTTAAATATTTCTATATAAACGCAAAGCAGATCTTCAGATCTCAAGCATCATTCTTGTTAATACCCAAATTATAGAAAATGTGTACAAGTTGATGGATAAAACTAAAAGATACAAATATATGTAAGATTTTGTCCAGTCCTCTGAAATTTATATGCATATACATTAAAATATTCTGTCTGCCATTAGTTAATTTGTCACTAAAATATTATGCAGGTTAACATTTCACTATGATGGGTAAGCAAATCTACAGTTTCACTGAAATGGATTGCTTTCCATTAGCTTTACTTTATCATTGCCAATGAGTAAAGGCAATAGAAAACTGCAAGCTCAGACACTTAAGAAATATACTAACCACACAATTACTTACAATATTTGTGAAGAAACAAGAATGGACATCCATAGAAAATGCTGAACAACCTTAAATTATTCCAACACTTACCTATATAGTCCATCTCTCTCTAGCACCACATTTAGTTAGATTTATACCTGCAGTACAGTAATAGCAAAAGCTTTTAATTTCATTATGTTGCATAAAATTACTTACAGTGCTTTTCATCATTTCATGTTTTGAATGATGGAAGGGGATATACACAGTATTTAAAATGCTGACTGAATAAACTACCTGAGTTATAGAACCAAGTATTGCAGAAGGAAAAGTAAGGCCAAGGTTGAGAGACTGACTTTACTCGACCATCATTTTGGAGAATGCATCATGTACATGCATTCCTGCAAGAAGAAATGGCCTTAAGTTGCACCAGGAGAGGTTTAGGTACAATATTAGGAAAAATTTCTTCACTGAAGGGGTTGTGAAGCATTGGAACAGTCTGCCCAGGGAAGTACTTGAGTTGCAATCCCTAGAGATCTTCAGGAAACAGATAGATATACTGCTTAGTGACATGGTTTAATGGTGGACTTGGCAGTGCTAGGTTAAAGGTTGGACTCAATGATCTTAGAAGTCTTTCCAACCTAATTGATTCTAAGATATCTTGTTTGCAGCTGTGTAAAAAGGCATAATAGATGTAGGATTAAAAAAATAGATGTCCTAATTCCATACCAGGCATTTGACAGATTGGTCAAATCCTTGCAGATGAGCAAAGGGATTTTTTAGAATGAGATTATGAATGTATTTAATGTCCTAAATCTATATATGCTGTAAGAATAAACTTTAGTATACCAAGGATTATTTCAAATACCCAGAGTTTTCCTTCAGTCTGGAGAGTCCACAGTTGCCTTCCACTTTTTGATCACAAACACCTGAATTAGACACGGGAGCATAAGAACATAAAACCCCTGTGCCCATTGTAGTGCTAGCTAACTTGGGCTGGCTGGGGGGGGGAATGTAGCTCTTCTTACCAAATATTGCTAGCTCCAAAAAAGGCAGTGGAATCTGGAGTAGGAGAGGAAAGTGCACCAAAAATGCTATTTCAGTAAAATATAAAAGTTCTCACAGATTCAGAATTGATACATTCCACTTCCTTTTTCATGTGGAATTTTAACTGTTATACTTTTACAGGCTCTTCTGATTCATAAGTAGCACTACTGCATATAGAGTGTATCACACTACCGAAATCAAGTTTTTAGGTGTTCTATGTTAAATGTTTTATAAATCATTAAAAAAAATAAATTTAAAGCAGATGCTGCTGCTTGCTGTTTGATGAATCTTATCTTTTTAAGTGTACTCTATCTGTGTGTGCCAATAAACCATTACTGGATTTCAGAATTATACAATAAGTATTTCCAAGCCCCAAAATAGAGAATATATATGCATATAGATAACAGATATGCATATTCACATTCTCATCATATATGAGAAAAGGGGAAAAAATACTTTTTGAATCAGAAATTCGTAGTTTGAGCCTTAGTACTTATGCAGTTCTCAGGGTGTCATGGATTCTATGACTTAGATACTGGGAAAAGGCTGATGAATTCATAGACAAGCATCATCAGCCTTAGAAAGAAGATCCTCAATAGCAATCCTTCAAAACTTAATGTAATAATAAAACAGTAATAAAGCCAGCAATCTTGTTTCCTCCTCCTATCACCCAGAAAAGCCACCGTACTGCGTATCCAGATTGTAAATACAGAATCTATTTGTCATGATACGCAAGATCATGTCTAAATTGCTGCAACATCTCCTTTTGTAGCAAGTAATTTACAACTTGTGTACACTGGCCAAGTTCCACAGGTCATTCAGAATTACAATTCTTTCTCTTAAGGAGTGACTCATGTACCATCACACACAAGTGATAAACAACATTTGTTAAACACTTAATTGGCAATTCATTTTCTAACTTAAGGGTCATACTGCAAGCACTTGGAGCAAAATACTTCAGAAAAACTCCACCTGCCCTCCCTTCCATATTTGGTTACACCAATGTAACTCAGATGAAGAGAAATCCAAATCAGTCTCATGTGGTATGAAAATAATACTTCTGTAAAACACCCAACTATACCAAGTTCTATTTAAAAATTGGTGTGCTATTTGAGGATTTTATGGTGGGGAAGAAAGTGGTGGGGAGGGCATTATCAGTTCTGAAGGTAGTCTAAGAGTTATATTTATACAGGCAATAGACAAAGTCTTGGTGACAGTATAATGCCTAAATCTACGCTGAGTCATTGAAACAAGAAAATAACAGATCCATCATTGTTTACATGTGTGTCACCAACCTCACTATAGAGGTTAATATCTGCAAAACTTGGACATTCCTTAGTAGTGTCAACAGACAGATTTAAATGGTGGCCTTTTGGGCATCCTTCTTGTAAAGCTTACCATTTTATGACAACACTGCAAAATCAGTTCATACCTGATATGTGGTCCCATACAATGTGTTAAAACACATGGAGCAACACAAAAACAATGACAGAATATCTTTGTCAGAAATCATTAAAGTCCCACTGTTTTATAGAGACTGATAAATTGATAAAGTGTGAAAGAACCAGTTCCTTCAAATCTGTTTGATTACTTGTTAACTTACTTCTCTGGCCAACTGGTAACTGCCCAGTTTGGCAATGGCTGTGTTATCTTGCAAAGTTGAACCCCAAGGGCCCAGTCTGCCAAGAAAGTTTTTAATGACAACGTGGGAGAAGAGGCAGAAAGAGCCTTTGTTCCACACCAAAATGAAATTAAACTAAAACATTTGTATCCTTTTCAAGTTAAGAATAAGATTTCTCTCCATGACTGAGTGAAACCGTCAATAATTGCAAAGCCCAACTTTGAACACAGGCCTTACACAAGACAGTTTTCTAAACTGAAAAATGCTTTTTGTCTTTGTTTCTTCATGTTCTAATATTATTTCTACCAGTTCAACATGACAGCTTAGATGTGTTACCTGAAAGGGAATTACAGGGACTCTTACTCCTGAAAAGATATAAAACAAGTATTTCATGTAAAGAGTAACACTCATGGGAGCATAAATATCAGTTCTGTGAAGATGCAGGGACAATATATTCAGAGACCTAGCTGTGCTACTAAGAAACCTCTTCATTAGAGGGATTCATTTGTTTGGATTAGGTTCTGCCAGTGAACACAAAGTTTTCTTCCTGAGAGATCCCCTTGATTCACTGACATTTGTAAAGTGCTATAAAATGCTAATTGGTATCATCAGCAAACCATTAACATTCTGTTTAGTCTTGCTCTCAAAGCAAAAATTATAATAGGAAATAAAATGTCATCCAGCAAAGAAATAGCTGAAGACTTTAACAAGGGACAACCTTTATTTTCCTTTAGATGTTAAACCTATCTGTGTATTACTGCTTGTCCTTACACCCTTCTGGATATACAAAGCCTTAGCAGTCAGAAACAACCATTTCTGCTCCTAACAAGTTGCCTCCAGCCAAAGAAGTTTGCTGCTATAGAAAAATCAATATTCTAATAAAAATCTATCTTTTACTAATTTTCTCTGACTTCTGTGTTCCTAATATTCTTTGCTAATCCACAGATAGGCTTTCAGCTGACCAACAGTTTGCATCTTTGCCCCAAGCTCTGGCTTGCTTCTTCTTGTATTACTAAGTCAGGTAGATCTTTTCCACCAGATCTTGGAAAGAGAAATCAGTCTGCTCTACTGTGCTAAAGTACAAGATGCTTTTCATAGCTCTACTAGACTGAATACTGCAGAGTTCAAGCACAACACGGTGTCTGAATTACAGTAACATGTAAAAACATTTCTGGATAAAAAATACTTTATTGCCACCAATTTAAAACCATAAACATACTCTGAATCCAATTCAATATATTCCTTATTTGTTCCTGATTCTCTCTTTTTATTATTATTAGAAGAAATAAATTTCCAGCAAGGCTTGTGCTTGACAAGGCTCCATTATTTGCACATGACAAGGTTTATCAAAAACAGTTGGATTTTTATGAGGAGTCTTTCATGTTTCCTCCATAAAATATAAATAAATGAAAAGGATTAGATGGAGGAAGCAGAGTATAATTCATCACCAATGTGAGGCAGAAGGAGCAGACTGCAGATGGATGAACTGAAGAAGAACGTGGTGACTGGTCTATAGAAGAAAACTACTGGTCTCCATCGAATGCTCAATAAAGCGGCACTAACTTCTCTTGCCACTTCTGCATGTCCCTAAGTGCACAAACTACAGAATCACCCTAAAATGCAAAAACACATAAAACAGTAAGGCAACTATCTAGTTTGATTTGCTTAGCTAATACTTGTTTGTTTTGTCCTTATAGGATAAATTACAAGATGAGAAACTCAAAATTAAATCTAGTCCCTGTAAATAGTTAGAGAACAATTAGGAGGAAAACCCTTTTAATGTTGCAGTGTCTCACTCTGTTCTCCATTACTCTCATGTCAGTCAGATAAAAATCCATTAAATTTCCTCGTATTCCCATAAAAACAAGTGGTGGAGACAGTGGACCACTTTTTTTTTCCCAACTAAATCTGAAAGATTTCCTGTAATCCTAAAGCAAATCCATGGGATTACTTCTATCTATCATATATGCCATACAAAGAAACTCAGGAACATATTTGTTTTCTACACAAATCAGGCAACTATATCACCTTTCATGTCTTTGTGTTAACGGCATATAAAAATTAGGCACATGCTAACTGTGGTTATTTGGATAGAATTTTAAAAGCAACAGAAATTGGTTAATTTCAGATGCAAAGTGGTCCCAAGCTTTAGCTATTGCATGCAGTCCCAAATCCATCTTTCTAAACCTAGTCTCTACATTCCAGCAGAACTGAACTTCCATTTCTCTTGAAACTCTAAATTTGAGCATCCTCTTTTAGTCCAGTTGATAACAAACACAGTTTTGCACAAAGCAAAAACTCTAATGTTTAGATTCAGTAAAGTAAATACAAAGCCAACAAGCACATTTTTTTTTAATATAGCAGAAAGTCAAAATACCATCTTATCTTCCTAAAACAAAGTAAAAATATTTATAACCATTTATTTAGATACTTTTCTGCCAAATTTCATCAACATTAATGTGTTCCCATAAAACATTTTTCTTTTGGTGAAACTGCAATGAAAAACTTCTCAAATATTACAGTTTGAAGAGTGCATTTCAAAGGCCTGTCCTCAAATAAAAGCTGATGCTCATCACAGATATTTGAAGTGGAAAGCACACACTTCTTGGATGCAAGTACACTGCAAATACTTAGGCAGATTAATTATGAAAATATTATCTCACCTTAAACCACTGCAGTATGCTCTGTATTTTTTCAAAACAAGTAGAAAGACCCTCCCCTAAGCTGTTCTCTTACTACCTCATAACCTTACCAATAAAAACTTCTGGTTTTTATCTATATGAGGTGTGCCTTTCTTCCCACACCTACACAAGACTCTGCCTGTCAGTACTAAATCTGTTTCCAGTAACAAAGGAGTCAGGGGAGACTGTCCTTAGAGACTGAGTGAATTAGCCAGAATAAGTATGAAATCTTAAGTTAAAATAATGGTTTAAAGAATGATGGGCACAAGGTGGAGAGGCACTGTCTGAAGGAGATTAATTTTGCTAACAGTTTCTACAGTGAAAAGGTATACATTATATTTAGCCAATCCTCTGATTCAAGTGTGTAAGCCACAGTAGAAATCTAATAGATTCTCTAATTCTCTAATAGAGAAACATTTTTGGAACAATTTTGCATCATCTTGTCAAAGCATGAGTTAAATCACAAGTGTTAACATGCAAGGTAAATAAAATCTTAAACACCTTCTTGCTTTATTTCAGACTTAGTTCAGAAAGAATAACTTCATGCTTCATTTTTTCCTTCATTTTAACATTGTCATTTTTGGTCCTGATCCCACAAACTTTTATATATGTGATTTCCTCATACAAGCAAAGCTGAATACTTGCATTATGGTTTGCAGAATCTGTGCCTTACATTGCACATTCCTCATGCAGTATTCTACCAGTACTACATAAGTAGATAAATGATTAATGGGCAACAGGAGAGATTCAGGTGCTACTTTAGGCAAACTCATTCCTGGGAATTTCTTTTGATGCAGGCTATGTAGCTGTGGATTGACTAGCTAAATCTCTGCATTAATGAAGTCTATCTTTTATTCATAAGTCTAAAGCTGAATGTTTTCATTTGTTGGAACTGAATTGTGACCTCCTGGTACTTCTTCCCCTGCCAGGCCATGTGATATTTAAATGTGTTGTATATGCCCTGATTTAATCAGGTTATACAAACCTGACTCAACTGATGATAGAATCTGACCAGATAACCTTATTATTTGTTTTGGACTGTTGACTAAATCTTTGGCACACCCTATATTGCGTTGCAGCCAGGATCAAAACAGGGGCAAAAAAAAAAGCAGCTATGAAATTATGTTTCAATATATGGAAGGTCTAAATCAGATCTGTAGACATGCTAGCAATAAACACAAGGCAAAGTCCAACTCCAGGCAGACTGGGAAAGTTTCCCTAAGTATTGTGCACCAAGACATCAGCATTATATTTGCTCTTGCTTCTCCTTCTGATCACAAAGCTGCTACAGTTTAGTTCCTGTTACTTCTGGAAGCAGAACAGTGATTTTCCTGTAATCAAAATTAATGAACTCACATGGAAGCACTGATACTTAAAGCAACATACAACAAAGGTAACATGGAGGTGTTAACTGCTACAACCTGGGATTCAGCCTTCCAGGGCCAGTTCAAAAGAAGCCAGTGATTGAGAGAAGTCAACATGAAGAGTCCAGCAAGCAATAACTGATATTCTACAGGGCACCAGAGCTGTCTTTGAGACTCTTTGATAAAAGAGGGAGCTCAGTCATCATTGGCCACTACCTCTAGGCCTAGTCCCCCTACTGACCTTCTGCATGTCAACAAAGTGCCAGATGTGATGTCTCTGGGACATATGGGATCCCTGGAGCAGAGTGTGAAACACATATAAGTGACAGGGCAAAGCTGATTTACTCAGCCTTACTCTCTCCCCAGAGTTAGGCATCAACAGACTACACCCACTCCTTACCTACAAATACCAGTTCCTTAACCACCAACAGAATGAACAGAGAATTAAGTTAAACCAGAGCAAGCTTAAGGCTCCTCAATGCTATGCATTAAGTTCAGCTTTGCCATACCAAGTAGGCATAAGGTAGAAAGATTGGTTTTACAGCAGGGGGAGAGAGGATTTGAGAAAAAGCAAAACAGGGAAAAGGATGTACAATAATTAAGTGGACATAAAGGAGCACAACGAGACAAGTGGGGTGTCTCTGTCACAGAGAAGGGCTAGAAGGGATCAGTTCTGAGGAATTGCAATTCAAGAGATTGTTTTATTTTCCAATAGGGACACAGCTGAAAAGGTTCTCCAGACCCAGTTCTGCCCATTGCACAATGTAAGCAGCATACATTATGACCCAAGGACACAGAGGACAGGGGCTGACTCAGGATGTGCAAGTTGTCCTGAGACAAACGTATTCTCTGCTTAACAGGACCAACCAGATAGGCAGGAAGCAGGTCGCAGGTGCTATGCACATGCCTTCGCCTCTTCCCGCAGTAGACATCTGGCACCTCTGAACTCCACAATTCATGTGCAGTTACTGGGCCATGTTCTCCTTCTGTACCCATCCTGCCATGCTGATGACAGAAAGGGGAGAAAAATCTAACAACTAGCCAGAATTTGAGTAGGAAATCCCAAGGCATCACAAAGATGTTAGCCCTATGGGTGCACAGTGCCCTGTGCCTCAGTCTGCTGCAAGAGCCCGTGGAGTAGCTGGAACGCCAGTTGTGCACTGCTGCTCAATCCTCATAACATCAAAGGCCTTATTACACACCAGGACGAGCTTCCTCCGAGACTGCCTCTCCATTTGTGCCTGTGATTTCTCAATGCTTTCATTCTCAATAACATGTTCACAGAATGAATAAGGGAATACAGAAAAATATCCCAGACTGTCTGTTCAGAAGGTATATTTCACACCCTAGGGCTGATTCAGGATTTCAGTCCAGCTGTTAAGACCTTCCTGTATTACTTTAATAACAACAAAAAGAAATCTTTAGCTCCCAAATTTTTCCAATTTTAGAAACAGACTAAGTACATGATAGTCATATTTTATGGGTAAAATTCTTCCCCCTAATCACACCGGAAAGCAGTCCATTCCTTACATAATTCCTGTCATTTCCAGGGAATTCCTTAAGAAATGATGCTTTGTCGTGGGCAAGATGGGAATCCTGCACACTCCAAAACCAATTTGTGTGGACTAGACAGGAAATACATCTGACTCTTCCATAATATAATTATTATTATTTTCCTGCTCATTGAGAAACAGAACTGATGCCATTATATTCCTCTACTTAGAAATAACAAACCACTAAACCCAAAGGGATGAATGAGCAAGAAAGACTGATTAACAAAGCCATTGCTAAGTTAATTGAGCAGAACGTCACTATTTCCCTCTGAAAAAAAAAATTGCTTTTCATCTCAAAGGATTCATAAACATTTTGCAAATTCTGTACATACAGAGCTGTACATGGTCTGAGGACCTATTGCAAGTGAGTTTTTAAATAAATTTACTGTGGTTACTTTCATTAGTGGCAAACTGGGATCATTTGCCAAAATAACAACGTAAGAAAATATTTGGTTCACGCTCAGGATTATTCACCTTGGAAACAATTCTGCAGTGAAGAGATCCAGCTATGGCAAAATCATCCTTCCAGTCAAGACAGCTTGCACTGCACGTTTTTAGCATTTAAATTTTAGCCAAAAGCCAGTTCCAAGCAAGTCAACCAATGTCTAAGAAGCTATACATTCTTGAAAACTACAGGAATGCTCACTGTTTCAAATAAGGTTTTATTAACTTAAGGTCCACCTGCCAGACAGAAGCTGTACAAACAAGATGAACATATAAAGCTTGGAAAAAATGTTCCTAATCATTCTTAAAAACAAACTCTCAGAAAAAAAAAGAAAAAAAAAAAAAGGCCTGTAGTAAGGATGGCTGTTCCATAAGAAAAATTGTTCTGGTAACACTTTGCAAACTATTTATTACCTATTTCACTGTGATTCCAAAGGCTATTGGTAGCCTGCACGGCAATTTGACTACTAGAAACCTTCTTCTACATAGGCAGACTTCGTGAAAGCGAAATTGGTTCAGAGGATGTTCAAGTTTTGCAGTTTGCCAACTAGAGATCATTGTTATAAGTTGGTGAACAGATTGCAGCTTTCATTACCTCACCATTTACTGAAACCTGAATCAAAACAACCCCAAAATATAGTAACCCAAACTTAATCACAACAGCATTGGCCTGCTGTACACTGACACAAGTTTGTAGAGGTTTAATTGAAAGTGTATGTTCGTGTATCAAGCCTGGAGAGACTTAGCTTATAAAGATAGATAACTCAGTGGTATGTGACCCCCCCAAACTTTTGGCTGGAGGGAAACCACGGAGTGCTTTGAAGTTTCTTATGAGATATAGAAGGCAGTACCTGACTCAGAGTGGGAATATGCAGATTAGAATTCCTCAGGTATTGAGCTCTTCTGGTTCACAAATTGTGTTTGAATGCAGTCTGAAGGAGAGGAAAATAAAAAGAGCCATACCGTATTACTTTTTAATGACACAGTTGAGGAAACAATTCCAAAACCATTTTTTCCCACTAACAAGGAGTCCTTCTGGCATATGTTGGAAGCTGTTGTTTGATATCAGTAGATTTTATGCTAATTCTTCACAGAGAACATACTATAAAGTCATAATTTTTATGAGAATTTTAATTACATGTCAAATTATTTTGTGTTTCACCTAGGGGAGGTGCAAGGGTGTTTTTACCTTACTTTTGGTTCTGTTTTCAAATTCCAGTTTCCATCATTTAAGAAATGTTAATGATGCTAATGAATATTAAAGGTCAGACAGCTAGCTTGTGTAAATTAGCACAGCCCAGCTGATTTCTGCAGCTCTACTGATTTACAGTTACCAAGGACCTTAAGATCATGGGACTGCAATTTACTAGTCTTGGCTATAGATTTTGTTCCATATATTCACCCGATTAGAAATATTTGTAGAGTCAAGTTAAAATGCAGGTTAATACAGTGAATGTCAATCAATATGAACCAAAACAATTTTTCACGTTCATTTCCATTTGCATAAGAAAACAAGGAAGCCTGACATAACCTGGTGCTAAGAATGAATGTTATATTTTGCCAAATAGGATTTCATAGAGCAACTTCAGAAAAATCCCAAAGATTTCTGGCAAGATCAATGAAAGTCAAGGTAAATAAAATACTCCTTTTTCTGAAAGCACCAGAAGTCCTGTGGAAGAAAACATTTTTAACGGAATTAAACAGGGCATCTAGAGGAACAGATAAAACTCAAATGGACTCCTAAAGGGTTTTTTTGTTTTGTTTTGTTTTTTTCCCCCTACCAGAGAACTGTAAGTATTACTTAGTTCAGAATTAGATTGAAATTGGATGGAAAGTTGCCCAGTAATAAAGAAAACCTTTTTGGATCTTAGGTAATTTGCAAGTTAAATTTGTTTGGATTAGAATAAAGGGCTTGAAAATCTTCCTTCACCACTTTAAGAATTTGAAAACAGAAATTTTGTGAGATGCCTGTAGTTCACCCTCTGAGACACGTCCTCACCTACCTGCTGACTGCTTATTCTGGCATAGATTCTGTCATCTTTTAAACAAACTATTGTACCCAAAAAGTATTTGGACTTCTGTTCCTACCCCTAACCAGGACACATATGAAACTGGAATTTGTATTTTAAGCCAGCTACAAAACTTCCTTTTACATTAAACAGTTTCTGCTCAATTCATACCTACCTGAAGCACAGCAGTCTCATCAATCTTGGGTCTACAGCTTCTGTTATCATATTTTCTCCCCTCCCACAGGGAGGGCACAAAGCTGCATTTTGCAGCTTCTGCCCAGAGAAACTCCCAAGTCCTTGAGATCTCCACAATCTGATTGCTATACACATTAGCATTGTCAGATCCATGAGCGACTTTTGACTCTTCTGCTCATTTTTCTACCCAAGAGCAGATCTCATTTTCCTGTCTTTTCTAAAGTCATGCAAAACAAGAATTGCAACGGCTTTTTTTTTTTTTTTTTTTTTTACCTTAGCTCTCTTTAGTCCTTAAAATGCATAAATGCTACTGAATAATGGAAATGCATATTGTCCTCTGGAACACATGACAGTCCAGGGAAGCTCTTCTTCCATTTGTAGCAGTTTGAGACTAATACTGTATGTTAAACAGCCTTCTGTGTCTCCCACTGTCATTGACATCTTGCCCTCCCAGTCCTCCTGCTGTGAAGCAACATGACACAAGACATTTAGGCATATTCACATATTTTCACATTAACACAGTACAAGAGTCCAGAGTTAAAGTGGAAAACATTCATTTAAAACAAACTTAACTTAGAGAGCCATCAGCCTGACGTGTAGATAACATCAGACTAGAGTACAGGAAAAGTTGAGCTGTGGCAGACGAGGCCAATAATGGATGCTCAGAAAAGGGTAACTAGGAGATAGCAGGCACCAGTTAATACATCCCCCAACATACTGCAGATGTTGAACGAACTCCACCACCAGTAATCAGTTTAAATACAGTGCTGTTCTACACCAGTAGAGGTACCGTGCCAGGTAAGTATAGTGATGTCAGTTTGACCCTGATTATTTCAAGGAAAAAAAACAAGACAAGACTTTTGCTACATGAGGCGATGTAAAGATGTGCACCAAACCAAGCTAGAGAAGAAACATGGGAAGAGTATTATTCACCTAGACACAGTTAACGAACTAGACAACTTTTGGATTGCTTCCTTCTGCCAGCTCAGAACATGGACAGAGTGAAGATACATGTGTCTATCCCCAGCACTGCATGTCAAATTCCTTCAAATTCCACTCAATCCTTCCATTTCCTTTGCAGACAAGATACTCCCATTTTCTCCCAGCAAGGAAGAAATAACCATTGTGCAGTCAGCCTGCATATTTTTCCCTCTCTTTCTTTTCAACCATGCTTAAAGTAGGGAGCAGTCCCACCTAAACTTACATGTCTGTGCATGAAGCAACCTCTTATCGAAGGTGGAATACTAGTATGGGAACAACAGGATGTTTTACTCTTCCTTCTTGTTACGACAACATAGCCATAATCATTATATATTACCCTTTCCGATACAAATCGTTATTTACACACATTGCCCAGGGAGAATGGGGGGAGGAGTTTTGGATAGAAAATGTGAAACATATCTACCTGCGCTTATTGCCATTACAAAGTTCACAGGCGGAGGAAGAGGCCAGAGCACCTCTGAGGGTTCTTAGGGATAGTTGCACAAGTGTTAATGAAATCCCATTAATCACAGCCCTAGCCATCACAAACTTGTCAGCACAGGAGGCTGCAGACTACCCACAGCAAGTAGAGAGGTTAGAAAAACATGTAAAAGAAGGTATGTGTATGACCTTTCCTGAGTCTGCAGTGTTGGTCAAAACATTTTCATGCTGTGCCTAAACCAGAGATGGGAGAAAGAAATGCCATAGGGAGAACATCTGCAGAACTTAAAATGACACAGTTCAGGGAATTTCCACAGTTCCACTCTCCACCTATCCGAGACTCGAATGGGAAGTATTTCTCCATTCACTTTGCCAGACAGGTAATTATTTGTACTCCTTAGTACTCGTATTGATTGCACCTGCAAAGGAGCATTGTTTTCTAAGTATTTTGCGTGCAAAACATGCCAGGGGAGAAGAAAGAACTATATCTTACCACCAGCATTGAGGCCCAGGAAAAAGCCTTATAAGCAGGAACTACAGCTTTGTGAAGAGAAACGGCTCTACCTGCTTGACATTCAGTCTCCTCTCACCCTGCTTGTTGCAGCTGTGCTAGACATACAGTAACCCTATACCTCTCACGCACAGCCCACGAGATCTGGCACCCGATAAGGTTTCATTGTTCACCATGGCCCAAGTTCATTCAGGTACACTGGTGTGAATTTGCACTTGCCCACAGTGAAGTCAGCAGAGATATACCAGCACAGTTAAACCTACAGTACATTGCTGGCCTCTTGTTACTATTCTAGACACCTCATTATCACAGAGGAATTTAGTATCTCTGGAGCAGGTCTGGAGAAGGGAAGCCTTTACTGTTCTCCTGGGCCAGATAAAGTGTCTTGGAACCCACTCACATATGTGGACTCCATCAGACAGAAGCTGCACGCCCTTCCCAGGTTTTCCCTGACAAACAAGAAGATGTAGAGGATTGATTTAAAGTGTCACTTAATAGGAGGTCTCCTTCCTAGCTTTCCCATAACATTGTCTGGAGGCCAGTTTAGAAGCTATGTACAGTTGGGAGGTCACACAAAGGCTTTTTTTGGAAGCCTTAAAGAGGTTTGATTTGTCTGCTTCTTGAGGCAAAAACAGCCTTTTTATCACAAACACATGAATGACTTGCTGGGCTTGTATCTCAATATTTGACAGGCTAGGTTTTTTTCTTTTTCTGTCAGAAGGGCCTGTACTTTTCCTCTGTCCCCAAACAGCTATATTCTGAAAAGCTATAGGAAGAACTATGAACATTTCCTCCTGTGCATATTTATAAGGGAAAAAGGGTATAATGAAATGTAAGATAATAAGGGAAAAATGTAAGTTTCTGTAAACTATGTTTCTAAATCATTTTGGTGATTTTGTTAACAAGAAATTGTGTTCAGTGACATCTTTCATTTCTTCAAGTTACATGATACAGCTTCTTTTGACTAAAAGGTCCATATTCACAGTGGTTGTTTTTTTTTTTTTGGTATGTTTTCAAGTGATCATCCAAAGACATTTTTTAAAAGGAAACAAAGACTGTAGTCAACATGCACAGATGAATTCAGTACTTCATATGGGATACAAAGAAAAAGACAGTAATTTGTAAACTGTGAGATAAAAAAAGACATCAAGGGAAGAGGGATTGCTTTATATAACAAGCTTTGATTGTAAATAAAATGTCTAGGCAGGATGTTTAACTGTAATAAATTGAGTGTTTGGGTCTTTGCTGACATATCTTTTTAGCTTTATTGACATTAGCTGTATTTGTATGGAACTTTATTGCATGGCAAAGATTTCCTTGTTCAGGATTTTAAAAAATGACTTACAGTACAAGCATCCTGAAAGCACAAATGATGGTGATGATCAGAGTCTGAGAAGGTAAGGAGAAAAGAAAATCACAGGCAAGACAGGAGACGCAGTGTGGATGTACTTAACTGCATTTTTAGCAGGATCAGCTTTTTGCTACATTTATTTTACTAGTAACTTGTAATGCAGTAAGAAAGGAGGGAAAAAAAAACGTTCTCCATATCATATTATTGCAATCTGAGTCACCAGTGAAACCAAAGGATTAGACTTCAGCTTTAGTTAGGGGTGATGTTCCTTCCATCCAGCCCTAGCATTTACTGCTAAATGAACAACAGTTCTGCCCTCAAATTCTGAGATGGAAGTAGTTCATCAGTCAGGGTCTGGAATGAACCTAAATGTTACATAAAGGATCATATATCTTTCCCAGTCTGCTTGATTCAGTTCTTCAAACAAATTTATTATTTTCCTATTCTTTTTCTTGCCAGCTACCCTTAGTTGAGATTTTACCCCTTCTCAGTGTTGAATTTTTTGTTTGTTTGTTCTGTTTTGTTTTTAATGTTCATGTTGCAAGGTTCAAGAACTTAACCCAACACCCTGAGACCTCGGGGAGTTGTGGTCCTGCCAGTGCATCAGCTAACCTTACTGAGATCCGAGAGAGATGTCTGCCCAAAGGTGAGTGCAGAGGAAAGCAAGGAGGCTGCACAGCATTGCCCTTTTCTCTCATGCAACCGGGCACACTCGCTACACTGGACAAGGGACTTGTCCCAGAGCACCCCTGTACTCTTCTGTTGATCCTTGCTTTCCCACAGCATGCATAATGGTTAAACAAGCCCTTTTTATTCTGAATTATAACGCAGGGCCTTTGCCTGAAAATATGCCATTTGAGACTGGGAGGATCTGTCCATCTAGTCACAGGGAAGAGGCTTATGTTTGCAACATGGCTGGAGAGGCCTTTCTCTGACCAAGCTGACACAAGGCAATTGAAAATCCGCAGGAGTTTTGCTCTCACTCAGCCAAAAGCAGAACTCCTCTCTGCCTAGGATTTGAGGTATTTTCTCAGCTCAGACATCATTATTTTCACAGCAAGACTAAGAAAAGGAAAAACTGTATTAGACCCCACAAGGCACACAGGAGAGCACATGCCATACACAGGTCTGAAAAAAGAATAGCACTACCTCAGTGGGTCCTTCGTCTCTATAGCGTGGCCTTCTAAATGAAATATTAAGGGTATGAATAGATTTGAAATACTTATGGGGGGAAAGAGGAGCAGACTTGTAGGCCTTCTACCTTTTTTTTTCTTTTCCAAAACCCACATCACTTCTTCCTTTCAAAAACGGATGGCTAGAAATTTATCCCTGAATGTAGTGAGCACTTGAAATGCATATGCCTTTAATGTGCAAATTCTATACCACACAAGGGAATAACTAATGAGCCACTATTTTAATGAATCAAGTTAAAATGGCAAGGTGACATACCTCATTTAAGGGAATGAATTCTTAATGTCATTGTAAAATGAGCCCCTCCTTCTCCTGGGAAGGGAAGACAATATTGGTTTGAGATTAAATCCTACATTTCTTGTGTCAGTTGCAGATTTTGCACAGTCCTCAGATCTTAGAGGATCACACCCTTCCAAAAACCGCTAGCAGTTTTTGATCAGGGAAGATAATGAATACAAAGAAAACAAGACCAAGCAGCAGTCAGCGAAGGAGCAAGGCAACCTCATACCCAAGAGCTCACTCACAGCCCGCAGAATGAGCCCTCCGTGGGCACCCACCACCCTAACGGGGCTGCAGTGGCCACACGTGGCCCAAGATAAACCTTGCTAACGGTTAAAAAAAAAAAAAAAAACTGTAAAGCCACGATAAAAAATCATACTTACCACTTCTCATACACGGGGTTTTGCTGGCAGATGGGGGCTGCAGGGTCTTTATGAGGAGAGGACGGGCTGCCTGTGAGGGACAGGCTGGATCTGGAACGATCGGGATGGTTGCACCAGTGCAGGGCTCAGTGGGTCAGCAGGGCTGGTGGCGGCTCAGGGATGACGGGCTGAAGAACAGGCATATGAAGCTTAAAGAATGGAGAGGCACCCCACTGGGCCCCTTCCAAAAGGGATCTGCAAGAACTGTGTAATACTTTAAATTTTAATCCATATGCTTTATATGTGAGATTGGTTTTTTCCTTTTAAAATTCGTAGAAACTTATTTCTGTCCTACTCTGCAGCATTATTCAAGGCAATGATCTGCACAGTTAATTAACTGGGAAATCTGAAGACTATCTACAGGTACTAAATTCCTGCATACTGCAGCTTAGGCTCCCCTAAATTCCTGATTCGTACCGACAAGCTTGATCCAAATTCCAGTAAAATCAGTAGGAAACTTTCTATTAACTTGCATGTACTTTTTGAATCATTTCAAAATTCCACTGACTATACAACTTTTCTCAAAACAATATTAAGAAGTGTATTTGTAAAATTATGCTTTCAATTTCCCAACCCTAATAACAACATAAGATGACCAAAAAGAACTGTATCATTCACTTCACTGAACTGACATCAGCTATTCAATTGTTTGTGGACAATATTCCAAGAAGCAGGAACCGTTTCAGTAAAGTTATATTTCTCCTCAAGTCCTGGCTCATTAGTGAGATTCTGCAAGCAGAAAATTAATGGACAGGACACCCAGTTCTCAGCAGGCATGTCTAACCATCACTGAGCAAAGAAGGAAGATCTTTCAGAATTATGTAAACAATTCTCATAAAAGTTGGAAGGAGCTACAGGCAAGTATTTAACTAACCTTTCCTGCTGGGAAGTGAAGGAGGATTGAATCATCTGTCCATGGAAATGAACCGGAGAAGAGCAAGGCTTTGATTTACTGAGTGGGAAGGACTCTGCAGCAGATTGCTGATAACCTTCCTTTGCAAAAGCCCACAAGCTAGAAAGATGGAACGTGACAGCAGGAGGGATAAACAGCCATCCTGAAAACAGGAAAATAATTTATTCCGAATCAGTGTCCATTACTTTTCACAAAGAAATTGTTAGAGCCTTAAAACATATTCATTATTGCAAATAGTTCCATTTATTTCTTCAACAAATAAGATACGTGTTCTGAAGGTATTCGAGTTGTGAAGAGTAGAATTGGCTATTCCATTCACAATCTGAATCGTCTTGGATAGCTGAATTATTTGCATAATTTTAATTACATAACACGGGGCAGGAAAATTGAGCCTTTAATCACAGTGAGTAATGCTTACCAAGGAAGAAGTCCTATTGAAGTCCAAAGAGCAAAGACTTTTCAACATTAGAAAATGAGTCAGAATCTGGCCTTATTCATAGTTTGTGCTCTGAGGTATTTTTACTCCTTGTTTTTCAAATATATACCTGTCCCACACAGTTTTGTCAGGTAGCAGCAACAAATACCTTTTGACTTGCATAGCCAGCCAGCATAGCACCAATTGAAAACTGAAATGCTATAAAAGAAGGATCTGATGTTCAATGACTCAGGTGGAGGAAGCAGAGGGGCAAAATACTTCTTTCTCCAGAGTCTCCATGTTCATGAAGTACAACCATTCACATTTTTTAAAATGCAGTGTTCTAGTCCTCTTCCAAATTTAGATAAATGTTAGTAGGATAAAAGAAAGTCTAAAATACCATACAGCAAATGAAAAATAAGACAGAGCTGCATCCGATTAGTTTTTAGCACCACACACACAAAAAATTATGAGCTGTTCTGTCATCGTTTTCTAGAGGTCTTTACGAGGGATCTAAATTGCTATTGTGGGAAGAGCACTAATAGAAAAAATTACAAACATATGCTAACTTGTGGTGTTTTGTATGCCAATTAACACCCCCCCTCCCCCCAATAAATTAGATGAACTCAACAAGCAATAGTCTTTATTAAGACAAGCATTGTAAAAGAGACTGCAACACAATGAACTGACAAAAAACCTCTGTTAACCTAACAAAAGTGATGGGATGAATCTGAAATTAAACTGTAGCTGCAAACAGCGATCGGCAGAGACACCACACAGCACACTACCCAATTCCAGAGCAGCACTATCAGAATCTGTCAGTAGGCATCTGTCACCTACACATGCACTTGTAAGGAAAAGAGTATGGGACTGAAAGAGGAGAAAAGGTACAAAATAAAGCATTTCTATCAGTGAATGACCTTTTTTTTTTTTTTTTTTTTTTAAGCTTAAAAGGCCACACTTTCCCCAAAATGTGGTTTCAGCACCAAGGAATTTGAACTAAATCAGCATCAGTTTAGCCAGCCATTTCTGTTAGGTATTTCCAACTTTCCTTGTGGAGGAAAAGGTTTGAAACTATGTTATTCTATTTAGAGATGGAGCCAAAGCAGCACTAAAAGCAGGTCTAGCCAGTAATTTGAATGTCAAGCTATTTTCCTTCCATCATTATTATTTCAGTTCGTACCTGCTCGAGTAGAGTTTTGCCCACATCTGTTATGTCTGGTTCATTAGAAGAGCTTGCTAATAAATAAACTGTTTTAATAATAGACTTTTGGGTCTTGCACTAGAACAAAGTTATCATCTATATCTCAGGCCTTTTATCCTCCTTTTATGTGGAGGATGGAAGTTCCTTTTGTGGAGGATTTCACAACTTCATTTTGCTTTCCTTGGGAACAAACCTCTGGATTGGCAAACTTCTCCAGATATTGAAAGTATTGCTCCGGATGAAAATGTTTCAGTGTTGATGGATTTGGTGGGGGGAGGGTGTAATGCAAGTTCACATTAGGGCAAAAGTGGCAAAAAACACTCTCAACTATTCATATCGAGACACACTACTCACTCCAAAGCATTGAGGGGATGTCGTTTTTCTGATGGCAGCAGTGGTTCGGGTTTTCTTTTTTATTTCAACATACATGGTCTCTTAGATCAAGCATTCAGAATTCAAGTCTGAAACTCCCAATTAGGCTTGTGCAAATGTACCCTGTGTTTTCATGTCTTTCTCCTTCCCTCCTTCCCATTCATTCTCCCTTCCTGCTTCCCCAGCCTCGCAGTAAAGCCTTCTAGACTTCACAAGAGCTGCTGTACTACTCCAGCCAGCTGCCGCTTCAGCCCCAGGTTGTGCTTTCAAGGCATAGTCCTCAAGCAGGGTGGGGTTGAATCTCAAACTGCAAACCTGAGCCAAAGTGCATGAGACCGTGGGAGAGCACACCATGCAAGTGCTGCTGCACGTGGAAGCCGCTCCGTGTGCACCGCACATACAGGCTGGAGGAGACAGGGAGCTACCTCTGACCACGCTGGGTCGGATACCAGCATGACCACGTTAACACTGTGCTGCGCCAAAATTCACACATCCCATTCTTCTAAAACACACTGGATCAAGCAATGGCTTTTCCACTGAACTTGAGCCAGTGCTACTTTTGGTTCATTTATGAATCTCAGCCAACCCGTGTTTAGTTTAGTCCCTCAGTTCTCTTTCCTCCATTTAACACATTAATTTTGCAATGAGGTCTAAGGAATCAACCCAGCAACAGGGAATAGAGGAGGCCATTCATTTTCCCTGGGTCTTCAGCTGGCAGCATTAATCCTCAAGGCTCCAGAGTTACAAATCTGCTCTCACAGGCATATTGCTTGTATGAAAAAAGGAATGCTCAAATTTGACAGGGAACACGTAGCAGATCTGCATTAAGTTCAGTCAAGCAGAAGCGTTCTATTTTTCAGCCACTCAATAACATGTTATCAGTTACCCTTTTCTTTAAGACAATCAAAATTCACTACAGAGGGGTGCAGTGAGCTGTCCCCACAGAAATGGTAACACCTAAACCTGATGGGAATCTGTGAAAGCAACCGTTTCTGCTGCCCCTTCTGCCAGATGGCATACGAACAAATCAGCCAATTTTCCAAAACTTCAGTGGAGCAGAGTAGTGGATGCACTGGGGGATGCATGAGGTAAATTTCACCCTTACAATGGTGCAGAAAGAAAGAGTTAAAAGAAGTTCCCTTGTATACATTCTACACAAACTTACACGCCCAGAGGCGCTGCATTTGGCTTCCTGTACCTTATGTTTTACCTTTTTACTTACCCCTAGTGGTTCATTATTGCAGGCCTTTGACTTGTGAGAACAAGCCTCACCATTCCCTCTGGGAGTTTCACCACTGCCCTCTCGCTCCCTGTTACTCCCTCCCTGTTACTCCCTCTTTTGTTTATCATCTCCTAACTACCTCTCCCATTCAGGTTGGGAAAGGAGGTAAAAGGCAAAATTTTTATCATGATTTCTCCCTCCTCCACAATCTCTTTGCAAAATCATTTTGCTCTTAACAAGAGAAACACCACCGTAAGGTGAAGACACCCTACTGTCTTGAGCCAGGTAGAGTTAATTTAGAAAGCAGCGAGGAAGAAACCCACAGGCCAACCTAACATCACAAAGATATCCACACCATCTTCAGACTCTGAAATGCTGGCTGCAGCCTGCCTGAGTCCTTCCCTCCCTGCGAATCTGCCTGCAGTTTGGATCAGGCTCCAAATGCTCCATGCCTGCAAGTCTCCTATGCTTGTTTGCAGGATTCAGAGAGAGGCTTTTATACAGCAATGGTCAGCTCAGTAGCAGATGTTTACAAATATGTTGCACTAAAAAGAACCTCCTCTTCTAGCAGCATCAGTCAAATAATAAATGTACTCAGTAAACCTGATTACATTTGCTGAGTCATTTATTTAGCACAGCTTTTCCCTCACCAATCTTTTTGCTTACCTTAATGGTCGAGGGAAGCAGTTTATGAAAATATATTAACCTGAAAAATATTTTACTATTTCAAACCTTATTCTTCCCACTGTAGGGTAACAGGTAGCTTCTTGCCCTTCTAACAGGAGAATGTGACACAAGGTTCGAAGTAGCAAATGCAGCCTCTTCCCTTGGGTCCAGCCACCTTTAACTTCCACAGGGGACAGAACAGATGATTGAAAGAACATGGGAAGCCAAGCTCAACGGAGATGAAGGTGGTTGAAGGAGGACAAAGAAAAAAAAAAATCATTTAATCCTTTTTTTTTTCTTTCCAAAAATATATTTGATTTCCTGGTGAATGCAATAGTGTGTGCTGCACATGTTTTCTTTTCTTTTTTAGAAATAAATAATTTGCAGGTGTGTGAAGCTCAACTATAACAAATCTTTCAAACCAAAGCAACATTTTCTTTGTATGATTAATATGTTACATTACAGTTTGCTTATAAATTAAAGGAACAGAATATGATGTACTGCAAAGGAGTTGCATATTTTCCCTGCTAAGCTACAGTGCCTGTAAATCATTTCCACCACACTTCATTTTTAATTTGAATTCATAAAAGGTTGTGCATTTCTTTGTGGTTTTGAATAAAAAAATGATTAAAGGCTGTAAACTTAAATGTTTATTAAAGGAAAAAATATGCTGATCTGAAGCTTCAGGAATTAAAATATATGTAAAATATAAGAAAGGCGAATGAACAAGCAAGATTTCTAGTTAACCCCTGGGAATGTAAGTGAAATTTGAAGCTTTCCCCCATCTACATTTGGCCAGGGGAGGGTGGTAAGGGAAGGCAATGGTGAGGAACTGGAAGGTCTGGAACAGAAGTGCCCTCCACAACTCCCAGCTACCCAGGTCAGGAATTTTGTGAAGTCACTTTAGCCCATTGCTAGCTAACCATCTAAAGAGATGGATTTCAGTCTTTTAGAAATGCAGGTTAATTCCCACCACATGTCCAGATTAACAGTGACAGAACTGATAGCTGGCCCTTTGCTATCCAGATGATAGGTGTAGTTTCAGTTTCCATTTTGTAGCAATAAACCAACAAATTCAGGTTAAATCCTGCACCATAGTTTTGGATAGATGGAGGATTTATTGCAGGGTTCTGTTTTTAAAGGAATTATGAGGGTGTTTTTTTTATTCTGGAATTAAAAACAAAGTGACAACTTCTATGAGATGCCAAACTTAGTTCCTGCCCAGCTGTGGATATTCTGGTGCCCTATATTTAAACAAATTTGACTCTCAGACATTATCATAACATCAGTGAGGCAAGATCCTTTATGAAACCTTATATCTCACTTTTGTAGCCTCAAAGTTATGCCTTGAGTGTAGGGAAGCTTTGGGATAGGCTTCAGAAATGATCCTTAGGTGAAGCAACAGTCTTAAGGTATAGGTCATGCTTCTATTGAATGAGGACTCTATATTCACATTCTCTTTACGACACAACTCGTTCAATTTAAGGAGAGATCACCATCACTAATATGATGGCCGTCAGGAGGAAGTAATTTTAATCACATTAGCAAGAAAGTCATTAGCATGATATCAGACTGAAACTTTGCAAAATGCTTCCTATTACATATTTAGTAAACAAACTTAGAGCTGCTTTTAATGCCTCTTTCAATAAGATATTTTGCCCATCAGTAACAATTTTGCAGAAGTCCAAAATTAATGAAAATGATGGCCCTAACATCATACAAATCTGTAATTTCATAAAAATTAGCTGCACCCTTGTCTAACCTCTGCATTGATTGATTTCAGTAGGAATGAATATTTGAAATAAAGCACATACTTAAAACTTTTCAATGCATCAGAATGCAGCTGAGTAGTTCAAAATCCTTTTTGTCTTTTACTTAAAACTGCTTTGCTGTTAACAATAGTAGAACAAACTTTTCAGAATGCACTGGAAGGTTACACTGAAAACTGCACACCACATTTTTCAAATGGAAACAGTTCCCTGTTCACGTTGTAGTTGCTGAGAGTTCCCATTTCCAAAGCAGCAAAATTTCCCCAGAGCAGAAAGATATGTTAACAGAGATCTACACTTTGCTCAAAGCGTTTTGACTTGTACCTCTTCCGTTTCGAAGAGAAAGGAGAGCTACAAATACTGTATGAGCTATCTGCCTGGTGATGCTGACATTTTCTTAGAGAATACTGCATAGAGATCCCAGGCTTATCCTTCAGAAAATAGTCCTGCCATGTACGTGTGCAGTATGACTGTAAAAAAATCAAATCTAAAATTCAGAAAACAAAAAATACAGAAGTCCCCAACAATACACCATCATGCTTTCATCTATTTTTTTGTTTGTTTGGTTTTGTTTTCAGACAGAAGAAAGCAGAAAGCCAACAAACTGGCAAATAATTTAAGTTTTAAAAGATGATTAACTTTACATTATGATGAATTTTTCTTGGTCTGATCTGGTGACGATGTACAATTCCTTTTAAATTCCATACTTGATCCTGGGTTCAGTAGACGAAGAAACCCCTTAAGCCCTAGCATGCAGTTCCGCACAAAGTGGGGGTCTGGATGTGTAGGGTGCTTTCAAGTAATCAGACCCCAAGCCACACCAACACTATATGAGGAACAAGGCTCCAGACCACATTTAGAGAGCCCAAGAGCAGAGGGGGGAAGCCTCATGACTGCCTTGCTCTTTAGAGCATGCAGAAGGTTGTATCCATGTAAAATAATGTTAAGGGCTAAGACTTTAACCACGGCGGATGAGAAATTCTACATCTTGGCCAGGATCAGTAATCCTGCATTTCTGCATGTCTGCAGTGAGTGTAGGGAAGCCCCAGCCAGCAGGACCCAACAGGCTGCTTAAAGAATCATATTTATATCAGGCGCCCAAAGAATGTTGTTTTGCTTGGCATTTCCTGCCTGACTGGTTCTCCTCCTAACAACCAATCTTTGTTTGTCTTAATTTAAGATGTTTACTTTCTCTGTGATTGCAGTAAAAGCCCATGCCTTCCTAAGAAGCAATTTAAAGAAAACAATGCAAGGCAGGAAAGCAACTCATAACAATGTCCAAGAAACTGAGCCTGTAACATTTCTGCTGGGACACTGGCAAAATAATGAGCAATCTCCTAATTACAAGGAAGGCATTTAAGTAAGCACAAAGGCCTTAGATGATGCTAAATTGACAGGTCTTGCAGACAAACTGCTTAGTCACAATTTAGCAGAAAAAAAAAAAAAAAAGCCGCTGCAAACATCTATAGACTGTCCAGCCAACAAGCCTTTGCCATTGTGATGCAAAGTAACAGCGCTTTCTTTTTTTTACAGTTGAAGTTTGCATTGTCTCACAGATCCACCCTACTATAAATTTATACTTATTTCAGCCTACATTCCTAGCAAATTACAAACCCTTCCTTTAAACTGAATGGACACTGCAAGAACAGAATCAATTCGTAAACTGAGGTCCAGATACAATGCTGAAGACTCACAATAGACCTCATTTGCTGCAGCGTTTATTCATTTATTTATGAAGACCAGCTCTTCTGTATTGAAATCTCCTGCTACAGTTCAGAACTCTTTAAGGATTACAAGGAATAGAAAATTGAAATAGTTGCCAGTAAGGAGAAATTGTCCATAATATTAGGGCTTCTTATAACAGATTAGGCACACTCTAATATGCTACAGGAAAAGAATCTTCTCTGAAAGAAACCTGTCTTGGAGACAATAGTGTAACATCTTTGTTCACTACATTATATAGTCTAAAGCTAACTGGGTAAAGATGGCACTGTGCAAGGTTAGAATATATCCCAGTCTAAGCAGTTGGGAGAAAAAAAAAAAAAGGATTTATATGATGGTGTATGATGGTGTGTCCTGTTTCAGAGGCAATATCGTAACAGTGTGTAACTCATACTTTTTCCATTCACATTAATTTTTTTCCCTATCATACCTCCATTATTCTTAGATTTTAATCCATTCTATCATTACCAGAAAAGATTATAATTACCTCACAAAAAAATCCCTAGAAAAAATGGTATCTTACAGAAGTTCACAATTCCATCCACCAACATCAGATTTCATCAACCCAGGAGTCTGTCACACAATCACAGAAGTTGGCCTTGGAATGGATGTCCAGAGATCATCTAGTCCAACTTCCCTGCTCAAGATTAGCTACAGCAGGTTGTCCGTACACAGTCACGTTTTGGTCATCCCCAAGAAGAGAGGTTTCACAAACTCCCTGGGCAGCCCATTTCACTGCTTGGCAACCCTCACAGTAAAAAGGTGTTTTCTTATATTTGAGTGGAATTTCCTGTATTTCAGTTTGTGTCCACTGCCTCTTGTCCTGTCACTGTATACCACTGAAAACGGTCTGGCTTCATCTTCTTACCCCTTCCCATTGATAAGATCCCTCTGAGTTTTGTCTTCTCCAGACTAAATAACCCCATCTCTCCCAGCCTCTCCTTACATATGAGATGCTCCAAGAACTTAATCATATTTGTGACCCTCTGCTGGGCTCTCCCCAGTGTCTCCCTGTATCTCTTGTACGGTCTCCAGCACCTGGCACAGCATTCCAGATGCATCTCGGCAGGGCTGAGTAGAGGGGGAGGATCACCTCCCTCGACATGCTGGCAACACTTACCTTAATGCTGCCCCAGAGGCTGTTGCCTTCTTTGCCATAAGGATGCATTGCTAGCTCGTGGTCAACTGGGTGTCCACCAGGACTCCCAGGTCTTTTTCTGCAAAGCTGCTTTCCAGCCAGTCAGTCCCCAGCCTGTTCTGGTGTACAGGCAGGTATTGCTCCCTAAGGGCAGCACTTTGCGCTTCTCTTTGTTAAACTTCATGAAATTCCTATCAGCCCACTTCTCCAGCCTGTCCAAGTGCCTCTCCATGACAGCACAACCAGCTGGTGCATCAGTCACTCTTTCTAGTTGCTTATCATCTGCAAATTCTTTGAGGGTGTATTCTGTCCCATTGTACAGGTCATTTATGAAGATGTTAAACAGGGCTGTCCCCAGCATCGAACTCAACCATGGTGTTATGGCAGTAGTGACTGGCCTTCAGCTAGACCCTGAGCCCAGCAACACAACTTGGTTTCAGCCCAGCTTACTGTCTATTTGTCTAGCCCATACTTCAACAGCTGTCTGTGAGGATGTTAAAAAAAAAACACTCTGAAATCAAGATAAACAATAGCCACTGCTCTCCACATCAAAACAAGCTAGTTTTCTGCACAGCTTACAGCCAGTGTATGCTTTTTCTAATGCACTCTTCTTTACGTAAGCTCTTAAAAAGTTTTACCTGCCCACCATAAAAATGTAATGTATTTAAAGCAAATTTGAATTACTTATGGAAGGTGTATGACTGAGTATAAACACTTTTAAGACTAACTGCAAAATCAAATAATCCTGGTGAGTAAATACCAGTTATGATTTGGACATTAAACTGAAAGTTAGGCATGTAGTGAAGATAGTGACTTTCCCCATGTTCTGAAAGTACAATATCTGCTATCTCATTGCCCTGTGGAAGATCCAGTGCATCAAATTCAGGTTTTCTCATTTATTTCCTTGAGCTCAGGACCAAATCCCTGGGTTTCACTGTAAACCGGCTATCAGAAAACACTAAGTCCTTTACACACCAGCTTCTAATAGAGATGGGAGACATGATCTGGCCAGGAATCCCAGGCTTTAAAAGCACGAGGCAGTAGAATGATGCCTCCCATGAGACTTTACGTCAGTTCAGGGGGATATAGTTCAGCCACAAGACAATCCAGAACAAGACTTTTTGATCTTACTCAACAAACCAAAACATTCAAACATTTCTCAGAAGTGCCACATCCAAATTCTCTGTTTGTGGCCAGCGTTCAGGGGAGCAAGATGCATTTTCCAATTAAGGCTCTGGTAAACACCTCAGTAATCAGAAGTTCTCTAGAAACACGTACTATTGATCAAAATCACAGTCTGACTTTAATTTGTAAATATTCCAAAAGCCACTGAGTTATTTCCACCTCTAGGGACTTGGTCATACAAACATGACATTGTACACAAAGGCAAAACCGGAGCTTAAGAGTAGCTCAAATCTACACAAAATGGCTCTGTTTTTTTTTTTAAGGTTCAGAACAATTTTCCCTCCATTTCCCTCCTCATTTCCATTCCCATGCTTACCTTCTGGAATTCTTCCGTAAGTAGATAGGCTACTCCCTCTTCTCCAACAGTCAGGTCCTTAGAGGGACTGCAGGGTACACAGCAGCCTTCTCTGGTGGGGAAGCACCTTGTGGCTCTCTCATTAGCACTTGGGATGACCAGTTATAGTTTTAGAGCATTTTCACACTCTTTCCAGTAGCTTTTAGAACAGCCTTCTTGAATCTTAAAGTTCACAGTCATGTCCACCATTGCAGTGCGGGTAGCAGCTTTTATGAGAGGGAAACTACATCTAAACCAGCCCCCTCCTATCCGAGGAACATATTGGCAGCAAACCAAAAATAAGCAGTCCAGTCTGAATGTATCCCTGCACCAGGAGAAAGGGATTTTTTTCTCTGAGGAGGAAAAAAAAAATGTGTATTAGTTAATTTTCAGAAGTTATACAGACATCTAGAAGATATGTTAAATTCCCCCAGAGCTGTAAAACAACTTGAACTGTACAAGATTAGTACACATACATGTGGAAACATAGGTAGTATGAGTTTTAGTAATGTCATGGAGTAGCAAGAGCAGGACTCCAGGTAGGAAGAGGAGCCAGTAGCTGAGGGAGACCATGGCAGCAGCAGGGCTCTGCCTTCCCCTTCAGAAGGGTACCCCACCAACACCAAGTTGAGCAAGCAGAGCGAGGTAGTGACAACAGGTCTCTCAGGATCTTTTTACTACCATCCTAAAAGGCAATGCTCAAAAGAAATCATCTCCCTGATATAAAGGGTGACTCACAGTATGACTCACTTAGTATTTTCTCTCATAAAAGTCTACATTCCTTTTGCTCCCCGTTTTAAGTTTTATAATAAGTCCTGTTTCAACCATTTTAGAGCGAAGATACACGCGTTGTGTAGTCACCACTTTGCAAGTTGATTTACTACCACGCAAAACATTTAGAGTTCTCCAGAAAAGCTTTGAAGGCTTTAATATCAGAATCTTTTGCCAAAGTCTGCTTTGGTACCAATATATGATTAAATTAAAACCTAATTAAAGTCTAAAATGAATTATGTGCATTTTCTCTACATTAGACAGACCTATTTGCATTCCATGAAAGATCACTGACATGGCAGCATGCCATTTATTCAGTTTAATTCAAAGATGTCCCAATGAAACTTGTCTCTTTACCTACCAGCTTTCTGCCCCACATACGCTACATTTGTCTTCTGAATCAGGTGACCAGGGCCTAAAAGTTTAGACGGATTTCATTACCTGAGGTCCATAATGCATAAACATATACAATTAGTAGCAGCCAGTCCACTGAACCATTCCTTTGCTTTGTCCACACTGACATTGATTACAAAACATTTTGCTTGGGTTTTGTTCCTGAATGTGAGAGTCATCCTTCAGTACCAGAAACCCATCATTAAACATTTTCCCCTTCAGGTGTTCTTTACTTGTTCCCAATACTTTGCTCGGAAGAAACTCACTAAAGCATAGCAGTGTTCATAACAACCAGTGAATTTTAATTATTTCCATCCAAGGAAAGCAGTCTTAAAGTAGCAACCAGAGCAATTATGGCATTCTAGCTGACAACAATGGAATGGCATTTTGCTATTGGAGGTACATCTCAAGGGATTCCTTGTTTTAAGGCACTGACCCCACTGACTCTGTACTGATATAGAAAGGAAAGCTCATCTGTAGCCTAAAAAGCAGCACTGTTGTCTGCCACAAATATTTTAGGGAGAAAATTTTAGATTACACAAGAATAGAAGTGACTTTGTAATATACAATCAAGAGAGAACACATATGGTCAGAAAGGCAAAACCTATAAGCCTCCCATGCTGTCTTTGAACGTAACTTGAAGATAGGATTTCAATGATCATAAGTGAATATGAGATTTAGATGTCCACGCACACACACACCAAAAAAAAAAAAAAAAAGATATAAAGAACCTTTCCTTTATCACAAATGCTTTCCCGACAGGTCAGACTTGCAACTGTTTGCACAGAGCAATAGCTGATATTCTTTACCTGTTTCATTTCCGAGGCATACTGAATGGGAATGTGAGGTGGATCTTTCTAAGCAAAGGCGTTCATGTCACAAATGGAAGTCTTCTGATTCTGGGCAACCAAAACCTGTCCTTTAAGAAGCCCTCCAAATGACAATCCTGGTTGTATGCCTTCAGGACTCTCCTTCAAATCCACCTTGCTCCTGCAGCAAAACAGTTCTTCCTCTCCTAAACTTTAGGTTTCTACTTAGCACTGCATAAGAGACAACACAATCTCTACCCACCAGCCTTGGATTCAAAAACCTTCTACTCAGAGACAGTTGTTGAGATGCTATCCCCAACAGCAGCTTGATTCGGGCTACCCAGGGCCATTCTTTATTACTTCCTTCCTTGCTTCTGCAGATTTTCATTATTCCTTAGAAGCCGCTGAGAACCCCATTTTCCTTCCTTTTTTCCTGTGTATCTTTGCAAAGTGCAAGTTGGGCTCTCTTCCAGGTCTCATTATAAGGGGTCATGTCAAGGTGTAACTTGGTATTGAGCACCAAGTTCTTCCTTTAAGTCACACAGTGAATGTCTAAGAATATTTTTGCTTTTTGTACCTGTAGACTACATCTCCTACAGAGCCTCCACAACTGCCTCCGATAGGCCCAAGTAAAGCTTAATCAAAAGAGCCACTGAAAAGGCTAGCAAGCCACTTATTACAACATCACATTTAACCATAACAATTTGTTGCTGTGTTTTGGTAATAAGCATTTAAGATTGAAATATTCCTCATCACTACTGTGAATTCATGTCATCAACATATATTTCAAAATTAATATAAATGGATAAATCAATATCAGTTTTCTATTATCTATCAAGCCTCTTCCATGTAGGCCATATAAGATCTGTACTAAAAGACCAATTAGATTCTCAGCCACCACATATTTGTTTTTCATACAAGTTACTGGAATTTTTCTGAGTTGCACCTGCTGAGCCTGTGATGGAAAACAGTCAGCTGTGGATTTACTGTGGAAAAGGTAGCAAAGAGAGAATTGAGTATTCCTCTGTTACCAAATCTGTTAAATCTCAATTCATTCTTCTGCTTTTCTAAAATGAAACCAGTTGATAAGTCTTTTATGATCACTGCTTACATTAGGTAAATCTGCCTACTGACTATTGCATTCTACTTATTGCAGTACTGAAGCACTACATGCATTTTCATTAAAACATTTCTCTAATGTAGGAAAGACCTACTGGCTCCATTTCAGGTTTAGAAAGCCAAGGCATAGAGAAGTCAGGTTAGATATCAGCGATGGACTGCTCACCACATCTCGAGCTCATGTTTGCCATTAGACATCACTTTGCTTAGGAACCAGCAGAGTATGAATTTCCTCACAGCACTGGCCATTGCTTAACATCTGATTTCCTTTAACAATATTTAGCCAATCACCCATCAAGTTTTCCTTTGCTCTGTGACAGTTTCCTTACATTAAAGAACAAGATTATTTGCAGGTTTCCAAGTTCTGTTTTTCTATAAATCTAAATTATGGCTGACTAGCGGTATCCCACATCTTGGCTGGGATAAGGTGTGGAGCAAGGCTAAACACTTTGAGGTGTCAGAAGGATTCAGAAACTAAGACAGAAGCAAGAGATAAACGGCTACTGGCAGTAGAAAGCAGTAAGGAGCACTGCTACTTGGGAGGCAAGGGGTGGGAGGGGCGCAACAGGGGGAGTTCGTTTGGCAGGAGATAAAGTTTAGAGGTTTCTGAGTACTGAGTTACTGGGAGCTGAATGGAAAGTGAGAAACAGGTGTAAACTTTGCACCTTGCACTGCTGCTTTGACTGCCACTGCTGCAGCAGTCAGTTTTCCCTGGCCTTGATTCATCAGACAAGGCAGTATGAGAACATGTTTCTTGGGCACTGCTGAGACATCTAACAATGTCTGCAGCATGCCCATAAGTGACACCTCAGCAGAGAGGCAGGGATGCATGACTGCTATGCAAGATACATGACGTGTGCTCTCTATAATGTCCCCTTGATTTCCTCTGCAATGGTCTGGACCTTTTTGGAGTTAGAGAGACCTATTTTATCTGTTCACCTTCATTCCTGCCCTTCTACCTGTGGAGATGATTCCCTTCTCTTGCTAGCACAACACTTGCCATAGTGACCGGTCTTTCCTGAGTAGCATGCCATGTTCAGACCCAGCTTAGAAAGATGGGTGGTCCTAATCACATGAAAGACACTCTGAGCCTGTACTTAGCTTCCCTGTCAGGTCAATCAGGTTCTTTGGCTGGCTGGCATTGTGATTAACGTAAATATGCCCTTGAGAAAATAAAATGTGCCTGGTAAAATTCAAAGAATACATAATTTTCTCTTATCCACTGGCCAGAGTTATGAACAAATCGCTGTATGTAGAGGAGGAATTATATTAACATTGTTAAAAATAATTTGACAGGAAACAGAAGATTCACTTCCACAAAATTGGGCTATGAGTGAAATAATAAAATATACTATCTTTTCTTTAGCAATTCAGTGTAATTTCTGTTATATTACTGGACATTTACAGTACAGTGCATGTATCTTGATAAAAACCTCTCTCTTACAAGCATGCTCAGCATTTGCTGGTGGCAGAGGAAGTAAAGGTGAAATTATCCTTCAGTCTACACTTGGACACATCCCCAACAGGAATCACCAAATATGATTCTTTATGATCTCTACGATTTTAGAGTTAAAGTCATTTAAAAAATCCTAGATTAGTATTTAACCTAATTCTACAGATAGTGTTTTTTGTGTTTCTTTTTTTTTTCTTTTTTAATTTATCTGTCCAGATGACATAACTCTCATATTAAAGCTAAAGATTTATGTATTTTTCTATTTTTCTGATCTATTAAGTCTCTCTTCCATAGTTTGGTAGCTGATTTGATATTCAATGCATCATAGATAACTATCTTGTTATAGCTAAATGAAATGTGCATTTGGAAATGTTCATTAATACCATTATCATTAATTGGTTCTTACCTGAATATCACTGCTGCAGTGACTCTTCAGATTAAATGACAGATTGCAACTCACTTTTTTTTTAAAGTAGAATTTTAATAGCACCCACACATTGCAAATCAAGTCTAAAGGGCCAAATCCTGCTCTTTTACTGATTTAAATACAAAATCATGGTATCCAGTTTATTCTTACTTTACACCAGATTTTAAGGCACAGAATCCATCCCAGTTTGCTTCTTCTGTATTTTAGTGCAAAATTATATCCAAGCATCTTAATCTTCGGAGGGAAGAACATACATTGAAATTCATCTCATTTTGCCTTTTACTGGACTCAGTTGCTGAGGTGTACAGAAACATTCTGGAAAAGCCTGAGCTTTTTTAGGTTAATCAGCAGCACAGTCACATACTTGAAGTTCTCCTCTCACTGAGCCTCTCTCTTTGAACCTCACCTATTCAATCTGATGCCCTTGTAACTCCTCTGAGTTTAGCTATCCTCTGCCGGTGTAGTCCTGGTACTGCAAGGCCACTGAGATATCAGCTGAATACAGCTCGGGATCTGGCCTTGGGAATACACAGACACAGGTGTGTCTGGGATGGTCATGCATCAGATACTCCATGTTCAATGGCTTTTACACCTTAGGCTGCACCTGCAATGTATTGCTAAGCTGCCAGTCCGTAACATAAAACAACTCAGTAATTGGAATAGCAGCTGGCTTGTGACCCATTAAGACTCTCCCTCATACTGCTCCCCCCACCCAAATTGTTTCTGAGCATCTAAGTGAAATACTTGCTAAAAGAACAGGCAAAGGAAACCACAGGAGTCATACTAAAACCCTGAAATAGAGAATTTATTCACTTTTCCCAACACTGAAAGAATTCTCAAATTACAATAGCTATCTGACTCCCAGCCTCACCACCAGAATGCAGAAAGCTAAAGCAGTGTTTTCGCATACACAAAGCTACATTTCATCTGATTAAAAGCAAATGAGAGTCTTGATCCAACTTGCAGGATTAAGTATCTCCTGGAGAGATGAAATGAGCCTTACAATATACTTATTATAAATAATTTATTCATAAGAGAGTCCACAGTGGGATTGACTATAGGTGTAAAGAACTATTTTGTCTTGGCCAGTGTATTAATTGACTTCTTGACTTCTCTAATGCAAAGTAAAACAGACCGCTGCAGCAAAGGAATTGCACTTAACCATCCAGCTGATAGAGCCATCTATGACAGACTTGTATTCAGGACAGTCATTTCAAAGAATGAAGCAGCCATTTGCAAAATTTTAGCAAAGGAGATTTGTTGAAAAACTGGTAAGTGCTAGTAGAGAGCAAAGTGTGTGTGTGTGGTCATATGCATGCATGTTAAAGGAAGAAAGGAGACTCTTCTAATGCTCTTTTAATCCTGCAAGAATTCTCCTGAGGACTTTAACATAGAGAATGTCATTTTCTTCTTAACTTGGCAGCTTTTATTCTGCCAAACTAACACCTGAAGCAGTATTTGAACAAAATAAATAAATAAGCCACACATAACTCTCTTCTTCTCCTTCCAAAACCAGCCCTGGATCTATAAAAGTCAAAGCGTTTACTGTGTATGTAAATCACACAGGTTAGTCAGCTTTCCCAGCTGAGAAACACTAGACTGAGATGAGAGCAAAATGCAACTTAAAGCCTGAAATGTACTCAGTAGTACACAACATGCTCTTTTAGATTTGGTGAGCAAATCTACTCCTGGCATACAATATATAAAAGTGCCTCACACACCAGCACTATTCTTTCTAATGTAAAAACAGTAACAATAAAAAACCTTTCCTGTTAATAAAATTACTAGTAAAAATGATCATTAATGGCAGGCTTTATAATAAATTCTGCTGCCCTCCTGCTGTCCTCTGCACCTGCTGGCTGTCTGGCATAGCCTGCCTCCTGCCTTGTCCAGCTGTTTCAAAATGATACTTCACTTGGCAATGCTTTCTAACAAGAGTTCTGGGAGGCTGATACTCCTCAAAGCATGCTCAGCGTGAAACTGCCCCTCTTTGTCCTTATGACACATAAAGGAAGCCTGACTCACCTGTTCTTCTCCCGTTAGACCAAACTTCTAGTTTATTGGTAGCTCTTTACAGCACCGCATCATCCCAAATCAGTTGTAAACACAGTGGAGTCCACCACAGAAAAATCCTGCCAAAAAAAATTGGATCAAATTATTCTAGTGATCCCCACCTCATCCTCACTACCACAACGAATGTAATGGGGGGGGGGGGGGGGGGGGGGTGCGCGGAAAACAGGACAACTTGGTTTCTCAGACTTTGTTGATCCCCAGGTACCACAAGAATTAACTGGCCAGTCAGTTTCACAGCCCAGGTTTTACCACATGAACAGGAAACCTCCCTCACAGTGGATTTAACACAGTGTGTACTAGCAAAGAGGGCGAAAGGAGTAGTGAGATTCACCTTGTTGAACACAGTGAATCTATTTAAAAGTAGTCCAAGGGCAGCATCTGAGTTGGAAAACTGATTCGGATAAATGCTGAAGTTACCCATCAAATGCAGTCATTGGAGGCTTGTGCCATTTCCATGCTGACTGTAGACAGCAGATAGCATCCTCTCAATTCACCAGGAAGATGATCTGCCTTCTGTACAGCACTGCTTTTATTTGAGCCAAAGCCAAAGCACCACTGGGCTCCCTGCCACCTAACAATGAGAAACACAAATTATAGCAGCAAATAGCCTTTTTAGCATAAACAATGTTTCCAACCTTCTCTGATTCTGCCCTTCCCTAATCCATATTTACTGGTTTGGGGGACTAATTTCTCCTGTTTCCCTGTCACTATTTGCATGATTGCAGCTGCCTTTACTGATATGTGATGAATTACATGAAAATAAAGAATGAGCATGTGAAAAGGATATGAAAACTACAACTGAACAAGACCCATATTACAGGTGTCTCTTCCCCATTCCTGAGTACCAGACACAGACTGACTTTGTTTCCCACACTCAGCTGATATGGCAGAATCCCAATTTCATTTTAGGCAACAGGAATCCTTCCATTGGCTTCCATACATTTCAGAGCAGAGGTAAGGAAAGAAAAGCTGTCACACATACAAAATATTTTTTACTATTAAACAATTCAACAATTCATTTGAGAACCAGTTTCAGCCAACTTTTAGCAGAAGTCTTGAGGAGGAACAAACTGCGCTATATAGTCCTATCCTTCTGAGGTAACTATTTTCTAAGTTCCTAATTTTCCTACCTTTATTGCTGACCACTCAGGAAAGGGATCACTTGATCTAGGAAGGTTTAACCTAGGAAGAGGCAGAAAATATTAAAGAAAAGCATATTCATCTAGTAAAAGGTTAGTTCCAACTCTTTGCTCCACTGAGTTTCAGAGCTTCCCTCCTAAATTTTCTACTAAATTTCCCTCTCGAAGACTCCTACTTATAATGAAGAGAAGCAAACAATTACACACTCTTGTAATAATTGAAAGATGAAAAGTTAATCAAGCATCTTCGTTGTACTATCATGAAAGATCATCTGAACTGCACATGCAGGTTCTACAACCCAAGTTCTACTATACTTTTTAGGGCCCCAATGAAGGCTCGACTAGGAATAGCCTGAATTTCTGTGTTACTACAGAGTTATCAGGTATTGCTTTGGAAGCTAAAAGTCCTTGACAGTTTTTTTCATCAGATACCAGCCAATTTTATGGTGATGGCTAGCTAACTCCCAAGATAGATAATTAAAGTTCCATGGACCAGAAGTCAGCTTGAAGTCCATTTCCTGGGACATCTTTGGGACATCCTTTTCCTGAGGCCTATATCCACATACCAGTAAGTTTTCAGACTACAGTGAGCCAAGTCCCTTCCCATTTGCCTTTGTTACCAGTAGTCCAAACACCTTTCTCCTTCATGTGCAGAAATATACAGGCACTACGTGGCTTTAAGACAAAGATACAAGCCCAGTTGGGTGACACCTTAAACATGTCAGTTGTACATCTGTGCACATGACATGCACATTAGATCATAAGGTGAGTACGCTAACAAAAATGAATTACAAGGTGGAGTATCACAAATTACTGCTCCTGAAGACCACTACCTTTCCTTCCTTTTCTGTAACTTCGCCTTTTTTTCCAGTGATTTTTGGTCTAGGGAAAGGGGATTCTTTTCATCTTCAAACACAGAGCTAAGCCACAGAGTCATACCAAATTCATATTTTAAAAGTTACAGTGTTCAGAAATGTTTGGATTTGGGATTTTGGCTGACCCATCACAAAGCCGTAATTACTTGACTATGGCCTGCTGAGGCTCAGGTTTTATACAATCCCCCCAGATTTCAGAACAATGGGATAAAGGGGTTTCATCTATCTCTGATTTTGAAGAGGTTTCACTGACATGACAGCGTAAAATCCCATTCTGTATTATTTCATTTAAAGTTAGGAACTTCTTTAATCATAATGAATAAAAAAGTAAACATGAAAATAATACATTGGTGAATTTGCATTTCCCATTGCTACCTGAGTATGTACATACTGTAGTATTTTCTTTTTGTGAAACTATTGTGTGCCCGTTACTTCTAGCAGTTGCTAGGTGTACAATCAAAACAATTTATATGTGCATATCGAGTATTACTTCGTGGGAAGAATGGTCAGTTTATTTACAGGTTTTTTTTTCTTCTCAGAAGTGTGGCCATAAAGAATTAACATTGTCTTGAATGTATCCCTTTTATAAACACATCAGGATTGGGAAAGCATTCCAGGACATATATCTGTCACTGAAGCTGGTATCACCCTATAACTCTGGTTAACTAAAATCCTTCTCTAATCAGAAAGGATAATGGATTTGTTCTGATGGGACTGAAAGGTGACGGTGCAAGTGACAGATGTCAAAAACATCATTCTTACAGAACTCTCTCTTCACAGCTGGGATTAACTAAAGTAGCCTAATTGTACCTTGTGCTCATTTAGTCTCTTTGGAAGGAAGAAAGTATGATTTTAACATCTATTCTACATTCCCGTAGTCTGAAGTTTGAGCTTTGATTGCCAGATAAAGATGAAGTGTAGCTTCATTTTCTGTCTTACTTCTAGGGAGATTAAAAAATGTTAATTTAACTAGCAGACTCGGCACACTGGGGAAAAAAAAAGGATGGCTTGAATAAAGATCAGGCAGAAACATGACCAAAGGTTAAGGCTCTCCAGGCTCACGAGGTGCCCAAAACGTATGCTCTCTGAGGCTGTAGATGAGGGCTCACACTGCATAGAGGCAAGAACTTTCCAACCATTTATCTCTGCCCATCACCCTGCATCAGGGAGAGAAGCCCAGGCAGTGCTGCCTCTCTCGTGTTTGTGCACAGCAGGCCAAGGGCTGTGAGGGAAAGAAAATGAATGCCTGTAAAGTTGCTTTCAAGGCAGTCACAGCAGACAAAAGATCAGTTTAATGCCTTTGTTCTTAGCTGCAGTTCTGCTTGGTGCCTGGGAAATTCCTATTGACAACCCAGTCACACAGAAAGGCACTTCAGGTACATATGGCACAAGTGTGATGTTCCCTTTTTATGGGTAACATTTACCCGCAGGGTTCAGCTATCCCATAAAGTGGCATTTAAGAATATTCTCAAGAGTTCGCTCAGCAGCGGAGAGAAAAAATAGACTTGTAGCTTTCCTGGCTTCTACATTCTGTATTAAAGGAAAATGTACTGCTCTAGTCACACAAGAGGTAAACAGATATTTCACCGTCATCTCACTGTTAGCTAGCACCACGTTTTAAAATTCAATAATGTGACCATACCTAAAGAAAAACAAAAGAAAAGACAAGAACTCAGGTTCTCTGAACCAACAAGTCTTGACTCGCTACAGAAGAACAGGAGAAAAGGATCTGAATTAAGTATTTCACCCAGAATCTATAACATTCAGGCTTTAGGGTATAAAGAGAATAAACATTTCTGCAGATGGATTTAAGAAAGGGGTAAGAAAATGTGCGAAGTCTGCACAAGAAAATATAAATAAATAAAAAATAAAAACTCAGATATCTACCTTACATTAAGGTTTGTAGCCAAATAGCTTGATTTTATTTTTCCGTTACCAGACAAGCTCATTTATGCAATAACACAAGCCTTGCTTTCCTACATTTTTTAGCATAATAGTGAGCTAACTAGAGAAAACTAGCAGACGCAGTTTTTAATCAATAAAGCTCTGCTTAGAGGAGTTGAAAGTCTTTTCCTTTCATGCTTTCAAGTTCTTATTGTATACAATTGTTTTCCTCTGGGGATTATACCTGATCCCATGAAGCTTTCCCTGCCAAGACAGTCCAGCCTCATTGTGGAATAAGAGCAGACATTGATAGGCAGGGACCACAAGGGAGACTGTGGCGGCTCTGGGCCCCTCTCTCCCAGCAGGGTTTTGCTGCTCAGCCTGTAAGGGTCACCTGAGCATGGCTTAAAAGATCTGGAAAGGAGGGGATATCTGAAGGCCAAATATTTTAAAAATGCAAGCCCTTTGCCATTTCTTTATGAACCTCTCCCATCAAATAAAATAGATTCAATATTGTTTGTTTCCAAATGTGCTAGAAATGAAAATAACTGCAGTTATTGAAGCTGTGGGAGGTACAATGGATATTTCAGCTGCAACAGGATGAGAATACCCGTTCAAAGGTTCCCTTCAAGCTCTTTAGAGCAGACAAATCCTCAAAAGAAAACATACTTTGTTAACTTTCATTTGAATACATCCTGCTCCAGCCAGACAGCCCACTTAAAATGACACAGGGGTAGTAAATTGTTCTGCTGATTGGTTAGCTGGAGTTTAACAGCTTGAGCTTATCAGGAAGGAGATAGGAACAAAAGTGCCGGGTATATCATCGTTCAGACAAGACCCCCTTCCACTCTTCCTGAACCTCTGAGGTGAAGGCCTTTCATTCCTCTTTGCGGTAAAAGAAGTGTCATGAAAACACTGGGAGATGGACAAAGGCCACCCAGAAGGGATCTCATTTGACAAGCCTTACATACAGCATCACACAAGAAACCCTCTTAATGCAAAGTATTTCAATAGCTACATTTGTGTATGGGTCCATGTTTTTCCAAGAAAGCGTTTGCCTCAAAAAGTCCCTTATGAAGTAGAAACAACAGGAGATCTAGTACTAAGGATACTTCTGATATCTAGCAGTTGAAACATGATGAGAAGCCCAGACTTCCTGTTATTTTGTTCTGAGAAATGGCACCCCAAGGCATTAAAATGCCCATGAAAATATGGAGGGCCAGATTTTCACAGGCACTCACAGCACACACTGTTGAATAGGGTTTCTGGCCAATCCATTTAGTCTGCTGACTTCTGGCTCTGAATCCTCTCCAGAGATCAATGGCTTGTGCCCAATAACACGCATGTGCCACTACACTCAGCATTGTCAGACACTTACAAGCTGATCAGAAACATTTGTAGGTTTGGTTATTTCTGTTTGATGTTACAGTCAACCTTTGAATAATTGTATGTGAAGAAACAGGAATAAATAATATATATCCAGTCTGGCCAAAAGCATCTTATCAATGCCAAAACCTCCACAATGTACAAGACTGTACAACAGACAAGGACAATCCCTCATAGACGGCTATGAATGTTGCATGAAAGAATAACAACGGTCAATTAACCAATTAATTTGTCTGCCAAGAGACTAGGGAATTAACTGTTCAAACATACATAAAATTAGATTAAATAGAAGTGTAGAGGTCTAAAGGTCTAATAAGTCAGGGCAGCCTTAGAAGAAAGCAAATTCCACAGGTATCACATGGTAAAGTAGTCCCAAAGCTCAGGGCAAAGAGTAGACCATAAGTCAAAAAAAAAAAAATGCTGGAGAGACAAACATTTAATACATCTCAGTGTTTTTATTCATTTAATACCCTGAAATAAAGCACAGTGTGGAAATCTGCCAGTCAGATGTGAGCTTTCAGTTTTGCATTGGGTATGGTAAAGTCAAAGATACACATCTCTGAGATCCTGTTAGGATTTCGTGGTAGGAAGTTCTTTGTGTGACACCACTGTTTTGCACTTCAGGTGGAGAATCCATACAGTAAAATTAACTTAGATGCAAGCTTCCCCAATTAACTCCACCTCCTATATTCCTCTGCTTTGTTTTGCAACAATATTAACACTAACTAGTGAAATCAGATGGTAATAAATGCTCATGAAAACTACCAAATTTGAGATGTATTTTCTCAACCTTCATACATGGTAACAGACACTCTGAGAGTTACATTTCACTAGAAATTCTGGCTGAGCACAACAGCACTTTATTGAAGGTAACAGCATTTTGTCTACAAACTACCTTGCTCAAAATTTCTTTTGGTTTGGTCCCAGTTTTTACAAAAGGGCATCCCACACACTTTTAAATGCCCAATGTAGTCCTATTTTACCAACCGAAGAACTGACTGCTTAAGTATACAAGAGGTTACAATCAGTATTTATCAACTTTTTACGCAAGTCTCATCAGAGAAAATTTAGCACATGCAGTACATTTTAGGCCAAATACTCCAGTTTATATCAGTGTGTTGCTGTGGATACAGAAGGTGACTTGGATCCTCTGTGCCCAGAACCAAATTCTGTTTTAATTTAAGTGTAAACACAGAACTACCTCATGCACAGGGGCAGTTTCTCATGAGGAACAAATTAATAGAGCCTTGCTGAATTCAGCTAAGCTGTTAGAACAGCTGTAGAGCTTGTTTTAGTTAGAGCAACACCATATTTATTATGACTGATTTACACAACAAGAAGGACTTCTAGAGATACATCAGCAGCAAAAAGAAGACTACAGAAAATGTGGACCTGCTACTGAATGAGACAAGGGACCCTAAGACAAAAAAATATGGTGAAAGCCAAAGTATTAAATAAAAGCTTTCTTCACCCAACCCTTTACTGGTAAGATTCACCTGTCAGGAAGCCCAGACCCCTGGGACCAAGGGAAACCATCTGGAGCAGGAAAGATTTAATCGCAATAGAGTGTACTACAATAGAGAAGGAACAGGCTGAACAAGAATGAGGGTCCAAGGAGCTAAGGTTAGTCAGCCTCACCTCAGCCCCTGTGAAGGTGATGAAGCAAATAAGTCTGAAAACCATTTCCAGGTATACAAAGAACAAGAAGGTGAAATATTCAACCAGTATTTAGAATCATAGAGTAGTCCAGGCTGGAAGGGATCTTGAAAGATCATGAGGTCCAACCTTTCGTGGGAATAGCAAGCATAGATGAGATTACCAAGCATCCTGTTCAATCTTATCTTGAAAACTTCCAATGATGGGGATTCTACCACGTCCCTAGGGAAGTTGTTCAAGTGATTTCTAAAGGGAAATCATGCCTGACCAACTGGACAGCATTCTATGATGACATGAGAGCAGTGGATGCTGTTTACATTTATTTCAGCAAATCTTTTGGAATTGGAACGGGTAAGGAGGAGTCAAAACTTAGGAAAAAAGTCAGGATACCTTAGACTAATTTACTGAGGTTCAGAAAACGCAGAATAGGCTGTTGCTGCTGTTATAATTTCAGAGTTAGTCAGCAGCACTGCAAACTAAACCGTGCATTTCAATGAACATAAAGAGATACAGATTGACTCCAAAAAGTGATTAAATTCCCAGACCAGTTGCAGGTCTTGCAGGTCTATAACTACTGCTACTGCTAGAGGAGGGAAATGCATTCCTAATCTCAAAAATATCATTTACAATTAAATTGATAGGAAGAATGAGTATAAAGAAAAATCTGTTGGAGTCTGACCATTCTAGTACATGCAGTCTTTGTAATAAATCCTCCAGTAGTTTGGACTCTTCATTGCAGATGCTCATAAGCTATTTGCTTATTCTCCCAAGCTATCCAACACTTTTTTTTTTTCTCCTGAAACTCTGATATGAATCAAATGGACAAAGTAAACAGAGTACTCTGTTAGTTTCCCTTTTTACAAATGAGCCATAAAATTGTCCATTAATCAGCCTTGCCTCCCCAGGGGTCAGTCTGCATTGTTGAGGTTTCCTCTTCCATTTCTGATCCCTGTTTTGTTGAGGAGATTACAAAATAAAAAGTCACAACGCAGTAAACCAAGAAGAATAGGCTTTTGAAAACTGCCCTCCTCTCCACAGCCCTTGGGCAGAGCTGGATTTTTTTATCAGAGTGGTGGAGAACTCTAAATTTAAACACACCCTATTCTTCATCCCTTACCTTCTAGTAAAATAATAGCCTATCATGGCTTATCCGCCTCTCATCCAGAGGACACGGTGTTCCCATCTATTTAAATTACCCCAGCAACTTCCTTGAAACAATAAAAGGGCCCTTTATGGTCTCCTGGAGTATCTACAACCCTCTAGTTATAATGAAATGCTGAGATAGTTTACTAGGAATCTGGTATTTCAGAGCTTTGCTTCCTGATAATTCTTGAGAAGGGTGCCAGTTCTGACAGTGCTTGAATTTATCTGGAGGGCATATCCTTTTATAAAATTGCAGGAGGAAATATACATCTATTTTACCTGTCGCTCCACAATGTGTGCTGTCTGTGGGCACAGGGTCAGCCAGCAACTATAGTGCAGATCAGTTCAACTTTTTACCTAGGACAGCCAACTCTGCACCAGGTTTTGAAAATGCACAGTGGGACTGAGGTGAAGGAGTCGACCCCCACTGCAGCAATTTTTCTAGCTGACTTTGCTGTGTTTGTTCGAATAAGCAGTAGACTAACAGTGAATACAAGTGCCTCACAGTACATAGGAGCACTGGAAGTTAATGTAAGACAGCCCAGGATTAATGAAGTCCACAGACTTGCACATGACTATGCTACTTGTAGATCTGGCTGCTAGCTGCCATGGATTTGCTATCATCTGCGAGAAAATGTCTTTGTCTTCTAGGTCTTAGATAATTTAAATACAAACTTTCCAGTTCATCCTGTCTGTAATTAAAACTCAGGCTCTTGTATTGCCTCTTCTGCCTTCCCTGTCTTTCACTATCTGTCACTCATTTATGGGGAGATGACTTAAGCTCCTTGCAAGGGTATATTTTTAGCAGAGCAGCTTATTTAATATGCAAACCAAGCACATAATCAAAGTGTGGTGGTTTTCTTTTCTTTTTTTTTTTTAAAGGGAAAGTCATCTCAAGGTTGACTTAAAGCCAAACAGCTTTATCTCACCGAAGTCTCAGTTAAGTGCTGCCGTGTGGAGCCCTATGTATAAGACAAGGCTGCTCTTTCCAGTGAGGTTCTGTTGATCTATGATCTAATCTAGGCTCTTTAAATAACCTTTTGAGTGTGTAACTAAGAACTCCTTTATCTGTTATTAATGTCTCGTTTTGTTATCACCGCAAGCAATTTAAATGTACTAGTCATGTTTGATGAATTCCTCTGCAGATTTCCTTCCCTCCCAAAAACATGTGAAGGTTGGTAGGGGAAATTTTTCCGTCTCTGTATTCCTTATGAGCTCAGTGGCACTCTTAACAACATTACCCTCACACACATAAAACACTGAAATGTCTGGACATGCGTTCAATGTGACTCACTCACACCTAGTGAACAAGTTCTCTCATTCAAGGACTACAGAAGTGTGAGTTTCTTGAATCACTGATTTTATTAGTACAAACATGTTGAACTTTACTAACATACCTTTTGACTTTATTGGCGTACCTTATTTTATATGTCAAAGACCTTGGTAGTTTTTTTGTTTTTGTTTTACCACAGTTAATTGAATTGAGCTCGCATTCAAGGGAAAAAAAAAAAAAACTAAATCATTAAAGGAATTTCTAATAATCTCTCTCATATTAGTGGTGGCTGACTTAAGGAGTTACCTGCTACATAACCTGGCTTTTTCTCATGGGGGTTCATTTATTCTTATCTAAAGCCAAATCTTACCACAACTCTGCACTTCAGTCTGAGCTGTGGGAAATGTCTCGAGTTTTCACATACTGTGAGGGAAACCCTGTGTCCTGCCTGAAACCTAAAGAAATACTCATTATGCATATTTGCATTGGCTTCTGTGTCACCCAGGAAAACTGTTCTTAAAGGAGAGCAAATAAAAGAAAATCTGCTGAGAAACAATTAGCTGCCTTGGGAACGGTATCTGCCAAGTCAGCTCATAACTCATGCATCTAGTTGCCACAGAATTTGATCAGCTCCAAAGCATATTACATCTGATTTATCCTGTTGCATCCCAGAACAGCTGAGCCTTTATTTATATATATATCACAAAGATCACATCTACCCTTTCTAAATTTTCCCAACCTAGGAAAGAAGTACGTTCCTTTTTCTTAGCGCTGCAATGACAAATATTTATCTCTGGGGTGAGATAAAATAATGCATATGCAAAAGTTAAAGTGAGGATTGTAGTTCTGTATTTGTTTAAATAAAAATACCTGATGAAGTATTTTATTCTGCCATTTAGCTGTCTTATCCATAATTGAATTAGATTTACAATCCTTCAGCAAATTTCACATTGGTGAGAATTTTCTGTGCTAGTTTGAAAGGCTTAAACAAGTTTTGACTTCTTTGTTAACAAGGAGGTACCTCTAGACAATTTCAGTCCAAGCACTCATTCCTGCCTCCAGCAAACTAGTGCAAAACCAGCTGAGTAGCTGGATCCTGATGCCTTATGCCAACTCAGTGACCAAAAACAGGTCTAAAGCCAGTTAAGGTAGAAGAACAGGGGTAAAACATGCAGAATGAATCAGAGATTTCATCTTACTGTGTTTTTATGTGGAGATAAATTAGGGCAATCCATTAGGAAATTGTCTATATGCTGTGATTCAACAATGTCTGTTTTTCCATTACTTACAGATTCGAGAATAGTCGCCACCTTTCATTTTGTTCACACTGACATATATGTCTATACAAACATCCTTATATGTGCATGCACATACCTATAAGAGAAAACAAATAATCCTGGAATCAAAAAAGAAATAATAATAAGTCTGACATTAATCAAGCAGAAAGTGCAGAGATTTGAAATTTTAAACCCTGTGCTAAAACCCTATGCACAGCTTTTGAATAGCGTACAATATTTTAAGAGACCTTACTGGCCCTTACTTTACAAACCTGTTTTATAATTGTAACATAAAGGTTCCTATCATAACTTATTTTCCCACCAAACTGATATGTCAAAATTTGGACAAGAACCCACTGAAACCATAAATTTCATCAATGAAAATTACTAACTCTGGTATTTCAAAAAAAAAAAAATAGCCCTGTAAAATCTGTCCTAATAATACATAATTATGGCTTAACACATAAGCACTAACTAGTAGAGAGTTACAGCATGCACTCCTGACAGAAGCCTTAGCAAAAGGTAAAAGACACAAGGATATAGTTAATTTCTCATGGTAGCCACCAGGAAACAGTGATTTCTGCACCAACGTGTCTTCTCTTCTCTATCTAAATCCATTTTATAATTGTTAGAGGACTCCTTCATTGTCCTCTTGCTTCCAGTAATGACTTTACTTTTATTTATTTATTTATTTATTTATTTATTCCTTGCTCTGTTAACAACCTTTGCAATGTGTAGGGTCTTGCTGAAAAAATATGCCTGGAGCCTTCATATAATTTGCATATCATTTTAAATACATTTACATGACATTTTAATCAAGGAAAATGCAAACACAGTTATAACTTTTTATTTATATAGTTCTTATAAGTCACTCAGCAAAACACACAGACAAAATATGACCTCAGGGCTGAAGAGAAAAAAGTATCAATGAGAAGACTGGTAGCATATCTTAGAAATCCATCTGATTCATGTCCTGCTTTACATACAGTTATTATAGTTTGAGGCTATTTAGGAGCTTGTAGTGTCTTGATTCAATCAGTTTTATGATAGAAAAAGTCTGTATCCCAAGTAGACACAAACTGGCTTATGCATAGAGCAGACATGAACCTCTTACTCAGTTCTGCATGTCATCTCGCAGGTGTCTACTGGGACAGAGATGCTCTAACTCATGAATGCTTGCAATGGACAAATCTCACGTGATCCCCACCCCTCAGATTTCAAAGTTTTGCTGAAAATACCACTGATGCTAACCTGACATGTATTGCATCTCCTACAAATGCCATGATCTGGTCAGCCTAGCTCTGTCCCACATTTCCTTGAAATATGCTGAAAAGGGAAAAGGGTTATAGTAATGAAGTTTGCCAGGAAAAAGCTGCTCTGCCCTGCCTCATACAAGCTAGCTTGTCAACTACTCATAAGTCTTTCCACCACCACAGCAAACTTCCATCCCCCCCTGAAAATATTTATGCCAGTGGCTGACTCATCTTGTGCTTCCCAACATGAGGAATGGTGTGATCTGCAGAGAGGTAAGTTATATGGGAACTCTGAAGAAAATGGCAAGCTTTGGAGAGGTGGAAGTGGAGTATGAATTCCAGAAAAAAAAAGAAAAAAAAAGAAAACAAAAGTCAGTTCCTCAAACATAATCAATGCCTCTCTATAATTATATAATTACAGATGAAGAAACAATATTGGAGGAATTTTGTAAAGTCATGCTTTAAGTAGTAATATAATGCCAAATTTGAAGTTTCCAGAAGAATATTAAAATCCTGAAATGAATACATTCCAATGAGTCCCACGTTCATACTAAAAGCCTCCATGAGAACCTGTGACAGAAACAAGACCTGGCTAGGCACCAGATTTTAACTTCATGATAACTGTTCATATCCCTCATCCAAAAAGATAAAGCTGAAAATTTCCACAGAATTAAAATTCTGAAACAACTTTCTCCAAAGTATTTTCCAAACATAGCATTATCCACAAGAAATACCTTCATCTGATTTCCTTCTCGGCCTCTGGAAGCCAGAGCAGCAGCTAACTGAAATTGGGAAGGTTTTTCTCAGCTTGAATGCTACTCACAAATAAAACTGAAGAAATCCTCATCTTCAGTATGTTTGTCCATCTTGAACAATGAATGAATCATCTTTTCTACTTGGAAAGAAAAAAAAAAAAAGCAAGTGTGAAATAGTGTAAAATAGTGTAATTACTGATGTCATGGCTAGGTACAACAATGATGCTTTAAATATGTAGCCTCCATAAATATTGTCCTGAATCTGACAAGCAATACTGAGGGATTTAATGAGGAATTGTAAAAAGTAAAAGTCTGTACATTTTTAAAAGTGATTCCTAAGTGAAAAGTACTTTTAAAGTATTATTATCATTATTATAGAAAATAGGAAAGGCCACAGTCTTATTAAACTAAAAGAACAGAAACTACAGGAAATATTTAAGAAAGAGAACCAAAAAACACTGTGATACTTTGAAAGGGAGTGCTTTTAAACTTCACTTCCTGTTCCACAGATGTTCTGTGCTTTTTTTGCCAGTTGTGCTTCCCAACATAAGGAGTGGTGCGATCTGCTGAGAGGTAAGTTATATGGGAACTCTGAAGAAAACGGCAAGCTTTGGAGAGGTGGAAGTGGAGTATGAATTCTAGGAAGAAAAAAAAAAAAAAGAAGAAAAAAAAGTCAGTTCCTCAAACATAATCAATGCCTCTCTATAATTATATAATTACAGATGAAGAAACAATATTGGAGGAATTTTGTAAAGTCCTGTGTTTGAGCATTGCTGGCCAACGACAAATTCTTATTACCCTAAACACCCAGTCAGCCTGACATTTCTATACCTCTCCCCTCACAGGAAAAAATATTCATCTACTTTGTTTCCAATGTTCAGTACTAATTCTGTATTTCACAGCATCCAGAAAAGTCAATATCCTAGGACAACAAGCCCCCTACCTTCTACAAGTTACAAACTACTTTTAGGTTAGCAAAACCTGAAAGAACCCAAGTACTTCTTTCAGAAACCAAACAAAATCATGTCATACTCTGGGATTTTTTTGCAGAAAATCATGCAACTGACTCATTAAAATAGCTTGCAAATAAAGGACATAAATGGTATTCCATGTACTGCTAAAATGGAATAAAAATTCATACAAGAGGTGATTCAATTCATCTCCAAATCACTGTTTGAAAACCAGTTAAAACCCATAGTTATGGCTGAGCTTTATAATCTCATATGAAAGAATTAGATAGGCTCAGTCCATTTCAGAAATGGCTATTTGTATCATGTTTATAAGCACCACTGCTGTTATCAGAACTTCGATATTGCCTACTGGTGTATTAAAAAAAATGCATGGACAGAATAACATTGCCAGCACCCACAACTTTATCAAAATTTTCACTGTATTGAGTGTTTTCCTTAAAAATCAGTTGCAAAGGTCATGTGACTATCTGAAGGTCAAATTTCAAAATAATTTCTTACCTCAGTTTTTAAGAGACCCTTGAAAGCATAAAGCAGCTGAACCCCATCAAAGGTACAGAAACCACCAAATAAAATGTAATGCTATAAAACATATTGTTTAAAAAGTATCTCAAAGGCAAAGCCAATCTCATGTTTGTTATTAATACCATATCACTGTAGGTCAAACTTAAGGACAATACAGCACTTTAAACTGTGAAAGGTCACACTGCTCTTCATACCTGTACTTACCAGGTTTATTTATATTTAATGCCAGCTTGACTGTAACTTATAAAGACATCTATATTTTTTCCAAATAAAAACATGGATGTAATTTTAAGAAGTATATCGAACAGAAGAAAACTAGGACTGTGTTCATCTTTGGGATTTATAACAACAGTTTGATATTAATAGCTGCTCTCAATTAGTTCTTCTTCTAGTCTGTACTCATGTCCAGGATTGCCCTGGCCCAGGTGCAGCACACTGCATCAACCATCCTTTCCTCCTCTTGAGTGGAAAGGTAAACCTTCAGGATTTAACAAAATAAATTAATTAATGCACATATAGCTCAAGAGCTGAGGCCACTGTCACTATGAGTTAAGTGTCAGGAACTATCCAAAAGTCATTGCACAGTCACTTGTCCCAAAACATGGCATTAATTCAGAGTGCCTCAAACAAAAAATTCAATAACAATCAGACAGAACACAAAGACTGGATCTTTTTCTTGTCTTTTACCTGCTCAATTGTGAAGTGACAATTTGTGATGTTTCTGAACAAGTAATATTTTTATTCTGCAGTTTTTCTGTACTTATTAAGTTAATCATTTGGGGATTTTTCCTTAAGTTCCCCTTGTTTTGGGGGGTGGGGGTGCAAGTATTCTGATACCAGAGTGCAGTTCTCATCCTTTAATGTTGCTTTGATCTAAGAATTACTCTGGAGAAATGTTACAAAAAAAAAAAAATCCTGTTTCTGTAACATGGTCCAATTCCTTTCAAGATCTCCAATCTTCAACCATGGGCTATGTCACAGTTTATAATACAGCTCAAGTCAAGCATGATGAAATAGAGAGAATAAAAAGTAAAATATGTTGACTACAAAGCCTAAAATATATTAATTTATTTTGCTGTCTATATCTAGTTGAAATATGCATATTTTTTTTCATTTTTCAGTTTGATCATATTGCCATGTTTTCCTTCATATGCTTAAAAAATAAAATTAATCTCAGGAAGTTTATGCTGTCAAATATCTTGAAATATATGTATATATGCACACAGATAAAGTTCTTAATGTGGAATTACAGAAAGAAAAAAAACAAGCACACCTAAGGCCCATTTTTAATTATTTTTGGCCTTCATATTTTTTTCCTGAGCTTTGTCAAGAAACAGAAAATATATCACCAATAATATTTTAAAGTCATCACTTACTGTTCCATCATACATCACCAGACATTTCAGTCTCCAGACCTTTCAGCAGTTATACAGCTGTTATTTATGGTGCTAGCTAATAGTTTTATAGGCTGATTATCAGGAAAGAAATAGCAGTTATACTTTTATTCCGGCTTTCTGTCTCTTCATAAATGAAAGTAGAATAAACCCAGTACAAATAAGCAAGAAAATATTGCCCCGCCTTTGCTTAGTTTGGATCACTTTCCTTTCACATTCTCTTCTGTGGACTCCCACTGAAAACATGTCTCTAAATAGCATCTGTAAAGCCTAAACTGATGGGTTACTTGTGGCCTTGCGCTTCCTGTTTTAAACTTCTATTATGTTAACCAACAAAATATTCTTTCTATATTTAGGTACTGGTGTAAGGTCTAATAAAGCTACAGAACACTGAGATAGGAATCAATTATCTCTTGCTTAGCAGCTCTCTAGTATCAAATGATTATGCATGTACACCACTAAAAAAGACACAGTACAACATTAAGTGAATTTCAATAGTAAAAAGATGGCATGTCCTCTATCTCTCCATCAAACAAAAATATACCGTACCTATTACATAAAACCCCTAACAGTAAAATATAATTATTCCAATTTAACAAAACACATACACTGGCATGGCATTTCAACATCAGCAGACAATCATCAACATGTAGGCCAAGTTAACATCTGAGAAATAGAAGTAGAAACTGTTTAAAAGAAATGGTCTATTACTAGAAAAACAAACACATATGTGCCACCAAATCACATAAAAAGAAAAAGAACAAATTGCCATGCTCATAGTCATAGGGTATAGAAGTAAAGTGGAAGATAAGAGATTGGTAATAATTAAGAACTGAAACAATCTTATGGTAAAAATTCACTGTAGAAAGATAGCTTCACTCCTTAGAAAATGCTTCCACATTGCAAGTATCTAGTTGACTTTTTTCCCTCCTTGTTATAAAGGATGAAAGACCACAGTATCTGTTGTACTACACAATTGGTCTGTTCATAACACTGAAAAGTTGGGCTCTTAAAGGTGAAAGTATGCAAGAGGCTTTTCTCTCATTACTTATTTCTGCAGGTCTGTAAAACTGAAAGGATTAAAACTCAAGATCCATTGACTACAAGCCTAGGGAAAAGGCTGGAATGGTGTATTTAATACCCAGCTTCTTTTTAAAGAGAAAGTCACAAAGACTTATTCTGCCTGCAGAAATAAGAAATAAGAGTATCTGGCTGGAAGATGATCTCCAAAACGTGGAGGACAAATCTTAATATAATCAACTTTTTGGAGGATTTCTATTCCCATGGTGAGAGAACAGCAGAGGTGTTAATTGTGAACTACAGTTCAATACAAAGGCCCCACAGAGCACTTGGTACTTTTGTTTCACATGAAAGGCCCATTTTTCTGCAGCTAAAAATTCAATCTCTAGCCCCTCTGCCCCACTCAGAATTCATAGTTATGCCTAATCTGCTGCTTTGCTGGCTCACTTACAGGCCCTGTTGGCAGGTAGTGAATGCAAAATTATTTTAATGGGGAACCCCTGGGACTGAGAGCAAAAGTTGTGAGCATTTACAATTTTACAACGACATACGGCCAGCTGTTAGAGGAAATAGGCCCCCATTGCTGGTGCTCACTAGAATGAGACCATTTGCATGGACATTTTCAAGTCAGCAGTCTGCTAAAGGAGGAAACTAGAACATCCAAACAAACAACAGGACTGGCCTGGACAGGGAAACATCATCAGGGCATATGGTATTTATTAAACCCATTGCTGGGCACAATGAGAGCTGCATCCCCAAGTTGAGGGCCACAAGCCATTGAGGCCACAAGCAAATTGAGGGTCAATATAGCTTGAAGGCCCAGATGGAAAGGTAAACATAAAATGGGCTCAGAATAGTAGCAAGAAAAGCAAAGAAACTGATTTGACATGTTGGACAATTCATACAAACTCAAATCTAAGTTGGATCTGGCTCAGAGCACATTTTGGGCAACATGATCAGACAATAATTCCCATCTTTTCTGTTACATACTGTCTCCTGAACAATAGCTCTAAGCAGTGAAAAATTGTGCCAAGTTCAGTGAAAATGGACTTAATTCATTTCCCACTGAAATCAATAGAAATCTTTCCTTGTCTCCAGAGGAAGCTAGATTAAGCCATCTATTAGCAAGTGTATCTGCTCATAACAACACTGTTACAGAACAATTAGAAAAAAATATGTAAGTAACTGGAGAACAAACCAAAGAATAAGCACTGAAGTTAAGAAATATATATATATTTTTAAACATGTGTCATTCCCCCTTTGATACATAAGTCAGTCATGAAGTCCTAATTCACATTCATTTCTTGAACTTACCAATGGTTCCCTGGGTACCTGTTTATCTTGCTTTCCTCTACTTTGTTCTTCTCCACGGAATTACTCTCTCAACTGTTTCATGTAACACAACCATTATTTTCAATCCAATGCCTCCTAAAACATCCACAAACAGCAGTTGAAAAGAAAAACATCTGTCTTTGAAATCTCGTATTTATTTGGGTGTGGGGTTTCCTAAAGCAGAGCAGTGGTTTATTGGGCTGAACTATCCAGATTTCCTCTGAAAATCTCACTTCTAAGTCAAGGACAGTGTCTCTACAAAGACACTATCTAGGCCTCAGTGAATGCACAGTTAGGGGCTCTCTGCTCAGTGTCATGGTATAACGTGCCTGCACAGTTATCCTGAGCAAGGGCCAAAGCCTCTTTCATATTCAGGAATTAAAGAAATCTAGGAGACACAGGGTTCGACTGCACTGGGGTAGGGAAGAGGAATAATATTCACCAGGTGGGCAGCAGATGGCAGAAAGGGGCACTGGCAGCTCAGTGGTAAAAGTAGCTATTAGTGCCATCATCGTCCTTGGAAGTATTGAAGACCCAGATGGATAAAGCCCTGAGTAATCAGGTCTGATATCATAGCTGACCCTGCTTTGAGCAGAGGGTTGGATGAGAGAGCTCCTGAGGTCCCTTCCAATCTGAATTGTTCTATGATCCTCACTGCCTCAACTTCTTAATCTGTCTGCCAGCTGAGAAAAATCACAGGCATTTATGTAAAACAAAGGCTGTACCTCTAGTGGAATTGAGAAATCCATACATCCCTTCCACAAGACAGAACCACGATACCTATGCCATTCCTGACAGATCTGTATTTTATGTTCCTAAAGATTTCCTCTGCAGAGTAATGGAGACTCAACAGCCTCTGATGATAATTTATTCTGGTACACCACTATCCTTAGGAGAGGTTATTCTAACTCAGTAACTAAATCCCTTTTTCTCCAATGTAAATCTATAATTTCTTGTCCCAGGTGATAGATATGGAATGCAGGTTATTCCCTCCCTTGTTATAGCATCTTGTTCTGCATTTATAAATGATAATCAATCTTCTCTTATCTGAACAATCCCAGTTTACTGAAAGTTTCTGTGTTTCAAGTCACTAAACATTCTCTTTGCCCTCCTCTGCACTCTCTCCAGTTGTTCCATATCCTTCACAAGATGCAGCAGCCAGAATTGGACACTGTATGCTCAGCTGAGACTGTGCTGAATATGAGATAAGAAGATATAACAGAAAGGCTGTGCTACACATTACAGTAATGTGTGCTTTATTCACAGCAGCACGAGATACATGGCTTGAGCCCAACTCATAATCAGCTATAACTCCAAGCTAAATGTTTTCCCTTAGAATTGGTAATACCCATATTCCAACACCCAGTACTGAAGCAGCTGATAAATTCTCCCTAAACGTTGAACTTCTACCTCTCCTTTCTGGACAATATTTTGACTTATCCAAGTCACATCTTCAACTCTCCAGAATATCTTGACTTCTAATTTAAACATAATAAGCTTGCAAGTTCTTCATAAGCCTAGCACTTCTTCTATTCCACCACCTGACTCATTAATGAAAATATTGACCAGCACTACAGAGTTGTATATGAGGAAGCTGCTATTTCCTGAACTTTTCTCTTAGCCTCCTTCCTCATTTTAAAATCCATTTCCTTCCTCCCTCCCTAGGGCATCCACAGAGAACAGGCAAAGAAGGAGAGGAGAAGAAAGAGGCTTTCAGCCATCCCAGCAGTCAGACATGTAATTTGGTGGTAGTAAAGGCCACAGGCAGCAGCAAGAAGATACTAGGATGAAGAACTGCAATTCAAAAGCACAACTTTGTACACAGATTTGCAACTCTGTATAAGGCAGCTGATGCCATGACTTGTTTGCCATTTTCCTACAGTTTTAAAAGTGTAGCATTTATACGTCTAAAGGGTCCTGGACAAAAAGCAAGCTCTGCCTGTGATCATGATGCATGCTGTCTCTTACGGTTCAGAGTAAGACAGTAGAAACAGCAGTATCTGATATTCCTACATCACCTGTAAAAGCCTTCTGGCTGAGCTCAGCCCATTCTAATGGCACGCATCAGTCTATAGTGTCTTAGCACTGTTTGAACTTTGTAACTCTTTTCAAATATTCTCCTTGTATGTTCAAACCCGGAAACTTTCAGCTTAATGGCTTAATTGCGCACTCGGATAATGTAAATACAATACTTTGGCTGCTGTTAAAAAAAAAAAAAAATCCAATTTTGTCTGCTGGCAGAGTATCTAAGTGAGAAGCAATTTGCAGTGAAGAAAATTCTGCCTTATTCCGAATGGAGCCAGAAATCTTGATAAGTTTTATTTGAGTGCTTCCCATTTTGTGGTATTGCCAAACTCTGTCGTCCCCTTCCTAATTGGTAATCTCCCTTTTAAAACAATACCATAATCAAAGGCAATGCCTATATTTTTAATACATCATTAAACAATACGGGCATATTCATGGTGACTCCTACGACAATCAAAAATGAGAGACCTACTCTATATCTAATAGAAGTCAGAATGGGGAATCTGCTGTTTAGAACAGACAGAGTACACAGCTGGAAATCTCACAGCTCAAGTTTTAGATGCATTTGACCTTGGAACTAGTCAGTAGCACACAGTGAAACAGAGTCTCTAATAAAAATAATAATTTTAAAAAATCAGAGTGCTCCTTCTCTATTAGGTTATTCCAGTTTTACGTTAGTGTAGTTGCATCAATTTATGGTCCAGCTACCCTGTTCTAACATTGAAAAAAGAGAGGATCACATGGACCACCAGAAACTTTCAACAAAAGGTTTAACTACATTTTCAAGTCTAATGTCAATATCTATCCAAGAGAGCAGAAAAGCCTCTCTTTTCCATCCTATTTCACTACTCAGAAAGAAATACAATTCTTTTTCCTCACCAGAAACTGAGTTTGTTCTCCTCACCCCAGTCAGGATTGACCTATTTAGGTAATCCCTGAAGTATATAACACTATTGCTATGTGCATTGTTTTCTTCCACAAGAATCTCTTCATGTTCCTGACATGTATCACGTGCAGCCGCAAAATATCAGAGGGGGAAATGTAGAGATGCAGAGAAAAATTACACTTAGGATATAATTATAAAAGTACTCAAGATTAGAGAGGGAAAAAAGAAAGAAAAAAAACAGTATTTCTTAAAAATAATTTCAGAAACAGAAAGGAGGAAGATTTCTTGGTTTCCAGACCAGGGAAGCATTTTCCACTTAGTTTAAAAGAGTATTGCAGGCTTGTCCTGGCACCTAGTAGTAGCTACACAGGGAAAACACCTCAAGACACCTCCTCCCCTTTCACAATAACTTTTTCACAGCAGTGTTAGCATAAAATAATGACAATCTTGCATCCCTGATGCTGGCTTTTACCCATTGTACCAGACCATTATAAGAATTTGGCAGCCATCCAACAAACCAAAACTGAAAATGTTTTAGCTAAAAATAAGGTTTTTTTGCCAGTTTCTTTACAAGCCAAATCAATTCTACAGTTAAGTTCACCACTTTCTTGTGCAAGATCTTGAGCTAGAATAGCACAGTTGTTAACACATGCGTGAAGACTATGCAGATTGTATTATTAGCCAACCTCTAGCTCTAGTCTCAGATTCCCAAAAGACACATTAGTATGTTTTGAGCAGTAGGTTTGGGAGGAGGATTCCGTCACTGAATTCAAACCCAGTCTCACTCACACTAGCTGCACACCAGTATGCTGCTCTCAGTTTTCATCCCTGTAAGGGAAAAATCAAGACCAACGAATTAATGAAATGTCGGGTGAAGAATCAGCTAAACATGTCAAAATGCCACAAAAATATTGTTCCCAGAAGACAGAGAATCAAGAGTTCACCAGAAATGGCATATGGCTGGTGATCATTATTTTAAAAAAAAAAAAAAAAAAAAAAAGCCTTCTTGCTCCCCCCCCCAGTTCAGTTGGAATTTTGTCTGCTCCTTTCCCGACTACCACTGTAAGATGATAAATTATTTTACAAAAGACTACAAAACATATATAGCAATGTCTCTAGTTCAAGCTTATTTACAGCATTTTCAAAGATGTGGACAATTTATAAAAATCTGATATAGCTGAACCTCAATATCATCAAATCATAAAAAGTAACAGCAATTGACTCTTAACCATCCAGGTAAAATCCAAATCTCACCTCTTTTGAAATGTCATTCTGCTATCGTCTTTTTCTTCATTAACTTTTCTTTCCACATCATGTCTTTCATTATCAATTCTATTCAGTGAACATAGTTCTGCAATTAATTTTGCAGTGTTTTTATTCATTTTTCCCCATCCCATAAACATGTATCTTACAGGATGACACACTATATAAGCTTAACAGGGTTAACAGATGCCAGAAGCATACAGCACAGGCATGGAATCCAAATACCTACCCAAGCGTTATATCATTAATAAAAGTTAAAAAAAAAAAAAAAAAAAAGTAGCATTCTTTCTGTATAACCTTATTACTCAGTAGAGCAAATACAGAATGAAGCAAGATGAATTTTAATCTGCAATAGACATGCTCTCTTCTGGATTAAGTCCTTGTACTAAGAAATCAAAACATATTTGAAGTGGATAATCAGACTCTTATAAGATGACAAAAATTCAAAGGTCAGTTTCACATTGGTGTAAATCAGCTGAATTGTATTTCATACCATAACATTTACCTGCATCAGTGAAGGACCTACAGACACTGAGAGAACAGCCTGGCAGATAAGACCCTACTCTAGGAACAAGGATCTCAGTTCACTTCCCAACTATGCCGCCATTTTCCTGCATGAACTTTAAGTGCAAATCCCTCCATTCTGAACATCTATTTCTACTCTACGAAATGGAAACAAAACTTTTTTGGACAGTGTATTCAAATTGTAAGTCACTTGAGGCAAGATAAACAGTCACTCTTGTGATCATAGTATAAACATAATATTCATCCATTTTTTCACTAACTACTGATCTGGTCTCTGTAAGGTAGTCCAAAAGACTCATATTTTCACACTGTGATTCTGTCATGTGCAAAGGCATTTCTAATAAACCTGACCAAAAAACTTTCCCAAGTTATTTCCCAAACTACTAACCTCTAAACTGCAAAAGACTACATAATCACAGCATGGAAGTGGTGACATTTCTGTTTTTCCAGTGTTTCCTTGTCAAGTAGCGCCTCAAGCAGTTACTAACACTACCATCCTAAAGACTACATTAAACACCCATTCAGTAGATACAGCCCATTACCTTGTGATGTCTGTTAAATCTCCACCATCGTCCTAACAGTTCCACCTAACATCCAAGTTCCCTCCAAGACCCTTCACAACTTAGTTACTTCTTGCCTCTGTTCATATTCTTGAGATTAATTCAAGTGGCTTTTTTGAATACCTGATTTCTTTTTAGCACCAAGATTTCAACAAGAGATGTAGCCCCAAGGCATAATTTAAAGTTCATAGCGGTGCAGTCAACACACTGGAGGGAAGGGTTGCCACCCAGAGGGACCTTGACAGGCTCAAGGGGAGGGCCAGCGTGAACCTCATGAAGTTCAACAAGGTCAAATGTAAGGTCCTGCATCTGGGTCTAGGTAATCCCAAACGTGAATACAAGCTGGGCAACTAGTGGATAGAGAGCAGCTCTGTGGAGCAGAACTTGAGGGTACAAGTGGATGCAAAATTTGACGTGACCAGCAATGTGTTTTTGCAGCACAGAAAGCCAACCATACCCTGGGCTGCATCAAAAGAAGCGTAGCTACAAGGTTGAGGGAGGTGATTCTCCCCCTCTGCTCTGGTCTCACAAGACCCTACGTGAAGTATTGCACTCAGCTCTAGGGCCCACAGCATAAAAAAAGACATGGACCTGTTGGGGCAAGTCCAGAAGAGAGCCACAAGGACAAATAGGGGGTGGGAGCACCTATCCTATGAAGAAAGGCTGAGAAAGTTGGGGTAGTTCAGCCTGGAGAAGAAAAGGCTCCATGAAGACCTTAGAGCAGCCTTCCAGTATCTAAAGGGGGCCTACACAAAAGCTGTGAAGGGACTCTTTTGCAGAGTGTGTTATCTAACAGGACAAGGAGTAATGGTTTTAAACTAAAAAAGGGTAGGTTTAGGTTAGATATAAGGAAGAAATTCTTCACAACAAGGGCAGTGAAACAGAGGAACAGGCTGCCAAGAGAAGTTATGGATGTCCCATCCCTGGAACTGCTTGGATGGGGCTTTGGGCAACCTGATCTAGTGAAAAGTGTGATGTCTCTAGGGAGACTAGATGGTCTTTGAGGTCCCTTCCAATCTAAACCATTCTATGATTCTCTCAAAATTCATTAGGCCAAAATAATATTCACTCTGAACCCTGACATTTTCTTGCCACTATCTCCTATTAGTGTCTGTCATTTTCAACTTTCATGGGAACTGCTACCACAAAAATGGAGAGTGCAAATACTCTCACAAGCAGTGGAGAAGGAACTACTATGCCAAAATAAAACACTGCAACATAGCCTGTAAAGAGGAAGGTAAGTGAATTCATTTCAGGTTGCTCATAAGGCCCAAGAAACCAGTTTTATTCAGTTTGAGATGGGGAAAATACACTTTAAAATATATCGGTTATTCTCAATAAGGAAGCATTCAGAAAGGCATTTATGTGAAATAGCTTGCGCTGCTGATCTGGTACTACAAGTATTAACAAAATTATATCCATGTCCAAATTCAGGCACTTTGAACTAGACAAATAAGCAAATTAGACAAAGATCCGACAAAAACAAGTTCATGTGAATGAATACACGTGCAATCAGATTGCATAAGTACGACAGCAGAGAAAGGAATATCAGGTTTCCTGAAAGACAGTAAACCTAAGTCATATCTTCCTCAAGTGGTAAGAAAAAGATTAGGAAATTTTGAACACTGGGCCCATATGCCCAGTACTTTTACTTATAATAGTGCCAGGAAGAAATCTTAATGTCAAATTTACAGGAACTCTACTACTACTTTACTACTACTACTACTACTATCTTACTTTTTGTCATTCTTTCTCCCTTAGCCTAAGAGAACAAAGCCACCGTACAAAAACATTCACACTACTGAATTAGAAAAGATTGTCAGGCAGTCTTCGGGGGGGGGGGGGGGGTTGGAGGCAACAAAACAAACAAACAAAAAACCCACCAATATCAAAAATGATCTACTTGGAGCAGATTGTTAAAAATCAGCTCACCTGAACTTGTTCACACTGAACTAAATAATTTTATGCAGGCAAGTAATTTGCAGAGAAAGATGCCTAAAATATTTGCACAGAGAAAGGAGTTAAAAATCTGTTAAATTACCTGCAGTGAAGTGCTCCCCAATTTCACCACTGCAGTATGTTCTACTATTTCAGCAGGAGAAAATAATTAGATTTCCAAAGTAATTCATACATACCTCAATAACCTTGTACTAATCTGCAAGGTCTGGAAATCAAGCTGAGATCTCACAACAGGACCAGTATAAATAGGGAAAATATTTAATGGCTTCAATGATTAGCCATACCATTAGGGATAAATGGATGGTGCAACTTTATGAATTTACTTCAAGTTGTGCATATTTGGTATATTATGTAATATACCAAATATCTATAGGACAATAAGGCATACTTGCCATTCTCTCATTCCTTTTAAAAGAGTTAAATCAATTTTCCAAATGTCTTGGCTAAAGTTATCCACAAAGTATTATTGACAATGCTGTTTTTGAGTAAGGATTCGAGATTGCAAGGAGGTGGAGCATAAGATTTGACTCATCCTTCCAGATGTACCTGGAGATGACAGTGATTTATACTTCTGCAGAATAATCTGGCCCAATGAGGTGACATAAATCAAATATTTTATTGTTGCTCTTATAGAAGTAATAACAAAAACAACTCACAGGACCCTAGCGTATGCTCCTAAGGATAATGCAACCAGGTAAAGCTGTAGGGGAATACAGCCTGTACATAGAAGAAAACATGTACAATTAAACCCAGGGAATTAAACCATTTGTAAAGATTTTTTTTTTTTTTTTTAAGAAAAAAAGAAAAAAATGCATTCAGTTAACAAAATGAAGGCGGGGGGTTGGACTAGCTGATCTTCAGAGGTCTCTTCCAACCCCTCCCATTCTGTGATTCTGTGAAAATTAACCTCATTTTTCCTTATAGAACAATCAACCAAAAAGCTATATTTCTTTTTCTCCTCAGCTTGGCAGAGTTTAAACACTTCACTCCAGCTTTCCAGAGCTTAGTCTATCTATTTCATTAACAATATTTCAAAGCCAGCCCATTCAGACCTTTTTGGAAAGTCTTTTTGGAAAATGAAAGCAGCAAAGGACTAAGCCAGAAAAAAAAAAAAAAAAAAAAAACACTGTTGTCCTACTTTTACATAATAGCACGAGAGCAGAATAGCAAGATTAATTTGTGCTGCCTGTCTGAAGGGCCAGGAACCTTATTACGAGGCCTTCAGGCATGCATCCTTCTCCCCTGCTTTAGGGTACTGCACAAGAGGTACCACAGCCATCCTTCCCCCCCTGCTTACACAAAGAGGAGGAAGAGGCCTTACCTTTCCCCAAGGTGGACATGCTGAAAAATAATCCTAAGTAAAAGATGTAATAAATAAATAAATAATAATACAATAATCCTCACTAAATTCTTGTTTCAACTATTAGGAGTCAGGCCCATCTTTTTTTTTTTCCATCACTTAGATAAAATCATTGTATAAATTCTAGTCAAAGTCACAAATCATTTCAAAATGATTGAAATTACATTTCTTGGGGAATTATTTGCTGGAGAAAAAATAATTTAAAGAAAGATTAGATCTCCTCAGGAAAGAATGGCTCTGCATTCTCTTCCTGAATTTATCACTAGCTTGTTTATTGTTTAACTTGCTTAGTTAAGTTATTGAAATTCTCTCTGCTTGACTTCTCTTATTGTTGTGGATAGTGATATAGATGTGGATAGTGATGCTGTCTATTTGTTAGGATGCCACAAAGCTGCATCACTAATATCAAAGGTCTTTGAGATTTGTGTATGGCAGACATAGTGGACATGCAAAAAATAAGATTTCATACTAAGCAGCAAAAATGTGTTTTACTCATTTGAATATAAGACAGGTGGAATTATCAAATGCAAAGACATATCTAACTCCAGGAAATAGAAATTAAGAAAATCTAAAGCACTCTGAAGAGAATTATAATATTGCTGAATTTAGTAATCATTCGTGAATTCAATGACAAAATTTTGCTGCTGTCCAAAATCATCATTCCATTAAATGTTTAACTCCTTACTGTAGAGATTTAAAATGCATATTTTATGATATGTTAACTTCTGGTGACAAAAAGCTGTAATCTTATTTTAAGTTGTTCCAAATGTACATTTAATTTAGATTTAATTAGAAATATGAATGATGAGTAATTATTACCCAGTTTGTTGGCAGAGGCCCCATCCAGCAGCTCTACCATCAGGGCATGCAAAAACCTTGAGTGAGGAACTTCTCATAAGGAACTATGACATTGTGCACAGCTCTCTGAGTAGCCTCTAAAAAGTCAGGCTACAAACATTGATGCTTCTTTATCTTTAATTAATCACCAGTAGGTCACATTTTTTCCCCAAGGTTAACTCACTCATTCTTCTGGGATAGTTCCCTTGATTAACCATATTTCTCATGGAAAGCCATGAGTAGCAGCCTGACTTCCATTTCTAAAGGCACTATCTAGACTCTCTCTGTAAATGACAATCTGGGAAGGCAGCAGGAATGGAGGAGGGCTCTCACATCAGCAGCACAGTTGAGCTGATGCAGGTGGTCATAACTTATTGCAGATGGAAGTATAAATTGGTAAGAACTCTCGCAGGGCCAAAGCATTAAGTATGTACGTACTATACCACATGCATGAGTTTGAAACCTCAATGACTTTCCCAGGAGAAGTACGGGGGAACTGAACGGTGGAGTTTTTTTCTTTCATCTGGAGGAAAAGGTCCCAAAGGAAAAGAGTGATGAGATGTTTGTTTATCATTCTTAAATGAGCTGCTAGAAAAGAAAAGAAATGTTGAAATATTTTCATCTGAAGCAGAGGAAAGATGGGGTCTTCTGTTTTTACTACTTAACAAGCCAATAGCATGAAAACACAGTAATGGATCTTCACCATACACCAAGACAAGGTATGTGTTGCAGGAAAAGGAAATGAGGTTTATGTTCAATTCTCTTGCCCACAGTTTAAAAGAGGGAGAGACACTCAAAGAACCCACCAACTCTAAGTTAAAAGGCCATCTATTACATTGCAACTGTGCACTTCTGCTTCAAATGTAGCAAACTGCATGAGTTTGGTACCCTAAACTCAAAAAAAGAAACTACCCATGGCTCCAAAGGGGAAAAAGAAGTTAGACTTTGAACACATGTACATCCTAGTGTGGCTCTGTGAGTCTCTACAGATGCCTTCAATCCCCAAAATTCTAAATAGTGAAGATGCTGTTAGGCTGGAAGCAGAGAGATTTTACCCAGTTGTTTCCAATTTAAGGATGTAGCAATCCCCTGAGAAAGATCACTGAATCATTCATTCAGATTCCCCTTGTACCCTCTAGATTTATCTTGCTTCTCAAATCATGTAAAGTTCTCCAAACATTGTCCCCAGTGCACAAGGATTAAATCTGTTTTTCTAGGCTAGGGAGCCTCTGTAACATTGCTGAAGTAAGGCTTGGATTCCATGGAATAGTAGTGCTAGTGTATTCTACAGTTAACAAATATATCGGTATTTAATCCACCAAACATCATAAACACTAGTGCAAACATTTTAATAAGCTACTGTGTAGTCATTAAATATTGAAATCTCTTCTTAATTAAGTGCTTTGTTTAACATAAAAATCCTCATTCTCAATGCAAGATTTAGCCCTGTTCCAACACAAGGGCAACAGCATGACATGATGTGTTAGACCATCTGTGTTTACAATCACTGGCTTTCCTAATGTATACATGAAAATGAGGTCAAGCCTAAAACAGGTTGCTTTATTTAGTTAGAAGATAACTCAGACTGTTACTAGACGTCAAAATCCATGGTTTTTCATAGATCTGACCAACTAAATACAACTTTCTATAGAAATGAACTGCTCTGTTGAAATAACACTTCTGAAAGTTTTCCACATTTCTTTGAAAAAGATGCAGTGCTGCAGAATGACATAAATTTATCCAGTTTACTATTACAAGTACTCGTGACAATGTGTATGCTGACAATCAGAGGAAAACACAGCAATCATTTTTAAAGATTTTATAAAATCTAAACCAAGTTGTGCACTGACTCTTTTTTTTCTATTAAGTTTGTATCTTCAAACAGAATTTAGGTGATATGTGATTTCACTTTAAAATTACATCTTCCAGACCCATCCAACGTTTAAACATACTTTTACTATTTCTCAACTCCACAAGGATAATTACTGGCAGATTAACAGAAGATGATATTCAGCTACGCAGTCGTTACCAAACAGAATTATACTATCAATAGTCTCACATTGCATTAATAAATATATTGCTATAGAAAGAGGACAAACCTGTGGATGAGAAAGAGGCTTGGCATGGGAAGAAATGGAAGAGAAAGCACATCACAGCACAATGGAGAAGTTTGTGCTAATATCTACAGCAAAATAAAGCCACTCCTTGTGAAAACTGCAGCCACAACTACCACCAGCCTGTGTAAATTCACATATAAGGCAGAAGGTCTCTGTTTGCCTGGAGTTAATGTATCCTGACACACACAAAAAAAAAATTGTACAATCTGAGAAATCACTTGCTGAAAGTATACATATGTTGTATACCTCTACAGCACTATACCTTAGGGCAATACCTTTTCCCAAGAATAACAAATGAAATTCAGAAGGTAATTTTAAGAGCTTACAAGATAACTCATCCACGTGCTGTCTGGGAGTTACATTTCATCCTGGACAGATATGCCCAGCATTAGGCACAAGGTTTATTAAATTCAACACATGAATATGTGGAAGCAGGCTACTATATCTCAAGCAGGGTACTATTTCCCATAATGTTTGGTGGTTGTCTAAAATCATCAGTGCCAGTAAACATGATAATTTAGCATTCTTTTAGAAAAACAGTCATGTCCAGCTTTCAGAGTTTCAAAAGAAAATTTTAAAAATATATAAGCTTTACTAGCTTGTATAGCCAGATGGCAAATAATATTTAAAGAAAGTAACTGAAATGTATTTATAATCTCAATTATATTTGTTTTGAATTTTTATCACTAGGGTTGCCAAAGCCCTAACTTTATAAACATATGAGAGGTTGGGATACCCAGGGTGGTGAAGAATTGTCTACAATGACTCTTAGAATTATCATGGGTAACTACTGCATTGAATCAAGGTAGAAACATTTAGAAAAATAATGCCAGTGTGTGGAAGAAAATGTGGAAGATTGCAGACATCATTCTCAGTCACCATTTTTCTTTTCTTCCTATGCCTTTGATCTAGAGAGCAGCAATAAAAGAGATATGAGCAATAAAAGAAAAATCGTATTAAAAAAAAAGAGGCATCAGAGGCTTATTAAACAGAGTCAGTTGCAGGGATTGCAGGAGAATACACAAACCAAAACCAAAAAAAAAAAAAAAATGCAGTTTTAGATTTTGAATCATGACTTTTTTAATTTTATTTTTGAAGAATTTCAGGGCTAGTTTTTTTAAGAATAAATACAACAAAAATTTCTAAACTCTTTGACCACCTATAGGCATTGCTGTAAAATCTACCTCAATATGATTTAATACTGCAAAAAAAAAAAAAAAGACTTCCTCCAAATAGTTTCTAACAAATCAGCTATTTGATTTACATTAGTCATTATAAAAAATTCTTTTTGCATTGCTTTATGTTTGACTTCTGAGAGTGAAGAATCGATAAGCACTTGACTACAGATCCTCAAAGTATTGTTTTAGAGTGATCAGGCATGGTTGACGTTGCTTAACTAACAGCACAAAAGCTCAAAATACTCATTTATAGAAAAGATGCACTACAGATGGCAACCATTACCTTCCCAAATTCCCCCAGATTGCTTCTCCACGATGCTCCCACTCTGATCTGGAGGAAGTACAGTATATGAAAGGCAAGACGATTGTTCAGGCACTGCTTAGCTGGTAACATATTCTCTTTACACACTTACCAAAAAAAAAAAAAAAAAGGAAAAAAAGGATGTTAAAGTGAAGTAGGTTTTTTGATGAAAGAGCTGCAGAATATACAAAGTTCACCTCCCCTTACATAGGACAAATGCTATTTCTGTCACTGTTAAGCTAAGGTAGCCACAGCCCAAACACAGGAGAACTAAAACAGCTCAGGAATATTCTGTTTTCTTGTTTCAAAACTGATTTTTTTTTTTTTAATTTCAAATACCTTTCCTTTTTGAAATAAGAAAATTCCTTTATTAAATTTATAGCAGAGTTTCAAAATATTAAGCCATCTATTTCAACATTTTCCTCTGCATTTTTTTCGCCTCACTTTATACCATTTCTAAATTTGAAGTAAAAAGTCAGCTGAAATCAATTTTTTAATAACGATCCCAAGCAAGTTTGCATTGTTTCTTTTGATTGCATCTTCATATATTTTTATACAATTTTTCTATCATGATAAAATTTTGACAAGCATCAATATCTTTTGACAAGCTGGTGTCTTTAAAAAGAGAAAATAGCAGAAAATATCCCCCTAGAACTCATCAGGCATGCTTTGGGTAAATATATGTATATATATATACACACACATATAGTTTATTTAAAGGATTTTATCCAACAACCTTGGCTATGCTTATTAGAAAAGACACTTTACAATACTTAAATCATTTATATGCAATACTCCTAGATTTGAAGGACCATATAATCTGCAAATATAAAGAGAAAGATCTTCCTAATACCCGTGTGTATTCAAAGACGTAATTAACTTCCAAAAAAATCCCAAAAATCTTTCTTCTTTAGCTATTACTTCATATCACCCTCATTCCTTTACTGCCAAAGCTAAATATGCTATATATATTTTCGAATTTGGTTTCTGAAATCCTATTACCTGTGTTGTAAGAGGTCTGAAAAAGCCATCTTTGTCTATGTCTATGCCATCTTTCTCATCTATAAATGATTTATCCATTTAAATAAATAAATAAATGCAGGCATGCAAATTGGTAATAAACTGACTGCCATAAGCACTTATTTTTAGGACAGGATGCAGACATGCCTTAATAAGAATTGCACTCCTTAAAGACAAAACACAGAGCATGAACCTATCGCTAAAATAATTATTTTCTTAAATAGTAAAAGCACTAAAATTTCACTCGTCTGTTTGTTCATTTTCATATGCTACTGTTAATTACAATGGAACTTGGGTTACGTATTGTTTTCTGTTGGTTATGACCAGTCTGGGAATTCCCAAGGACTGCCTGAATAAAAATATTCAATTCAATATTCAAGTTATGTTCAGCAGAGTGTAAAGCACATCTACACATAGCTCTTATTTCTTTCTGAACTATCATAACCACAATAGAAGGAACAGTGGGAGCACAGCATTCATACACTAATAAATAGAAATCGAAGTAGGAACTGCTGAAATGAAATCAGGAATTAAGAGCCACTTGTTGTTATTCCCTGCACTCTATAGCATGACACAATTACATAATAGGCATAGTTAATTTCAGATGTCCCAGGTACAAGGTGGCTATCAAATCGTGTTCACACCAAGTACTAAATTATACTATGAGATGCCTCAATACTTTCAATGGCACTATTAGTTGAATAAATGCTGCATAATGCAAGCATTACTATTCAAACCTGGCCATAATTTCTAAAATGAAATGTGATCGCTTCAGGTACTTACTTGAAATAGCAAAAGCTACTATGGTTAGCTGTTAGTATTACCAATGCAAATGTTGAATGTATACATACAACTTCATTAAAAAAAGAAAAAAGTGCAGTATGAATTTTTCATTTATTTATTCTAAACTGTATTTAAAATTCTAATTCAAAAGCCCACCTCCCAATACTTAGGGAAGGCCATTTGGAGCTACCCCTTGGGACAAATAATTTGGAAAGTGGAGATCCACATCTGGAGTTTGAACTTTTATTTAGTAAAGTTAATATGAGTATTGTCACAAATTTCAAGGGCAGAAGAATCAACTCTTTATAATGCATTGTCACACAAGCATTCTTAAGGAAGGATTGCATTCTTCAGGACTGAAACTTTAGCTGCAGCAGCATGCTGCTCATGTCTGAGCTTTGAGATTGCTTTGTTAGTCCTCCCCTGAGAATTCGATGGATTTGGTTCAAGCACCATTGAATGTGATGCTGTATTAATTGCCCTGGAGGGTAGCAAGGCCTTTGAACTGTGGCTGTGAGTGATATTTTGCTACAAGACATGTGTCAGCACTTGGCTGGTTAACTCTAGGGCTGGGTTGTACAGCATGCTGAGACCAAGTATCTGGAAAACTACTTTGCATCCTAATCTTACATCTGTTTTCTATCACACTGTGAGATTGACTGGCCATTCTATCAGAGAAGCATCATTCTGGAATAGACAGTCTAAGTAAAAATATTGTACTGTCAAAGAATATTAAGGATGTGCCATCATCTGTTATAGTTCATAACACCAGCTGGCAGACAGAGACACCAAAGTATTATAGTGGCTGATGCTTTGCCCTTTCCTCTGTAAAGCAATAGTCTGTGCCCAACTTGGTGTACAGTAAACTAAAGCTAAAACAGTTCCACAGTCCCACTAGTCTCTGCTTGTGGGTGTAATTTTTCTTTAGGTACAACCGCAGGCAGAATTCCTATCACACAATCATCTAGCACACAGTCCATTACCATCAGTATTAGAACAGCACCAAGAGGTCACAGAGCTTTAGAGGTCACAGCACTCACCTGAACATTACAGACTCCGTTCCGGTTCTGTCCTCCCAGAAGAGCTTCAGTCCGTATCTCCTTTTCCTTTGGAGATCAGCAAACCAGGTTACGATGCGGTGTTCTGTCCGCACAGTCCTTTCTAAAGTCATGCCACTTTGCATTGTAAAGTCAAGAAAAAGAGAGCAGGAAAGTGAGTGTTGCTTCTACAGCTGAGTGCGTAAGGGCACTCACCTAGTCTTGAAAAAAATGATTTCTGATTCTTAGTCTGAAAACAGTTTCTACTTTACATATAGCAGGTGAAATACCTACCAGTTACATTTAACTCATGCTCCTACAATATCTTTGTATGGAAGAGATCACTGTCACCATCTTTTGTGTGGTTCCCAGTTCTGGAGTATTTGTTATGTGTTGCAAGCATAACAAGCTCCCTAGAGGACACAGACAGAGAAATGCTTAGAACGAAAACAAAGATCCTGATCTGCCTGAAGTACAGGTTTCCAAGATGCTAACCTCTGGCAAGAGCAAGGCAGTCATAGTCATACACAAAAGCAGGAATTGTACGAGCCTGAAATATTTCAGTGAACAGAATCATTCTCATGGCTGGAGGCATGCATGGAGAATAGGAAGAATTAAACTTACTTGTGGGACTTAAGATTTAGATGTCAAGTTCCACTTTCAGTGCCTTGAACATTTTTCCTCTTTTTTTTTTTTTTCCTTTTCTCCTTCCTTTTTTGCTTCCTTTCTCCTTTTGCTTTCCTTTCTGTCTCTTCCATTTGTTTTCTGATTTACTCTTAATAGAATTCTCTGACAGCAGGGAACAGAATTTGCCATTGTTATTTAAAAACAAAACAAAATCCTTCCTCCCTTTCCAAAAGGACATGAACTACACCTTCCCCAGTTATCCCTGCTAATAGTAATGTTTGGTAGTAATAATTAATCTTTTTAGTTTAGAAAGCGTATGTGGGTTTCAAGTGGATGTATGAAAACAGCAATCAAATTCAGAAGATATGTTAACAAAGGTGCCATTAAAAGATCTAAGACCGTGTACACATCTACATATTGACATGTGAAGCAGAAATTTGATATAAATTCCTGCATAAAATAATAAACCTCCTCTAGCCATTTATTTGATATTCTATAACATCAGTCAAAGAAATTTTAAAAAAAAAAAAAACGCCTAAGAATGCATACAACACTTTAAACTATGGGTTCTCTTTTTTTTTTTTTCTTTTTTTTTTTTAACCTCTTTTAACCCATCACAGCAAAAATACTTAGGTAAAAGAGATGATATTTAAAACTGAATACTTGACAAGGACATCACCTTAAGATTAAAGAGAGAAACATTGTGTTAATGCAGTATTTCAAACTGCAGTCTGACAGAGCAACACCCCGTGACACAAAAGAAACACAAAGTATAGTCAGTCTTTTGATCTAGGACAAAGAGTTATCTTTCATATTGCTGGTAACATGACCTAAATAATAGAGAAATATTACTAAGATATCTGCAACTTTGACCAATGGAGAGATATATGTAACCTCCTCTTAGGATTTGCCACATTCAGCATGATGAGAGACATTTTGCTTCTATATAACAGTAAGAGAATTTAGCTAGAAACTTTCCTGAGAAAATGCCCATAGACATATTTGATGATTTAAAAGTTAAATAACAATCCCTTGCTAAGTAAAACGTCTTAAAAACCACATTCAACTCCTTTTAGGGCCCAGTGCACCTATTGAAGCTGACAGAAAAAAAATCTCATTAAAGTCAATTCATGCAACCAGAGAATCTCCCTAACAAGATCAAGGGGTTCATATGAAGGGATATTTGGTGCGATTGCACTCCCTCCCGTGATCCGTGTTCTGACTGGTGCAGTATTATCACTGCAGTTCAGCTGCTAACTACCAGAGTCCATCTGTTAGTGTAAGGAGAATATTTTCATGACTTAAGATGTTACCAGGTACTTAGTTTAAAAGGAAAAGGAACAAGCTAGAAGTCTCTACATCTAAACTGTCAAACAAGAAACTTTTGCACCAAGTAACAGTATAGTTTTGCAGGCATTTATCGAGATAACCCATCAGGCTGACACTTGACATGCAAATTGTATAGTAAAACTGACAGCTCAAATAATAATGCATCTGCCTAGATCTATTTTACACAGCCACTAGTGCAATAGACTTTTTGAAAGCATCCTTGATATCCATTTCAAATCTAGACTGATATGATGTCAACCTGAAAAATCTGCTAGTTTATTTAGAACTAGCTATTTGAAGACAGCTCAGTCTGTGATTATTAAATTAATTTCTGATACAATTGACAATATTTTGTATTCATATATCCCATTAGATTTTAATCGGCTAAAAAATCAACACAGACCACATATTTGATCATTTCAGTTGAACCCATTGCCATGCCTGTAGGCCAAGGGATTACACTAAGCTATCCCTCTGTTGTAGTTGCCTGCTCTGCAGGGTACGTTCTCTCCTCATAATAACCTGATATCCAAAGAAACAATGAGTTAAGACTTCCAGGGCCAAGTCAAATACTCATAGCCATCCAAAAGAAACAGCTCTGCTGTGCTGCAATGGAGTAGGTACTTTCAAAGCACTTGCACTGCTTACATCTACGTTGGCTGTTAGCTGGGAACTGCAACAGAGATCTCAGTGCCATCCTGGGTGCTGAGCAACTTCACTTTCTACAGAGACCTGCAAGAGCTCATTGCAGGGCAGTCTCTGCATTTTGTGACACTGGGCTAGAAAGGAGATACAAGCACGTTTGGAGGATGGGATTTCTGGGCTACACATGGTATAGAAAAACTTAGCATTTCTGAATTCTGTTTATACTAGCAGGAGTCCTTTGTAATAGGCAGGTTTAATGGAAGGAAAGGCAGGAAGAATGGAAACAACAATGCTCTTAACTACGCCTTGTAAGTAGCAAATTGTAAACTAAGGGAAGATACTAAATTGGAAGCACTGCTATTATAGTGAAAAGGAATGACTTCAGCCTTCTTTAAAAATAGAATTTGCATTTATCATTGCACTGGACAAAAAAATAACTACCACTTTCTCTCCCCACAAATAGATCTCACATGCTGCTTTAAAGAACATAAAATTTTAACACTTACTTCGGATTCATTCTTTTATTTTTGAGTAACAATTTATAAGAATCCTTATCCAGTGGTCATTTGAGAGGTGCAGTAATAAAAATAAAAATTAACCCCAATTGTTTATCTCAATAATTGCATATGACCCTTGTTTTCAAGTTTCCCATTTATTAATTTCTAGTCTCTGACTCATTTCATATCCAGGCCAACCTATTATAAGAAAAAAAAATTGCCCGTGGTTTTAGAAGTGATCTCTTTCTCAGTCTTATAAGCTATTTATCAAATTACACATCCAAAATACACACACATAAAAAAAGTTAGAACTAGGAGCAAGAAAGAATTTCTTGCCAATCCCATTTTATCTTAAAAACTTGCAAAAGATACTTAAATAATGTACGTGGGGAATACAGTATTTTAGGGAATCATATCTTTGAGGACATATTCCAATGCCAGGACACTAAAAGAGCAGAAAGAGACTTTAGGATTGCTGTACTGCAAACAAGCAACTGTGGACCAAAGTCTGGAAAATTAGTGTGATCTAGCTCTGGACAAGAATGTCTTGATAAAGAGCAATAATGAGACTTTAAATTCACTAAATGATGTGGAACCAAAAAGCTGAAGTCGAAGGTATTATAATTACGGCCACAAGATAATTTGTTTCATACATAACATCCCCACCATGCTCAAACAATTTTGATTTTCACCTGCATTAGGTAGAACAAGTTCCCAATATTTATTACCATAAATATAACATCAGCTCCTGACTTTTAGAAATAGCTTTCTAAGTGCCAAGGCTAAGGTTTCAATATAGCTACATTCCAAATAGTATTTTAAGCCTGCTGCTTACCTTCTCTTGCACCTTAACCCTGTTCCCATCCAGTCTGCTTACTGGATTATTTTTTGCGCCCCCCCCCCCCCCCCTTTTTTTTTTCTACTTGAGGAAATATGTATATTTTCATGGCAGGACCAAGCTGACTGAGTTCTCATTCCAGTGGATTCAGAATTCAGATAGTTAAGTCTCCTTGAAAGAAGGAAGCTTGGTGGCAAAGTTTATCTGTCCCCCCAGTATCACTAAGGAAAACAGAGAAAAAACTACCTTCCACCTCTTCATAATTATGGTTAATTGACAGACATGGATACTGTCTTCCCCGATCCCACAATGGTCACAGAGAAAGCTACTACTTGCCTGTGTCTCCAGACCATATGGCTGAAACAAGGGGAAGTGCCTGCTAATTGCAGAGAAGCAGCAGGCTGCACCTAAAAGACAGAGAAAGGAGGAGGGAACAGCAGAAAACCGTACTATAAGCCAAGAAAATAAAATATGGCCATACTCATATTGTTAAAAATGGCAACCAGGATAAAGGCCCTGGGAATTTCTATTTAGAAGAATACAATTCCTAAGGTAGGCATAAACATAAAATAACTAACATGTAATAAAAACATCTTTAGCAAGAACAATGCGATACATCTTAAATGATTTATCTAGACTAGAATTGTTCCTCATAACAAACACTGCTCAGTTCTTCTGCTGACATGGTAAAGTCTGGTGTCAGTGGCCTAATCCTTGAAAAATTACTCCTTTGGTTTCAACATCAGCGTTTAGAAAAGCTGATCTGTGTGTTACTACCCCATACCAGATGGCCAAGCAATGACCAGGGATGCATTTTAGCTCTACTGCAAAGGCCACATTATTCCTCTTTTTAAAGAGGAAAAAATCCATTCCAAATTTCATTTTTTATGCTACTACATTTTGCATGTGCGCGCTTCCAGCTGAACTATTAATCTTCACAAGCCTTGCTAGATTGTGGTTTCCCAATAGCCTTCAGAAAGTGTCCTGATGAGAATGTTTGAAGCCCATCCTGCCATATACCTTGCCATCACTGAAAGTTACAGATAACTGATTCCTTATGCATTTCTCTGCATTTTGAAAACAAACACATTAGGTAATTGGAACACAGAAGCAAATCTAATTGTTCAGACATTTCTCCTGCTTTCTCCTGACTCACTTCACTGGAATAAACAACGTTTTCTATCCAATCAAGCACCGTGTATTTTACTGCTGGAGATGGTTCACCAGAATATCTAGAAACATTTCACAGGCAGTTACTTTCTATTTCATCTCAATCCCTACATGTCCTGGTAGAAAGACAAGCACTTACTCTTTCCACACTACTTCCTACTTTTGCTGCTTAATAGTCCACCCAAAACAAGCTGCTTAGGGGTCTTGGGAAGACTAGGCCAGCTGGGCAGACTGCTTAAGCATTTAACTTTGAAGTCAGTCATAAGGGAGTCTGTGTTTCTCCTGGGACACCAGAAAGCAATGATGGATCTTAGATGCCACAAAGGTAATGTACATATAAACCCAACAGGGCTGTAGAAATGACCAAAGGAAACACCCACTTGGTGTTTTAAACAGTTGAATGTTTAAAAATGTGGAGATGCTGTAAGTGATTTTGAAATTTGGAGGGAGACTTGGGGGTGGTAACCACAATTTATAAATTCTTCATTCTTTCTTAGCATTCCTATTTTCAAAGGCATTGTATACAAATACATTCACCTGAATAAAAAGTAATAAAATGGCCAGCCTCTTTTCAGTGGTTTGTGGGGACAGGACAAGGGGTAATGGCCACAAAATGGAGCACAGGAAGCTCCGCACCAACATGTGAAAGAACTTCTTCACGGTGAGGGTGACGGAGCACTGGAACAGGCTGCCCAGGGAGGTTGTGGAGTCTCCTTCCCTGGAGATATTCAAGGCCCATCTGGACACCTACCTGGGCAGCCTGCTCTAGGGAACCTGCTTTGGCAGGGGGGTTGGACCCGATGATCTTTCAAGGTCCCTTCCAACCCCTGCAATTCTGTGATAACAATATCCTTTTAAAGTTGAAAAGGATGCGAATACATCTCTGTCCTTGTTGTCTGAAACAGATATGAGGGAAAAAAAAAGACAATTTTTCTCAATTGGAAGCAAAAACCTCACACAGGGCTTTTAGACTCTGTGTGGGTGCTATTCAAAATCTCTTGAGGTTTGTGCATATAAACTTTTAAAAGCTGATCAAGTCGTTGTCAATGAAACAAGAATGTTAGCTAATGGATTGATCTCACCAAAAGATACCTATACATTTTATTTACAATTTATAAAATAATGTAGATACTCTTTGTATTCAAGGTCTATTAATAAATGAGCTCATTATAAATGCATATGGATGCAGCATATATAAACTGGACCCTAGCTTAAGGGTAGGCGTTCATGCTTTCTGAGAAAATACTACCTTTTCAGTAGAAATCCCTACGAAGTAAGAAATGATACTGAATTTTCCTGAAGCGATGCATGCTAATGAAAGTCGAACTACAGTATATACTGTGGGCAAGTACAAGCTTGCTTCACCTATGCTGCAAGCCAACCAAAAGCCAGAAGTCATAAATCAGCCACTGATTAGGCACAATTAATAGACACTGACTGCTTTGACCAATATATTAACTTCTGTCTAATCTATTCCACTATACAAGTACTTGGCCTGGATCTGATTCATGTCCCACAGGTTTTAAGTAGGAATAGAAAAAGCAATATGATGTATATTTCACATAGATAATACCCTTACAAGGATGACTGTCTAGCATTCTGCTGAGAGTACACCAGGTTAGGAAATCTGAATCTAATGTAAGAAAATGATATTGAAATGACTATGTGAAAGGGTTCGGTTATATATCAGTCACCATGTGTCAATACCAGACATATAAATTTAACTAGTGATGATGAGACATTCACAGACAAGTATTCCTTCAAAAGAATTACATTGCAGTTCACCGAGATAATGAATTAGTAAAGTTTTGCAGTCAGCCCAACAGCTTAGATACAATATTCTTTACAGTGATGTCATGAAAATATTTTTTTTAAATGAACTTCTTGTGTGTTATATATTCCTGAACTAACAGATACACAAGTCAAATATCTGTTACTAGGAAATCGATTGAAGCACATACAAAATTCCTTTTATAAGGATTCAACTGTACGACTGGTACTTGAAAGAGGAGCAGCAGATATTTTAAAAATACCATCTTTCTGAGTTCGGAACACTGCGTATGAAAGTTGTGTTGTCCTTCACTTTGACTTTCTATCTCACCAAAAGTATATTACTTATGATCAAATGTCAGATTGACATGACTGAGTTATGCTGATCTGCCAATATTACCAGCTTTTCTGATCTGATAAATTATTTTTGAAATGAACATCTTATCAAAGAAAGATGAAGGTCTCAATGTCCTTCTACCATGTTATTTAACACTGAACATACCCACGAACATGCCACTGAACATGCCCATGAATTCTTCAACACTGTTTCACTCTAACAACAACATCACTCAATTGTGAGATACAATGCAGATACCACATTTAAAAATAAAAGATGTTACTTATTTGATGCTTATTGTGTTATTATTATTACTTTCATCCTGGTATCAGAATTTGAATGAAAATATACAATGTTCACACTGGTTCACTCTTATTCATTGTAGCTCCTTGAAATATTTTCATGTCATTAGATAATTTGAGTTGGCTTTCAAATGTATATTCTGACACTGATGGAGAAACTTTATTTTTTAAATTGTCAGCCAACCTGCTAATACAGTAGGATGAAATTACAGCTAGGTTCCAGTTGACAGTAAAAAGGGAACTCTACTTCCTTAGCCAAAGAGAAAAATAAAGTGACTGTCACACACCTTTCCCTCCAGCTTCGGTGCATGGAAGAGGATACTTGCCACCAGTATGAGATGTGCCAAAGCAGCACTTAATGAGAAGAGAGCATGCAGGTTTAAGAAAACAAATGAGATATCCTTGAAAAGAGTGAAATAAAACCACTGGAAAGTCTCGGTACCTACAGAGAATATGGTTTCATTTTTCATAACTCAAAAGTAAAAGCCAGACAATGGGAAGATAAGAAAGCTTAATAAAGATGTCTTTAGCAAGCTACCAGCTTCCTCAGCCACACTTCCAGCTGGTGCACTTCAGCAGAGCTCTGCTGAAATCAGAAGCACTCAAGGGTACCAGCAGAGAACGCAGTACTAAGCTCAACATAGATTAGCTAAAGGGGGGGATAACTTGAGACGTCTAACACTAAGCTGGGTCTGTTTTTAATGCCCCCACCTATCCTACCTACCAGCTCTGTTCACGTAAAGCTAAATTGCACATCACTACCCAAGAAACAAAACCATGATTGATTAAAAACCATTAGACCTTGAGGGATTCTAGAGCTATCGCAAGGTTTTGTTTACTTAACTTTTGCTTCAGTCCATACTTTGTTATAAGCTGTCATACAGACTTTTAGTGAATTAAAGCTGTGAGCTATTCATGACAAGCATAGGGTGAAATTGGATCATGACTTATTTATATACCATTGTGTATTAAATATAATCTTGAATTTATAAGAGGTACGGGACAGACAAGGCCTCTACATCTACAGTCCTCTGCAAGTGATTTCCACGTCTAAGTCAAGAATGCCATCATAGTTCCTCTCTTAGCAGGAAGCAATCAATAGCCAGAGAGAAAAGCCACGAAGCATTTCAATCATTACAATCAAGGCTAATTTTTTTTTTGTTGTTTTTACTGTTTATTCTAAGTTTCTAAAGACTGATGATATAATTTTCTGTGTCTTATAAAGGGCTGAACATGCAGATGTTAAACAAATATGAATATCTTTTTAAAATATATTCAAAATATTTTAAAATTTTGAATACATACAGTCCAGCAACATTACTCCTCCAGGATATAGTGTGTATAGTACATTATAAAAAATACTTAGAATGAAAAACCCTTCAATTAAAGTACACGCTTTTCACAGCATCTGTATTTTTCTACAAGAGCATATCGATTCTGAAGTTTCTTTCAATGATCCAAAGTATTTTCAGCTTTCCTTTCAGAATGGCTTTTCTTTAAAGAAAATGGGATCTAATACAAAATAAGTCACAATCAAATCAGTGGACCTACTTCAGTCGATCCAAGAAGAAATTATAGTAATATATTTGTGGAAATATTTTTGTTGTGTCTGGATTTCCATTAAGGATGAAAATAAATTCCCAAATATTAGGATTTTAAAAAAATAGAAATTCCATGTTTTGGCAGGCTCCCATACTCTGAATTACTTATTGCTGTAACAGCAACTTAAAAACAAAGCAAAAAAATCCTAGAGCTTTTCTTCACATCATAGACAAATGCATAGACAAAGGCATAGACAAAGGCATATTAATTTTCAACCTGAAATAACCTATTTTTTTTAATTGAAATTTACTGATTAGACAATTTAAAACCGATAAGGCTCCACTGACAGAAATCTAGTTACATTCTTTTTACATGTAAAGACTCATAACAGAAAGAGTGCTGGTTTACATACAGTAACAGAATTTCAAGGACCTAATTCTAATATTAATCTCACATTGTATCAGAATTTAATTACTATATAATTAGAATTATGTAAAATGCAAATGTGATTTCCTCAAAGCTACCAACAGCAGTTTGGAATGACATTTATCTGAAATATTTGAAAAACAGAAGTGCTCCCTCACAAACTATGTGGCACTGAATTTGCCAACTACCTAGCAAAACATTGTGAGAACTCTGTTTCTTACACAAGATGCCCTATTTAACAGGCAAAATCATGAACACGCAGTATGACTAATATAACTTCTCCCCCATTCCTGCTAGCTAAGCAAGGACAAGTAAGAGAAGCACGTCTGAGAGAATGCCGGGACTCATGACCCCCTCAGTGTCAAGAAATTATCAGAAATATCTACCACAGGGAACTAGACAGATAATGAAAACAAAAATGATCTGAACCTCAAGGATAATGATAGCTCAATGTCTAATTACTCGAGATGAATTTTTGATGACATCTCCTCCAGCCAATTAGCTTGCTAGTCACCAAAGAGTGCTTTTGGCAAGGAGGGTTAAGCAGAAGGCTGGAAAAATAACAAGAGAAAATAGGGCTGAAAATGCTGTAGCCAGAAGGGTCCCAATTCTCCAGCCACTTCTCTTGGAGGCAGGATAGCTCTGTAGCAGCCAAGAGAGTTAAGATAGCTTTAAACCAGAGTGAAAGAGAAGAGGATCAGCACACCTGGGAAGCCTCCCACAGCACCTGTGAAACAGACATCCAAGGTGAGCATTACCGCCCCCGCAGCACCCACTCTCAGCTGAGTGCTGCAGCCTCTCCCCGTGACCCACAGGCTTGGTACCACCCACAGCTGTTCTGCCTGCTCTGCCACTCAGCACCCTGACAGACAGACAGACTCTAAGCAAAGGCCACAGCAGGACACACGGAGTCTGTCATGCCCTGCTGCATCTTCATTAGAAATCCACGCACCCCTGCTGTGGTCTTAGAGGTTTGGTTCACAACACGGAGGTGTGCATGTCCATGACCTGCAGCACTGCTCTTTGACTTTGGCAAGAAAAAGATGAAAGGAAGTCAACACTTCAGTTACCAGTCAGCAGTAAAATAAAAATTAGCTATAAAACAGTAGAAACAAGATATACATATGGAGTTCAGGGCCTTTCATATAAATCAGCATGGCTCCATGAAATTCCTCTTGAGCAATTCCAAATGCCAGCATCAATGTCAGCCAGAATGTAAGTTACACTTATCTTCCACAGCCTCCTTTCAGGACACCAGGTGGTCATGGAATTAATTCACTCTTACTAAGCTTCTCCAGTTATTTCTCTAGCACAACAAGAAAAGGGGCATAGTGACTGCTGGAAAAGACTCAGGAAATTTTCATTTATTTGGATTTTAAAACTTGATTGATGTAAAACTGTTTTTCTGCTCTTAAGAACAGACCTCTGCAGAAGAATTCTGTGAGAAGATGGAAGGGTGGGAAAAGACAGGCCAATAGAATAAACATGTATTTTTTTCTTGATTTTTCTTCTTTTTCTGTGAATTTTACAACTTTGGCAAGGAAAGCTCAAGTTTTTGATCTAGGGCCAAATAGACAATCTTTTTAACCAGAGGTAGCATTTACCATAGTGAAAAAACATCCAGCAGAACCTTGTATCTTGTCATTTTTAGTAATCCTAAGTAAATGTCACCAGGACTTTTTCCTTGACTATAAATTTGTTCTCACCCAGTAACGCATCACCTGCTGATCCCAGTTATTTCCAACGCTTGTTACAGATAGATTTAGCTACTTTTTTTTTTTCCTGTTCTATGAAGCAGAAGTGGTATCTGATACCTTCATAAAGCATTGCTCTTTCATTCTAAGAAGCTACTGAGAAGCTTGTATCTCACAGAGATGTTTATTTTAGACTTTTCTCTAGCAGGTAACGACAGTGCAGTAAAGAAATTCACGTAGGAGATAAAGCAAAGATCTCACAAGTCTAGAGAATGTCTGAGGTATAACCTATTCCTCAGTGCTGGAGGATATAAACAAATCAGTGTATTAGATTTAGACTTGTGTGACTTAAAATGAATTTCTGCAATACCATCAGACATTAATATTGACATTTCATGGTATTTGAGATGCTATTTACACTCTGTACACTAGACAAACACCAGACAGTTTACCTTCAATACAAGCAGCTGGTTACTCATTTGTGAAGCCAAAGCAGGATGGTGTGGCCACTATCACCTTATGACCCTTAAAGATTACTGAACCAGCACTGCAACACCACAGTAGCTCCAGAGACTGCCACTTCCATTTGGGTTTGACTGCAATCACCACCTGAACTGTATTTTCTTATCCAACATACTAAGTGAACTCATCTTATGCCTGGTAGGCTGACCACGTACAATTACAGTCAGAAAGGGACCTGAAGAGCAACAAGTTGCTCAAAGCAGAACTAAATTCAAAGTTAAATCAGATTGCTTAGGGCCTTGTCCAGGTGAGTTTTGAGTCTCTCCAAGAAGGGTGTTTCCACAACCACTCAGGGCCCTGTTCCAGGGTTTACCACCCACATTCTGAGAAAAAAAAATGTTATGGCCATTCCTACAAAACATCCTAGTGACAACAAGACCTAAAAGAGAGCAACCATGTTCAAATGTTTTAAAATCTTCATGCTATATGGTAAAGACTCTGCTTGTTAGTGGTGGCGGTAGCATGACTTCAGAGTTACTTCACATTTGCTCTGTTGTAACTGAATACAAATGGTAGTTATGGCAAGCTCACGCTGAAACATACACCGCTACAGCACTAACATGGTGCCACCATTCTCCCATTCTCAGATGTGCCATCATTAGAGTTAAACCACACCTTTTTTTTAAATGCAGATGCAACTCAAAATATTCTTGTGATAGTTTCACCATACGGCTTCTGCTTTTCAGTTCTCCACGTTTTAAAAATTATTTTCCCTTTTCAAACATTGGCATATGCTAACTTCCCTTAGGCAAAAACATGATATCATTGATGTGTTTATAATCTAGCCTTCTACCAACAAGAAAAAGCAAATTAACAATTTGAAAAAGCAGTCATTTGATACGACTCAATTCAGTTTTGTTTATTTCCAGAGTGCCTTGAGTAGGGCTGATCTAAACCAGTGACAAGCACTGCTTTCTGCTGTGTAACTAAACTAAGACTAAATTAACAAACTGCTTCAGTTGGTAATCAGGTTATAAAAATAAAGTGCAGCAAACAGAAACTAACCTGTTTGTTTTGTAAGTAATGTATGTGCTGTATCCAAACCTTAATTAGACCACATAGTAAGAGACTTTATACATGGATTTTTATAGACACTTTTCCAGACATGCTGTGCTCCAGATATTCGTCCCCCAAGCCCCAGTCCACACCTTCCTAAATAACTTCTGTAGGGCTAATTAAACAGACTGGCAATTCAGAATTAATCCAATTAAAGCAACAGTATTTGAGAATTGACATTAGTATAGCATCCGCCTAGCTGTCTAATAGGATTCCATAAGAACAACTACTGGTAAAGTCTAAGGACATTCCTATGTTGCACAGTCTGATGTCATCCTAGAAATGCCTCACCTAGTATGAGCTGGATTCGCTACACAGCTCAATGCAGCACCAAAAAAAGACACATTAATGCCAAAAGCTGTATGGCAGCATTAGAATTGTGCTGCACCCAAACTAATTACATGCTTTTCTGCTATACTTCTTCGACTTCTGGAACTAGGAGAGAGACAGCATTATTCATTAGAAACACCCCCTGAGATCTTTTATGTCTGATGTTATTGAAAGACGAGATAAACCTCCATCATTGAAACATTGTCAAGAATTTAATAGGGATCTATAGAAATTACCATCCAAATAGAAGAATTGATTTGAGAATGATTTATTTCATTTTACTATGGTATTATTAAATTTAAGGGACTCTTCTGTAGGAGGCATGCAGGCCCATTAAAGTTGATAACAAAGCTCTTGCTATTGGAATTGAAACCACAATTCGTTAAGATGACTCAGAAACCTCAGAGACTGGTTATGATTCGCTGTTCAACTCTGCAGGCATTTTCAGTGAAGAATAAAACATCAGAAAACCCTCTAGAAATTATTACAAAAAGCTGTTCATGCTCCGGGATTACCACCTTCCTGAGAATTCCCTTCAGTCACAAATATGCCTTTCACATAAGAATTTGCATCTGTTGAATACTCCACCTGCATTATCCAGGTGATGTTGGGACTCATGAAAGACTGGAGAGAGTTGCTGTCAGTCAGTCACACTCGGTTCCAGCATCAACATGGCACACTTTGTGAATGAGCATTATAAGTTAAATTGTATTTAGCAAGCTGTTGCTGCATTTTCCACAATTAAGAGAATTTTTCTGAACTAACTCAACAAGAAATACAAAGTCATCTGCCAAATTTTATTCTCAATTATACAGGAGTAGTTTCAATGCTCATGAGGCATTTTCTTACTACTCTGAAGGAATATTTTTCTATACTATAGAGACTAAAAAATGCTTCCTATCATGCTTCTAAAGAGATCTTTAGACACTGTGAAATTATCCCCATACACACAGCTTTTTATCTCAGTAAGAATTTTTCCTGCATCAACTTTATCTTTCGTTTTTATGACAGAAGGTTAAACAGTTTGAACAAGGTAAGATACTCTCACCCAAAACCACTTCCATTTTCTTTAAAGGAATTTTTACAGTTCTAACATGTTAAAAGTACTTGTTTTACCACGGCTGAAACAGCAGGGCATATCTTCATTACATTTATGAATATGGCTGATGAAAACCACAGTCAAGAAATGCTTTTGAGTGAAGTAAACAAAGTTGAATAGATGTCCTCAGTCACCCCAAAACATACTGTGAGCAGTAGTTGTCTACCCTGATTTTGTCAAGGCCTCTAACACAGTCTCCCATAGGCTTCTTGACACCATATTGGTGTGATATGCGCTGGATAAGTGGACAATAAGATTGGTGGAAAATTGGCCAAACTGCTAGGCTCTAAGAGTTGTAACCAGTGATGTCAGCTGTCAGGCAGTAGCTAGCAGAGTCACTCAACCAATACTGTTTAAATGTCTTCATTAATGTCCTGAACAACAGGACAAAGTGCAGTCTCGGCAAATCTGTAGATGACACCAAACTGGGGGAGCGGTCAATATGTTAGGGGGCACAACTGTTATTCAGAGGAACAAACTGACAGCAACCTCATGACATTCAACAAGAGCAAGTGCAAGGTCTTGCATGTGTGATGAAATAACCCCATGCAAATGGGGGTTACTCTGCTTCACAGAAAGGGATCCAGGGAGTTCTAATGGACAAGAAGCTATACATGACTAAACAGTCTGCTCTTGCCACCAAGAAAGCAAACCGCATCCTATGCTTGTAGTAATGTAGCCACCAGGTGCAGGGAAGTGATCCTTTTGCTCTACTCTTTTCTCATGGGATTGCATCTGGAGTACTGTGTCCAGTTTTGGGCTCTCCATTACAAGGAGGATATTGACATACTGGATCAAGTTCATCAGAGAGTTGCCATTATGAATTGACTGGTACCATGGTCAGCCAGCTATAAGCATCTGAAATTCTCCCCACTGTATATACCTGTTCTGAAAGACAAAGGAAAGGAGAGGAGAGTCTTCAGTGCAGAAAGAAGATTCAGGCTGAAAATCCTATTCCAGGTGCTCTCCTGGAAAATCCACCATTTTTCCAAGACAAAATCATCTCTAGTTGTTCAAAAATAAATAAATAAATCAGGTTGGCAATAATGGTTGAAGCAAAATATAGATGTGTGAGAAGGTAATAAAGAGCTGGGGCCTATTGACTGGTATGGGTGCGCGCTTCTCCAAACAAGTTTAAAAACACTCTCTGCTTCCCTACAAACCTGTATCAGTGAAAAAATCCTTCACTTTTTCTGTTATGCAAATTCATACTGGTACTTTTTATTTCAAATTGAATATCCATGCTCAAAATCATAAAGACATGAGTTGTCTGGTCTTATCTGACTATTCAAACTTTAATCCCTGTTGCTTAGGTTTTCATTAATATTATGTGACTGGTACCTGCAGTAAAATCATAGATAGTGGTCCCACAGTGACAGTAGTCCTCATCTCTGACCTTGAACTGAGAAATGTCTAAAAATATACAAGTTTCCTGCAAAATCCAGTCCTGCCCCTAATTTATGGTTTGCAAGTACTATTACAGGTTGGTCTGCAACTATCCCCAAAATAACGAAACACAAGTTCTGCCTTGCATATTTTTCTGAAAAAGCCCCAGCCAATAAAGAGTTAAGTAGTGCAACAGCAAAACCCTTCCTATCTGGGCAATCCATGGCACTAAAAGAACAATTGCTCTTATTTCCACTCTGCTTATACGGAACCAGCAGGCCTTTTACTCATTTTTATTTATTTCTTTGATCTTCTCTCCCCTTGAACCTTACTGTACTTCCTTTTACAAGTTTTCCAGTTCTTTGGCAAAGGTGTACCTATCAACACCATCTGGCTGCATGCAAAGAAACATTACTACATGCTTCCCTGAAGACAAGCCTGCTGTGCTAGCCATGAGCCACTGACATGATTTCCACCTCAGCGCTTCAGAAGACTTCTACTCAAACACCATTGCTTACATTTCCTCACTAAAGAGAGAGGAAGGAAAAAAACCAAACCCTCCACTGGTCTGTAATGACAGGGGATGTGTCTCATGTTTTATGAACACAAAAATTCCAGGCTCAATTATGTGTTACTACTAGTTGTTCTGCCTGCCAAGCCACTGTTCTGTTTCCAATAAATATGCAGCAACAAAATGAAAGCCCAAAGTACAGACCCTATACATTGCTTGTACGTACTGCTATTTGCACATTAAACCATCATGGGACAGGTTTACATCTTAGGAAGTGTGTTGGCAAACCTTGGCGATTGTAACTATGTTTTACCAAAATATTTAACCACCTGAGTAATAATAGGCTCTATTTATCATACTCACAAAGTGGTGAGCAATTCGTGCTTTCCAGCTGTAGACTTATGACAAAATAACATTAGAAACTGCATTCTTAAACCAAAGCCTGTCATTTGTTAGTTAATTTCCACAAGTACATATTTGTATGTCTAAATATTGTAGGCAGGGCTCCCATGACAAATTAAAGCTAATGGAAATTGCATGCATCTCCTAATTCTTGGAATTGAAATAATATTAGCACTGCATGCAATACTAAATGAAAGCTCACTATGAGCCTTTTAAGCACAGTGCTTTCTTCTGCTCACTACCTTTGGCTATGCAGTCAGTTCCAGTTTATATTCCGACACTATTCATCGTTAAGCTGCTTTGACTAATTGACTAAACTGAGCGTTACATTGGTTGAAGTGTCATAATCTGTTCACGTCAAGCCCAACTCCATCTAGTGATATCCTTACCAGAACCTCAAATACGGACAGATATTACAAGTACTATTTTGCCCTTTGAATCCCACAGGGTCTAAAACTGAGGTGTATGCAACGTGCTTCATCTCAATCACATTCCAAAACCATGTTTCTTGCCATCCTGGCTGTTGCACAGAGCACTGTACTATATTTGGGGCTTAGCTTGGAAACAGTTGATGGCAATCTTTGGCTGAAAGTTCTGAATGAAATACATTTCAATACAGTGATTTGTTAAGAATACAAATAAGCAAAATATTATGAAGACAACTTGCAGTTAATGCGTGGATGTGTATTTTGAGGCCTACATTTTTCAAATTAAAACAATAAATTCAGAGGTTTACTACTTTGCACCAAACTGTCCATGACCCAGTAGCATTCCATACTTGGGCACCATCTTGACATAACACTAGTAAATAAATTTTGCAGAGCAAAGGCCAGCACAGTGCTCAAAAATAATCTCCTGCTTCCCTCTTTCAAATCTATCCATATATTTTGTATATGTGTATATAATAGTAATCAAAGAAGGAAGGAAATTTTTAGATCACTGCAAGACCTAACTATACAGAAACCCAGCTTTTAACTAGGACTGCAAATAAACTCCTACAGCCTTAGAAGTTTCAAATAAGTTGTTTTAACGTTTGCCATTACTATTCTTCTTAAACTACAAATAGATGCTTTATATTTATCCTAAAGAAAACACAAATCTGTTCTTTCTCTTAAGATGCAGGGAAGGTATATATACCCTCAAATACACCCTAAATAAAAAATAATAACAAAAAAAGACATGAAAAAGACTGCATTAATGACCTTGAAGACAGATACTACCTTATTATATTGGGCAGTGTTAAGCTCAAAAATCCTATAAAAATGAGAATAATATATCATATACTTTTTATCACAACACTAAGCCATTGACTGTGAATTCAGAAGGCAGCTATGCATAGGTTATATCAATAATCTTGAATATCTTGTATATCTTGTTTTATACGAGATTTCTGTGAAGTTTTAAGCTCCTCATTCACTGATTCTTTCAGCATAAAAATGAGCTGGTGCCAAATGAAATTATCAGGCAGGAGGTTTAAAAGGAACAAAAGGAAGTACTTTTTCCACACAGTGAATAATTTGTCTGTTTCCTTGCCATAGAATGTTTTGTGGGCCAAAGTCATAGACCAGTTAAAGAAATAAATCCATGGTTTGTCCAATTTGAGATAGAGAGTTACGGCCTATTAAGGCCTTAACTTAAGGCACTAAGGCCTATTATATAAATAGGGCAAACATAATTAGCAGGTCTGGAATTCCCAAAAATACAGAAAGCTGGAAGCTGACAGAGCAAACACAGGGGCATGTCACTCCACTCTCCACCCCCCACCCTTTTTTTTTTTTAACTTAAATAAATTTGTCAGAGGCTACTGTCAGAAAGAGAGGTTATGGGCCCAGCTCACCCTCAGCTAAGCCTACATGGCAAGTTTTACATTCTTACTTTTTTTTTTTTTTCCTGTTCTCTAACGAGAATGCAAAGTAGTCCACTTTTGACAACATATAGCAAAAAGAATTTCTACTTTTTTTTTCTAGTAGCCTAGTTGCATCTACATTATAAAGGCACATACTCCACAATTTGCAACTGTATAGCCTGCTCTTCTTGGATCAGACAATGCTTGGATAATCACAGCTTGTTAAAAATATCTATTTAATGTTTGTATCTCAGTTTAACTATAATCAAGCTGTGTATTTATAGCTACTCTGACCACAAGAAAAAACTGTCGTCCCCTACATTTAGTTCCTTAGAACAGATGAATATGAATAACACATACCAACACCATATACCAGTTTTCCATATGTTACAATACAGATTATTTTCCATCTCCAAAACAGCTCTCTACATACCTATACACTGGTATCATTTACTATGGGAAATGGTAGCTCAGGTGATGCTTGGCTCTCAGTTCACTCTCTTCATTTTTGCAGTAGCAGATGTTGCCATAATTCTTTTTCATAGCATCACCTTTCTGGTTTTATCTACAAAGAGGGCTGTCAAATTTATCTTCTGCTTAGATCATCAGCAACAAAAATCAGGGTAGGTTGTTGGGTTTTTTTATGAAAAAAATCCAGCTTTTTGAGCTAGGTGAAGCATAAATGTTGTTCCAAATAGTTTGTTTTATATTTTTGTAGCAGAAAGAACTAAGGATCCACATACATTCTTTGTTAAATCATGAAGTAGGATAAATCAAATTCTTTGGATTTTGTCATAATATTCTCAGGAAAAAGTTTTCTAATGAAGTCCTGAAATACACTGAAATTTTGGCAGTTATAAGGCTGATGGAGTCACTAAGCATTCCTGTTCACAGATGAGAATGAATATTATTCTGAAAGAGTTTTAAAAATTATTTAAGTTAACCTACTGTGTAGATACTCTTCTTTAGAATATAAACTGAATATAAATTAATTTATTTGCATGTCTAGCCTAAATTAAAGCCATTTTAATTCTGAATGAGGGTCCAGAGAGGGAACTGATGTTATTTAAGCAATCCATATCAAATTCCAATGGATAAAGATTCAGATTAATTTTTCTAATGCACACACATCAAGAGGTCGCAGCTGCTTTTACGGACGTAATGGATACTTTGGACATACACTCAATTGGTACATAAGATAGCACAGTAGACTTCTTTCTACATTATTTCTGGAAACCCAATCTATGCCAAAAAATGCATTTAGTTTTCTATAGAAACAGAATACCTGAATATTAGTTCATAGCTTTCTTGTCAGAGACAGGTACTTGAAAATCATATGACACCTTATGAAAATGTATCATTTAATTTCAAACTAACAACATGTTGCTGAAAAATATGTGGGAAGAAGCTAATCAGAATCATTAAAGGGTGAATGGAAGATGCTGTTCATAAAACAGCTGAGTAAAAACCAGAGTTCTTGAAGAAACTCCTGCTAACTCCACTAGTTTTATCAGCATTACGTATAGTGTGATTCATGGCCATGAAGAACCTGCAGTCAGGCAAACATTTGAGCAAGTTATTTGTTCTGAAAGTTTCCAGATCAAATTACAGTAAGAAAACACATTTATTCTATAAGGTCCAGTGAAGTGCTTCCATTTATTTAACCAGATTTTCTAATAAAGTTCTGAAACACCATAAAATTTTGGCCATTATAAGGCTGATGAAGTTACTAGGTGTTCCTGTTTGCAGATGACAATGAATTCCACTTGTAAGAGAAGATTAAATCCCTACACACTGGTGATCTGCTTTAGAAACTCAATTAGGAATCAAAAAAAAATATTTCATACATAAACATGCAATATTTCACATTAGAAAGCTAACTTGCAACAGACTCAGGTTAGTAAGAGCATGCTATCTGGAAAAAATGAACTGCAATAGTTAACTATCAGGTCAATAAGATCGTCTTGGATAGCCTATTCCCAATCTGGTACTTCATGTAGATCTTCCACATATGGGATTACAAACTGAAATTAGCAAGTTAGCTGTAATTCAGTTCCAATTAACTTGCTCTAGAAATAACAGCTTTCCAGTGGAAAACTTTGTCTATAGTTAAAACTCTGATCTATGACTCAAACTGTTACTGATTCAGCATTTTCCTTGTATGAAAACCTTAAGGTCAAATGCAGGTTTCTGACTGATACAAAGCAGATTTAGTTAGTTTTCAGACCAACCAAGAAAGAAATAAAGATATAGCTTTAACTGCAGTGTGTTTATGTCCACAGTGAATAACAGATTGTCTCAGTGCATGGGTGGGGTGAAAATCTATCTGCACAGTAACTATGCAAAAACATTCTCAGCTTCTTCATTCTCTTGCTTCTCTGCACAGCTGAAAAAAGAGAATGAGGATATTGCTGGCATATTCAAGAACTGGGCATCCCAAAGAATGATGGCTTATCTCTCAGAGGAAAGTCATTATCTCGTCCACATGTTGCAAACCATATGGGCATTTCAGAGGCCACCTGGACTTCCTGAGATTTAAAACAGTAAACATCTCTCAAGGAGGGCTTATAACTCATTCAAGGCACAAGCAAAGAATGAGCATTTCAAAAGAAAAAGCTTTTCTATGTTAGAAAATAACTGGGGATTTTTTTTTTAAAAAAAAAAAAGGCCTGGAAGGAAATGCTCTGTAACCAAACATCCAGACAAACACATTAGCAAGTTGATGAGATTCTGATTGCTAGTCACTGATGACCCAGCATCACACAAATTGAATGGAAGTTTCCAGCTTGAAGATATCATCAATACATGAACTCAAAAATAAATTGTTCAACCTGGCAGCTGCTACAGTGCTATACCTATAGAACCTGAACAAGCAGCTCAGTTCATCTCTCCTGAAGTCATCTGTGTCAGTGGAGAAACACTTGGAAGATAAGAAGTCATTTCTTTTATTTTATTGATTCTTGTCTAATAAATGAGTTTGTGTCTCTGTATATGTGCATGCAAGCGAACACTTAAGGACCAAGGTTTGATTGTTGTTTTTGTTTGTTTGTTTTAAATAAGAGCACAAGGTGAAAAGTTTTTCCACTTACCTGAATTCTGTAGGGTCTGTAATTGCTTGTCATCTCTTGCAGATGTGACCTCCTTAGTGAGGTTCTAGCCCCCTAGAATGCCCTAGTACTGCTATCAGCTGATTTTCAGGGGTCCTGTGGATATCAGCCTCTCCATGAGGAGACCTGAAGGGAAGATAAATTTCTCACATCCATACAGGCCAATTGTAGGAAAAGTCTCCCATACTAAGGTAAAATATTTAAACTACATTCTGTGTTTTAGGGGAGAGCTACAGCACAGATTGCTCATGTTGTTAAATGTCATCTGCAATGTTTTACAATGTACAGATCTTTTAGTAGTGCTTTATATGTGCATTATTATTTTAACACTACATGACTGCATGTGAATTTGGTGTTCGTGAAAATGAACAGACTATTAAAAAGGCTTGAACCCACCAGCCTTTGGGGAAATATCTCTCTATGACAGTCCTCTACAAATGGCCAACTATTGCATTGTTGAGCCTTTCCTGAATTTCTGCCAATGACAATGGATCTTGTAATGGTTTTGTAATGAGGCTAAAATCAATGCCTCTAAACTAAATGGGAAGAGGACAAGAAAGGGAACTGGGACATGGTGAAAGGAAATACAGTAAGGGCAAAGTCATTTAGAAGGTCAAGAAAAATGAAATAGACAAGAAAACACAGAAAGAAGAAGTAGAGAACTATATGGTATAAAGAGAGTAAAGGAGAGGTTTTGTCCACCTTTCCCTCCCCGGCTGTTGGTGCTGTGTCAGGTGCATACTTGTCACTTCTGTGAGAACTCACAATCACCAGCTAGAAGAAAAATGATCTGATGGCACTGTTCTGATCTGCAGCTTGCACGAATCAACAGTAGCATGAAGCATTTTGGTTTAAAAATGCTTCATCATATCCAAAGTGCTGAACTGGGTAAGAATACAACACATGAAGTTTTATTCTGTTGCACACTATTAGAAGCTGAAACTTCAGTCACTGAACACTAAGTTCTCAGTACAATGCACAACCTCATTTATCTATCCTCACCTATCCAAAACATTTTGTGACAGACGGTGTCCACACTGTCTGATGTGACCGTTCTCCTGAGCATAGATAACAATAAATTCAGCACATGACACTGTATGCATACTTGTCTTAAAGAAACAGGGCTAGATCTTCAGCCAGCAAAAACTATTTTCAGCAGAGCTTTAGGTGGAACCTGAGGTACTAGCCACATCATTTCTCAGCAACTGAGCCAGGTGCAGCCAATGGCCACTTCCACTTGGCTATTTAAGTATTGACTTACAGAGATGTATTGACAAAAACAGAATTTTTAAGAAAGAATGCCCTTTTCAGGAAATCTAACTCAAGGACTGCTGTCATAGGTACTCTTCAGATTTCATTTTGTTACTATAAGACTTTTTTTTTCAGTTTACACTGTAGCACTCCCTTTTATTTTCTTCATCTTCAGCTTCTTTTTATCGCACCTGAGGTTATGATCGTCTGTTCATGTCATTATGCTCAGGAGACTGTATAGAGGCAGGGGTAAAGTTTTTATGCAGGAAGAGAGTTCAGATCTCTTCTTACAGAACATATCTATTTCTTTCTCCCAAGAACTACAAACTAGAACTAGATAAAAAAGCAGGATTAAGACATTCATCACAGACATGAAGAACAGTGGCCAATAGAGCCACTGCAGACAATGCTACAAACATTTCATAATGGAAAAAATACTGAAATATGAGAGAGAGACAGAGAGAGAGAGAGAGAGAGAGACAGAGAGAGAGAACTTGCCCTTAAGCAGCATTTGAAAGTCCTATTTCCAGTTGTGCCATTGGTTTCCTGGGTGGCTGTATGCAAGTTCTTTCACCCCTTTACACTTCTCTATTCCATGGTTTGTGCGTGGTGGAAGCAACACTAAGTTCCCTTGCAAATCGCTTTGAGTTGTATGAAGAACTAAGTCAGGTTAATAGACAACTGGCAATATCACACTAAAGCAGGCCCTTCTAATCCCAGCTCTTCCCATACCATCATTCCTTCCAAAAAGTCACTTCTAACAGTTGTTTTTTTTTATTGAAAAAAGCAAAGTTTCCAGTGATTACATTTATAATTTTAATAATGTAAGAGCCTTACAGTAAGATACCATACAACCAAGAATTCATTACTTTTCCTTTCACATTTTAATAAAAGTACACTATGAATTATTTAAACTAAATGAAACTTGTCAAGATAAATTAATTTAGTACATGTTGTGATACAGTATATTCTGGCTTTAATTGTGTTTGCTGCTTACTGAGTATAGCAATTCACAAAGTCCAGTAATACATTTTTCCAGCCATTAGAAACAACAACCATGGGAGTGTTGCATCATTTTCATTCCTCAGAGATTTTTTACTTACTTTTTTATAAAGAGTTGAAGTTAGGTTATTTCATTGAAAAAAAAAATCAGCAAAAATACTGAACAGTTCAGGAGATTTCTCATCTACTTCTTCGAATTCCACTCTAGTCAGCAGAACCTAGGAAAAACCCCAGGAAAACCAGTTTTCAGAAGGTGCTGTGAAAAAAAAGAAAAAAAAAAGTGAGATTTAATTTGGTATTATTTAATTCTCATTAGAACATATAACCAACATACAACCTTAGTGATATGGTTTAGTGGATGACTTGTTAGTGTTAGATCAGAGGTTGGACTCGGTGATCTTGGAGGTCTCTTCCAACCTAGACTATTCTGTGATTCTGTGAACATCCAAAGAAAGTCAGTAAAAATTTTGCCTCTGACATGAGTGAAGGAGGAGACAATCCAGTGCCTAAGCATAGGTTTCTAGTGCCATGTGAGACATCCTGGGGGACTTCACCTGGCTCCAGCTGACAGCCTAGCACTGCTCAAGTTTCCTGTATGTACTGTTCCTGTACCTGCCAGCCTTATTGGGAATGCTTGGATGGCTGGGACACCTCATGTAGGTGACTGAATTGAGCCCAAGATATCTCCCATTGGACATCTCAGGTTCACAGTGGCATACAGATACCCTTGTGCGTGATTGTCTACTGACAACCCCAGCCTAATAGATCTGTTAGCATTCCTAACAACTAAATATGTATAAAGGTAAAAATTGTACAAGCAACTTTTCCAAAGCATTTTGCAAGGCAAATTTCTTGAAGAATCAGCTTTCAGAAAAACAGACTCTCTTTTGGTAGTTTTGCACATTCCCAAGAATAACAATTGCTCCTAAGAAAGTAATGAGCAGAAAGTCTTATGAAAAGTCTTATGCCATTATCAGTATGTGAAAGAGATGCAGTGGTTCCTTTTTAACCAAATTGGATACTCCATATTTCTCAAATTTTAATGGAAGTTATAAGTTCTCTGCATGTTTAGAAACCAGACAATCTACTGTTCAATTTGTGCTAGAAATGACAGCTGTATTGAGCTTTCTGGGGAAATTAATCAAGAAAGCAATCTCATTATCAGGGAGGAAGCTCAATTTAGGAAGAGAGATGCAACAGTCTCCCAGAATCAATTAATGCTTGTTATCCAGGACAATGGCATTTGAAACAGCAATAGCACTAGAAAGCTGGAAACATATCAAATTTAAGGCAAGCTCAAGTTTGTTTGAATGAACTCAAAATCAGACGTTTTTCACCAAGAATTTAGTAATAACTTTTGTAATACATGATGTCTTAATTTTAAAATTTGATATTAAAACCATGTTTTTTAAAAAGTCTATAAATGGAAGCCTTTATCATGTTATACAACACCCCTGAATATTCATAAGAGTTAACTTGTGTTTACTTAGAGGTCATTCAGTTCAGGAAGGCTGATATAGATCTTGGTGCAAGTAGAAACTTCACACCACTTTGGCAGAAAACATAGCATTTAAGCTTCTGTAAGCAGCAGACAGTCTTCTTGAGATTAGGTATATTTAAAGATACCGAACCAGGTTCTCCATTCACGGCAGTTGTCTTTCTGCAGCACCATCCTTCCCCCCCTCATCTGCAAACTGAAACATCTCCACCGTTACTGGAAATGAGAGTAGACCACGTCCTCCTTTCCTCTCTGACCAACTCCAACAGCAGACATCCTCACCCCAAGCAAATGTCAGGTCTAGACCTAATATGCCTGAACATCAGGGCTGAATTATATAGCGGACCAAGCCTATGACCTGGCACAGTTCCTCTACGTTGCCTTCTGTAACTTAGGCAACTTACATACATTTGCATAAGCAAGTCATTGACTATTTCTGTAGAGCTGTTTGCTCCTATTCACAATTTCCCATCTTCTTTCTTTTTGCAGAAAATTTCATCTATGCCTTGAAAGATTTATCCTGCTCTTGCCATCCTTTCAGCACTTGCTGATGACTGGCTGAAAAGCAATAGCCAATACAGAGAAAATTTGCCTTGCATCCCAAGGACAAGATGGACACAGAGACCCTAAAATTGTATCCATTAATCTCTGGGCCTAGAGGAAATGTTCAGAAGTTTTCATCAGTGATAAATAGCTGTAGAGCAAGAATGGAGTGAGGGATATTACCACACACAAATTGAGTATTTTAGGCTGAATTAAAGGGTGGTCAAAACAAGCTCATAAGTCTAGCTGCTAGGAAGGAGAAAGAGGGACAGAAGAACAGGTTTGATTCAGAACAAATGAACCTTCTCAGAATATTGAGAATATTTGGGATGAGCTTTGAAGCAATTACAAGGAAAAACTATATTGGGAAGGTCTAGATTGGTCCCATTCTTCTCAGAACAAACACTAACTGCTTTATTATAACAATCACTTTTAACATTCATATAATACTCATCCTTACGGAAAAATCCCCAAGTTCTGCTCCTGGTTTGGAAAGCAGCATCAGCCCCAGCACATGTTGGTGTATGAGAGGAAATAGAGAAGATAATACCATATCCAATTGATCCTTCAGGGAGATTTGAAGGAGAATGAATGCAGATTTGGAATTAGGCCAGGACACTGGTGCTACTATACCCGTTCCTACAAAAAGGGCCATTGGACTGTTAACAACCATAAGCAATCAGGCCCCTGGTTTCACATCTCATCAGCAAGAATAGACTACATATTCATTAAACTCACACTTGCTTTTAAAATTTCTTAGCTTCTGTTGGTGGTGGGTTTCATTCTTTTAATTCTTGCACCAACAAAGTGCATCCCTTTACTCTTTATTCCTTTCAAATCTATAGCTGACTCATCTAGCACTACACCAAATTGTAAATGAAGAAATTCTACACTGGCAAAAAGAACAGATATAGCACCTTAACAGATTCTTAACACTGCTAATATCTATGTGCCATTCCTCATGCCACAGGCTTGGGATTTTTTTCCCCCCCACATAAGATCGCTGAAATCACAAGATTCTTTGTTGTTGTTTTTAAAAAAAGGTGGCACACAATAAAACTTAGACTCTTCAATATATGCTGATAAAGAGGAGAAAATGCATAAACAAAGAATTTTTGTTGTTATTTACTTCAGTGTCCTGATAAGCTGCGACAATTTTTACTGTTTTTTAAGGTGTCGCTCAATCTTCTTACTCCATTATTAATGGAGTCATTAATAGTCACAGTATTAAATAGTAAAACCAATTTAGGGGGGCGGGAGAAAATGAACATTTAATTATTAAGTGCTTCAGGAGAGAACATTCTTCTTATCTAGCAATCTAAAAACAAAACACGTGTATTTTCACAGGAAAATATAGGTGAGCAGGTAGCCTGGAGAAAGAAATCCAGCTCTGCCTTAAGCTTCAAAATAGAATATTTGTTCTCTATTCAATATTTTACAAAATAGAGCTGTGCTGAAAACTCAGATCTTCAAAACTGCCTGAAGATTAACTCTGTGGATCTCAAAGGCCTTACTGTTTTAGACCTTTCTTCAGAAAGATGTCCACTAAGTTTTCCAACTCTTACAAAGCAGTATTTTCTAAAAGAACACCAATAAGCTCTCCTTCCAGGTATGCTCCAACTGTTCTGGGGAGGAAACCTGCATTTTCCAGTATTCTGCCTGAATGACAACCTTCAGAGAGCATTCTACAGCTTTCTGAAATGCTGTGTTTTTCAAGAGGTTAAATGTTAAATGAAGAGTTAAATGTTCTAAAATTACTTTCTTTTTTCCTCCTCCAATAGCACGCACATCATTGTTGCAGTGTATCTGACAGGCAGATGCACACTAAGCCACTTATTTTGTTCAAGGCACCAAAAAAATCATGAGTTTGTTTTAAAAGCATCGGTGTCAACCAAGTTGGATGGAGACTCTTTAATTATATAACATTACACACACATACAAAAAAAAAAAGTCAAATGAACAACCCTCTTGAAGTAAATTTCCTTGGTTAAGAAAAAGGATTATATCTGCAGTCCCTTAGGCTGCAAATTCCTCAACTGATGCATGTCTGTTCATCCTACTTGGATAACACTCTGAGTTTCCAGACCATGCTACATTTTTCAAAGTTTCAGTCTGTCACCTTCCTTGTTAGCTGTGTAATAGGAATGAAGCATGCAGTAAGCAGTACGTCTACAATCACTGAAGGATGCTATTAAAAAAGCTAGAGAGAAATAGCAGAAAGTAGAATTCAGGTTTCCCAATTAAAAAAAAAAAATTAAAGGATGAAATCACTCTGCTGTATTAAATGTGATTATAAAATTATTTACATGCAGTTCAGTGATATTAGCAGTCACACATCCATGCTGTCCACAGGGCTTATACCAAATCAGAGGAGTTATGATAAGGTTAGAGTAATATTGTGATACTGTTTTTAGAGTTAAAGAATCCATCAGTCAGAGCCTTCTGCAAGCAAGAGAGGTGGAATTCACACAACCACCATTTTCCTGCACTACTTGGGGGTTCATCTACGTGTAGCTATCCAAAGAACCACAGCCCAAAGCAACATGCATGAGCAGCAGCAAGACAGATCGAGGACAATTCTCTCTTTTCGACTCATATGAAAATTACGTGGGAAAGTCTATTTGAGACAGCATGTTACACGAGTAACGTGTAAACATAAAAAGTCTCTAGTAAAAGGAGACTCCAAAGGAAAGTCAAAGCTAGGAAAACACCGTGTTAGTATAACACCACTGAAAGTACAAAGCCTGTGGAAAATAATGGTAGCAGGATCTTCTTACACTTTTCAGTTACCTTCCTCTTAGTATATACTATACTATGTTGAACACATGTAGATCTCACGGTCTTGGAAGTTAAACAATCATAGGCCCATGCAGTACAGGATACAAGCCACCTGGAAATAGTAGGTATTGCGAGTGCAAACCAAGCTGTCACAGTTGAGCGCTACAGCTCTGAAACTGAGTATGCTGAAAGAGTCCCTCTGGTCTCGTCTATGCTAATTAATACGGGAGTAAGAGGAGATGCTTTCCGCTTATGGTCTCCAGATTCAGAAGAAGCTATCTAATAAGTCAAACCCTGGAACTTTTATTTACATCAGCATAATTCCCAACACTATCTACAGGGGACAGTTATCTGCCCAAGGAACTAATGCATTAAAGAAACTGTGCCCACACAGCAGGACATTCCTTATTTATGCACACATACACATTCTGGATTTATAGCTAGAGTTACTCCTAGCACATCCCAAGCACAGGGAAAGCAGCATGCATCCAGAGCAGCTTCACAACTGATATATAACGTACTGTAACAAAAACTTTCTGATTGCATCTATGTAAGTGGGCAAGCATTGCAAATCATCTGAAGCAACTTCGCTTGTTATCAACATTTTGAGCTATTTATACTTACACTGATTGTTATCCTGTACTCCTTGCCAAGCAGCATTTCAAGAGCTCTTTAGCCATCCTTCCTCAGCTCTTCAAGAGCTAGGTCAGATGCTGAATATATATAAACAGTCCTTTTGCGCTTGAACTTGAAAGAGAAATCAGTCATCTGTATATGATCTGTGCTACAGCAAAATGTAATTTTTCCTTCTGACAATGTGTTTATGGTTGTTAAGTTATCTTGATTGCCAAGAGAAATCTGTTTTCTGTGAAGGCTTCTACAGTTTAAAGTCTCAACTATTTTACCCCTCCCCCTCCTTCCTTTTTCATCCAATTTACAAACTAAGTTTACTCTGCTAGTTAAAAAAAAAAAAAAAAATCAGAAAAACAGATTCCTGAAAATTAGAAAATTGAAAATTGTCTGGCACAGTCCTGTACTAAGAGTCCATTTATCTTGTCTTTTCTAAAAATACAGGGTTTGCACATTCTGACAAAGATCCAATTTTCCAGTAATAAAAATCCCCTAGGACTTCTGATACCTGAGACCTTCTCATCTTGGATCCTGACCATGTTACTATGATTAAATTGTCTATTACAGAAAAGATTATCATTACCTGTATTTTGTGTTGTAAGAGGAAAAGAGCATAAAAAACATTTGTATATTAATTGCTGGATAATCTTGCCAAATTGAAGTGACTTTGCAAACCATACTTTAAATTCAAAGACATTTATCATCTCTTCTTTTGTCACTCTGGTCTGAGAAGAGTACTGGTATAGCACATGCAGTATAGGCATTCTCTATCAAGCAAAGTAATGGAATTAGGCAGGCTATACAGATTTTTAGAGCAGAGCAAGGAGTTAAGAGTCTATAATTATCCATAAAGAGGTGCTGTCTGATATAAACATCTCTGTGCAAACTATGTGAAATTTGGCATTGTATGTTACAGATAAGTGTAAAGTCTATGACCTTACCTTGCTTAATCTGCATCTCACAGTGAATAGGTTCTTATTTACATTCTCCACACCCAGTTGCCAACCAGTACTGTTATACATGTGCAACTCTGTCTGCTCCTGGCTTGATGAGGTTTTCCTGGTGACCTCAAGCTTTTGCATTCCAAACGTGAAGACTGCTGACTCCCCAGTGGCTCCAACTCTAGTAGAATTATTATACCAAACTGCTTCATCTTTCATGGTGTTGGAGGATAAAGTGTGTGTGAATAACTGCATGCTTGGAACCATTTCTGAGCACTGAGGAGTTTTGCAGATGGGGCTAGCAGGCTGTTCAAACTCCTTGTGACATTTCCCTTCCTTTTAACCACAACTCTACTCACTAAGCAATATAATCTTCCTTTTACCATGGGGTGTGCTCATATAAAGCCACTTTGTCAGCATGCTGGTGACACCACAATTGAAGAATATATCAGTTCAATCATTCATAAATCAATGTATATATTCTTCCTAAGCTCTAATGTCATTTCATCAATGCACTCCTTATTTTGCAGTTATTGATACTAAATTCCAACATGATTACAGAATCACATTTTTCAGTTTATTACATTTTGAATATTGCAGAGTTTTCCCCTTTATTAAATTACACTATATTAGAAGAGTCTGAAAATCCTCTGATGCATGACCAAGGACATAGTTCCATCTGTTTTGTTTTTCTCATTCATGACATATAGATGATTTTGTTTTAACCAGTACATGTATTTCACTTTAATTCCACTTTACGTCTGTCAGGTTACATCATTTCTGATGTGCAGATACTCTGCTATGGAGCTTTGCAAAACGATTTAAGTCTAAAGTAAAACCAGCTTTTTGCATAGCTCAGGTGTTTGTGAAGTAGATATGAGTCTTTAAGTTACCAGTTTAAATCAAACACATGGCAGAAAGCCATATCAAAATCTGGCAAGACCAGTCTGGCTAAAAATAATTCCCATTTGAAGGTTGTTTGGTAGCCTATATAAAATGAATTTCCTAACAGTTTCTTAGAAATGCAGGTGTTTACACAACCAGAGCTGCTAGCACAATTGGTAGCTTGTCAGCAGCCTTAGCCCAAATGCCAGGTGTTCAATTTTGAACTCAAATACAGTACAGTAGATGAGGAAAAACTCTGTTCTATATCCTAAGTGTTACACAGTGCAAGTTTATTGTTTGTATTGCAGAAGAACTTAAAAGTTGATATAAACAAGAGCAAGACTTCCTGGTGCTAGGTGCTGTACAAGCACATAGGTGCCTAAAACAAAGATGAATCCAAACCTAACTGAAACAACATGCAAGTCTAGTTGTCTTCAGCACTTTCAGGAAATACCTGTGGAAGATGACTCGGATTGCAGTAGGCTGACTCACCTCCTAGTAGTGGCCATCTCTCTCTGTGAAGCACCCACTAAATTAGCATATTTATGTATCACAAAACGGGCAGTCCCTGATCTTGTCTATTTAAAAAGCCTTCTAACCACCAGTCTTCCACATACAAATAAAAGAGGAAAGAGACCTTAAAATTTTATCAGTCTGCCTCATTAATATCTGAGATGAATCTAGTCTTAAAGCTGTGGAGTTTCACTGACCCAGGCTTCTACACCGGCTCTGGTAATGCTACCAGAGTACCTAATTGGTACAAGAACACTGATTCAAAAGCAGCCTCACAGAAAAAGCAGAATGAAAATGCAGAGGTCCAGGAGGTTTTACTAGAAATATCATGTACATATATACACATAATAAATAATAATAAAAAAAAATATACTACTTCCTTGTTGACATTCCACTGTACTGATGGCTGTCCAAAGTGTGCTTAAAATAAAACTAAAACAATCACATCTGTGTTGATCAGGGTACTCTGACACTGTGCTTGTAAAACCAGCACCTCCAGAAGAGTGCTGAACAGGGAGCTAAACAACCTTGGGTAACTGAAGACAGAGATTTCATTAGTCGGTGACCCTACCTCATCACACAACAGCAGGTAATCGAGGGGTTTTGTTAATGCTTTGTCACTTACAACATGCAAGTTCAATGTACAAACCAAGAATTGCTTTGCTTTGTTTGGTTTTCAGAAAGATGTAGTTGGGACTGAAACTCAAAGTGGAACTCAGAAAACTGTCAGGTCTCAGTCAAGCTTTAAAAGCACATCTTTGTAACAAAGAGCCTCTGCTTCTTACCTGCACAAGGGCTGTTTGGGTGGGAAAGCAGGCAACAGTAAGTGGCCTCCATGCACAGAAATAACGTTATACACAGAACCTAAGCTGAAACAGTGAAATTCTCATTCAGGTAAACATTTATACACCCATGGCCTTTTAGGGAATTCCCTTTCAACAGCATGCATCTTCCATTTACAATGCTGCAGTCACACGTGCGTGTGCCTATGTATATGTAGATTTTTATTTTTCCACTATAATCTTGTAATACTGTAGTCTTCAGTACTGCTGAAGATAGATATTGATGGACCCTTTCGCCTCCCCCCCCAGAGCAGTGATATTAACAGGCAAGATACTTCCACACCTCTCCAGAGATGGTGATTTGGTAGGTGAATGGTGATAAGCAGATCCCACACAAACAGAGGAAAGCCTGGACAATGGCATAGGCTAGATTCACGTGCACTTCTATTTCAAAGAATAAATTATAAAACTATAAGTATGTGAGCTCTTAAGTTTAAAGCACATTACATTTTCTCCCAGTTTAAACCAAATTTATATTAAAGCAATTTAAGTCAAGACAAGATTTCTTATTAAGGCAGGAACAAAAATTAAATGGATCTATGACCCCCTTCCTTCTCTACTCCTTTCAGCACTTTTGCGCTCTTGAATAGATGAGAAATTGCCATCTCCATATCACTGCAAGTCTCCACATTCTCAGGTCAGTTGTGCACACCCAAGTAAGAATCAAGTATTAAAATGAATTATTTAAAAGATTACAGACTACAGATATAAAGATTCAAGGATCTTAACGCTTTATGAGTTTCTAAACCACTTCCACATGCACACCAGAAGAATACCATTGTTTAGACGCCTGTACAAAGATGGCATTGTGATCACTTTTTTTCCTACCAGTATAACAGAGAATAGCTTTTGTTCCACTAGCCCCAATTTTTAAGGCCATTTTTAGAAGTATTTGCTCAAAGATTGTGTTTCCCAGCTGTCCCCTGCAATATGCTTTGCTAATGTCATCAGAGGTTCTTGAAACTTGAATACAAGGTGCAAAAACAGTGAAAAGCAATTTGCTTTGAAGGTAGTTCTCTAAGTCTAAAAGAAGCATGTTTTTGGTTTGTTTGTTTTGGTGTTTCAGTATTTTGTGCATCTCTGCTCAATATTTTTGAGCTCACACATGCATGAGCAACATAAAACCAGCATGAGGGTTATTACATAGTAGACACAGGTGGGTTGCTTTCCTAAAGTACCATTTCCCAATCATTATTCCTTCCTGTAACTCTATAAATAATTAAGAGACTATGCCTGTTTCATGGGAATGACTCTTATCAAGAGCCAACTAGAAAGGCCTCCACAGCTTGCTGCACAACAGAGCATGTGCTACAAACCATATTGCTTTGATTGTCTACGTGTGCATGGAAACGCTTGGCTCAAACATAAAAACAAAGTGGCATGCATTAAAATTGTAAGTCTTCAGTGCCTCACTTGTAAGCTTGTTTTACAGCTGTAAATTAAGGGGATTTAAAGGCTTTTGTGCAGATGCTAATAAATTCCATTCATAAAATCAGTCTTCCTCTCTCTTACAAAACTTTCCTGTATGCTTTCATATGATACACCTGTTCTCATTATGTGGGTATGTACATTTGTCCTGTGATAAGGTATTCCTCCACAGTAGAATAATTAAATGTCATGTTTCTCTCATTCCTCTTGATTACTCATTTAATCCCTTGTAGCAACAAAACAAATTGCAGCAAATGGGTTGCACACGCTAAGGCATACTTCGGTATTGTGAACAATATCTGACCACAACAAATATAATTATACATATTCCTACTTGTATGGGGATTTGTTAAGTAAGAAATACTACATCCGTAGAGAAAATAAATCTCTCTCCTGATTTTTATGTAACATGCAAGATATCTAACATGCATTAAAAATGGTAAGACACAGATACATAAAGCACTGAACACCACACTTGTCGGGCAGATTTGTATATGCTGTTTGGAATGGTTGCACAAACTGGTTTGTAACTGGGACACAGCCTTACAAACAACAATAAAAATTTCCACCAGTTGCAAACATCAGCTTTAGTGTAGTTGCATAAAGCTAATACAGTAGGATGTGCTCCTATATAAGTAAAAGGCAAACAATGAAGGTGATTGACAGAATGAGGTAAACCCCACCCCACCCCCCCTTTTTTTTTTTTAAGGCAAAAACCACAACACAACAGTTCCTCCTTCTCTACTGTAATATTTCTCTTACGCACAGTTGAAGGCGGCAGTAAGCTCTCTTCTTCCCTTTAGAAAATATTGTTTGGGTTTTAGGATGATCCCAATCTGCCAGAGCTGTGGATTTACCTGGGAAAATGATGACTGTAGTCTGCCCCATTACTGCAAGGCAAGGAGGGCACCCTCACAGCACAGAGCTGTCCCTGGGAGCTCTGCGCTGTGAATACCTCTGCATACATCCATGGAGGGATTTCATGAGAATGTCTTAACACAGAAGGGTTTGTAGTCCATCGCTGGTAGTTGTCAGAAGGATAAGCGGAGGCTTGTCCCACATACTGGATTCTGTACAAGAGCAAGACATCCCAAAGGATAAGGAGATAGAGACAGAGTGGACTCTACTGATTAGATTCTGGTGTTTATATTACCTTCACTAGATTTGAATCTCATTCCCATTCACCCTGTGAGGGGTGTAGGGAGATTAGCCAACCCACAAGCTAGGCACTAACAACGTTAGGTACCGTGAGTATATTTTTCTCCTCCCATGTTCCCTGGACTCATTCTTCTTCACTGTGTCCAGTTTGATTGTTGCAACAAAGATGCACAACAGAGAGATGCGTACAGAACTAAACACTCAAAGCTATGGAAAGGAGATTATACTTTAAACAATCTCTCTGATTAACAGGGCTCTTAAGTCACTATATGCACCCGAAACTTCTGTCAGTACATTGCAATTGATGGAGATGATGGAGACGTCTCTGCAGCCAGCTGAGGTCCCCGGGCCAGCTCAGTTCTCCATATCAGGATCTAGGAATATGGGGATTTTTGCCTTACTACTGGCCTAGACTACACACCAGCTGCCCACAGTGACTGCTGATTCCAATAGGAAATGTGGGCATGTGCATCACTGTACAAAGGAAAAGTAGGCTGTCTTTGAAGATGCAAAGCCATTAATGAAAGGAGATAAAAGGACACATTGTAAATATGGATACTATTTTTTGAGACAGAGTAATAAATATACACTTAAACAAGAACACAAAAGACATGAGCAGTGCACAAACATTGCACAGGTCGTCTGCACGGGAGTTTGCCCAGAAAAGGGAACTGAGTTTCCATATGCAGTTTTAATTTGGGGTGTTTTAATTGTTGGATGCACTATTTTAGAGGCACAGTTTCAGAAGTTCTAAACACAGAAGGCTCCCCCTGTAATCAGAGGGTTTTTCAATGGCATGGGAGAGATCAACTCTCAATGGAGCATATGATTTTTCAGCCTCGTTAAGAGAAGTCAGATTCTTGAGGCAAGAGGGAACAGTCCTTTCCCAAAATGCAAAAGAAAAGAGAGAAAATAGATGGAGTTTAAACCATGTTTTTATAAATGTTAACATCTTCACATTATCTTTATATTTAACTAAGTGATGCACATTACAGTTTAAAAAAAAAAAAAACACTATATTTTCAGGAACAGGTAATCAGAAAGACAGCTTTCTATCAGTTTACATCTGCTAATGCCTCAGGACATTCAGACTGGCTAACGCCAGTCAGGCTGGTGTGTGACAAACGTGGACAAATTACAATTTTTCTGATTGGTTTATTTTGTTTAAATTGTATTAAGTGTATAAATAAATAGCTTAATTGTGTTCTATCCAAACACAGTTCCCCTACAAAAGCAAAAAGACTGTCAGCCACAGAGCCCGAACTGGTGGGTGTATCTCCATGGAAGCTTCAGTTAAGCCATTGTGATTGTCACTGAGTAGTACCATTATGTCACGTAGCTCTATATATACACACGTATATCTTCCTGCCTCTGAGAACTACTGAGAAATCGGAGCAAGACTCCTGCAACTGTATACAACTGAAAGCCCCAAGAAGAAATATAATTGCTTTGGGATATTATTCCTAACTCTTAAAATTGCAACCATTCTCATTACTTTAATTAAGTGTGGTTTGGGAAACTAGATAGCTCGAGAGATTAGTAATCAGCTACTAGTTTACTTCTAATCCAGGTCAAGGACTCAACAAATGTTATGCTGAGTTATTGCCTTGCCCTAAAATGTGATTCACTCATCATATTTTCCAGCCTAAGTGCTTGGATTCTGAAGATCCTTAGCAGTGCCAGTCCTCCAGCAATCCTGACAGCAAAATCAGCTTCCAGACCACCTTTAAACTCAAATTAAGTGTACACCATCCAACGTGCTGTGGGAAGCAATGAACACATCTTCACTCCCACCTGCAGTCACTCTGTATCCACTGTCTCATCTTTTGGCTGGACAAGATTTCAGCCCCCATAGGTGTAAAAGAGAGGTGGGTTTATAGGCAGATCTGCCATCAGAAGGAAGCTTGACTTAGTTCTATTTATCCATGTCATTGAAATCAAACAACTAGGTACAGTTTTATCTAAGATCTTGAAATATTTTCACTTTACAAGTAACTATCAAGCTCCTGTTCATTTCGTAAACACTAACATCATAATCCCTTCTTTATCTTAAAAGGGACGCATGTTTTCATCCCTTGGCATACTGAAAGGTAACGTTACTGGAGAGTTATTCACCCATTCCCTGGTGATCAAGTCTGTAGCATTCAGAACTTAACTGTGGAGGTGGAATTCTTGCCTTTCAGGGTTTATTTACAGATTTTACCAGAAGAATGTGTAACCTGTGAACTATAATTAGGGATTTCCAGCTGTTACCAGAAAGCCTGGAATACACAGCTTGCAAGCTTTGAACATATTTAAGAATCATCTACTAGCAATCCTCAAATAATATTAGACAACCAAGAATGTAATAACATGTGTTTAAAGGTGTATTAGCCCTTCAGCCACTACAATTATAGTGTATAAATATTATAAAATATATATGCAGACCTTTGAGTCCCTGTGACATATTTATGCACAGTCAAACTTGAGTATCACCAACTCATTATTGTATTTGTCTGGTTTGAATACATGGCAAATCTAGAAAACACCTGTTTTTGGTTTGATTGAATTGAAAATTTTATGGAACCTGGAAGACAAGAGTATTGATCCTTTGTTTAAATATGTAGCTAGAAGAACTGTTGCATAGCAAAAGAAGGGAGCATCTCCATCCATTCCTCCAGGCATTGTATTAGTATCTGTTTTCTAGAAAACTAATCCAGAATGTTTATTGTACCCACATAAAAGTTATTCTGCAAAAAGTTTTACTTAAAAATACAAATTTAGACAGTTGAACATTCTGAAAAGAAATTCAAATCTCTGGAGAGTACCCTGGCAGTTAGCTTTTTTAAAGGCAAATTTCCTTAAAAACCACTGCCACCAAAGAAAGAGAAAAAAAAAAAAAAAACAAACAATATAAAAAAAACATTTAGATCAACAGGATATGCTAATTCTGAGTTATGAGTCATGACCTGCTCCAGCACTAGTTGATAAACCCCTCAGACATACCTTTACCACTCCCCAAACAAAGATCTGGTAAAGGACTTCACACACCCCAAGTTCAGAGACTGGAGTTCTACTGCTCAGTGTTAGTTAATGGGTTTTGCATCTACAGTTCCAGCGAGAGGTCAGATAACTTCTCTGAACTCCTTCCTGTCTAAATGAACTCATGAGTAAGGGAAAAGTGTATCTTCAGAATAAGTGAGAGAAAAACTTAAATAGTTTCAGAATAAACAAGAGAAAAACCTAAACACCATTCTTGTTGAGAGGCACTTCTGAATGGTTTCCATCACATGAAACCATGATAGCTTCATTCCAAAATCCAGCCGCAGCCCTGATTAACATAATTTTTAAGACATGTGCACATATTTTCCCAGTGTAGGCCACTGGAGTTTGAGCCATCCAGTTTATTATTATTTCTCATCTGATTTCTAGTCAATATTTCAAAAGAGACATAAAACAAAAGCAATCAAGAACTCCTTTAAAAAAAAATACAGACACGTAAACTTCTATAAATTTTTTTTTCCTCAGGTTACCAAGTACAGTAATTCAAGCATTGGCTGCCTGCCTAAAACTACAGTTTCCTTAAGTTTTAATTTAAACTTTCATCTATAAAATTGATTGTGCCATTAAAATAAAAGTGACATAGTTACCAACTACTCTCTATAATTAGATACTGTTAGGTTCTTCCTGTTACTTAAAAAACATTCTTCATTTAATATACAGAGAGAGGTAGTGTTGACTAATGAGCAGCTCCATTACTAACTTTTACCAGTTAGTAGTAATAGTTTTATCAGAGCTGCAAACACTTTTGAATAGCCAGATCTTTGTTTTGAGAGCTGAGCCAGAACATTCCAAATACAGTAAAACTCCGGAGCCCATGCGCAATACAGATTCTTTGTTCACCTCCAATAGAGGCTGAAAGAGACAGTCTAGACATAAATGGCCATTTATTCTCATTACTGATACCAAGGAGTATTCTGAAAGAATGTGGAAATTAACGTAGGTATCCTGGCCATATTCCAGCTTGGATAACTACATCCTCTGTACCCTAAACACCCTCTATTTCTCTCTACTCTATAATTTCATTTTAATAAATTACTCATTTCCCCAGTTATAAAACATTGCTTAGTGCTGATGATAAAGAATGACCACCAGGTTCCCCTGTGAGGATGGCTGCAGAACAAGCCTTACCTCCCAAGGGTCAGGCTGGCTGGGGAGACAGCTTCTTACCCACTTGAGTTGCATCTCAGTGAAAACTGCTTAGTAAAGATAAGAACTGAGCCAAAGCAGGGAGATGCGAATTGAAACAACACACTGCACCTTGTTAATCAGGAGAATGTTCAAAACTAAGGGGAGAGTTCACTGCCATATTCAAAACACAGGCTATGTTGGCAGTTTAGGAACCATATGCTCATCAGACCTTCAAAGTCTTTAACTGAGGCTGTGGCTGCAAAGCAGCAAAAGGAGCTCATCTCTTCTCTCTGGTGACAGCAATGGGACCTGAGGCAATGGCATGGAGCTGTGACAGGGGAGGTTCAGGCTGCGTTTTAGGAAATGGTTCTTCACCAAGAGGGTGGTCAGGCACTGAACGGGCACCCCAGGGCAGTGGTTGCAGCACCAGGCCTGCAGCTCAAGGAACATTTGGACAACACTCTCAAACACAGAGTTTAGTTTCTGGGTGGTCCTGTGTGAAGCCAGGAGTTGGACTCAGTGGTCCCTGTGGGTCCCTTCAGCCTGGAACATTCAGTGATTCTAAGAGGTCCCATTGGGCTACATCACGGTCACAGCTTCTCTCCACCCTCTGGCTACTGCTCTCTCACACTTCCCAGCTGAGCTACTTCTCACAGTGCTCGTTTCAGCCAAAATAAATCTGATTAGCACAAACAGCTTAATAACAGATCCTTGCTAACACTAAATCAGTCCATGTTGACTAGAACAGGGTTAGGGAAAATTACACAAGCAGCTCAGCTGGCAGATACCAGAGGTCAGCGTATCCTTTCAGGGTGACAGTCACCTGGAGGCTGGTCTCTTCCAGTTTAGCTGCAGCCAGAGAAGGATATATCCCATCTGCAGTAATGCAAGAGCTTGTCTTTAGCCTAAGACATATAAAGCAGGATGCTCTAGCTTTAAACTGGAAAGAGCCACTCTTTAATCATAAAGCAGAGTTCATATGATTGAATTTATATAGAGATAACCTAGCTATAGATAAGGGCACAGAAATACTGAAACATGAGCCTAGAAGATCAAAGTAGTGCTTGAAAAGATCTGACTTACATCAAACAGAGACCTTTCAAAAATTTAATATCAGTACCTAATTTTTTTTGGTTGAACTGAAGTTTTCTACTCTTGCCGTATTCTATTAACTCTAGAAAAAATACTAGTAAGGAGGGAAGGGAGATGATTGTCAAAGGTGAGCAGCAATGAGGAAAAAAAAAAAAAAGACAATTTCAACATAAAATGTCCAGTATATGGCAGGGATGCAGTGCAATTAGATATTCTGTTCTCTAAACATTTAGCTCATTTTCAGAAAGTGAAGTATGCACCCACTCCTAATCAGTTTTCTGGACCATGCTAACTGAATATTCCTGGCTACAGGATCTTACAGGAGACTGCGCTCCAGAGTGGGGTTGAGAGGTACAAGTGCTAATGGGGTGTCACAAACCAGAGAGGAAAAGAGTTGTCACTTTGCTGCTTTTCCTGGCTGGAGTAAGGCTGATCTTTCCCTGCCTCTCCAGCATTTGGCATGCAGCACCAGGCTTCACAGTAATTTGGAGTTACACTTTCAGCTTGTCAAGTGACCAGTGCCTCACATCCACTCAAGTTTTCCACAGCACCCACAGTTTTATTACTCCTAACAAGATGGCACTCCAGGTTTGTCAGCCTTATGCAAGTTCATTTAAACATCAGTTCAAGGCTGGAGACATTGGAAGCTTATCCTAGCAAAAGAAGGTTGAATTCTGAAAGTTGACTGGAAGGAAAAAAAAAAAAAAAAAAGCAAAATAAGGCACCAAACAATGAACAGTGAACTTACAAGGATAAATCACTCCCAAGTTCTTCTCCATTAAGCCTACATTTTCCCTTTCGTTCTTCATAAGAAACTCCCAAACTATCCACAAATCTTTAGCCAGCAATAGCTCTGATAATTCACATTTGCCTATACCTTTCCCTCTTGAGCCAGGCTTTTGTCTTTCTTCTTTCAGCACAAGTAAAATATTCAGTGACTGGTGTTGGAACAAATTCAAGGCAAATCAAACATTTGGGGCATCTCTGAAAGGAAGACAGATAAAGGGAGGAGGGGAGTTAACTTTCAAGACTATTAAAAAAAAACCTTTATGAATCCAGTATCATAGGAAATGTTCACTGGATGCACATCCTGTCTCTGGCTCAGTTTAAGCTCTCCACAGGGACCAAACACAGCACATTAATAATATAGATGACAGAACTGGCATGTAGAGTCTTTGTCTGAACTATATTCCCGACTCTTTTCTGTCAGCCTGGGGACTTGCAACAAGTGGGTTGCTTCATCCATCACTCTCTTACATATCCACTAGGCTAGATCCAGCAGACAAAAAAATCTGCTTCAGATATTTCTCTTAAGCATGACAGTAATATCACAGTTTAAACAAAGATGTTTCTAGCTTTCTCTTCCTGTTGTATGTGCTTTACCTCTGCACCAAATTTCTGTTCTATCAGTCAGAAATAATGTTTTAGCTTCATTGATTTTTTTTGTTGTTTTTCTTTATAGCTTTATCCAGTGTACCCAGTTTTGGTTTGCAGTGCCAGTGATCATGACCAAACGGATACTTAATCCAGTCTGTAAACGACAATGGCAGCCAGGTTCCTTTGCCTTTTCTTACTGAAGACACTCTCCATGCTGTCACAGCAAGAAAATTCTCCTATATGAAAACCTAAATGCCTGAAAGCTGCTTCTTAACTTTTGCCCCTGACTTTCTTCCAAGAGCAGCTGAGAGGTTCTACCTACCTACCAATAGACTCTTACCGTCAGAGCAGCTGAGCACCCAGCAACCCTTAATGACTTTACTCTCCCCATACCTAAGGTAAAGCAGTGGCATAATCTTCAGTGTACCAACAGGGTCTCAAGAGCCTGTATGACTCTCTCAAAGCATTCACAGGGTCAGTGGTAGAGGCAAGAATTCAGTGTTTCTTTGCAAGCCAGAGCTCATATCTCCTCCAAGACCAGGCAAGGGGAGCTTACTTGCTCCCTCCCTGCCACCCTCCTGCTTCTCCAGTTTTGACAGATAAGAGGGTCATATATTGGCGCATGTCTGGAAACCCTTTATTTTGCGGGCAGGAGGAAGAAATGTCTCTGCCATTGAGGGAGATGTTACCACCAGTTCAGCAGATCTGCAAATACAATAATTTCATGTGATGTGCATCCTTCAGTCCAGCAAAAGGTTTCCCCAGCGACAGACATTCTGGGAACAATGATAGGCACCACTTCAGCCTCTCTAGACACCAATTTTCTTTGCCATCAGTTTATCATTTCACAAAGAAATGATTCAAATGTGCAAGAACCTGGTTTTGCATAAAAGGCGCCAGCCTCAACCCTGTCTTAAAAGGAAAGACAACCTTAGAGCTTTGGTTTCCAGGCATTCTAGGTAGTGAAGGCAAATTTTAAAAAAGTCCTGTCACAACCGAGACCATTCACCATTGTACTGAAAAGCATACACAAATACACTTGTATTTGTAGCAGGCTAAGCACTCCCATCAATAGCCCCATAAGCAGTTGTCACACTTGTACTATCCAATTTAGGAGGGAATGTTGGTTTCATCTCAATTATGTACTGTAATCCTTGATTTAATCCCTCCTTTCACGTTTTACTGCAATTTATTCTATTCAAGCTCTGCTGCTAAAGACATTACTGTCCTGTATGGACATCCGCAGTGTGCTTTCTTCTTAGATCACATCAGACAGTTTTCAGGTTGTAATAATTCTTTAGGCAGTTTTTCACCTTTTTTTTTTTTTTTTAAACAGAAGAAAATTATCCTATGGGCACCACAACTAAGTAAAGGAAGTTTCCTACTCATTTGTGTCCTACATCCTTTAGCAGCTCCTCCTCTCCCCCATGCCTTCTCCATATCACGCCTGCCTTCTTAGTCCCCAGAGCCACATAGTGCTATAAGCTGAAGACATTACAGAGAACTTTTTAAACCAGACTGATTAGCAGTTGCTGCTGTCAAACTCAAGTTGCACGCATGATGACTGGCCAGCTGGCTGCTGCTTTTTGGAATGGAGAAAGTGCCAAATTACAATTGTTCCCCTTAAGGGAGGGACGCACACTCTGGCCTCTTCTGAACCACCAACATGCACAACATAACACCTTTCAAACTTATATCCCTCTGTCAAATTTGGCTGAAAACGTTAATTTTCAAAGCTACTGAGAACTGAAAGAGACAGATTGACAGCATTGTTGCATGTATTTCTCTTGAAAATCTACTGGCTCCTCCTGTAACAGTTCAGCCATTAGTTTCCTTTAGACTCAAGATGAAACAGGTTTAATCACATTCTAATGCAATCACGAGACACAGATTTTAAAAGTGTATAATCGATCAAAGATTATCCAGACTACAGTAAAGTCAGTGGTTACTGGTTTGCCTGGGGGGTACTCCTCACTTCTGTTAGAAGCACAAAAAGCCAGCATTATGCAGAAGCTCCATATTTAGCTTGGATTGAAGTTTAGAAAACTGTCTTGGCTCCAACCATTCCGATGAGTTTGCCGTACTTCCTCACAACCAGACAAGTTATATCCTTGCCTTTGGCCCTCAACACCAACTCCAGTGACAAACACACTCCATTTGTCATTATAATCCTGCCAGAGTAAGCAGGAAGAAAGATTTTTAAAGTAAATCCCTCTTTAAGCTCTACTTAAAAGGTTCAGAATTAGCTCTGAGGTAGCTTTATGCGTCCCTTTTAACTTCTTTTACCTGCTGAAAACATCACTTATGATTAACAGAGAGAAGCAAGCACTCCAAGAAAGGTATCTCTGGCTGTCTTGCAAACTAACTAGCGGAAGCATTCCTAAAGCCTCAGTTATATCTCCCATAAATAATAATGAATAAAAGTCAATCATTACCACAGCAACCTTGACTTGATACAATGCATCCACTACATTCAGATTTTGACAGGCTCTCCAGTGAGGTCTAGGCCATTAATATAGGGTATGATCCAACTGTAGTCTAGAGTAGGTACCTTCTACACATTGCCTTGGTATCCTTTGTCAATGTACCTTCCCATCACACAACTCAATAATGATTTCCAGGAATCGTGGGATAGGTACATAGGAAGTAAAGCAATTATAACTTCAGTATATACCACGATTCGGTTCCACATGGCTCGTTACTCCATGGTAAGTGAAGCAATGAAGGACAATACCGTACTCAACTGCATTTTTATATGAGGTCTTATAACTTTTTTTTTTTTTTAAGAAACATTGAAACATAGGAGTTTAGAGTATTCAGATGACAGCCAACGGCAAATTTATACCTTACTTTTAATTTTCATTGAAAAAAAGTTTTGAAAACCAGTCTAAGAGGGCTTAAATAAAAATTAACAATAAATAAAAGAGTAGCAGCAGTAGGGCCACTTATGATGACAATAATATGATACATTTTGGGATGTCTTAGCACAGATATTGGAATGTACCAATTTCTAATTGTCGCAATATAAAGCTTAACCCCTTCCTATGTACCCCAAGCAAGTTAATTTACCTTTTTTATAATTTTCACAGCATCATCAAAAATTTTATGTTTTGAACTTAGCTGTCAGATTTTCAGATCTAAAGCAGAAACTGCAGTGAAGTAGACAAGCACAAAAGAGTTTTCAGGAAAAAACAGCAGTGATACCAGGACTGTGAGACATCTTGGAGAAAAGGGAAGCCTGACAGCACAAGAAAAGGAAACAAATGAGTATTTGAATCCTAAAACTCAAAAAATGAATAATTTAGTACACTTATACTAAGAAGTGAGAATCTAGTATGCTTTTTCCAGGAAGGAAAGGAAGAAATGTGGAAGAGAGTTAAGAGGTTGGGACACTAATAGATCTGGTGAAGTTTTCTGAGCCTGGGGAAAAAAGAAAAAAGGATCTAAAACTCTTCGCAAATCTAAAAATCTTTGTAAAACTATGTCAGAGAGCAAGGAACTCCCCCAGCCTAGTGAGGCTGTAAACTCTGAGATATCCAGGATTTTGTTGAGGCTTGTAATGTTAGCAAACAGAAAACTTCAGACTGTGCAGACTGTGTCTTTGTACAATTTCCCTGTTAAGCAGAACCTTAACACTGTTGCCATGCCCAGCCATAGCCAAGTACCACTCTGCTTAATCCATTGGTTTTATTCTCCCAAAAGGAATTCCCCATTCCTTGACAGAACACTAATCTTCCATAATCTTACAAGATCAGGTTACCTGTTTATGCCCAGAACTGTCTGTATCCTTATCTTAGCTTTCTTTCATGCCTTCGCCCTTTCTGAAGAAATGCATTGTTTTGTGTCTGAGCAGGGGCTTACGATGTATTTTCTCTTGTGAGTGGTATTGACCCAAAGGCATATAGTCCACCCTTCACTCAAAGCCTGAGCAACTTACAGCGTCACGTTAAGAAGTATGGCGATAAAAACTGTCACCTGTGGCCAAAAATAAATAAAATTAAAATTATTATAAAAAAAAAAAATCACACAAACTTCAGAAGAGATGAAGATAACCACAACTCCTTATATTAACCTGGAGGAAATTTAAAATTGTAGGAAGTTTTGGAGTGAGTGAAAAGAGCAGAACAGAAAATACAGAGAGAAGTTCCTTGCAGTGGTAATTTCCCTGACTTCTTTACACATACTTTAAGGAAGATGCAGGGTAAAACTGTTTTGAGATCACAGCATTTTGAGGCAATAACGTAGCTCATTTTGTCACTGCTACAGATGGCAGGCTGTAATGAGCCCACGTTAATGACTACCATAGATATTCTATACAGAGATACGTAAGGGAGCACTGTGAGATGTCAGCAATGAAACCAAACTGTAACAGCCTCGGCCTCATTTAAGGTTTTGTTAGAAGAACAAAGCTTCGACCTGGTTTCCTCAAAGGTGGACATAAGACTAGTATATTCAGGCAAACTTGGTTTAATTTTTAAATAAAACAAATGTCGATTTATGGGTTTCCACTCATTTTCTTCCAAATTCATGATAAAACAAAATTTTCAAGAAGTATCACAATCATTTTTGAAAACAAGCAGGCTAAAAGGAAATTAAAAAAATAATAATTTAAAAAATAATTAAAAAAAAATAAAACAAAAGCAGGCATCACAGAAACCAGAGCCCGGAGACACACCTACTTGGATTTCCTTTAGCACTAACAGCAAGATACCATTTTTAGCACACAAAACACCACAGAAACTCCCACGAACATGAGTTTTAGTTGCCTCCTGTCAGTACCCTGATTGCACCAGTACGCCTTGCCTGCCCTGGCTAGCCTCGCCTGGGACCTGCACTGCCACACATTCTGCCCACGCATGAAGGAACATCATTTAAACTCAGCTCTGGATCTGCAGTCCTGGCCCAAGCTACATCACAGATTATATTTGTTTCCATTGCAGCTCCTGAGCTATTGCTCAAAATCCCCAGGCTTACCATGGACCAAACCTCCTGTTCCCTTTCTTTCCCTCGATGGTGGTGAGACTGCCACTATCACCACCCTACACCATTCTTCCAGCTCAGGCCAGAGCTCAAAGCCCAGGTGTGAGCTTAAATGAGGCTGCTGGATACACAAGTGGTTGGGGGTAGACGGAGGTCCCAGGTGAGGCTAGTCAGGACGAGTAAGGCCTACTGGTGCACTTGGGGTCCTGGCATATACAAAAATTGTGAAAGATTGAAAAAATAGTATAAAAAATAATAACAATAATAAAAATTACTTTTAGAGTCTTTCTGAAGAGGGTATTTCAAAATGAGAACCTCTAGTCCAGGGAAGATTTAAAAAAAGACAACCCACAGCAGACAGACACTGTGCGGGGACTGGAATTTAGTTTCCTCTTTGAAAAAAGTTGTTCATTTTAAAACAACAGTTCGGTGAGCCATGCTATAGAAATACACCTGGCAGAACAACAGGCAAACTGATACAGACAAAAGGATGTGCAGTTATGCATTTCTGTGCAAAGCTGAGGTTATTATATTTGTAGGTCATGTCAGAACAAAAACTACTTCTAATTCTTCCTGAAGCAGGAGGTGTGTAAAGGCCATACCATCTTGGCCAGTACGTCCAAGAGATCTATCATATGGAAAAGCTAAGTGAAATTTAGTTTGATAACTACGCTTTGAGGGATGGAAGTCATTCTGAAGGACAAGAATTTGTCGTATGAAGAACTGGCATTTGGGATTAGTAAATGAAGAGAGATCATTTGAATAAACTACCAGATGGGAAACACACTTGCTATGAAGGTCCCCTTAATTGGCTCCAGCTTGAGGCTAATCTGAAAAAATGGGTTTGGACACAGCAACAAACTAACCAAAAAGAATCAATAGTGGTGGCTCAGATAAAGGCCCAGGAAACAGCCAAACAAATCTGATGCAAGGATTATGAGGGTGCTTGGTGTCATAAATTTATAATGGAGAAATTATTGACCTTGTATAATTTCTGCCCAAAGTCATGATAAACTACTAATCATTTACCACAGTCACAGGAGCAAAATTAAAACAGTATGAGAATACAATCTGTCTGAGAAGCTTGGTAACAGCTATGAAAAGGTACAGCCTTGATATTAAAGACAGCTTCCATCAGTCACTGTAAAGACTACACAGAATCATGTCCTCCTTTACTGAGGCACTGACTAGGAAGTGACAATGGAAACACTTCTAATTTACTGCTTGTAGAGAAGAAAATCGGGGGCAATAACCATAAAAAATATATATAACATGGGCAAACAAGAGAAATTGTTTTCAACTTAAGTGCGCAGATAAACAAACTTATATTTTTCTTCAAGCTGCCACAACTTACTCCCAAAGGATATGAGATTGATGGACAAACTTCTTACCTACTACCTGAAATCCTCTTGGGATAACCACTTCTTCAATCCTGGCCTCACAACACTGTGTTTCAAAGAGTACATTGTTCATAAAGCACGCTATTCCTGCAGCAAAAAGCTCAAGACTCTTAAGCTCTGGCTTGTACCTGAAATTCTCCCAAATACTTGTAGCCCCTCCAATATAATAGGTTTTCTACGTGAGCCACATTATACACAAAAAGCCTGCACTAATTGGATTTTATTATCTTAATAATCTTAACATTTCCTCATCTAATAATGGTTAATTTAATGTGCTCCCATAATGTGTTCCTAAATTACTAGTTTATAAAAAAAAAAAAAAGAAAAAACACAGTGCTGATTTCAGGTTTCCACACATTGCATTAATTATCTGGAAATGTCTCTGAGACTTCCTAGAGCAGATTTTCACAATCTCCTTATTATCCCTGTACAGATGTTTTAAACATACTGTAGCTACTCCAAGTTCATCATCCCTATAATTTACACAAACCTTGTAATTGATATTTGTAAGCACAGAAAATCTGGAAGTGAAAAGAAATATTAGATGGCTGCCTGCTTTTAGCTCACAGATCTTCCATTTGAGCTGATGTACTGAGAAGTGGTGCTACACAGGGACCCAGACCTGCTCTCTACCAAATCCATAGGACAAGGGAGGGAAGAGTGGGTGCACACAGCCTAGTCCTGTTCCTCCTTGCACACAGGTTATATTCAGGTGCTCGTTTGTTATTTAGAGAGGTTTACTTGTGAGCCCAGCATTAAGTAGAAAGTAAGAAAAAAAAATGGAAAAATAAAACACAGAGAATAAATGCTTTCCTACCAGGATAGAAAAATTATTGTAGTCACCAATAAGAGAATGTGTAAACACCAAGTAAGCTACAAACTGCAAAGTAGATCTAGAGCATTTGAATATTAAAATGAGTTTTTTCCTCTCTCTCCCACCTCCACAGTGAGGCAGGAGCCTAAATATTGAATTTAGTAAATAAAACTACTTGTACACACAGAATCTACTCTGGTCATGGAAGTACAGAGAACAGCTTCTGGCCCCATACAACACACAAGATAATTACTGCACGCAGCCACCATCACAGTGTAGCCTAGAGCCTGATGTTCTGTTCCACATCCCATGCCCCTGCTGGTAGCAGAGACCAGGCTCACAACTGCTGCTTCTCAAGGTATGCTGTACCACTTCCTTCTGAGCAGGTCACGATAGGTGGGAGGCTGGGCAGCTTCCACCCTCCCTCTTAAGGAAAGAATGTAATTATCCTGATTGAAAGGCTACTTGTATCACTTCACCAAAGGGAACAAAGCAGATCCAAAACTTACAGCGATTCAGAGAGCTATTCATGCATTACACTGAATGGGTCACACAACCAAAACTTGGTGTGTGCCAGCTGCAGACCCAAAAAGATGTTGCTGGACATCAGGCACCATTCAGCCACATTCCGACTTAAGTCAGAAATATTATTTCACAACCACAAAGAATCATTCTTGGTAGAATAAGATTCTTAGGGCCATAATCTTCAAACTTCTTAGGCCTATGCCTAATATTTTTTACGCTCGATCCAGCTGCATTAGGAACAAAAACATGGATTTGAGGACAAAAGTAGTAGTTCCTGAAGGAACAAGTTACACACCAGAAGATATGACCATGTGAAAGCAAAAGTTTTTGTATACATCTCTCTGGCTCTTACAGATACACTTTCCATCACTAAGCATTTTTGTGCCACGGCAGAAGAAAACTGTAGGGGTTTTCATCATCACTACTTTTGCAGTCTTTTCTCTGCCTCCAGCTGCCCCATGAGGTTGCTGACAGCCTCTCACTCTGTCTCTAGATGAAAGTACACAGAAGAGGGAAACAAGACTGCCAGGTACCTCTGGCATTCCTATGGACAAACATAATTCACAGAGCATGACCATGAGAGAATTAGAGCAGACGCTTTTGTGAGTAGTTCCACTGCAGACATGTCTACTCACAAGAGTATAGTTATTTACACAGTTACAAGATTTGACAAATATTTATTAACACTTGGCAGTCAGTAACAGGGCAGCTAGGAGAAAGCTCCGCAATCAATTCATTTTGTGTCAGCCCAGAACTTAAGCTAAACCGCTCAGCAGCTGGGGCGTACCAGTGTCAGAGGCAGGGTCTGCCCCGTGGCACCTCTGAGTCAGGTGGGAACGCTCTAACTGTCCTCACACAGGCGCTGAGCAGTGCCAGGCATGGCTGAGGAAAGCTTCTCTTTGTCAGTAGCAGTCCCTTGGACAATGACACCAGAAAAATCCTGACAAAGCTTAAATTGTACCACTTACAAGGTATAATGCAAGATGCAGCTCCTTGTTTCCCCTAATTTCATTAGCTGGGACAATGGCATATTCTCTTTGTTGATGACCTCTCAGGAGTAGCCTGCTTTAGGAAGCTCTACTGGTCAGTTCGGAAGAAGAGAGATAATATGTCTTCTTTCCTGGAACCCTTGCATGGATCACAGGGAAAAAAATAATAATTGGAGGCAAACAAGATCCATTTTGAGCAGAACAAATTATATATACTCAGATTAACATGATCTGAACAGAAGCATTATTGATTGGTAGCATATAAACATTTGGGCAAGATGCTATGTTGATAACAATAAATACTGAAATATAGTTCTTGGCTCGTATCTACATGTAGTCTATTCCAACTTGCCCTTGTAATCAGCCAGACTGTTCAAGGTGCTGTTATTGATATTTGAGGCTTCTTCCCTCAAAATCAAGGAAAAGCAAGTAAGCTACTGAATCACATGAGTCTTAGAAACTAGCTACTGCACAGTTGGAGCGTTTGTGCCAGCCAAAGCACATAAATCTTAACAATTGTTCCTTCCCCACCCACTGAATGTTTTCCACATTCTGGGTTTCCTTCTCATTTCCACCCTCCTTAGTATTTCTTTAGCCTATTACTATTAGTTTCTTAACTGCTGAGGACTTTGTCCAACTTCTTTGAAAAAGCCACCTTCTGTATCCCCTCCCTTTGTTTTGATCTTACTTTAATTGTCAATTCTTCCTACCCTTGTGACTTTCACACACTTGCTTTTTTTTCTTCCTCTTTTTCAGAAAAGTGTTGTTTCAGCAATTGCCCTTTCTTTGGAAAAGCCTCCTAGAGTTTATCATCCATGACATCACACCAAAAGAGTTATTTGTCATACGGCAAAATTTAATAAGAGAAACTAAACCCTGATTTTTACATGGTTGGATTTTTTAGGGTATGGTTCTGCTGTTTTCTTTTAAATTGTAGTCTCATATTGACACAATAGCCTATTAAATACTACAGAATGACCTGGAAAGCCAATTAAACATTTGTCGTCTACTAAATTGTACAAAACAACTTATATCACCTTCTTCCAACCAGTATCTCTGCAGCTTCTAGTCAATAATAAGGATGTATTTCTAGCATGCAGCACGGCATGTATCAAGCAAATAGCCCTGTTTTAGAGGTAGAAGACTATATGCAGAAAAGAGGATGCAGCAGCTGCAAGGAAGGCAGGGCAGTTTATTTGTCACCCTGGGATTTGTGGCAATGGACCAGTGACCCTCCTTGCCAGGCTTAGGTCTCCTTTCCTGACAGGGCTCTTAAGATACCTGCATTCCCCCTCAGACCATGGGATGGACCACTGGAGAACAGAGCACGAGAAATGCCACCATGTAAAGTTGGTTCAATGACCAACCTTTGTCTGGTTTGCTCTGGAAGAAAAAGGCTACAGGAATGTGCTTTCTTCCCCGTTGGCACTTTCACAACAGTCTTCTCATTTCAACTCATTTTGTTATAGCAGAAAGGTATCTCAAAAAAAAAAAAAAAAAAAAGGCATTTCCTGCAGATTTCGGTCAGGTTAAGAAGAGGGATGTCATGAGTCCTCATTCTGAGAAGGGCCACATCGTGATATTTCCTCATTAGACACCAGGGAATGCACAGAAACTTTATAAATGCCCAGACATGGGAAGAGTTCATGCGTCTCAGATATCAAACATTGACGTGAAATACCTGTGTGGGAAACTGTAGGATCATACGCCAAAAGGAACGAATGAGACTTTACTAGTGTCAGTATGCAAAGAAAGGCATGCTTGGTTTCTGAACAAGCAAAGTTTAAAAAAATAATAATTCAGAATGACTTAAAAGTAGATTTGCAGCTTTAAGGTTTCTCACTGACAAAACAAGAAAATCCATTCAAGATTGAAACAAAATATTTTCTGTCAAACTGAGAATAAACTTTTTGATTTTGAGATATTTGAGAGGGCAAGCACATTTTGTAACACATCTAAGTTCACAACAAAAGTGGCATTTTGAAATTGTACTTTACTTTTTCTGAAACTATTTACCTAACTTGACCCTTACTCAGTAACTATTTTTGTTTCCTTTGAATTCCCTTTTTCATCAAAATCCCACTGGTGTTTATTTTTTTGTACAGCTCTATTGCAGTGTTAGAAAAAAACTCAATTTAGAAAAGAACTGTTCTCAGTACTGTCACTAGTGCCCTACAGGCCATTTTATCCAATAGATTGAGACAAAAATATCCATGCAAAAACTTCTGTGGGTGAAAAAATTGCCAAGCTCAACCTTCACAATTAGCAAAGAGGAAAACAGAATGAGATCTCAAGATGAGCTTTTCAGTGTGCATTCTTCACCCAGCGCTACCGGTTTTGCTTTAGATCACACAGGGGCAAACATTAAAGCCAGTAAAAATCTTTCGTCTTTATCTCCTGTCTTGTTTTTCTTTTCTCTGTTCACAATAGCAGCCTCCCTGGTGTGGGATAATTCCCTATAAAGATCTGTCTTGCTCTCTGTGTCCTGTGTTGTTTTTCTCTCTTTTCACACCACAAGCCTCCCTTGAGTGGAATAATGCCTTGTAAAAGCTTAATAGGACATGTGTTACACGTTGTCTATTTGTGTTTTAAATGCCTTCCCTAGTGTGGTGTAATACCTAGTAAAAATCTGTCCTGTCTTTATGTTCTGCATTGTTGTTTTCTGTTACCACTGAATTCTGTATTTGAGCAGGGTCCGATACTTACAAACAGCATTGTCATAAAAACAGGTACTAATGCCATGAAAACAAATGATATTCTGAAATGTTTCTCCTTAATTTGTAGGGAAAAAAAATGTACCAATAAGAATTGGTGGTATTCTGCAAAAACCACCACTAGCAGTAAGTACTTGACCTGTAGAAGACCGAGAGATTTCGGCATGCTATGAATTTTGGGGCAGATATTTAAATAGTGTAGGTATACAAAACTCACACCTACCCTCATCCCAGTTTCTGCAAGTAATAATAAGCAAAAATTAAACACACAGGTGTGCTCACTCCACCCAGAGGGCAAAGAAGAAAAGAAGAGCCTTTGATCTGGGATGGCTGTTTCTATTTGCTATCTTCTGCAGCCTGCTGTTCAGGGAACAGACCAATTTAGTGGCAGGACTGTACACAAAATGCTCTCTGTAATCCAGAGGAGCAAGAAGCCTGGATATGGTAGATAATGGAAAAGCATGAACAATAAAGGTGCTACACTCTGCAGAACACAGTGCCAAGACCCCAGAAAAGCTCGGGCCCACCAGAGCTGCTCAACTCTTGCTCAGCTAGTCCCCATATCAGGTTCATCCCACCTTACTTTTTCCCTATTCTCTGTATCAGCGCTATTCATGCACATTTCTTTTTAGCTAAAAAAAGTCATCAGCCAAAAGTGTTAAAAAAAAAACAAGTTCCAGCAACACTGGAGCTTGATGATCATTTTTAGTTACGTTACTGCTTTATATATTTTCTTTGGCATATCAGCATTTATTCTGAAGTAATTTTCTGGTCTAAACTAATGAGCAATGAGTGTGACAAATACTGCTGTTAGTGATTGTGCATTTTAAGGCAATATTAGAGTGAATGATCTCTGTAGGAATAGCCAAGCACATTTTGCTTCACATATATATAACTTCAAGTCTCAGTGATAAAGTCCCATTAAAGATATCCTACCCTCTTGACTGGGGTTTTTATCTTTGCTAATGTAATGCTAGTGGCTCTGATGCAACGTGGATGTCCTCAGACTGATTTAATTGGGCAGAAACCTTTGAAATATGCCACAGGCTAATTCACTTTGAGGGTTCAAACAATGAATCCCTGTAGAAAATAATATATTAGTGGGTAAAAAGATGAATTAATGGCAGTACTCGAATATCATCTCTACAGCAACCAGAACAGCTGAATTAATAATGTAACAGGGTTTTATTATGGCTTGAAAATTACAGCTATGATGACACTATGGGTAGCCCAGCCTTCCCCTTTATTAGACCTTTGTAGACACAGTAATCCTTTGGCCCTTGGAGAATTTGTTCTCCTGTGAGGATCAGGCAAGGTTACTCCATTTACAGGATCATCTCCTCCCTTAACCATCTCCGTCTCTCTCTTGCACCTCTCCCCCTCCTCTCTCTTTCTCTCCTTCAAGTTCACACACAGGTCACACACCAAAGTGCCCATGTTACACCTGGGCTCACACATATCAGTAGCCTGGAATTTGATTGTCCTAGCTTCAAATTATAGTTTCCAAGGAAATAAACAAACTTCCATTCCTCCTATCAAAAAAAAAAAAAAAAAGCTTCATGCAATGAACATGTAGGCATAAAATAGCCTAAATAATACCAAGAAAACAGAAGGCAAACTCTGCTGTCATGTGCCTTGGCAAAAAGCTGGAATAGTTCTCTGTAAAGTCAGACAAAGGATACCAGATTACAGTGGAGTGACAGCGGGCAGGCTGCACTGTTTTATTTTTTTAATCTAATGACATTGTTCAACAAAGTCAGAGGCCTCCTTGTGTACACCTGGCACAGGAATATTTATCTTAACATACCTTTTTTCTGCACCAAGAATTTTAGGGTAAAAATCCTTCAGCTACAGCTAAGTGCTTCCTTGATTGATAAAAGTGCTGTCTTGTATCACAGAACCTGGGAGAAGTTTTTACCGGTACGTCTACTTCATGCAAGTGCAGGATGAAGCTGTTGACCACCAGAGATATCTGCTAGTGTTAGCCATGATGCTCTGTCACTGTGGTCAAGAGCTTTAGATTGCATTTGCTCTATGAAAAATGGTTCAAATGAAGAAGAAGGAGAAAAAAATATATATATATACAGCACAAGAATCTTAGGAGGATCTGATCAACTCAAGGGACCAATGAAGAAAAAAAAAAATCAAAATCACCTGCTGTACTTCTTAAATCTCACCTGTTCAGTCTGTTTGAGAAAATAAGGCCTTTGGGTGTGACTACGAGGACTTTAGATTCTTGGCTGGTTTTTGTTTAATTAGAAGAGAAAATTGTTTAATGTATTTAGGAATTTGTGTAAATATTTTTTTTTACCAACCCTAATAATCTGAGCTGGACAGAGTTGTAGGCAAAATCAACATTCAGCTTCCAAGTCTCTGGAAAAACTTGACAAGGACAGAAGGAAAAAGATCTGTAAAAAGCAGCAAGGGCAATGGTGGAAGGCAATGAACAGAAGAGGCAAATTATCCAGTGCAGTAGCTTTATCTTTAAAGCTAAAACTACTTTCCACCATGCTCAACCTCTTTTTACTTCACACACAATGATCACTTTGCTGCATTCTCTGGATATTTCTGTTCTATTTCATACACATTTCCTGTAAATGGGGATTAGGATTTCAATCACGACCTGGTCACACAACAATTACTCAGGCAAAAGAGCTATTAAAATCAGTGGGAGAGTTTGGCCCGTTTAGACAATGTGGAATAAAATCTATTTACCCCCAGCATTTTCCTAAACCTATGTTGTTACAGGTACCGAAAAAAATCTTTTACTATGCAGGGTTTCATAGATGACAATCTCATCTCTAAAAGACTGCTATGTTGGGAACAGATCAAGATGATTTTGGGCAAAAGCAATGCCCAGAGCTCTCAAGGTGAGAATGTGGAGTGTCACACCTGCAGTGTCACTAACTTCCCTGCACCTGGATCCCCACCCGCCTTGGGTCTGCTTACCGAGGCTGGTACTTCTTCAGAGAGGAAACAGTGTTTGTCTACACTACAAACAGGTAAGAGTTTGAAGCATGCATGGGCATAACCAAGAAATAAATAAATAAATTTAAAAGGAGTGGTAATAAGAGCAGGAAAAAAAAAAAGTGAAATGCAATAGCTAGAAACTAGTAATTCACTTAATTCAGACTACAACTAAAATGTGTATTTTAAAATAGAGAAGCTAATTAAGTCATTAGAAGACATTACCAAAGGAATGGTTTAGTCTCAGTCACTTAAGTCTTTGAACTCTTTACATTTGAATACATTTCTAATACATTTCCCTGTGTACAAATCTTTCCAGTTGCAGTATCACTCAAACAGAGGAGGTAGTCAATGCCAAAACTGCCAGTTCAGGTGCTCTGACCTACATCAGCTTGATGCCAGATGTATGTTAATGAAGGCCTCCTCTTACTTCAGAAATATGAATTTCCTACTTGATTCCCGAGCGAAGTTCCAGAGATCAAGCAGGAAAATGTTATCTAAAAATTCCTGGTCAACTTTATAGATTGAACACTGTCTCACATTTTGTGTAGTTATCTGAATTCAGGGTGTTTATACTGAACATCACTTTAGCAAACCTCCTCCTCAGTAGCCTCCATGCATACGAGGAGAGAGCTAGTTTAACTTTAAAAATACATGTATGGGAGACTGAAAATTCATATTAGAGTTGATAGCAAAAGACCCAACAAAGAGAGAGAGAGAAAACAAGAGCTGTCACTCATTTGAGACAGAGCAAAAGCATCATTCTTTGCTATTGAAAAAAACTGCTTGTGTCAAAGCAATGAAATTATATACCTTAAGCAGAGATGTGAGTTTTTATGAATCTCCCCCAGGCCAGCATGCTATGAACAGTGCATTGTCAGTTCTGTGAGTGTGGTAGGAGCCGGTAATCTTCAGAGATTACAGGTGAGGGGGCAGGCCTGCCATTTTAAACTAACAAAACGCTTGCTGTCTTTAGCTTACAGTCCTTCACAAACACTACCCTACATTCATGTTGAAGCCACTATAAATTGAACCCTCAGAATCAGGTTTTCTTTGAGGTTTAAAGGTTGAATTATTGGCACTCCTTGGGGGAACAGGTTACTAAACTTTTGCATCAGAGTAATCTGGAGTGTTTTGCATGCTGTTTTCAGATCAGCTAGTTTGTCTAATGAATGAGATGTGAAATGAGTTCCTAGGGCTCAGGAGAAAGCTGAATGAGAATTTCTCAGTCTCTCTGAAACTTATGGCATTAACCCTGCATACACTATTGTATGTCAGAGTGTAACAAACACCTAGACAAGCGAATCCATCACCAAACCTTCTGCAAAGCATTAGCAGCCAAAAGCAAGGGAGAAGGCAGGATGGCTGGTTTTTGAATTCCAAGAATTTTTAGAGAAAATATAGGTTGACACATGAACCTTTTGCCAGCATAGCAGTATCTGCTGGGGTTCTAATTTTCTGTGCTAAGACAAGCCTCGTACAAACCCATGGTAAGATATCCCTAGGGCTATAGGTTGTTTCAATCCAAGAACCAGACACAAGATAAACTGGCAAATGCGCTTTTCTGCAAGTGTAAAGAAAGTCCAGTCTAAGTCTGTTTGCCTGTACAGGCATGTCAGTGTTGCTAAAAACATTGAAGGTGCTTGAAACTATTTTCAAATACCACAGTCTGAACCTTTGCCACAGGTAGATCATTGCAGGAACTGAACATGGGCTCAGATTAAAGGGAAAGAAAAATGTTTCCCAGTTGCAAACTGCAAATGCTTTGTCACTTATTTACATACATAAATGTAGAGCAGAGTATGTGGGTGCCACCCTAGTATAAATGCTTTTATAAGCTATAATAATATTATGATTTCCATATATAATGCCCCATATATAAGCACTGAAGAGTTTCCCCACAAATTCCCAGGCCTGCCACTACCAGCCAAGCTGGGCTCTTTCCTTCTCATGCAAATGCTACACAAAAAGGGTGTGAGCAGAGCAGGGAGCCACAGAAGACAGCTTCCCCAGGCCAAACTGGAACTTCACTAACGTGTGTGACAACCCCTGGCTGTATGCCTGTACCACTCCCCTTGTCGCTATTCAGCTGAAGATGCACACTGCGGATGAAAATGCAGGCCTGCTTTTGGTTATCTTTTTCCAGAGATAACACAACTGACAAGGCTGAAGAGTTCAGAGAATTCATGGACAATGCAAGTGAGGGAAGTTACCCAACATGGGCAAAGGCTCATTTTTCTAATAGAACAGAAAAAAATTGGCTTTCAAAAATTGGAACAGCATAAGCTTTTGGAAAAAAGGGAGGGAGCCAAAGCTGGCCTTACTGCTGCCTCAGGTATAGTGCTCCTCTTTCATTATCAGAGAAAATCTTCCCATTGAATGCCATCAGTCATATTTTTGTATTGATATTTCTAGATGAGTGAGATGCCCCCCTTTCTGGCAGTGTAAAAATCAGATTGTGTCTTCACAGTAACATAAATGCCTAAGAAGATATTTCCCAAACAGCCCAAAGCAGATGGATGACTAAAACTTACCAAAATCATTTATTGAAACAAAACTCCATCAGAAGCAGAAGACTCAGAGCTCACAGTGGCCAGCACTTTAAAAAAGCATAAGCATTCATAACTGCAGCTGCTCAGAAGTTTCCCAGTATCTCAGATTCACTCAAGGTTCACATAAGAGATTCTCTCGTGGCTTACAGTTTTAGTATTTAGTGAGCTGCATTCTGATATGGAGCTCAAGAAGAAACAAATCACATCACTCTGTAAGCAGCTCTGAAACCAAATCCTTTGAGCATTGCCCATCATTTGAACTCTCTCACCACATAGTTCTTCTGCAAATAGCCTTTGTTACTAAAGTCACAGTTAAATAGCGATCCTATTTGTCATTTACACTTCATAGATATCAACGGGTATAGTTGAAAATCTGTTAGTACTGTATGGCACCCAACCACTATTCACTGGCAGTAATTAAATCCTGATGTAAATATTTCTCAAAAACAGGAACAGATGTTTTTGGTTTTGCAACCAAGCAATGACGAAAATCTGACAAGTTCCATAAACCATAGAAGTGGGCACTTCAGAGAAAATTTCCTCTATGATTTTGCTACCATGCAGTCTCAATTTACCAGCAATATTACAGAGATAAAACACAACCATTTTCTGGTACTACTATTCTTGTCTTCAGTAACACAGTAAGTGTCAGGGGAACTGACAGAAAAAAAAAAAAAAGGAAGAAAAAAAACAATAATCATAATAATGAGGCATGAGGCTTACAAATCTACATTTCTGTTTTCAAACCATAATAAATTAGCACAATCACTCAGACTTAGTTACAATTCACAAATCATATCCTCGTGTGGCTTTTATAAACTATGATTCTCTAATTAATATTGGTACTTAGAAGCATCTCCTGGTTATTCAGTTCAACCATTTTTAATTTTTTTTAATTTATTTTTTTTAGTAGGTATGGAAATTCAGTTACAGCATGGGTTGTTTTAAGCAGTTCCCAAGCTGTGATGTAGTTAAATGTACTTGGAGGGGGGTTATATTTTGCATTTCCCTGGTTTGGGTCTCCTGCAAAGAGAACCTTATTTTTTTTTCTTCAAAACATGTTACTAACTACACTGAAAAATTGCTTTACAATGAAGCAAACCTCCCCTTCAGTTCCAGAGTATGTATATTCACCACAGAGTTGGTCGTGATAGCTTGTCAGTAGGATGAGAGCTATTTGGCTCGCAGGGACATAAATTGATAGCAGAGATACCATGTTCAATCAAGAGTCACAGTGGCTACTGGAAAGCAAAATTCTCAATCAAGATGGCAGTGAATGCAGTTTTAACACAGAGATTTAACCAGATTTGCAAGAATGGTCAGCACCCCCACCTGAGGTAATATTTTTAAAGAAACAGCCTGGATCTCAGATAGGCACCTGTAAAAACAAAGGGTTCTGCTTGGCGTCAAGAATTTATGAAAACTAGGCCACTTGGACTAAATGTCTTAACAGCAGCTGAGCTTCCTAGAAAATCTGACACACAAATTACCCAAGAAATATAGTGCCTACATAGGTTCCTTACTGAAAAGCATGATGACACCAGCTACCACTTATTTAAAACTAGTGCATTTCATTATGTCAGGGCAATTGCTACCCTGGTACATATCTTATTACTGCTTATTTATTATCAGTGTTAAGGAGGTTAACTGCACTGTTATTTCCTCTGCTACTGGGCTTTATTGCATGTCTGAGACACAGAGTTCTGAGTAAGCTCAAGCAGCAAAGGAAATAACAGAGGCCATGGCTTAATAATAAATATTCTCTAAAGGAATATAGCAATCAGGTAGGGAAAAACAAAGCAAATTTCTTCTGGGGAATATCAAGAGAGGAAAACTACAGCATCCACTCTGATGAGGGCTAGATGAATAACTCACAAAGGTCATTTATCTGAGAAATTTAATCTTTTTTTTCTGTTGCAAAGTATCTCTAGAGTGCATGATCTTCACTTCATTGGCAAATTCCCAGAATTCTTTCATTTAACATTATGGGTTGATTGCTATCAGTCACTGTGGAAAGTCATTTCTCATTGTACAAGTAGCATTAATTAGTTGCTGCCTGGTCAGAAAAGTTACTGTGTAATACTGCTGATCTATCATTGCATGACCTCAACAGCACTTGCACTACAGATACTCGTAGCCAACTGGAGAATTCACATGTTTAAAAGCTTTCCCATCCCACCATCAAACCCTTGCCAATGTGATTACAAAAGAAAGTGATATCAATGAGTCCCTCTCTCAGAAAATAATTGTGAAGGAAAAAATGTTGCATTAGTAGTAGCATTTTTATATTGTTCATCCACTTACCGAAAGCTCTGGTACAAGAAAACAGTACAATGCTCAAGTTGCCTGCACGCTAGTAAAGATGCAATAAAGAAAACATAGAGAAAATTAAAGATGATAACTATAATACTAATCAAAGAGTAAACCAACAGTTGGAGTTTTCTTTGCATTTCCAAACAGGTAATGATTTAGATTAAATGACAAATTTACAAAAGAAAAAAAAAAAAGCCTTGAACAGATAGGAAAACACAGTATCATCATTTCACAGAATAAACTTTTTGTTGTTGTGCAAAATGATGCTTATCTTCTTGTAGTTCTAAGAAATTTCCATGAGCAGGCTAATCTGCATACACGAACAGCCAACCTTTTCCTCAGTAACTGAAGGTTCTGTAATATGCAAGACAGGAGTTGGAACTGGTGTTTCTTAAGGGAAGAAAAATCCCATTTCTAAACAGGAAGAAGATTTGCTGCAGGTTATGAGACATACACCTTGCGGCTTTCTGTGTTTGCTGAGACAGAAACTTACATGTGACACACAACCCAGGGATCAGCTGCAGCATGTGGCTTACAGCTAAACAGACATTTTCCTTCACAATGACACTGGGAACACTGACTCCTGATGAGCCTATCAACCAGCAGCTGATACAATGACTGCTTCAGCTGTTGATTTTACTTAACATAACATTTGGGAATACATTTGTCGGATTTACTGTTATATACACAGAAAACACCTTTTATCCTCATGCATCTCAGCATGACTCCCTCAAACACATGCACACAAACATCCGTGGATACATTTTGTATGTATATCTGCAAACACCTCTTCACTTTCAACACTTCTCTCACCCGATCCTGTCAGGAATTAGCAGGAGTTAGTCCCCACAGCCAGGGTAGAGGCACCCACTGCCAGGCAAGGCCTGGCCCTGGAGGGGCAGCAGACACAGAGGGGTGTGGGGGACCAGTGCTCCTCCACGGCACCCTGTGCACTCACTCTGCAAAAACACCTGAAATCAGGGAAGGGAAGCACCCCATTTAGCTTGAGATAGTGCCCAACCACTTTGCCAAATGCCACTTGCTCCCATGCAAAAGTTTGTTTTGCTTAGGGCTATGAGCTTCCCATGAGTCAAGACAGTATTGTGGCATTAACAATGCCATTAACCTCTCAAATAGACATTATTGACTAAAATTAAATTGTTTCCAAATAAATAAATAAACAAATATGCCAGGGGAGGCAGGTGGATGGATGTTTTGTGCAGGTGAAACCACCATTCACCTTTCCTTTATGTCTCATATCTTCTCAGCAACTTGGACAGGGCCTTCTGAATGGGCAACTGATTTTTGAAGAGAGCACCCTCCTGCCTCTAACAGCTTTTTACTACATGTGCTTAATGTACACATTAGCACCAAACCAAAAGGGTTCAGCCATTGGCCATTAAAATACAACTCACAGGGTGCTGTGAAAGGCACTGGGCCCTCTCAACGGCCAGGCCAGATGCTGCGCCTCAGGCGCGGCCTAGCAGATCTGCCCTGCTCAGGGCCTCCACCATTGCGATTCTGACTGGAAACTTTCTCCCCACAGCTTTGTTTCATCTGGTTAAAACAAAATTCTCTCATTTTTGCCAAAGGCTGTGTTCAGTTCTCCTGTTTTTTCCTGTCAAGTTGGTCTGTCTGTCTGTCACTGTCCTGTCCTGACTGGAGGAAGCTGCCATGGGGCTGCTGCCTCAGGGCCTGGGGACAAGACAACCTGAAGCCCACCATCTATGCTCCACTGCACTCTCTTTCCTTGACACAACTCTTAGAAGAGCATTACATTTCTACCTTTTATTCTTCACCCTCCCAGGTGCCTCTTTTCTTTACCCTTTCCCTTCAGCCTTTGCAGAGCTGCCTGGCCTGGTGTTTAACCAATGGCCAGGTCATGCTGGAGACATGGCTAGTGCTTTTTCTCATCAGTGTCCATAAGTCACAGGTGTTATGGCCCAAAACTACTGCATAGATCATTAGGGCAATCCCTCCAAGAGAAACAACATTGCAGCCTATTGCATGTTTATTGGTTCTTTAATTAATACCTATAGGATCAATTTTCAAGAGTCCCTCACAACCTCACTCAGAATGTTATTTGAAAGCCTAACACCAGTGCCGAGGTTTTTCGCTAATGTTGAAATTAGTTTTTCCTTTTTATGTTCATTCTACTGCTCCAAATTATATCACATATTCTATGGAGTGGCTGAATCCTTGTTTACCTTCTATATCCATCAATTACAATTTTTTGCTTTCACACCCTTCTTAGCAGGTACCTCACTAAGCACACAATATTTACCTGAACTCTGTATGTTTACCTCTATACTGCAGTCCTTCCAGTCCACTTTATTTTTCTGCTATTATTATTTTTCAGGCCTCTGAGATCTTTACAGTAAATTCTCCATCCCAAACACAAGTACATGAAGATACACACAGAGATATCAAGAACCCAACATGCTGTTATGATAGACTAAGGGTACCTGATCTAGGGGAAAACAGGTGGCAGTACTCATCCGTAGGCAGGGCTGGAGTGGGGTGGGTAATGTAAAAAGGATTCAAGAAATCTCATGGGAAAAATAATCCAAATTTAAACACAAAGATGCTCCAGTCATAGTAGCATCTGTGATACCTTTGCTTTTTATAAATACCGTTGAAACTGAGTTTTATGTTTTCTCTGAATAATTGGGAAAGAACATCTGAACTTTCTCATGATCATTCATACAGGTATCTGATTTTGTTCATCTAGTTAAGAATTAAATATAATACCATACGCTTTGTGGTAATCTGTGCTGTAGATCCATGCAGAGCTGCGTGGAAGTCAATTCCCTTGACTACAGGACTGAATACAAACTGAACAAGCAGTCTGATAGGGATTGCTAAATATGGAAATAGTTAACTTAAGTGCAAATACTTTAAGTTTTAAATACTAATGAGCTTTAAAAATAATCAGACAAAATAAGAAAAATAAGAAAAAAAAGACATTGGAAAGATATTACTGGAAATTTGCTTATCATTTATGTTTGAGGTTAAGTTGGGCTACACAGTATTACACAACAATCAGGTAAGAAGTCTTATGAGAAGATAAGGCTGAGGGAAAATATCTTAATTGACTTGATTTGGATGAAAACAGTGAGGAGAAACAGAAGGAAGGAAAATCCTACTAGAAGTCTGGGCAAGCAATCCTGCAAGGAGCTTTCTAACCATAGGAGATGCCCAGCCAAGTGCCTTCATGCCTAAAAGCACAGCAAGCCTCACTGGCACTGGGGGGATCATGCAACTCCTTTCCATTGACCTTGCTTCCTGTCCCAGACCTAGGAATGGGGATAGTTCCTGCTCTGGAAGAAAGCATCTTGAAGTTCTTTGTAGGTGGCAGGCCCAGACTTCCCAATGTCTTCTCTTCAGGGTGCCTGTGCTCTGCGTACCTCATCAAGCCAGTGGAGTTCATAGCTTACTCACTGCAGACAGCTGCTTCACAGCAGTTGAAATCCTGTTTTAAAGCAACAATTCTCTCCTGAAATAATGCAATAGAAAAACAAATTTGCAAGCAAAGTGTTTGTCAGATTCAAGCGTTTTCTTTCAACAGAAGCAGTCCAGCTGTATCCTGAGAACCAGCATATGGATAGATTGTTCATGTTATCATTGTTCTCCCTCCCTTTTTAAAATGGACACTGGAGATGGCAAATGTATCTGTCAAGCCATTATGGATACTATATTCTGTAATGGAATACTATTCCTATAACATCTCAAAGGGGTCATGAGATATGACTTTCTTGCCATTCTTACATGACCATTGTTAAATAATGTATAGGCAAATGGATGGATTGTGATACAAGAGGGAACAGTATTTTTTCTATAACTTCCAGTGTTACCTCAGAGAAACACTTGAAGAACTTAGGTGTTTTTAGAGAGTGCCTGAACCTCAACTGAGAAAAGAATGAACCAGTGTGCTCTGGAAAAGAAGCTCCTGAGCTAGGATAATACCAGCTTTAATGGACTTGTGCCTACATTCAAGATGTGTCCTGTGATTTTGTGTCTTGCCAGCCAAGTGGGAGTGCTTTGCATTGCCATACAGGTGATTCCAGGTTTGATTTTCATTTCTACTTCCCCATGTCAGATGAAGGTGCCAAATCTGCTTAAAGATAGTAATCGAAACCACATTCTCACCCCCAAACCAAATTCTCAGCTCATTCAGCCTTAAAAGACCAGTATACCCCACTATGAGGTCAAATTGGCACTGGCTTTAGGAAAGGGCCTGGCAGAATGAGAAGCACCCTCTTCACAACAATTCAGAGCCTGCCAGTTCTAGAAGCAAGAAGAAAAGCCCAGAAGATTGAAGCAGCTCTCAACTCTTTTCGAGACCTGCCTTGCTCTTTGCAATGCAGAGCTGAGGAAATACTTGCTCGGAAGCCCAGCAGATAGCATATAGATTAATCACAAGGGTGTGCAAGAAAATAAGTAGGTGCATAAATTCTTTAGCTATGCTATGTATTTTCCAGTGCAGACTTCCTTCACTTTCATGCTGACAAGCTGTTGATTTTTTCATTTTTAATTATGAACTGAAATCCCTTTTCCTATCAGTTATAAATATAACAAACAGTCTGCTGTTTAACTTCAGATTTCATATCACTCATGCAAGTTGTAAGTTTAGTCAGCTTAGTATTTCTGAAATAAAATATTTGCCGGCAGGAAAACGAAAGGTTATCTTGTATTAAATAAATACATAGTAATATGACTTCCTAGTGAAAATTCCGGCCAGATGACTAGTGTTAATCTTGTAATGCCATTAAACAAATCCACATTCAGAAGGGTTTCTCAGCCTATTTCAAACAGTAAAAACGAAGGAGGAGAGAGATCTTTGTGGTTAAGGAACAGGTTTATGATCCTAAAGACCTGACTTTTGTTCCTGGCTTTGTGACATAACGCCTGTGTGACCTTTAGTAAAAACTACCTCTCAGCGTGCCTCAGCTCCTACTTTGTAAACTGGGGATAATGAAACATTCCCTTTTTATAAATAGGCAAGTGTATATTTGGTACTGGACAGGAACTGTCACTTATGTGTTTAACACCATAAAGACAGATCTCCTGACATTATCCTAATATGACTAACCTATAAAAATAGGAAGAAAAGTGTTGTTTTTACCTGAGGGGCAAGGGTTTGCTAACTGTGGAGGTGAGTAAACTGCTAAATGACTTTTTTTGTTTGGTGCATTCCCAAATGTCATCTTCTCAGGCACACTCATCGGTTCTGCTGCTGGGGTGTTTGCTTCAGCCCTGCGCCCGGGAGCTGCTCTGAGAAGCAGCCCTCTCCCTTCTCCCTTTCCTGCCCTCCCCTCAGGTCCTTTACCTCTGTCTCCTTCCTACCCTTTCATTCGCTCTATTTTCAAGACTGTCAAAGCTACAAGAGGTTCACTTTGGCGAACTCCTGATGCTCTCAGAAGTCATAAAAAGAGAATGTCTCCCTTCTGCAGAGAGGCAGATAATCTATCATTTTTCTTAGGACAGGGGTTTTATAAGAACTTGCTTTAACCTACCTTGTCAGCTACAGGAATCAACAAATCTGTGAAAGGGAAGGGCCGTTACCAAAAATGTCTTTGAAAATCTGACTGGACTCCTCTTTTTCTTTTTTCTTTTCTTTTCAGAGGAGTCAAACCCTTTGCTTACTTACTATTTATTGTAGGAAGGAAAAAAAAAAAAATCTCCAAAAATTGAACCCTGTTGAAAGACCATACAACACCACAACTACAGCAAATGGCAATAGTCAGCGTGCAGGAAAACAAGTTTGTCTTGAATTCATGAATCGACAAACTGGTTTCTTACAATAATTATGAATCATCATAAACTTCAAACTTCTAACTCATTATATATTATTAACTGCTAATTCAGCTCTTCTCTTTCTTGTCTTTTGGGAGAAATGGGAAGGCATTTCAGTGCTTCCTTGGAACCCATGCCTTGTGGTTGATTACTTCAGTGCTATTCCCAGGAGCATCTAGTAACCATCTCAAACAGTGTTATTACTCTAATTTATAGTAGTATTAACAATTCTGTTAATCTATCTGTCCTGGAAAAAAAAAAATGTACCCAGAGTAACTACACATACTGATAAGGAAGAGTTTATAGCAGAAATATGCTTACACATCTATTATTCCATTCTGAATTTTCAAGGTCAGAGTAAAACTGTGGCTACGTTACAGCCTTGAAATGGGAAATGAAATATTTACTAAGCAGAGGTAAGTCTTCCTGAGAATATACGTTGTTTATCATCAAACCTTGCCATGACTCTGGGAAATCAATGTCACAAAGCAGTTGAAGTTCTGTTTCTGTGAAATCAAAGCATTGTCAGGTCCATGAGTCCTTCAATAACCTCTGCAACATCTACAGTCTGTAGCATTACCTAAGTAAAATATACAAACACAAGTAAACAGAAACTATTATTTTACTTAAAGTGAATGCATTTTCTTTTAAGAATTGCCACTTTTAAAGGTAGAGTCTGTAGTTTTTGCACTTCAAAATTGTCCTCACAATGGGTACACTCACAAAAGACCATTTTCTGCCACTGAAATAAAGGAAATAAAGAATATTTTCCAGTAACTTCTGTGAAGGGAAAGCAAGACCTAAGACCCAAATCTTATTGCAAATTTAAACATCTAACCCACAAAAAGTTTGAAATTCAGGTCACGTCCCTAAAAAACATGGAGGAGCCTTGCCTGAAGTGTTCATAGATATAAAAATACATGTTTCTGATGAGAGAAACCCTCTAGGTTCTTTCACTACCCACATTGCTTTGTAATGCTTTGATAGCATCAGCTGTTCTTGGTGCAGACCTGGCCAGAGATCCCTAGAAGGAGCATCATGGACTTTATTTCTTTGGGTCTCATAAAGTGCAAGAATACATCTCTTGCAAACAGCCTATACAGAAAAAGTTATTAATCTTTATTACAAGTGCTTGTCCTGTCCTTTAAAAATGAGCTGCAGCATAAAGTACTCAGCACCCAATATAAAGCAAAACCAAAAAAAAAAAAAAAAACCACAAAACCTCTTCAATTCCAACAGGCCCTTTTGCAAAGTAACGCATGAAAACACAAACACCTATTTGGAGTAGTGAATATAAGCAGATAAATTTCAACTTGAGCAATGTTCTTTGGGCCAATGGCATGATTGTGGCTATACATCTACAGATTAAGGAATGGAAAACTGTTTTATGTGCTCCTGGACAGGTAATTTCTGCTACATCAAGTCTAAGATAAATCTTTATCTATCACATGGTATTCATTAGTCTGTTCAGATAATCCATAATACAGGCCAAACAGCAAAAAGATTACCTACAAGAAAGCACTACTCATTTTAAAGCGTTAACACAATTAGTTGAACTTCTTCATTTCCAGCCTTGTATGTATTTATCCGAACCCAAATACATCCCTGAAATGAAGAGGCTTGAGTGGCAACAAAGTGCTATGCTTATATTAAAGCTGGGTGAAAACAGAGCAGAAATGAACATACTTTTTCTCATTAGGAGCATGTGTTTCAACTGTACCAGGTCGCAGCCTTGCCCACCTGTACCAACACTTCTGTAATTGATTCCTACAAGCCCTCATACCCTATGGCTTCCAGTTCCATTTAAATGCAGATGTGAGCTAATGGAAGGGCTGTGCGTTTCTGAACAGAGAGTCGGGGAACATATTGCTTGTCTATTCAGTGATCTGAATGTTTTTATTCTTTTCCTTAACAGCCTTTATTTTGTTGTGAGTATTTTTATTTTTATTTTTGTTTTTAATTTAAACAACATGGGGCTTTTTCCATGCTCTGTTAAAAGAGGAAGGGGGAAAAGAGCTAATTATATCTGAACTGAAGTGTAACCATGGCCCTATTAAATAGGTAGCAGTTATGGGCTATTGATCGCAGTTCACAGGAAAAGCTTGTCATGTAGTGTCAAGAGGTTAATGTAATTACAAGAGCGGGCAGCAGGATCAGCTGTGTCCTCGAATAGGCGAATAACTAAAAGCTGCTTTAGAGACACATAATGTTGTCAAAGCATAAATAATTCATCCCAGCATTCGAGAAGAAATTACTGCTCCGTTCCAGCGTATTATTCAGCCATTAAAATCCTGCCCTTGTAAAGTCTTTTGATGTAGTCATATTTTCAGTTCTAAGAGCAGTTTTGGAGCATTCAGCTTTTATTAAGCCTTATATTGTGCAGTTTTCAAAGTATTAAAAAGGATATGAAATAGACTTGCAATTTGTTTAATAACTGCATTGCAATTCAGATAAGGAGAGGACCACGTGGATTTATGGAGTGCCTGTGCAGCGCAAAGCCATGGTGTGATGCAATGGAATTCTTCAGCTACCCTAAGCAAGCCCGAGTTAAGTGGGCTTCAGCTATTTACTAGCACTGATAGTTGCAGCAGTCTTCGCAGCATTTGGTGAGCCATTTCTCAAGATGCAGTTGATAGGAGAGTCATGAGAAGTATCAGCACGCACAGCTACTCTCCTGTTACAGCCTCTTGACTCTTTGCTAGGCCTTCTGAAAGTCTTTGGCAATTTGATACTGGATGCTTTCCACTCTCCGCATCTGTTGCCTGAACTGTGTCTTGCAAGTTCATCTGATGCACAGATTCTTCTGTTACACAGCCAAAGCCCCCAAACTGTCTTTAAAGTGGGGTCTGAACATGTCATTTTGGTATCTCTAAAACTTTTTTCTTTTTAAATATCCAAGTAAAAAACAAGCAAACAATTCCTCATTTGAGAACATATTTAGCCACTTAGAGCTTTAAGGAGAACAGATGTGGCTTGACAGAGAAAACAGGCTTTCATTTCAAGTTGACCAAAAGGAAAGCCTACCCCGAACACACAACCCCAACTGAGTGCTCCCCACTGTCATTATTCACCCTAATTCCCTGCTAGAGGCTAGCCCCAACCCTTCTCCTGCCCACCAAATGTGGCTGGAGCTGGAAAGCTACAGCTGGAGATGTGAGCCTGTGGTAACACTACTGCAAGAGCACTGCCAATATTATGAAGTCTATAATGAGCTTTTAGGTAATGATGGCTGTGAACTACTGTTCATTTATTGAAAATTAAAAAGGCAGGTTGCATTTGGTACACAGTTACAAAAAACAATCAGAGAACAAAATACTACAGCTCTCAGATCATTGCTGCCAGTGATCGGTGGCAATCTGACAAAGAAAGTAATAAGAATTTAGTTATTTATTTATTTTTCCATGCAATGACTTTATAAATAAATAAAACAGAAACTAAACGTGAAGCTGAGAAGACCACAATTGCAAAAAGTAGCTTAGGAATGATTTCAAGTGAAAGGTTCACCAGCACAGGACAGAAAAAACACAGAGAAAGAAAAAAAAAAAAAAAAAAACATTCTGACACAGCAGCTACTCTTCTGGCTTACTGCCAAAACCCAAACAAGTGAAGTCCTCCCAAAAACTGCTATTCAACTTTTGAACAAGCCATCACCCAAAGGTAGGTATTTTGACAACAGCACCTAAAGAGACCCCATTTCTACGGCAAAAGAGCTATTTTTTCCCATATCATCTCTTTCCAATAACAAAAATTGAACAACTGTTTGGGGGGAAAAAAATCTGAACAAGCAAACTGGTCCCCACTGCGGATATCCTTATCTTTGAACCTTGCGCACTGCTCTTCCTTTTCTACTTCCTATGCACTAGTGCACAGATATTTGCTGTGTTGTGAAGGGAGTTTATCTTGGCTTTGTGTGCATCTCTGCAGTGTTGACAGAGGGATTTTTATGTTTCTTACACTATTTCATTCACAGCCCAAAGAAGAAAGCCCAGTTTACTCCTAAGGGAAGTTGAATTTAGTATCTTAAATTCACCACACAAATAAGATCATTAGGAATGTGCCAATATTCTGTATACATAACTCACAACTCCGTATAGTTAAGTAAAAAAGGAGGCAATGGTTGAAACAACAGAAACAAACCTAAATGCAGCTTTCTGATGGCTCAACAGTTACAAGCTGTGAAAACAACATAAAAGATGCAAAAATAGGAGCTTTCTCACAGTGTTTTCCTGTTTCTCAGAATTCATACAGCCTGCTCTGTAGTAGCGCTCAGTCAGCTCTGAACTCACACCAGCATTCATAAAGACAGCTGAAGGCCAATCCCACGTTGACTCCATCAGGTGGAGATTTAGTCCATCTGGGGACTGTACTTTTTGTCATTCCTATCAGTAAATCTTATCAGGCCCAAAAGAATCAGGGGTCCCGGTTCACATCGTGTAGTGTTTGGCTTCCTTGAATCTATCCTGTGATAAGCAAGGATCAATGCTTGCTTCCTGCGCGTGGCATGGAGTAAAAATGAGATCCATGCATGTGTCCCCTTGTTTGCTTAGCAGTAGCTCAGTTGTCTGCCATGATTACGTGAAACCGAATTCTTCATTGCCACAAAGTTTTATTATGAAACAAGCCAAAACCTGAAGTTCTCGCCTGGCTTGGATTTGAAAATTTGGCAATTCAGCAGTTTTGAGTTACATCTATGAAAAAACATAGATTACTAAAATGAGACAAAGGCCTATTCAAAAGGTTTTTGTCCATTTTTTTCTGAAAGCCCGTTCCACACTTCTAGTTGATAAAGCAGTCTGAACCCATGCCTCCCACAGGGGAGCGGGACTGAGCTGAGCTGCTTTACTGCTAGGAGCTTCACTAGGTGATTGAATAAAATAACACGCAGGTTGAAATCTTTCCTCCTTTGAAGGCACTGATAAAACTCCCAGTGGGGCTGGGATTTAACTTGAGGATTACAGCTGCTGTGGATCAATCCTTTACCAGGTTTAGTGGAGTTAGGCCAATTAACACCAGCCAAGGGCACAGCCCCTTCATTCTATCCAGAAAGCAATAATATCCATTATTGTGTTTCCCAGCCAGCGCTCTGCCATTCTTCTTCAACACAATCTCCCTCCATCTCCCACCTTTTCTAGTTTCCCATTTGTGACCCTTGGCTCGCAGAGTCATCTGAAGCCTTAAAAATATTTGTTCTCTAAAATGTAACAGAAAAAAAAAAAATGTTTGGATTTTTGCTTTGTCAGGAATCTGCTTCACTTATTTCCAGTTAAAACAAAGATAAAAAGTAATCTCCTCATCTTCAGTGAGGAAAGAGCTGGGGCTTTTCAAATATACAAATCAAATGAAATAACATCACAGACTGCCAGCTCCAAATCAGATGTGCATGGGGGGACGTATGCAATGCATTACAAACATCTGCCCTGCATCTCAGGCCACATCCAGAGACTTCTTGGGGCCATTGTCCATGTTCTGAACTCTTTAACACACAACAGATTTTGCATTCTTAGATTATTTTTTGCTTCAATAATTAGTAAATATAGATAGAGATGTGTGACTTTAATTCATCAGAACAGACAGAACATTGTTAATTTGTGACCTCGCTTTTCTTTATGAAAACTATAAAAATGAGCAAATTCTCCTCTTTGAAAAACACTTTGTGGCATGCTCTTTTCCACAGCTTTGTGTTAAAGATTGTCCCTCTCCTCCTCTTCCCCTCCTCTTTCTCAGCTCCCCTTTTGTTTCTCTGCCTGCTGCCTTGCCCCAGCCACCTCCTTTTGCTTTCAGGCAAACCCATCGCAGCCTGGAGCCCAGAGCAGAGCAAGGACGAGAGCTAAACTCACTGGATTTACACCTGCTTGCCATGCTGTGTCTGAACCGAAGTGCTGTAAGACAAACCATACTCGGTCTGTGCTGTTCAATACTAGGAAAACCCCAGCAGATGTATCAGCCATTTAAAGGCTGCTTTGTGCTTACAGAAATCTGGCCTTTAGAATATGAACATTTTGTCTTGTTTTCATTTCTTTTCTATAAGTGATGGTTTCTTGCTGAGAAAGTTTGATTGACTGAGGCAACCTAAAAAAATCCCATGCAACTCGGTTGCCCAGTCACACACTGGATGTCAAATAGCGATGAATCAGAGAGGACAGTCCATGAGCTGAATGCTGCACTGCACTCTTCAGCAAATTCATTAAAACAATCCGGTTTGGTTTATGAAATGATACATAAACAAAAAGAGCAGCACCATATATATCAAATACTGTCTACAAATGAACACAGATGAAACTAGGCTGCTTCAACCACGTTTCATTTGAACTGAAGCCCCAGCATGCAACACCGAGGCCAAAGAGAAAAGAAAAAGCCACAAAATGAAACAAATGAAGCAACGCAGCTCAGATCACACCAGCCCAATACTGCCCTAGGTAAATAAGCAACTGCAGCTCACCTCATCTACAGGGCTAAACGCTAATTCATGCAGTTGCATATGGGAGAGGCATGCTTTTTTGCACAGACTCAGCCTCCACAATGGACACAATTTGTTCACAAATAGGACCTCCAGTTGCTCAATTTAAGATTCCATATGCTGTTCCTGCTGATAATGAGATTTTAAAGATTATGAGATAAACTAACTTGTCATTCTGATTCAAAAAGGTAAGCTTATAAGTCCATGGAAATCCCTCTTTAATACAAGCAGGAAAGGCTTAGCATTAGCTAAGTTTGTTCGACAGTAAATAAAAATTAGAACCAATAATGAAAAGGGTTGATGAACAAAAGATTTATATATTCCAGCAAGGAAATAAGACTGAGTGCTACAAAATCATCTGGTGGCTAGTCCTGTGCAGGGAAGCTGTTTAGGTTACGTGAATGCTTTGCGCTGCCTGGGCGGTCCCGTGCCTACGGACACCACCACGTACAGCTCCTCACACACACGTGAGGGGCAGGCTCGTCCTCAGAACAAGAAGACAGGAACATGCGTGACGGTCAACAACTGCTCTCGTTGTGAACAAAGGGAGGAAGCGTTCCAGTACCCAATAGCACGTTGTCTTTATTTCCTCATTCATTTAAATAGAACTGCTTTTCATTTATTCCTGAAGTGTGTTTGTATCTGCATTAGATAGTGTTGTTAAGCTGTCTGGATGCGTGTAATCATGACAAGCGTGAGTCTCCCCAGTCCCGTACTGAGCGCACGGCTGCCAGGGAAGCGCAGCACAGGCAGGACTTGGGAAAATGGGAAAATCTCACCAGTGGTAATGTAAGAGTTGGGGATGAGGGAGGTTTAATGATGGAAAAGGATGAAACTGACATAACCGAGAGCTGGAGAATAGGAACTATGAATGATATGGGATGAGCACAGGAAGGAAGCAGTCAAAAAGAAACAATAAACCAGGGCTTTGTAAGACAAACCTTGACTTGAGACTGTCTGCTTCAAGAGTGAGCGTGCTGAGGGACCGAAGAGCCAAGCATTGGTGGAGAAACCCAGCACAGGCACTGCTGGCAACTGTGTGTGGAGTAGTTACCAGATAATGTAGTTTTCCACATGAAAATATACAGGTTTCTTGGGAAAGAAAGCGAATTTCAGTAAAACCTGCAGAGTGATTCTTCTGACAGCCCAAACAAGGCCCTTGCTTTATTTATTGCTTTATCTGGTTGCTTTGGTCAGTGCCCTACAAATCTGAGCACAGGGCCCAGACTTGACCGTATGTGCTTTTGAAAGACAAAACCATTTTGTTGAGCTTTTCTTCTTCCACTGCAAGTAACAAAAGCTTGTTTCACTTGGCTCAATTCTCAGTAACAATTGACTTTGGGAGGAGGGCACGGAGACTGTGTCATTTTTCAACCCACTGCAAAACTACAAGCTGAAGAAACAATTCGTCCCTGCTGTCAGTTAAAATATATACACAAACTTAGCATGATTTCACAGGTGTTTCTGCTTTAAACCACAGTTTTTTGCTGTTTGCTGCTTTCACCCAGCCCCGACCCCTTTGGTAAATAAGCAGCAATCCAAAGGCTCGCTGCGATACAAAACACACCCGCTGCAAAAGCTCTGCTCCTCCTCAGCTCCGAGCCCCGAAACACCATCCCTCTGGATCCCCGAGGTGCGTCCCTGGCTGAGCCTGGCGGGGCTCCCACAGGTACAGCACAGACACAGCAACCCCCAGCCTGAGGAGAAAAGTGTCCGAGAGTCCTCAGGAGCCCCCGTCCTCACGGCTTCCTTCTGCCCTCCCAGGCAGCTGCTGGCTAGCCAGGAGCGCTGCTGCTGTGGCTTGTATCCCAAGCTGGGATACACCTTGGATAATTTCTGCAGCCAGCAAAGGCTAGATGCACAGGGACCATTGATGGTCTTATTCAAAGGCAATGCTGAAGACAACCAGATGCGTTTACCTAAGATGGAGGCAAAAACAAGGTGGCTGAAGTCAGGGTAGCAGAAAGATGCAATGTCAACACTGTGTTTGTCTTTTCTCCTTAATCACACTAGCCCTATGAACAAGTAAAAGCAGCCCTGGATAAATCATGTTACCAAACGTAACTCTGTAATTGTTATATGTAGTGATTTCATCCATGGCCCAAAATACATCTATGCTTTAGAAAGGGACTGCAGGCCTGCAAGAAGGTTCACTTAAAGATACCCTGAGGGCAGATGACATGAAGGTGCAGCAGCTGAGAAACTGTTTTAAAAATAATGATAAAAGTTACAACTAAAAGAAGAACCATCACCCTCTAACACAGTAGGCAAAGCGCCTACCACTGCATGAGAAATCCAGCTCCACAGCTGCACAAAGGAGCTTTCATGTCAGGGGATGAATTCCCCTGAAGAGCTCATAGATAGTTCTTCAAATTTCTCTTTTTTTTTTTTTTTTTTCCAGGAATCTTAGCTGATAATAGTAGGAAACAGAGTGTGTAATTTTCTACACGGCAAAGTATTGAATATCCATGCAGCACCACCAAGCTCTTCTGTGACTGAAGTCACACACTCACAAGTTGCCCTGGACAAAACAAAGCAGCCAGAGGATTCCTGACGGGCAAATACAGGAAAAGCAATCATGCAATACTTTATCAAAAAGATATCCCCTGTGCTTCTGAAGTTGAGCCCTGAACTTTTTGTCTCTGTAGTTCGCTATGTATATGAGCAATAGAGCTACGTATGTGTGTTTCTCTGGGGCACGGGGAACACAAGTGACTTATTTCCCCCTTATTTATCATCATCCCAACACCACAGCTCAGAGTTGACACGTGTGATCCTGCAGGCGTTCCCAGGGCCCCCATCTCCATCTATTCCTTCTCAGCTACCTGGGCACCCTGTTCCTCTCACTCAGTTGTCAGCCCAACCCAAACTCTTCAGTCCAGCTTGTAACTCAGGGACAGATTGGTGTGACTCACTTATGTTCTTTTGAAGAGCTAAGGAGTTTAATTAAAAATTTTCCAAGATATTTCTTATTGTTATCAGAGAAGTGGGGCTGAATCAGGAAGAGTGCTTCACAGGGAAGGCTCCCAGGAGCTCTGACTGCTCATGGCACAACCCCAACAGGTACAGAAGTGTGTTTGAAGATGTTCTCCATTGATCCTGTGAGAGTCCTGGTCCCAGTTCTTCACACGACATGTCCAAAAGCCGAGGGCGATGACTGCAGAACGAGGACCTTCACCTGGACCTGAGTCGCCTTCCAGCAGGTTGCTTTGTATCATACCAAAAACATCCCTGTGCACTATGCATATCCATCCCCAGCTGGAGTTTTCTACTGCATTGAAAACAAACAATAATGGCATTAATGATTTGCTCTAGAACACTCGCTGTCAGCAGCGAGTTGTCGTGGAAATGATACTTCAGCACCTGACAGGTTCATTTTCAGTTGTGCAGCGTCAAACACGGCGGCGGCAGCGGCTGCGGGCAGAGCGAGGCTGAGAGCAGCAGCGCGGCGCTCAGCGCTGCGTGGTGGGCGGCCAGCACCACGCTCTTGCTGTGCACGTGTGTGTATGTGCAGAAATTTCTTACACATGTAGATGGATGCAGATATATTGTGTAGTACCGCGCCAGGAGGTATTACAGGAGGTTTGTAGTGGGGAAGACTCCTCAAGCTCTTCTTGAGGGTTCCACAGACTTACTCCTCTCATCACCTAAATTGTTACTAACAAGAGAAAAAACCACCCACTCTAATCCAGCACAGCTCTAGCACACCCATCTGTGTATTTCGCTCAAACACTCAGCACCATTGAAGTAAAACACAGTTTAGTACACAACTTGCAAGTTATTCCCAGGATTGAAACAGTTGCGTGGACTTCCTGAGTGCCAGAATAACTCCTTCACAGAAATCCCACAGTCAGTCAATTAGGAAAGCTTAAAGTAATCAGTCACCCACAGGCGATTGGATTTAGCAGTTCGTGAATGTGTTTCGTTCTTGGATCAACTACACCCACTTCCAGAGCTGATTAAAAAATGTTGATGATCTCTTCCACCTGGCTGAGATAATAAAGCAGCTGCAAAAAAAACAGCTCCAAAACCCTGGGCAAGTGGAAAGCCGCTCTTAGCAGGCTGCAGCCTGGTGCGAACACAAAAGCAGGTGAGAAGTGAAGCAAGACCTGCATAAGGAAAATTTCTGGACAGTTTTTGAAGCCAGTAACACTTGTTTTAGGAATGCCTTAATGTCATGTCTTAATGGCATGTGGGGACTGTTCAGTTGTCCATTTCTTTCCTCCATCCTGTGCATACCAGAGATCAGAAGTTGGTGAAGGATGCAGAGGTGTCCTGAAATGGCCTGTCTCTTCAACAACCAGAGTGGAGCACCCTCAGAGTCTGCAAAAATGACAGGAAAGGTCTCCGAGGATGCAATGTTGCATTGCAGTCCTAAGCATTTGGTCAAACCAAACCTATTCGCAGTCATAATATACACCTGAAAACCAAGCTGACAGAGAGGAGTTCTGGGACTCCACAGAAGCCTTTCTGTCTGTTATTGGGTACCGTTATTTTGTATTGTTAAACATATACTTCAAATATTTGCATGAGTAATGGCCACATAAAAATAAAGGACAACCTGAACATGCTATCACAACTTAACCTCTTTGCCAAAACACTTATGAATACAGTTTCTTTTTTTAAATAAATAAATAAATAAAAATTACCTTAAAGTTTCACGTACCATATAGCTAAGGATTAGATCTTTAAACTGATGCAAATCTGGACAGTTCCAGTGAAATCAGTTCATACCACCTGAGGGACCAGATCAACTCCTTTATCCTCATTTTCTTACTATTATCAGGGTCACATTTTCTAGGCCCTTCACACTAAGCTGCTTCAGTCGACTCAGCAGCCTCTTTAAGCATGGAGAAATTTTAACGTCCCATCTTTTTTCCAAAGTGTTTTGTTTTTTTTTTTTAGGAGAATTTTAACCAATTTTTCAAAAAGGTAGAAGTAAATGCTCTATAATATTTGTCATTTAATACAAATCTTCAGGCTGGAAAGTCATGGGTAAACTCCCAGACAGATTAACAGGTAAGCAGGTGAGCTGCACAATCCCCTGCCTCCCTGGGGATTCTGGTACTGAAATTTTAAGCGTTGAGTTTCTAGGTAACCCCGCTGGCACACGGCAATGATATGACACCCAGAACCAAAGCACTGCTGAAAGTCCCAGCTGAGGACTGAGTTCTTAAGGCACTTCTGGATTTAAAGTCTAGCTCCGATGCTCCCTCACCTCTCAGACGGCTGCATTTTCAAATCATCTATGACTTGGCCAGCCACAGCTGCTGAACATCCTAAATGCTCATGCTGCCCCAGGCCTTTATCTGAGCAAAGCTCAGAGAACATCCCCCAGGACAGGGACCACTCATGCCCTCACCTACCGAAGGACACTGAGTTCTCCTACCTCCCCTCGCTTATATAGCTTCTCACTATGATGGCTGGCTTCTGAAACATCCCTCCCCAGGTGATTGTAATGGAGACATCTGGGGAGCCTCATCAGCAAGATGTTGAAAGCAAGGCTGAAAATCCAGCTGGGATGTGGGAGTCTGTTATGTGAGTTGCTGCACGCCGTGGCTGAGCAGCTCCACGCCGTCATTCCAAGCTGGCAGGAGTCACGGACCTGCGCTTGTAATTGCCTAACAGCCCCAGAGCGCCTGGCCCTGGGGTTTCAGTTACTGAGCCCAGGGGAGGCAAGTCACCTTGGCAGAGATGGGAGGAGAACGGGGTTCCTAATGGTGGCTTTGTTCTTCTGACCGTTTAAAACAGAACAAAAACAAACAAAAAAGAAAAAAAAAAGTCTTCAAAAAATGAACACCAAAATGCCTCAGCCCACTTAATTGGTTACAAGGTTTTATAGAACAGAGTCTGGAGTAAGTTCAAGAGCACCAAAAAACAAGGATTTCATTATCTTTTGTTGGTCTGGATACAGGCTAATAATCTGCAGCAGATTACTGGAATTTAACTAGAACATATAAAAAAGTAAGCTACGATAGCATGTTCCTGTGGCTACTCTCTCCGTCCTCCCACGGAGAAAACATTTACTAAGCTGATTGGAAAGGAATACTTCAGGTTTTAATTTTTGTTTTTCAAAGAAAACGTCTATATATTCATATAATTTCCTCAGAGGCTGCTGTAAACAAAGAATTATGTTCAGGGCCGCTGCCAGAAACGAGGCACGTCAGAGGTCTGTAACCCATTCAATGGAGAATCAGTCAATGGCCCAAGGGCACTCCCTAACACAGAAAGGGTGAAATAACTGAGGTCAAGGCCTCAAACACAGCTCTAGTTTTAATCGTGTTGATTTAGAGCTTTTTAAAACATGTTGTTTTTTTTCAATTGTCAAAACCCATTTAATTTTTCTTGACATGCTTAGAACAGCCCCAGTGTGGCCAGAGGAGCGGTGCCCGTTCCCCACGCTGTTCCTGCTCGGCCCATGGGCAGCGACGTGCAGCCTCACCGAGACGTGGCTCTGTGTGCTTTGTATCTGCCTGGAGTCTCTTGCCTCATGCTACAGTGCAAGTATGTGGACAAAATGAGGAGCAGAGAGAGAACAAGCGTGTTGTTGGTAAGGAAATATCTTAATAAAAATATCTTAATAAAATGAAGAAAATGAAACCACTGTGGTAAAAACTTTCAATAGGATGGTTCCTTAGATTTGGGAACTGGAAGGGAAACAGAGTGGGGAATCAGAGAGAGAAAAATGACGGTGTCCAATTCTTGCTGGACATTTCAACAGTTGTTTCTTAAAAAGATGTACAGGTTTTGCTTTCAATTCACAATAAAGCTGAAGTATTTGTACAAGTTTTTCTTTGTGTGTGTGAAATGGAATCTGTTTTTCCAGCCAAGACACATTCCCTCTTAATACACTGCCTGGCCAAATAAAGACACCAGAGAAACACCCAGTTTGTTGCCTTTGTGTTCTCAAGTACAGAAGGAAACAATGAACCAGCTTTTGAAATATGCTAAACCAGTGCCATCAGCAGGACTTCCTGGGGACTAAGGCTGCATGCTGCAGCTCCATTGGCTTCACTGGAACCCGGCTCCACTGGAACCCTTCCCAAAAAGAATTGGGTTCAAAGTATTTGTCAGACAGACAAGTCAAAAGCTTAAGCACAATTTCTAGAAGAGCCACCATCCTTGTTGCCCTACCTTTGAACTGCGTACACCCATAACTAGGTGGTTACAATGGCAGAAGCTCTGTGCACCCCCAGTTAAGCAGGACCACGCAGGAGGGGTGGTTAAGGACATCACACCCTTGGCACACACCTGCCCAGGCGTTACCATCACCCAGCAGCGCCCACTCCCCAGTTCTCTGCTCCGAGCCCTTGCCATTGCTGCTCCCTCTGTTTTCTGCTCCCCCTGACACTCACACCTCTGGTTCCCATTTCACCCCCCAGCTTCTCCTTCCTCCCTGGCCACAGGAGCCCCAGGACCCCCAGCACAGCAGGCAGTGCCACGAGTCAGCAGCCAGGCTGCAAAAGGAAGCTGCAAAACCTCCAAGACTGCCTCAGCTAGAAGAGACCATGTCAAGGCCCAGGCAACGGGAGAGATGGGTGCAGAATAGCTCAGACTACCCCAGAGGTTGAATGAAACAATCTCATGGTCCTGCAATTTGTTTGTCAGGGATAGAACCCAGAGACGGGACCTGGTCCCCAAGGAAAAATCACTGAGATTGTTCACGAGGTCAGCCTGACTGCAGCATCCTTCCTACATCACAAGTATGTTTGATGGTTGGACTTGATGATCTTGAAGGTCTTTTCCACCCTAGATGATTCTCTGATTCTATAACGTTCAGCACACCACACAACCTGGGACAGTAACAAGAACATGTAACGTGCTTGAAGATACACCTGGGAGTTGCGCAGTGTAAATGAACTTTGGAAGTGCGTTCCTCTGAAACCTCCCGAAGAAAACTGATCCCCTCAGGGCAAACAGCAGGGTTATTACCTCGAGTTTTGTATTCATATCTGTTGTGGATAAGCACTAAGTAATAAAACAGTAATAAAAAGATGTAACAATTAGAAAGAGTCCATTTCAGGTTTGTACAGCAACTACTTTATTATTTTCAAATGCAAATGTTTGCATTGCTATTTTACAATTTTACAAACTAGGTATAAAAGACCATAAATAAATGACATAAGTTATGTGTACCTAAAATTCATGGAAGGGAAAAAACATTACAAATTAAAACAAAATAGAAAATCTATATATCTAACCCAGAGATCGTTCAAATGCACGAACCAAGAAATGCTGTTAGATTTTTTCAGTATGAACTAAATTATAATATGCCTCATACATTCTAATTTTAACCACAGTCCTTGCATATTCCAACATACTTGCAGTGATACAAAAAAATAAATGCACTCTCTTTTTATTTGTCTGATTAGTATTTCAGTTCTTTTTTTTTCTGGTTATGAAAATGTCACAAAAGAAAAATACTGCTTTTTAAGTCCCCTTTACTGGTTACTTACCAGCCTTTTGTATTTTATACATATATTTTTTAATACATAGATCCATCACAAAATTAGTACAGCAAGAAACCCGGACAAACATCAACCAGTGGGGTGCGAGCAGGACAATTCCTTAACGAGCAGAGGCCTGTGGTGCCAGCCAGTCTTCTCGATGACATCTTGGGCAGCGGTGAAGCTGCCCCGGGTTCCCTTCACCCCAGCTGCCTCTGGAGCCGTGGCCCCCAGTGCCCCAAGCCTGTGGCCCCTCACTGCCTGCCCTGGCTGCCCCCAGCCCAGCTCCTTCTCCTCCTCTTCCTCCTCCTTCTCCAGCACGGCCACTGGGGGGGATGGTCTTCCAGTGCAGCACACCCGGATCCCCCCATGGGGAGCGAGCCCCCATCCCGCGACATTTGTTGCGCTGCTCTGGGCACCGCGGTTGCACCTCCCGCCCTGCTCCCAATCCCCAGCGCCCGCACGCTCCCTGGGCTCTAGCGCACGGCTCCACTCAGAAACTCGTTTACTGTAAATTAGCAGTGAATTCTCTGAAGATGGAAGGCTTCTGTAGGTAGCACCAGCAAGTCGCAGCACTGCTCCCTGGGCCACGGGAGGCGCCTCCTCCAGCACTTCACCGCGCGCTAGGAACAGGACACGTTGCAACTCTCTGGCTCACTACTGAAACCTTAACAGTCTTGTTGTGACTGTGTTCCTTAACTGTGCCGGGAGCAAAAGAAGTGTTTTGATTATTAAAGTTACAAGATTTCACAGCTTGCACACAGAGCAAGGTGCTCCTGTGAATGGAAGAATTGCATATATTTGTTTGCATTCAACAAGTCTTTAAAACCCTCCTTTGCAGATAAAAAAGGCTACTTAAGAATGCAGTTTGGGGTTACCAGTAGATGGATGTGCAGGTGCTGCCTCCATCAACTTGCCATTGAGAAACTGGTTGCTCTTTATCATAAACAGGGCATTAGTAAGAATAAACAACATTTACGAAAACCTTTAGCACCCTTATGGATCCTGTAATCTACAGCTTGAAAACTAACTTGAAATGGTCCCTCTTTCAGGCCGCAGAACTACTCATTACATGTAGTGTGGCAGTTAAAAATACATCTATAGACACAGAAATTTCAACATTTTCAAATGTGTGTGTTCTTGCTACCACTGCAGACACGAGCTGTTGGCCTGTGCTCACGTGGCAGTGGGACTCCTGCGCTTGCAGGGACGCTTTCGGCACATTCACAGGCAGTTCTACGCGAGGCGACTTGCACGCACACGCACACAGACACACATACGCACCTTTCAGAGGAGATGATAATCCATTATCCATTCAAGGAAAAAAAAATATATTTATATCACTGCAATGGCACGTTTTGTGTAAAATGTCACTTCAGCAATGTATATAGGCAGCTCACAGGAACTGGGTTCTTTGCTGTGGCACCTGGCCTGGTGTCCATGGTAGGATGTGTAGTGTTCTGTCACCTGCATCCGTCTGAGATGCAGCAGTGACAGCCAGGGGGATAAGGAGAGAAAACAACAACATATATAAATAAAATCCAAGGTAGGAAGAGAAAGCAGAAGGGGAGGAAAAAAAATCAAGAAGTCTGCAGGGTTTTGACACAGTACATTCCTCCAGTGACAACTGGGTGCTGAACCTCATCGAGTTAGTTATCTTTCAATTAATCAAAAATGGAGTGAGTGGCAAGGAAAAAAAAAGAGAAAGTAAAAGTCACGCTCTCTTCAGGGCCCAATGACTGTTCAGTGCGTGGTTTCCAAGATCAGTGCTAGGGAAGACACAACTGTGGATCCAGAAGGCTTCATGTCTGGTCTGTGTTCCTCCGTGCTCAATATGATCATCAGGATGGGCTATGCGGCCATGAAAGCAAAATCTAATTTCCCTGCACAAAAAGAAAACACAAATATTTAACCAACGCGCAACACAACAGACACGTACACCTGCCCTAGTATCTCCTCTGAGGTTTCCCAGCAGAAGCTGCTGCTCTACCTTGGGCTAGCCAGCACCTCCTCGGCTGGTGCAATCCTTCATTCACATCCATGGAAAAGAGCTGAACTCATTCCTGCCCTGGCGAAGAGCTGACACGGGAGCAGGTCAAGCTTCCATGACACACCTTACAACTGGCTATGTAAGGCACCTGAGCTGCCTTCAGAGTTTTCACTTTATATGGACACAATTTTTCATTTTGGGTAGAAAATACTGGCGTGTTTTGAATGGCTGTCACTAGACTCCAAGAAAACATTATTTCAAATTGGCCAGAAAATTGGGTGTATTTTATTTTAACGTAAAAGATAATCTCAACAGAATGCAACAGATCTACAGCAAGGGGAAACTTAAATGTATCTCTGCACTTAAGCAAAAGACTTTTTGCTGCTGAAAGTACAAGTGTCAGATCTTTAAAATGAGTAACTGCTTCTTATGTCGCCCGGCAACGTGACATTAAAACATGCTGGTTTAAGTAGTTTCTTAAAAGAAATATTAAAGTTCTCCAAATGGAAAAGCTTTTATAAGTAATACTGCAGAACAGTTTTTACTAAGCTGTCATGACATGACAGGATCTGAATTTAGCATCCCATAATCTGAACAAGTTGTTTTCTGAGAAAGTTGGGGGTGAGGGAGAGTTAGTGGTTAAAATCAGCAAGTTATTGTTAAAAGTGACAAAAAATGATGTGAGCAACACTGTGGATGCAGTAAGTGTGACTTGTCCAACTGAGTGAGCTGTTTTGGATTTAGAATAAATGCAATCATTAAAAAGAATCTGACATATAAAGCTGCTAAATTATTTCTGAATTTGCTGTCAGGTGCAAAGTGGGACCAAAATATTGCAGATCAAAGAACCAGTTTTAGCACCATCAAAATATAAATCTCACCTTCTTGACATTGTGCCTGGCACAGCTGAAATGCAATGTCTCTTCAGGAGCACGTATCCTAAAAGTCCCCCTCTTCCCCATCACAGCGTAAGATCCTGTCACTTTTCTAAGGTCATCTCACCCATACAGTCCTCAAAAGGACTTTAAAAGGCATCCGATATGTACAAATCTCTGGTCCCCTTTCACTGACCAAAAAGAGTTACAGAAGCCTCAATATAAATAAAATTCCGGATAACTGGATTTCTGGATAAAATGCTGGATAACGCTTTGTCCGATGTGATCTAACGAGGACAAGCACGTTCCTAGAGCAGTCACCTCCACCTAGCGAGCTAGGGGATGCTTTCACTCGGCTTCCTATCTACTACTTAGAGGAGTGGGAGGCAGCTTTTCCAGCAGTTGTGGACCACCTTCTTTGCCATACTCACAGAAGGGTGCTCGGCCATGCAGCCTACAGCCACTGGTAAAAGAAACTGAGGCTGCATTTGGTGAAAAATATTCCTCTGTTCAAACTTGGCATATGCCTGGCATTCAGACCCACAGCTGCTTTGATAATCCAGGCTATGGGGTTGGTCTTAAAGTGGACTGTGCACAGAGCCTTTCACGTTTCCTTCAACTCCCAATCAGATAAAACCAGTGACAGCAACTGAGACTGGTCTTCCTGAATCACACATACTGGTTCTACCATTATAGACAGGAAAAGCCCTGGTCCCCCTTCTGTGAACACTTATGTGTATACGTACTTTAAAACACTGCTCTTCCTTTTTATGGGATCCACATGTGGGTTTTTCCACCCCAAAAAATAAAGGCATCCCTACTGCTTACACTGAGAAGTGGGGTCAGGCTCTGAGCACTGAACGGCCTGAGGCCCAAGACACTTTCACTGCACCTTGTCTGCACATCCCAGCCTGCAACAGCTTGTGAGCAAGACTGGGTTCTGGAACCCCTAATAAAACATACAGGTTGGTTGGTTTGTCTTTTTACAGTGATGAAATACTAGCAGATTAAGAAATAAAGCACCATGAACATGTTGGATGCTGTACTTCCACTGACCTTCTCCATGTGGCAAAGGGAATCACTTCTTGAAAGAGCAAAGATGTCCGAAAGCTCCACAGCCACGATTGTCACAGCTGACTACTGGCAAGACGTTCACAAAAAGTCTCTATGTGGTAGGATTCAGCACAGCACAACAACAGCCAATGATCTCCCCAGAAGTCCAGTTTTGCCCAGTAATCCACGAGGTGGGTCATTTCATGTCTCAAGCCCGTAAGTGGGCAGATCACTAATCGACAGGCACTGATTAGCCGAATGATATTCTCACTGAGGTTTCTGCAAGGTATTAGTGATGCATCAAGTCTGCAAAAAATATCCTAGGGCAGATTCTTCATTCCAGTGAAAGACGCACAACTGTGGTTTCACCCACAAATAAAACACTATGGTTGTAATCCTACAGGTCACAGGGAGAAGGAAAGTAATTTTTTGCTGTTTTTTTTTTTGTTTTGTTTTTTTTTTAAAGGACAATATCTGGCAGCAAACATAGCATCAAAACTTGAATGTGACTTTATATTTATATAGATACATGTATTTTACATATCGTTGATCAACAGAGAAGTATGTTCCAAGAAACAATTTGTTCCAGGTCTGGTTTAAAATGACGGCTTGTCATTTCTGGAGGCCCCCCTCCCAACACACACGCTCGGTTTCCACAATCTGTACATCAAGCAATGCTGCAGATCTCTATTTCAACGGGCGAGGAGACGAAGTAAAAAAAGTGCAGTTCTTCAATTAAAGTGCATGGATGAGGTAAACTAATTTCAAGAGTTTTGAGTTTATTCAGTACTGGCTCAGACTGGCACCATCCTGCCGTGCATCTGTTGCATTTGGGTGCGCATGGCTTGAACGCTGCTCAAGATCTTGTTCTGGTGCGCGAGGGCAGTGATCCCGATCCTGGCCAGGTCGCTGCAGGAAGCAAGAGAAGAAGCAGGGGGCTGAGAACTGTGGGTCAGATGCTGATGCAGAGACAAATATTAAGAGTCAGCCACAAGTAACACAGCAAAAGCAAGGCAGATGTACAGAAATGTTTAATTAAATAAGTGAAGGCATTGTGGAGGCATTTTAAAGTTATACTCCGTCCAAATGAAAGGCATTCCATTCCTTTAATGAGCGTAATGATATGCAGCACAAAGCAAAGGAGGCTGATTAAATCCAGATTTACCAGTTTTTTTGTTATAGCGCTGAGTACTTACTCCTGGTTCATATGCACCACAGCCTCTAGGGTGGTATAGCCAGCAGCTGTGAAGTTATCCTTGTATCGCTCCATTTTAATGGCTTGGAGCCAGTCACCGACAGAAACAACCGCCGAGAACTCCGGGGAGCTGGGATCCAGCAGGGCTGTGCTAGGCCTGCATGCCAAACAGTGAAAGGACAGACAGACTGCGTCAGCCGGAACGTGACTTTCAAACCCAACTTTGGTCTCTGCAATGATTATTCTAAGTTATTAGGAAAAGTAAGGGCGACAAGTCGTGCCTAGCGAAACTTGTAGCCCTCTGGACAGCCAAGCAGATCAACTGCAAGGAACTTAAGCAAGTGCAAGGTAATAGGCCAACTTTTGCCAAGAATGAACTTGACCTTAGGTTTTTATTTTTGCTTTCATACGTAACTTGAACCACCACGCTGCTTAGTTTCCACCTCAGATGCAACAAAGGTCATAGAAAACGCTTTTACTCCAAACACCAAAAAGATGGCATTGCCGTGGCACGTCTGGCCGACTGGCCCTGCATCTCACTGGCAGGGGTGGAAGACCAGCCAACCCTGCGTGTGTCAGCCCTCAGCTCGGCAGCTATGGAAACCCCACTGAAGTGTGCGCAGGGGAAGGGTGAGCTCACAACCCGACAGACGGGTTTGGAGAGCAAAACTCAGGGCAGGTTCTGATAAGCCCTGTTCCTAGCCAGGTTCACAGGCAAGCTGGGTGCATTCAATCAAGCTCAGGCCAGCAGGGAGTTAATCCCCTCTTTAATCAACCCATTCCTGACCAGCACGTGTGCCAGGACTGGCGGACTGATGCGGGCTTTGATCTTTGTTTACACTGTGGAATGTGCTTCTCATTCGGCCTTGCACAGATTTGCAAATAATTATTTTCACAAAATTCACTCCACTTATTAGTATCTCATTTATTTTTTCATGTATATTCTAAATCACACCGTTTCATTAAGCCATTATAAATTACTACTGTCTATCTAACCCAAACAATTATCATCTCGCAATTTGTTTGAAAACGCGCATCATCAAAGATTAGGTGTGCAACAGCAGAGTTATGTGCTGCCTAAGGCACTGCGTTCGTGGCGGTAATGCTCGGTACAGCTCTCTTACTAAACACTATCTAACACAAGAGCAATGATGGCAACCTAATTATATACAATTATGATTCACTTATAAAGTCATATATTATATTAATAAAGTTTTATGCAAATTTGAAATTCATATTCCAAAGAAAAAAAATATAAGCATCTAAAAATAGTCATGCATGTGGAATGACCTTAAACAGGCCTTGACCTTTTGCAAAATACGTGTATTTACAGAAAGCACCTGTAAACTGGAAACAAAGCAAAATGGAGTAGGTTCATACGGCAATTCTCAGATTATCATAGCAGATCATATCGTGATTCTCACCATGTAAATTATTTAAGTCTTGAGGGCGGATACATGTTTGCCAGGCTACCGCTGCAATTAGGGCAGTTTGGAAGGTAACTGGTGACAGTGGCCTCACAGGATTAATAATCCCTCTTCTGATAATGCTAATTGTAAGTAAGAGTCCCAAAAGGACCTGGGAGTTTAAAAAATGAAAATAGCCTTTTCAGTTTTTTTTGTACCTTCTCTTCTTCTGAAAAATTTTCCTCTTCTCTTCCTTTTGTTTCTTCCCTGCTAAGCTTCTTTCCACATTTGTTGTAAGCAAATTCACCTTACAAACCAAAGGCATTTGAAAACAATAGAGCAAACCTGGCGTAAATTAGTATAGCTCCTATTACTTCAGCAGTGTTTCATTAGCTCAAACAAACTGCTGATCTGTCCCAACAAAGATTTGTCGTTTCTATAAGTCTGGGAGTTTCCTTCCTACTGTACTTCTTTTGCACGTACCAGGTATACCATGGCTCAGCAAACAAAACAAAACACAAAAGTAATGTGGGATCAGTGGAGACATGAAACTGGCTTTCCACAAAATTAAATTCAAATTCACATAAAAATTAATCCACACCTTCCCAATGCCCGCAAGGTGTTGGCTGTAATGCCATAATGCTCATTTGCAAATCCTACACAAATCTAGGGTTTATAAAACTTGATGATGTACTTTTCCTACAGAAAACCACATCACTCTTGTTACCTACATTGCATTAAGGAAACCCGTTCAAGCCCTTTTACTGAGGTGGGAGAGGGAAAGATGCTGCAAACAGGGCTTGCCCGCATCAGAACTTTTTCAGGACATAGACTGCGTTAAAAACCTGGCCAGCACTGGTGTGATGTAGCTCATTTGACTTTCCTTCTCACAGAGCGAAGACAGTCTGAGGTGCCCAGCTGGGTTCGGCAGCGTGCCAGGACGGCCTGTGCTCTCTTGCACCGCGCAACGCCTGCTGCGCAGCCCGGCTCGGCAGAGCACGCTTTAATCCCGGAGCAGCAGCTTGGGTGACTTGCAGCTCTGCCTGTCACCTCCACTCTGCTCCCCCATACATCACCGATACAAAAGCACAGCTGACCTGGAGCTCTCACTGCCCGTCCTCTTCAGGCTGTTGGGGTTGCGGATGAGTTTGTCCAGCATGTTGACAATCTGTCCAAATTTAGGCCTGTCGCTGCGCTCCTTCTGCCAGCAGTCTAGCATCAGCTGATGGAGAGCAATGGGGCAGTCCATTGGGGGTGGCAACCGATACCCTTCTTCAATGGCTTTAATAACCTGCAAATGGCACAATTAGGAAGACATTAGAGAACATCAGACACTACTCACATCTACCAGCTGAGTATCATTTATCCTAGGGCAATCTGAAGTATGGAAACAAATCCACAATTAAGTGAAACAATATGGAAGATTGCACTCAGACTCAAGCAGTTGGTGGTCTCAGTACTGTCATTTCTCCTCAACAGTTCAAAACTAAAAGGGTACAGCATCTAAAGCAGGCATCAGATACCGCACAGCAATGTACCATGAAAGAGCATCATGGGATAAATGGAAGACAAAATAGAAAAAAAGACAAAACTGTCCTCGATGGACAGAAAGTTGGCAAGGCAATAGATCTACAACAAATCTTTAACATCCGTCAATTTTGGGTACATAGTTATGTTGGTGATGAACATTTTCCCATCATTTTTAGGGGACAGCAGATCATCCCCTCCTTCCTCTTCTCCTGGGCTAGCTCATCTCTGTCAGTAATACAGGCCTGTAGAGAACTTGTTTGCTCACCACTGTGCGTTTCAAAGAAATGCAGAGATAGGAACCCTTTGGTGCAACTTTACCAAAAAAGTTACTGTAGTCCTATGCAGCAGCTCACTTATGCAACTCATACTTAATAGGATCCAGAAAAACTGCAAGCTGCTGGCATTTCGAACCCTCCAGAGACAGCTCCAGAGCTCAGTACTTTGATGGCTTGTTAGTTCTCTCAGGAGAATGGGACATGACCAGGGCTCAATTCTGAGATGACAGGGACTTGCTGAGAAGCCTTCAGGCCTTAATCAATATGAGTTTCCTGGCAGGATTCAACAAGAGACTAAAGACCAAGAGTGCACAGGGACTGAATTGCACTAAATTCCCTCGTTCTGGTCTTGTCCAATTAGTGGCGAAAATCCACTGGGAGAACAGAGTGGGGGGAAAATGCTTGCACTATTAGCAGCTAATCAGTGACCACAAAGTGGTTTTCACAAATTCAGGAAGTAAGAAGATCCTTTTGCCTCCTCTTTATTCAACAGACATGGAGAATAATTTCAAATCCACTTCTGCTTTGTTGTGAAAGCACGGCTTTCACTGCTGTTAAGGAGAAAAAACATGGTATGTCTACGCCAGGTACTAAAAAGGGGATGCAAAGACAGTATTGTTGGCTTTGATTGTCCTCTTCAGACTAGCTGTTTGACATGGTCTAGCACTGCACATTAGCAGTGTGTATCAGCCTAGTATGTTAGCTCCGTGGTTTTTGCACTGAGCTCCACTGTGTTGTGTAGACATGCCTGATATAACTCAGACACATCTGGTGTTTTATTTTCTTGCTAAGTCTTGATGACTTCCTCTTAGCAAAGGAAGGCAAGATTGGGTGCCAGAAGAGACATTTCACATCAGAAGGAAATTAAAATTACATCCCCCTGTTTAGATTAAATGCCATCACATCTAGACACTCTTTGAAAATGTTCGGCTCTACATAAGAAAGCAGATGACTTGTAAAATGACTTAACCACTCCCGTGACCATATATATTCAGATTAACATTTTTTTCTTCCTTTGTATGTTTGCAAATTCCATGGGAAAAGTATTATGGATAATCTATGTCTCATTTCCACTGGATTTTTTTTTAATTTAATAAAAAATCTATTAGCAAAAGCTCTTATTAGTATTATTATTAAATATTCTTCTGGAATAGCAGCCATTGTGTGCGGTCCCTCTTGGAATACACTGAAGTAGTCCAGATGGTACACTTAAACAGGACATACATAATTTAAGAACGGTCATTTAGGAAAGCTGCTCTTTAATGTCCTCAGGGGGCACCTATGCAATTGTCACAAGGATGCTCTGATAATCAGAATTGGATTTTGGATGTGTTGTTTCAGATTTCCTACAAGAAATAAAATTATCTGGAAGAATTACAAGTATTTTGGGGTTTGAAGAATTAACTACTAATAGGAAACCCCATTAAATTCAAGTGTTTTTTTCATATAGATTTTCAATAAACTTGAGATTTAGAATCAATATTCAACTTTTCCTTCTCTTTACAGTGTTATGATCTAATAGTTTAAATACATTCATTTCTCTTTTCTCCATTCTCCTCTGTCCTCTGTTTTCTTTAACTGATTAATAATTTTCCTTAAAAAAAGAATAGAAGAAAGATATGCGCACAAGTTAGATCCTAACTAGAGAATCCCCTATTCCCTTACCACAGACGACACTTGAAGTATTCAGGGAACTCTTTACTCTGGAGAGGTTCCCTGGGAAAATGAATCCACCACTCATGATAACCTTTTAAAAACCTGGAGTGTTTTATAACTGCACAGCAACAGACATAGAAACACATCAGGGAACATCTACAGAAAAAGATAACAGTGTGGGGGAAGAAAGTGAGAGAAAAGGAAGAGGAAGCCTCAGAGGGAAACTCACATCTTGATTGGACATATCCCAGTAAGGCCTCTCTCCGTAGGACATCACTTCCCACATGACGATGCCGTAGCTCCACACATCACTCGCCGATGTAAATTTACGGTAGGCAATTGCCTCTGGTGCAGTCCACCTGATAGGGATCTTGCCACCCTGTCACAAATAAAAGAAACCGCAGGCTAGTGAGTCACTGACCCAGTCATGTGCGTGGCTGACACTGTTCTACATTGCCATTACAAATACAAAATGGTTTCCTGTATGCAATTCCAGATTATTCTTTAAAAGGCCTTCACTTTCCCTTTCCGTGCCATAAAACTGTCACATCCAACCAGGAGGCAATGCTGCCCATCTGTTTTCTTTAGTCACATGGAGGGGAAACAGTACATTGTTAAGTGTGTTTTTATCAGTCCTCTACAAGATCTCTGCTTAGGGCAATGCTGAAGCATGAGAAAAAGCCAGGAGTTGTACAGTGTATTTCAGAGATTTGGTTGACAAAACAAATAAGTATATGCTGTTAATTGCTATTTCCTTGCTTGCCTGTCTGACCTGTTTGGCCTGTTTCAGAAAGAAATGGGATTATAAACGTTTTGCTTTTCAAAAAGGTAAAATAAAGAGAGGATAAACTGCAAAGATTTATGAATACTGTGGTGTTTCCCATGGGCAATGTCCCAGCTCCTACCAGAGATGTGAGAAGGCAAGCAAGCCCCTGGGCTCTCCCAGTCCGGCTGGGAGGAGTACCACACCAGACCAGGTTGCAGAGTTACTTTTGATACCTGTTGGAGAGAGCTGCCTCTTGTTACAGTACTTCTTTCCAAACAAGTAAGAACACTTGGGCACCTGACCCGGGCCACTGAGGTCCTGCACTGCTTTAAAAGGAGTTCACTCCATCCTGTTTATCCGATTTTGCGTTAGCTGAGTGATCCCAGGCCACAGATTTCTCCTCTTGTTTATGCTAATATACAAGGTGTTTTTAATTGAGCTTTTGGTTTCCTGCAGTTTCATCTGGGGAATGACTTAAGCCAAACAAAGATTTCATTTATTTTTTTCATTTGCTTTCATGCTTTTTTGATTAAGTTTATTTTGGCATTTTTTTTTCTCAGCAATCCTGTAGATAGTTTTTATCCAAAACCGAGTGCAGCATGTGCATGCTTAATTGTCCTAGTATCTCTCTCAAGTGTTTAATATGGACTTGTTCCAAAGCCAACTGAAATCAAAAGGGGTCCTTCGTCTGGCTCCTTTGGCCTTTGCATCAGTCCCTTTGTGAATCAGTTCGTAGCAGTAAGTGCCTCATGGGGCTACAGGATGTTATCACTTTAATGAGATATTACTAACGGGGAGCAAAACGCACCATTCTCTTAAGAAAGGACGCTTTCAAAATTGCATTTGACTGCATCGTTTCTGGTTATGAAAAAGCTCTATTCCCCCTTTCAGACACAGATGCGTAGACATTGTTTATAAATGGTCGTCATTCTAAAAATTGTCAATAAGCTCCTTTTATTTAGCTGTTTGAGTACAGTGGAGTTTATCCAAATTTTTCTGATCCTTCATTGCTGATACCAAATGAAGACAATGCACTGTAATGCAAATTGCATTGATTCCCTCTAGTTTACTCGAGAACAAACATAATACTGTATCTGCACTCACTAAATTCAAAGGGAGGCTTTTCAATCATTTCTTTCTTGTCTTTTTGTTTGACTAAACTTTGATTTCCCCGAATACAGCTTTCCAGACCTCTGCTTCTGCTTTTTCCACTTGCCATCCTTAAAAGTGAGAAATACCAAGGTTGCCCAGCATTTAATAGTACACAAGTCTATCTTTCCCTGTAATGAATGTGAATCCATTAAAGGATGTGTGCTGGGATTAAACTGCAAAATGTGAATGCTGCAAACAAACTCTGCGCTAGGGAGAACAGATGGAGAACGGCAGATATTTAAAAATGAAGAAAATAAGCAATTTAAAAAAGAGACTTAATAAACTGAGATTTTTTTCCACGCACATGTTAATTACAGAGGTATTGGTACAAAGGCTGGTAACAGTCGAGATGTTGTTCTGTGCCCAGAAGTACTTGCATTAGCACTACTCCACATGCAGCATATTAAAATGGCTTAGCAAAATTAGTGGGATGCAGGGAAATATAGACAAAACAGGAAAGAAACAAACAAATAAACAAACAAAAAGTGAGGCAAAAGCATTTATCACCTCCAAACTTGGGAATGCAGGCCCCACACTATTCCCAGCCCGAATTATTTGGAGTCAAAGTTACGAGATGAGCTTTGTGATGGGCAAAAATTGATTTATTTACTTATTTATTTTTAACTCTATTTTTTGGTAGCACATCTAGACTTGCTGTATGAAACCTCACTGGGACTAGCCAGTTGCAAATAATTATGCGTATGTGTAGATATCAGAAGGAATAGAAGCCCAGGCTCTAATTTCTGGCATCAGATTCTTATCACGCACTCCTAGCACACTGAGGAAACCAGATGAGTACATGGGTCACAATCTCAGAGAAGAACTACTGATGTAGCCATTGATGGAGCAATAACACTACATCAATTTATAGCAGTTATGGAGTCTGGGCCAATGTTTATTTTTATGCTGTGATATAGGTTTAACTTTATGACTGAGATTATTTTAAAACAAACCACTGTAACCTCTCACACAGTCAGACACAAACATCAGAAAACCCACTGGACGTTTTCTCTCCCTCCTTACCCGTGTGGTATAAGCTGCCTCGGGGTCATCTTCCAAGACACGGGACATGCCAAAGTCAGACACTTTGCAGACCAAGTTGCTGTTGACTAGTATGTTTCGAGCAGCTAGATCCCGATGCACATAGCTCATGTCAGACAGATACTTCATTCCTGAGCCAATGCCACGAAGCATCCCTACCAACTGGATTACTGTAAATCTGCCATCATTCTTCTGTGTATGGGGAAAGGAAGAAAATCACATAGCATTAAGCTAAAAGCTACATTATTGCCATTGCTGAAATTGGCCAAGAGAATATCGCTGGATCCTCATCTTCTCCCAAATAAAATGCAATGTTATGTCCCCACTCTCCTGACTAGCGTCTATAATTCACCCGTAAAGTACAAACTCAGAGATTTTGTCACAGCTTCCACTGATGCAGTATCTGGGTTGCTATATATCCAGTTTTAATGAGTCTATAGCATTGCAATGCTTTCAAAAATGGAGAAATCAAATCTGTTCCCATTAAACATGGATTATTTAAGACCCTGCTATTTTAAACATCACATTTATTCTGTATTCATCCACATTGCATTTACTCTGTGTTTTTGATAGGAACAACACCAGAAAAGAGAAAGAATTTCCCAAGTACAAACGTAATTCCTTTTAGAAAGCTGAATTTTCAGTATCCCTCGGCAAACCAGAACCAGAATAAGAAACCATAAGACATTTCCCAGTATAAAATCTCTTTAGCTTATTATGAAGAAATCACCTACCCTGAGGAAGGCATCCAAGGAGCCGTTCTCCATGTACTCAGTTATGATCATTACCGGTTTACCTAGAGTTCACAGAAAGAAAAACACAATTTCTTGATGAACACCGATGTTAATGGGATAAAAATGGGTTGCACATGATTTTACTGCCAAGACACCTGTCTTGCACAATCTCATTTAATTTGAAAAGCACCAAGCTTATGCCTCAGCTGTGGGGAGCAAGAGAAGAAATATTATAGGTTGGGAACATTCAAAGAGCCCCATCTGGAAGGTTAACCCTTTGTCTGACTCATTGACAAGGTCTTTAACTAAAGTGGCTCCTGGTCTCTAAGGAATACATGAATTGATAATTGAGAGCTCAGAAAAAAAGATCTGTTCGAACTTGACAAAAATCTTTAGTGTAATTAAATTGCTTACAGACTAGAAAGCTTTCCTTTTCTAAAATGGAATTCATGAACGCTTTCGTCTCCCTCTCTTTCAAAAGATCAACGCTTTAGGCGAGTTAGAAGTTGTCAGCAGCTACAAGGTACTCGAAGACAAGAGTGCAAAATACAAACTGTTCCTCTCAACTTTCTCTGTCTCAAGTCTGTATCCTTTGTCTCTCGTTATTTATAAAAAAGCCAAAGCCATTTGCCTCATGAATTCAACTACAGGATAAATGATTCAATGAATTGTGTCACATGAGTTAAGATGCTTCAGCAGCACTCAGCTTTCCCCTCTGCAATACAGAGAACCAAGCCTGGGCAATCTGAAGAGAAATGTGATGCAACTTCGCTGACATGGGGATGCTTTCTAGCCACTCTGCTGCCTATAAATAACAGCAGATATCTAAGTAATGCTTGATGTTGCCTCAAGTGCTTCACAAAGTCATACAGTGCTGAAACTGGAAGCATTTAGGTACATACAAGTAACGCTAATTATTTCAAGGGGTTCATTATGCTCCATATTCAGCATCTGGGTATTTGCAGAAAAGGATCCAGTATCATCTCCATTCTAAAAGTGAGCAATGGGAGTAGAGAAGGTAAGTGACTTGTCAAAGACAGAATGGCAGAAGCCCAGTCCCAAGATGAGCACTGTTAAGCCCACCTTTAGTCAGGGGATCACCTTATCATCAACACCAGGCTGGCATGGCAACCCAGTTGTTTGCTTTAGCTACTCGAACTAGCAAGTTTCTTCTGATATAAAAGGCACTGACCAAGAAAAATGCTTCTCTAGTACTTTCTGTGGCAGCTCTGAAGACGAAAACATTATGAAAACAGAAGGGATCAACGGACACATCACAGACTGCACATAGCTCAATTCTGTCTTGGCATCACTTTTCAGAACTGCTCAGCTTTTCCATGCTACTGTCACCAGCAAGTCTTTGCTCCAGAACAACACGGTTTGAAAACATGCAATATTTTAGCACTGAAAGTTCCCATCCTCATTTATATCTCAGTGAGTTTTTCGTCAAGATGATTTTCCCTTTATTTTTGAGGGATTTCCCTTTTTGAAGCAGTCCTTTTCTTCTTTTTGGGGGGGTTAGAAAACTATGTACTACAAGGACTACTGACTGGTTTTACATCATTTCACTTAGACCAACATATATGTGAGACACATCACTTACTTCACCAATCATTAATTTAGTTCACCTTTCCAGTTCCAATCTAGCCTTTGCAGGCCACTTACTGTTCCGATTCTCCTTCCCCTTTCCAACCAGTATCAAAAATCTTAGTGTTTTGGTCACAAGCAAACTGGTGTGCCTGTGAAATGCCAGTCTGGCAGCTGAACCCTTTCTGACTTGCATGAACAAAGTAGGGGAGAGCCAGTATGGCATAAAGCAAACTATTCTGGATGTAGGGCTTAGTGACCTTGGCTGAGTACTCGCATCCTTAAGGACAGAGATGTAGTACAATAATATCCTCTCTCTAATTCACCTTTGCCAGCATTCTTTGGTAAAAAGAAAGAAAACTCCAACCAAATCTGCATGTGTCACTGTTTCATTTATCCTTTGCAACTGTGACCGGAATGCTTCCACTGAACAAATAGAGCTAAATGAGTTTTAATTAACCTTCCTCAATCAAAAGACACTATGTCAACATAGAAAGGAAGAAAGGGAGACTCTTTCAGTGCATTAACACATAATTTCATTACTCAGGCACTTCTTTAGCAGAGAAGAGGGAAAGAGAGAGGAGAAGTTACCATCAGTGAGTCAATTATTAAAGTACTTGACTAGCAGCCAATAATGTATTCACGGTTTTTTGCTGCCTCTCTCCCCTCAACCCCCACCTACTCCACTATTTATCTCACATTTTAATTTTCAGTTTATTAAATGCATTCATTTATCACAGCATTCAGAAAACCTATGGAGAAATTGAGATAAATGTCTTCTTAAGTAGCCCTGTTTACCAAACACGCGAGCTCTGAGGTAAGCAAGCTGGCTTGCTGCAGGAGCAGTGCTCACTGCGAGCCAGGCAATGAAGCGTTCTTGGGTCAGGCTGCTACCTCCTCGGTGAAAATTTCAAATCATTTTAATTCAGTGACAACTGCATTATGCAAATGCATACAGCCATTTATAACTGCTAAAGCTGTAATAGCTAAGGGGGTTCAAGCCTCAGTGGGTTTTCAACATAAAGATTCCCATGTTGCCTTGCTTTTACAGAGGTGCTTCAAAAATCATTGCCTGCAGCAAACACTGTGAGCTGACCACAAACACCCCCTCTTTGTTACAGCAACAACAACAAAAGAGAGACGAGAATCAGACCTGAAAAATTTAAACAGAGCATTGTTTTAAATTTCAGTTTTGAGGGAGGCCTTCAGTAAATGACAGGCAAAAGAAACCCAAGCACCTATTTTCCCTAGCAGAATTTATCTTGAAAACCAAACAGTGACACTCAATACGAGCCCCTTTCCACAACTGTTAGAGGGGTGAGATGTCCAGAAACGTTACGTGGTAGAGTAAGCAACCAGCTCCTGCTCTAACAGCAGCTCACAAGCTCACTGTCTGCTTTCTTTTTGCTCTTTCTGCCCTGAGAACAAACCCCTATATGCAAAGGGTCTCTTAGGATTAGCAACCAGTGTCAGGCTTTGCCAACACGCTACCTAGTGCGGTCGGAGTAGGGACAATAACTACATCATTTCAGTGGTGTTTCATCAAGTCAGACCCAAGTGCATCTGTCTCACAGGTGTATTTTCAGTTCAAGCCTGGAAACAGCATCCGGTAAGCTCTGTCGTTGTCTTTCTAAGGCAGGGTTCATGGCACAGTGAATGCTAACAGACTTAAACAAAAATAAATAAATAAATAAATAAAGCAAAAATTTAATCAAACCACCAAACAAAAAAAATAAGCCAAGTAATTTCTGCAAAGTGAAATTATCACACCTGTAAATCAGAAAAAAAACAAATAAGAAAGTTTCATACTAAAACAGAATACTTCATTTCAAAGGCTTGCTCCTTACATCTGTGCTTTGCACCTTAAACATATGACTCCGTAGTTTTGTTTTGGGATTTTTCTCCCAACTATTTTAAATTCTTTGCTCACCATCTGCTTTTGCCTATCCTGTAACAATCAGCTCAGACTAGCAAAGATGTGAAAGATGCCTGCTTGGCATAGCAAAAAGGAAAAAAAAATGTGAACCCCTGCTGTATTAATTCCCCCTACAAAATCTTGTACAAGCTGCCTACAGATAGAGTATCAGTTGAAACCATAAACCCATTTATAGCTGACAACGAGATTAATGACTTGTCCCACACTGATTTCCTCCTATTAGCTATCAGTGGATCTGTTCCATCTGTCATTTCACAGGAAAGAGGGTAAAAACACAACAAAACAAAAGAAAAAAAAAACACCCACAGACTTTATTTCTCAGTGACTTCTAAATTGGCCATGTCATGAAAATGACCTACTTACATTTAGTAACTACTCCTTCCAAGTGGATGATATTGGGGTGGTCAAATTGTCCCATGATGCTGGCCTCACTCAGGAAGTCCCTCCGTTGTTTATCAGTGTAACCGGCTTTTAGAGTCTTAATAGCAACACAGATCTCTCTTTTTCCTGGTACTTTGAGACGTCCACTGCATACTTCACCAAATTCCCCTTAAGCAAAAAGGCACAAGAATCCATGATCATGAGCATGAAGCACATGTTTGTACTGTCAAAATGTTAAATCGGTTCATTCTGGGAAACCGTCATACAAAGATCACAGGATCCCACGTTTCCTAAAAGCAAATTTTAAACTATATTTACTGCAAAAAATGCAAAAGTTCTGGCACTTACCCACACCAATAACTTTTTCAATCTTTATGCAGGAGGCATCAATTTCTTTGGCAAATTCCCTCACAGCTTGATTTGGATCCTCATATGTAAAAGGATCCACATATGTTCTAACACCTGCAAGGCAGAAATGTTTTATTTGAAGTCACTGATCTACATGCTGCTGAACACATAACATATGAGACTGAAGCCTTAATGATATACAACAGCAAAGAGAGTGCACAATAAAAATGTACTGTAAGCCAGGAATGACTGATGAAAGAAGGAAGGCCTTAATGTATTTTTTCCTCAACGTGATTTTTTTTTTTTAATGTCATCCTTTAATATTTCCCAATATTGACGTAAGGAAACAGCCTTTTGCCAATAAATGAATTTCACAAGTCATTGCCATCAATCACTGCCAGGCCAACAGCCTGGCTATAGACCTGTGAGAATAAAAGATATCACATTTCCTTTCTGGGATCCAAGAGCTCAGGTAATAGTTTTAGTAAGCGGATAAGTGGGATGGAAGTAACACTAGGATTCAGCCCTGGAAATAGGGTAGCAAAGTTCGCATTTCCTTTCCTGCAGGACTGCCTCTGGTCCATCCAAAAGCTGCCTCTGCAGAATATTGTGGTGAAAAGTCATGCCTAGACAGCCTAGATAGCATGATTTTTCATAGAAATAGAAATCTTTCAGTGGAAAGGAATAATTGAAAAATTCCATGGACCTTTCTCCCAACTCAAAAATTTTACCCAGATGCTTCTATTGCCCCTGTTACTAAAGTGCCTAGTTTTGAAGCAGGATGGTGGGAAGCAAGGAAAACAGAAACATATTCATCTCATGAGGAATGTTATCTCTTATTTGCCAAGCATCTGAACATGGAACATGTTTTGTGAACCGAACCAAAAAAAAAAAACACACCAAGCACCACTGCCTTTTTACCTTGGTTCAAATGTTTCTCCTCATCTGCCTCTTGCTTAGCCTTACTGTATTTACTGCGCCTGTCAGAACAAAAAAGAACATTACAGTTCAAAATAAATATCTTACTTTGAGACAAGCTCTGTCTTCTTAACCTGCCGAGACTCGAGCTGTTTGCACCTGCCACAACCTGTGCTTGGCAGCTCCCCTACAACAGCCCATGACACAACTTACACTTTCCAGAAGGGTAGGAGACTCCTCTCCTCAAACTGCTCTAAGTGTTATTGGCATCAACAAAGCATTAGGGGAAACACAGATCTCCATATTTGCATCTCGGCATTTAAACAAAGAAAAGAAAGCTTGTGTTCCTGCTACTTTTTCTTCAAATGCACATTTGCAATACTGTGAAAAAAGTATTTTTCACAGAAATTGCTTTTTAGCATGAACTTATATAGAATTAGATGCTACGACTGAGGTGCTTTGGTAGATTGATTTTCAAACCCAATTAGGCAAATGCCAATACCAACACTCTTCTTTAACTGCAAATTTAAAGGTGGAAGCAGTCTATTAACGCAGAAATCAGGGTGGTAGCAAAAAAAAACCCTGACCATCAAAAATGCAGATCCTGAGGATTTTGTTTGTTCTTTTAATCACTGCACAACTGAGGGGAGTAAAGAACTCCTGATGTCAGAGCTCCTCTACTAAGCCTGAGCTGGACACAATAATACAGTGTAGTATGTTAATTCTATAGATTATTATTTCTACAAGTACACACATGATTTTGTATCCAGTTACATAGTTAATTAGTCCAGCTTTAAACTTCAGTGGACAAGCTGCATTCATAAAAGCTAATGCAAGAGGTTAATCCAATAGAGAGGATATGTAGCTCAAACAAATGTGTATTGGGATTGCCCAAAATCTAACGGTATGTACATGTAGAGATTTGATTTTGCGTATTCATGGAAAATTCAGAACCAGGCACAAAAACAGACATTGCCAAAGAGAAGGGCTTGTTGTTGTTTACTCCTCAGCTTCCTTGTCCCTATGGAAGTCAACAGCAAATCTCCCAGCACATCAGACCCCAGTTAGCCACTGACAAGAGTTTGGGTTGGAGTGAGGAAGAGGGAAGGAAGAGAAACCAAGCCCAGAGGAAGGACGGTGAGACCGGTGGTGCCTGCAATGCGCAACCTGCTGCCTGGAGCAGGGCAGGAGCTAACCAGGTCTGCTGGGGCCCCAGGCCGAGACTGGGTTAGACCTCTGAAAACAGTGAATAGGTAGAGGAGAAAAATGAGAATAGGTGAGAGAAAGACCTACCGGCAGATGCGAGATTAAGAGGTTAAAATTTGGAGAAAACATGTGACTTTGAGAGCCTTGGTTTCACCTGCCTTCTGCCCGGCCTGCAGGGAACAGCAGCTTCCCGCCACTCTCAGCTGAAAGGCCACGTCCTAGCTTTTGTCTTTGCAACCCTTTAGTGTTGGGGATTAAATACACTATTCTAGTAATGAAAACTATAAATTGCACATGAACAGAAGGAAAAAATCCAGTTCAACATGTGAAGACTACGTGATCTTTGAACCAAGCCTCGCAGCTCCCAACATCATCAACAGGACTTGTGTTCAGACATAAGAAGCAGGTACATACCCAACCATAAGTGGTTGGGAGCTTTTTTTCTTGATGAAAGTCAATTAAACACAAATGGCGCCAAATCACAAGAAGAGCCTTATTAAAAACCACACTGGATCCAAACACCAATTTAAACCTTTTTTTTTTTTTTGCCTGAGGACTTACGGCTCTGGTATAAAAGAGCTGAGTGAAACTGAGGGACTACGTTCTGCTCCCAGTGCCTGACCTGAATTAGGAGGAGAAATCTCACCCAGTGCCATGCAGGGCTAAGTCAGCTTAGGGGGGATTGCAGAAAGGGTTTCAGGTACAACATAACTTCTCTCGGAGGAAAGAAAAAAAGAAGGAAAAAAAGAAGAAAAAAAGATCCCGCAATTTAAGCAGGACCCCTTCAAATTCATATTATTAGTCTTCAGATACAGATGGGAAAATGAAACACAAATGGCTTTGCATGAATGCATTTTAAGTAGGTAAAAATGCTTTTAATCTTATTTCTAAAAAGTAAAATCACCCTAACAACAGATAAAAATAACCTTCCCCCACTAAAACCCAAAGACATGCAAAAAGCAGAGGGAAACAAAGGGATTGCTGTTCAAGCAATATAATTGTAGCTTATTAACTTTAAATAATACCTTCCAAACTAACTACCTGCTTCCACCTCTGCCCCTGTCACCTGCTGACCTTTCCTGCCTGGCTTGGGGCAGGCCACTCCTGCCTGCCATTGTCCCCCGGCCGCGGGGCCGCGGCTGCTCGGGGCACCTCACCTGAATGGCAGAAGGGAGCCTTTGTCACAGGCTTGAATTCCGTAATTACAGGGATTTGGGCAAGAGTGATTAAATAGCCGTATTCAGGAAAAGAACACAGAAGCTTTCAGAAGCTGCAGGGGTCAGAGACATAGGGAAATCCACAGGTGGGGCCTGGAGATAAGGAGGGGAAGGCCTCTGCCCAGCCGGAGGTAACGGCAGAGGGTATTAGCACACACTGAGGTGAAGCAGCATGGAGCCCGTGCCCCACAGCCCATGCTGCCGCTTTCTCCACCCCAAAGAAGAGGGCTGGAGGTGCTGCAGTGCTCGGGCACCCAGCTGGTGGGGCGTGCTGAGCCACAACCGGGAGCAGAAGCATGTTCAGCTCCCTGTATGGAGCAGAAGGTAAAGCAACCTATCAATCAGAATTTCTGATGGTAACTCTTGGATGACCAAAGGAATCTGTAGGGCCAACTTACTCCAGCCAAACCCCTCCAGAAAGCAGCTTACTGTTTTACACTTTCCCAAATCTTTTAAAACTCTGTCACTGTTATTTTACTCTGTGCTACTACAGGGTAGGGGTTAGAAACGCTCCTGCTACCTCTCCTGCATCCTGCTGTATGGTTATGCCCGTCCTAACCTCAGTAAATTTAAACTAACATTTAGGCAGCTTAGTTCTCACATTGACACAAACACCATGGTCGCAGGACAGACCCAAACAGCTTGAGCTGCCTGAAGGCAAAGTCTGTTGACAAATTCTGCTGAGAAGATGAATTTGGGGATTTGAGTAATGACTTGAAAAAACATAATGCTAAATTAGTAATAACAACCTAGAGTTCAAAACTGGGCACCTCCAGCATATGTCCAGTTCCCACACTTGGCTTATGGATGCAGAGAGGCCATGTCCACAGGCCAAAGCACAGTTTTGATTGTACAAATATGACTTCTAGGTCATAGCTATATTACAAAACCTCCTCATGGGGACTGTATGGACAAAGAAGCATTTCCTCAACTGAAGTAATTTTGGAACAAAGTATAATTATTTTGCTATTAACTTCAGCTGGTATAGGAACATCACGAAATATCCCCAAAGCCCACACCTCTAAATGACATTGGTGATGTGGTTAAAATCATTTGTGTAATAGTGAATATTAAAGTCGATTCTGTTTATTGAGAACTACTTCCAGCTACTGGAGAGCTGTGTATTGAGGAAGGCTGCTAATTAACAAGGCACATGCATTAGTATGCACAGAGCAGTTTCACTGTCGTTCATCTTGCTATTATATCTTTCCCCTTCCACAGCTTCCCTAAGACCTACCAGTATGGAACTACAGGGCATCTCTGAACCCACTGCCACCAGACTACTTCTACCTCCAATCCCACCAGTGCTTGGACCAACCTCTTGTCCATACAGCCCACCTGCCTTTATTTTTATTTATTTATTTATTTATTTTACTCTGTCCAAGTTAAACACTTGTGGGCAGAGATAACTGAACAGACAACCTGAGCAGGGAGAAGACCTGGCTGAGCAGGCACCCACACCAGCGAGTCTGTCAGCTACCTGGCTCCAGGCAGCCTTTCCTTTGACAGCTTTATGGCTGATACTAAAGAGAATCAATATGAGGGCAAGGGGCTGACATTTCATTTTCTAAAAAGTGATCCATTGAGGGCCAATCACCAAGCAGTGTTTATCAGCCTTGGGAAGTGACATTTTTTTTATAGGGGGAGGAGGGGAAGGAATCATCTCAAAGCAACTCGACAGGCTCAATTCTCCAAGGTGGCGACTCATAATTAGAAATCCAATGCATCCTGCTATCAATCCTGCCTTAAATAATAAAGTGATCAATAAAAGCGGAGAGGAGATTAAGTCATCAAGCTCAGTGATGCTATTTTCTGTTGCAATGGCTTTTAATAAACCTGTCTCTCCACATTACATTTTCATATGGCCTGTTCTTCCTTCTTATTGCCAGCATGGAGGCTTTGAGGTGAACACCCACAGAAAGCTGTAACAATGCTTGACTACTTTCCAGATATTACAACTATAGTGACTTAACTGCTCTTTAAGACAATTTAAAGTGAGAGAGTAAATCAAGAAAATTTGTGTGCATTTATGGCTGATGCCATTAAACTGATCAACAGAGATTGACAAAATTTGCATCCCTCAGATCCCACACCTCAGATGCAGTAACGATACGTCCAATTTTATCTCTGAATTACACTGAAGCAAAATCATGGGGATCTTTTTAAATGAGACTGAACATAAACTTGAAGACAAACACTCACACTGTGTTTCTGCTACACTGTCCTCCCATTTGCAGGATTGTTCCTGATGCACTGGTTGAATTTGGGAATGAACAAGTACTTGGTAGAAGATTACGGTTCTGCTCTGATCAAATAACCATCAACCCATTCTGCTGTGTTACTGTGTATGATGCTGAACGACTGCAGCTTCTGCCTTACCGTCATTTCCACACACAGTGGAAGGACTAACCCAAAGACTAATGCAGACTCAAACAGAGTAAGACAAAATCACAAGCACAGAAGTCTGATAGCTTAGTTCATAACAGTGTGGTTGTTTATTCCCTGTGTATCAGGAGTCAGTCCAAGAAAATCTACTGTACCCATACCCATTAAACTTAACTTCAAATTACACTAACCACAAATCTCTAGCTGGCTTGATTCTCAGTGCCAGTTATTGGAACCAGCTTTGCATTTCAAGGGCAAATAGAGCTGGAACTATTGCCATTACATCACATGCTGCTGTGGTACTAATGTTGAGAAGATCAAAGCTACATGGGAGAAGGCTTGTAATGCAAATGCACTGTTTATGATGCTAATCAAAGAATTTAGCTTTGTTTGGAGGAGACAAAAAGCTCCCTCATGAAAGAGAGAAGGGGGGAGAGAAGCTTAAGTTCTTACCTCCTGCTGATGACAAAGGCTGCAATGAGAATGACCACAAGAACAACACTGCCAGCCACTGAAACAAGCAGCACTGTGGGATTGGTACCATCGCCAATGATGGGGGAAGGAACTGGAAACAGAAAAGAGAGCATTAGCATCAGACACCCTCAAAATATCAACCTGGGCAGCACTCAATGAGGCTTTCTGGCTTGTGAAGGTAGTTTAGAGTAGGGCTCAAATCTACTTTCAGGCCTTTATTATATAGTCATTTCACACAATTTTCCAAGAGGGCCCTAATTAGCTGAAGACGTGATGTTTGATAATGATTTGGGGGAACTTCAGTTCACTGGGAACAAGGACTCCCTCTCCTTCTCCCCTTCAGTGTTGCTCAGAGGGTATAATGGCTATTTCTTTCACCTTCCTAATTGCTCTCCACTCTTCTTTCCTCTTTCATTTTCTCAGTGGGGCCAGATGATCACTCCCCAACTGACACAAAGAGTAAGCCATTTTAAAATGTCTTCCGTCTTCCTGCTGGATTGATTATTTTCAGCTGTTAACATCCTGAAGGATGTTGCCACTGACTGGCATGACCTTAAATTGATTTAAACAGACTTTTATGTCCAAAATAAAACAGGCTTGGTCACATCACCTTCCTACCACTGAAAAGCAAACATTTTGGGGGGCAAATTTGCATGTTACCCTGAACAAAAGGAAAAGCTGTACTAACAACATAGTTCAAACATTCTGTCCTTATACGACTAGGTAAGGGAAAGTGCAAATATCTGAGCTGATGCAGGACAGCTAAGTGATCTATGTCAATAGCTTGCAAAGGAGAGCAACAGGGTTCCATTCCCCTGCAAATGACATGCTCCAAAAAACGCGCACACATTAAACAAAATAGACACATGTATCTCTGAAGCATCAGTAGCTTCCAAGTATTTATAAGCTGTATGTCTCCTTAGGCCATTCTGAAGTATTTTCATTGTTAGTGTCTAGAATATAACATAGATGTCTAAGGTCAGGTTTATCACACCACTAAAAGTCATGCAGCCATGGAGGAACATTTTCCCAGAATAGATACACCACAGTCCAATTAACCAACGGGAGACTCCCAACACACAGCTCAGTTACATTTTCACTCCTCACTCAAAGAAAATAAAGATATCAGCGGGCATGTTACTACCTGTGTTAGTTGTGAATTCAAACGGTCCACTGAAGTCTCCGTATCCTGCTGCTGTCCTGGCCCGCACATGAAACACATATGAAGTCAGGGGGTTCAAACCTTTGATGTCAGTATTCCTGGAGGCTGTCTTCACAATGCGATAGCTGCGCTCATTTTGGTCCTAACAAGAAAAGAAGTGATCAAGTAAAAATGCCTCACTGCACCACGAACCATGGAATCCCACTTCCTTGCCAAAACTGTTATGATGAAAGAAGATGAGTAACAACGATGGAATTCTCAAAATACGTCCCGAGGGCTTCTGCTGTCTGCCTTGCTCAATACCCCTAGCGCTGAGTGCTGCATGGAGCTCTGAGCAAGCCAAATAAGGGTGGTGAGACAGTAGGTATGATGCTCATATATCACTGATTACTTAAGAAATCACACAATGAAATCCTTTGGAAAATAGCCAAGCCTTCAAATATGATCCTCCTGATGAACAAACATTTTACTCATACATGCTGGCACTCTTTTTCTTCCTACCAGCCAGAAGCTGTATCAAAAAAAATGGTAATGTATTTCAAAAAAGAAAATGTTCAGAAAATGTCTTCCACGAACCCAATCTTTAAAATTTTTCCATTTTTGGCTGGAAAATGCATCAGAAAATGCATTAATCTAGTTTCCCTGAAAAATCGGTTGCCTTCTTCTGTGTGTGTTAGGGAAGCAAATACACAATTATCTTTATTAAAAAAAAAAAAAAAAGTACACATATACATGAGAGAGTGTGCAAGCAAGACCAAGTAATTGTCCATTTCTGCAGAGGACCTTCAAAGAAAATAGCTTTCTTCATAGTTCCATAGCTGAGAAGTTATTTGTAGGAATAACATCTCTGTGTAACTTGGAAAGTATGAAGAATGTAATTTTCTTTCCTTATTCTCTATTAAAAGCCATCCAGCCCACACCATTACTCTAAGCAGAAGCTATTGGCAAACAGATCTGATTACTGTATTATATACTTCATTATTATACTTCTGTCTATGATGTAAAGCTAATGTCTCACTTCTGCCCAACATTATTGATTCTCATTATAAATATGCTTGCTACAAAAGCTCAGTTCCTAGGTAAGAAAAAAATAGCAGAATAAATTCCTACCATACAGCTGGAATAGCCTATAAGTCTTACTATTTCAAACAACCATTCAAGTGCATGAAATCCTTAATTGGATATTATTAAACTGAATCTGTTCAGTTTCAAATGATGGAATACTATCTGGAAATAAACTGAAATGGAACGAAGTAAAAAACTCTTCCCAAATTCAAACAAAGCTCCTCACTTGTCCATTTTTGAACAGTACCTTTTCATAGTATTTGACTTCGTACTCCAGAATGACTCCATTTGGCCTGTCAGGTTCCAGCCAGGCCAAGGCAACGCTGTGCCTCGTTATCTCTTTAGCCTGGATCAATGCAATCGGGGATGGAGCTGCCAGAAAAAAAAAAAAAAAGAGAGAGAAAAAAAAAGATATAAGCAATAATTTAGTTTTAATAAGACCTTTTTTCTTCAGCACAACATACGCACTTTCAGAAATTGTGTTTTTCTTGTGTGGGGGTTAGAAGCATTAAGTGTTTTTCCTGTTTTCTCTAACAAATTTGCATTTAATTTCTCTCTAATAAAGGTTGTTCTTAGATGCTGGGCCATACTAGACAGGTAGGATTTGGAGTAACACTGCAGTTTCCTAAACACCATGATGTTCATAATGCATAGGTACAAACCTTCACAACAGGCTAAGATACTAATAGATTCTGTTTTGTTGGTGGTGGTGGTGGTTTTTGTTTTGTTTTTAAACCTTTGTTAGACACAGCACACAGACTTGTCCCTATGTTTTGGTCCATAATGATTCTCTTCTTCCATGTCCTAAAATTAACTGGTGTTACTGCATTAGCTATTCATTCTACAGGAACTATGAAATTCCTGACAGACCAATCTGGTTTTCTCTAAAGCTGAGAAAACTTTGCCACTGAATTAAGTAAGACCAGAATAAAGCTGAATACATATGAACTGGGACCCTCCCATGAAAACCAGAAAACTTGTATTTCAGGAGTCTGAGCCAATCTGTGCTTCCTAACCTGCCCTGCTTACACCCGCCCATGTCTGTGAGCAGTGCCTGGAGAATGAGGAAGCTCAGCGCCCAAGGGCCAGATTCTGCCTTTGATAGCTCCTTCCCAGCCAGGAGATACCAGAGACTGGCCCACTGTGCACCGAACTGGCATAACCAGACCCCGTCCCACGTGGCGCTGTACAGATGTGAGGAACAGAAAAAGCAGGACTGCACTGCCATGGGTAAGGGCTGCCTAGTTTGGGGAAAAACTTGACCTAGCAACAAGCTACACGCAAAGATCCTTTAAACTGTATCTGTGTGCAGTAATAAGGGCTGCAATGCAGAAGATAATGGGAAGCATCTCATTGTGCGCCCTACTCAATAGAGCCCCTGCTAATGCTGAAGTTCAGGTTTTTGCCTGGCTGGAGGACAATGCGTTCTCCCTTTGACTGTGATAGCAGCAGATTCATGGCAGTGCAGGAGGAACGGGGTTTCTGAAGATTTATGAACCCGGCTGCCCCTTTCTTGCTGTTGTGTTGCTGTGTGGTCACGTCTCTAGCCAGCTGTTATCAAGCTCTTTTGATGCCGACAATAGCTGGAATAAATGGTGGAGTCTCCAGGGATAAAAAGGGACATTCATGAAATTTTTAATCTTATCTAACAAAGCTGTCCTGTATAACCAGAGATTAGAGGTCTTCCTAAATTGAATATATTTCTTCTTTTGTCCCCTGAAGCTGTAGACCTGTTGCTCTTTTTTGCCTCCTTCCCTTTCTTTTTGTTGCTTTTTTCTACCCTTAACTTTGGGATGACGATCCATGAAAGCGTTAAAGAGAGAAAAAAGTATCCTTGAAACATATCCTTGAAAACTACCAAGAAAGACAAATAAATAAAACAGTCACAATAAATGAAAGGAAAATTGAATGTTGAAAGCCTCAAACCTACTTGACCATATCAGACAGTTCTGATGGAAGTGAAAATAACCAGTAGACGCCACAAAGTCACAAAAGGGTGTCTCCTCTTGATGTGAAACCATCAGGGAGCTGCTTCCTGATTTACTAGCTGACAGTTTGGCATCTCTGTTAGAAATGCCTCCAGAACCTCTCTCTTTTTCCCTGTCTGTCTCTCACATGCAAAGGCAAATACTGGATGACAGAGGAGACTATAAACACAGCCAACGGGGAGGATCCAGGTGTGCTCCATCAAGTTGTATCTGCGGCGTGACTGAAAACCTGCTTCATAACCTCACCATTCCTCAACAGAGAATAGGACTTTTTTTCCCCTTCGCAGCAAGAATGCCACACAGATAATAAATTACAGATCAGATTTGTTACCCTAAAACATACATGACGTTGCTGATAAACCAACCAGAGAGAAATCTGCTTAGTTAATCCATGCCTCATGCCAGGCAGACAGGCAATTCATTTTACTGAGAATCTTTCACTTATGCTGGTCTGACCTCAAGAATTGCAGAGAGAAAGTTCACTTTCCTTCCTTCAACCTCTTTTTAACCTCCTCGGTATCCCATTTCATTTCTTCAGGCATTTATATTGGAATTTACTGAGTCCTTCAATGTTGGGCTGGTAAGTGCTGTATGGAAACGCATTTCTCCTCTGTTGTAAAATGGCTATTTGCAGCAGCAGAATATGCATTAACTTCCAGCCCTTGTGGAAGATGCTCGGTTTTATACAGTCTCAAAAGTGCTTTCTCAGGTCTCTCAAAAATAGACAGTTGATCTCAGGCACTACTCCATACTGGAATAAACGACCTGCTCCTTGCCTCCAGGACGGGAAAGTACTTGTACATCAATTCCTTTGTTAATTCTTACTATTAGAGTTGTAAGAACAACCCTAGTTTTACCCCTCCTGTCAAATACTAACCATTATGCAACTTTGTGCTACTTAACTTTAGATCTATTCCTTTGCCTCTTATTGTGCGGATGACCATTTGCTTCCTATTTTTTTTGTTTTGGCTGTATATCCTGCCTCTCCACACGCATTACAGAAATCCTCAGAGTGCTGAAGTCCAAGTACAGGACAAAGTACCAAAAGGACATGAAGCAGTCTGGGAGCTCTTTAGCATTTCTGCAACACAAACCTAGAGGGGTCTACGCAACAGGATGACTATCCACACCTCTGTGGACCTCGAGGAACTGGACTGTCAGCCACAGGGAGTACTACAGCTATCCCACTGCGTGGATAAAACACTCCTTAACCAACTCTGACATCTGCAAATAGCCCTGCAACTCACGTTTGTTTGTTTGTGTGTTTTCCAAGATCTACCAGGTGACCAGTACAAATTACTGCTGAAGGGCTGGGCTTCTGAGAGAACATCAGGTCTGGGTCTCCTTGGTCATCCGCACGCAGAAGGGCGAAGAAGCCAGGCAGGAGAGTGCTGGACAGACAGGGCATCACCGTGCCAGCTCTCACAGCAACCCAGCCGGCACGGACGCTGGCGGCTCCTGGGTGAGCTTGCGCACAGTATTTACGTTCTTTTTTCTCCTGCCTTTTGCCTCTATATTGCCTCAGAGATGATGTGAAGATAAACATGTAGCAGATTGTAAAATGACTCTTTGATCACGAGCAGAATAAAAGGCAGAAACTTCTCTCACACACGCGTGGGCTAGCTGTTCGTTATACACATGCGTTCCTGCAGAAAACATAGTGAGCATGGCCTGACCCAAAGAACAGTGTGCACAACCGAGTACCCACAAGTTCTTCTGCCCCACGCACACAGGTAGCACGTACCAAGTCCCACCAGAACAGTCCATTTCACGGGTGAGAATGACGAGGCCTCTTGGTGTTTAAAAAGTGGTCCCCTTGAACAAAAGCACTGAGTGTAACTTTTCTTAGTTCAAAGCTCAGCAGTTCCTCTCCCTCAAAAAACTTCACGCCCTACTGATGTGAATGTTGCAATTTTCTTTTATCTACTTCCTCAATAACCTACCATTAAACACCTACTAGTAGTTTTATTACTGCAGTTCTGAGCTTGTGGCGTACAGAGAGAGAAGGAGCACAGATGTACTACAAAAACTTCACCCAAATGCCATAAAGCCATATCCCAAGGCTAATAAGTGCTGAATTATAACAGTTTTGAGGCACTTTAAAGGATGGCAGAGGCAGAGTGTCAGTTTTTCATTACTGGTTCAAATTAAGGGGGGGTGGGGGAGAGAAGGAAAAAAACAGGAAATAAATAGATGCAATAAAGTCTCTGGCATGTAGGCATCCATGAGTGAAAACAGCCCTTTATAAAACTAGGGAACATCAGTACTCGGCTATGGAAGATACACAATGCCCAGTGTTTTAGTGAAGATGCCTTCTTAACCACAGCAGGGTTTACTTTCCACTCCCCATGATTTGAATTTAAATGGATCATGTTTACTCAAGGGGTCTTTCACTGATTGAAAAATATACCCACAGTTTGTACATTATCTCAGCTAAATTCAAATAACATATTTAAATTTAATTACTTGAAGCTTAGGGGTTTTCATGCTTTTCTTTTTTCCCTCAATTGCACACAACAACACTTATTTGTTCTTATCAATGGCTATGCGCTTTGTCAAGCATCAAAATTAAATGCTTGAAAGCGCTAATGATGTTACTGTGATTAAGGGTTTTTACCTTCCAGGGTAGATACTAAAAGCTTGCTCCATTATTAATTACTTTAAAAAAAAAGAAAGAAAAAAAAGAAGATTTCTGGGAATCTAACACTGAAAAAAGTCCTTTTGGAAATCCAAACAAGAAAATAAAAGATCTTCTATTAACTGGAACAAAACACATTTAGGGAAACCTGGCACATTTCAAGTTTTCTCTTTAAATATTTACCTTGTAATATTGTGGGTTTTTTACGTGGCATTTTGTAAATTATATTATCAAATAATCTCACAGCAGGAAAAGGATACACAACACAGGGAATCAAATATGCTTTTAATAATTTCTAAAGGCAACATTCTCCAGGCCAGATCCTGATAATTTTATTCACGTAAGAGAGCAACCTACTCCAGTAACTGCTGTGCTGAGTTCAAGTGAAGGGCGAAGCATCCAGCCCCAGAGGGCTGCACGTACCAGACTCTCAGTCCCTGGGGCCATACACCCACACCTCTCTCTTGCCCAGACAAAATTGAACCGCTCAAGGACCCCTGTTTTGGGGTACCACCATCCCAAGCTCCAAGTACTCCCAGCAATCCACTTTGCAAACGAAGGGGAATGCATTTTGCCATGACCAAATTTCCAAGCATATGCATAGCATACGTGTAACCCATATACGCGCCCAAGGACAAGCACATGGAAGGCTTTTGCGTTTGTGAACCTATCTGCACACAGAGTTTAGATGCGGACGCACATCTGAGGAACGGAGCTAGAACCTGGAGTCCCTGTTCCTCGCCGCCAGGCCGACAGCTACGGCTTTCTCCTAGGGGCCGGCACGAGCCTGCAGACTGGCCGTGCACTTCAACAATGAACCGTGCACACACTTCCATTTTTTTCATTAATCTTTGCGAATAAGAGGAGCAAACATTTCTCCCAGTGATAACTGGACCGGGACAGGACTTGGACAAGGACGCAGAAGCCTGATTGCTCAACCGAGCCCCTGGAAGGCTCCCAAGACATTCCCCAGCCCGCTGTCTGCCCACCGTCTGCCTCTCCCTCCCCAAGGAGGGACAACTGGCGAGGAACACCTCCCAGCCTGGAAATGGAGATGCGCCAAGACTCAGGCCAGCGTTTTCAAGCTTTAGCATTTAAAGCACAGACTTTAAGTCTACACCACTGGAGAAAAATGCCTAAGGTTATTCACCCGCATTTGAAAGTCCTGGCAACACAGCGTGAAGCGGTGTGACAGCTGAGCGTGGTCTGCTTCTCTCAGTCCTTCCAGTCAGTCATAACGCTTCTGCAACTCAACTTTCTTTCCTTGTTACTAGAAATTGCACTGCTCAGGAAAAGATCCAGCTCAGCCAGAGAACACTCTCACATGACATCTTCATCCCCAAATGAACAGCACACACAGCATCCTTCCTTTCTTTCCAGGCCCACAACCCAGAGCCTATGAGCTCTAAGAAAAACAAGGGACAAGCTCTCAAATCCAGGGACCAGCCCTCATCAGTTATGTTTATAATGATGTGTTCACAAAGGAAGGGGCTTGAAAATGAGATTTTAAAGACTGTTAACACTGCATTATTATGTTTTAAACATTTCCTCTGTTTTAAAGTTTTCATTTCTTGCCTCTCCCAGAAGAACCTGCACTGCAAATCTTGCCAAACCACAAAAGCTGGCTCTGACTTGCATCAAATCAAAAGCTCGCAGAAAAAAAAACAGGCTGTTCGCAGCAACGAATAGTAGTAGTTGAGGATTATTAGAGTACTTTATATTTACCATCCTACTCCAGCTTTAGCTCTTGGAGACATGCAGCAACTGCTGAGGATTCAGAAAGAGCCTGGGCATCTTCTGGGCTGTACACGTCAGTTTTAGCACAGACTGCTTCAGCATACCAAAACTGCCCCCATTTAGACCGAACCCAATCCAGGAGCTGAGGTCTGAACACAGCTCCCCATGGCTCACATCAGGAACTGCAATGAGACAAGGGTGACGAAGAAGATTTTGCACACCCAGGAGACGGCTCACCCCGGCTGCCCATTTCTGGGGACCAGCTCTTGACACCGATATATCGCTTTCAGGTCCTGGCCCTCCAATTCTGAAGGCCACATCGTGATGTCAGCTAACGCAATGCAGGTCTGGAGTAACTCCAGAGATCTGAATCTGCAACCCACAATCCCAAAGATTGCCTTAAAGCAGAAGAATCTACATAACATTTAGCAAGAGATCCTTATTACAGCTCAAGCACGGGGTCTGTTTAGTCTGAGAACTGCTTGTTTTCTTTCTGCTAGCTTGCTAAGAAATCCTGTTGGCATGTTCTGACAAGGATAACTCAATAGTTGCCAACAGAAACATGGCATAATACTGTGTGTGTATTTCCTGTATGTATGAATGCCAGTTTAAAACAAACAGGAAAACAAGGCTTTCAGTTGGAAGGCAATTTATAAAAATCTGTCTGAACATTACAATCAGCATAGAAACATTTCTAAATGCTTAAACCAGAATGATTAACACAAGGAGGGTGAACGTACTTAGTGCTGTAAATTGCTCTAAGAAATCCTACTGCTGTAAGCAATTTGTTAAGATTTGGAATTAGTCAGCAGCTCTCTGACCTGAGCAGGTTGAGAGCCGCTGGTCACAAAGCAGGTCACTGCCGTTAGCCTTCCTTCCAGCTGAGGTTAGACCCTGACGCAGCATAAACAAAAATAAATCCTTTAGCCTAGAGAAGCTAGCAGTGATGCTCCGCTGCCTTACGCTGAATTGAGAGCCGCAGGGAAAAGGGGCCACACAGTCCGGTCGGAGCGTGCTGGAGCTCTCAGAGCCCTCCTTTAGGGCCCGGAGCAGTTGCAGCTGTAGGCAGGGTCCCACAACCCAAATTTGGGTTGAAAACTTCAGGGAAGCACACAGTGTAATCACCCTGCTACTTCCCAGAGGCTGAGCCCGCAAGCACCTCCAGAAGCCTCTGGCGGGGACACAGCGTGCATCGCCCCGGGGTGCAGCGGCACTGGGGGAAGCAGAAGGAGGACTGGAGACCATAACCTCCTGTTACTAAAACAGACCGTGCTGTTGGAAGCAGGGCATTCCCCAGCCTCTCAAAGTAAGCAGTCCAGAGCAATCTGACCCACTTACCACCATCCCCACAGGGCAACTCCACCTCACCCACACCAGGCTGCTGTTCCCCCCCAGAACCAGCCTGTCCTTCACCTCTGCAGTGCTGCACAGGAGGGGACTGCTGAGCTGTCTTTGCAGAACAACCTCCCTCCAGCTCCTTCCACAAGGAAACCAGAGCTACCCTCGAAGATGCACCAGGTGCCCCCGAATGATGCCCGTGTCCCCAGCCCCTCCTCGAGTCAAGCAAGCACCCAGCTACTCCTGCTCGCCGTCCTCCCACAGAGGAGGTGGGCCACGTCCGCACGCGCTTCGTGAGTTAGCTGACAGCGGGGGCACCGCTGTTCTCAAATTCCACAGGGCCAGCGAAGCGTCGTACTGTTTCTGTGCCCTGCAAACCACTTCTTGCGTGCAGCTGTTCAACCACTTACAATAATGCATCAACAATCAATGAAACAATACTGAAAATATTGACTCTGCTCTATTACTATCCCAAAGGGACAACCCTTTGTCTCACGTTGCAAAGAACAGCTCTCTTCTGATGCTTCATGCCTGCATCTGTTAAGAGAAAGACTCACGTCTGCTCCTTGGTCCTTTCTTATCCCAAGCCACCTGAGCACGCGGTTTCCTCAACAGTTATGGCATCAGGCGTAATCCACCGAGGGGCAGATGGGGGATTCAGTACCTAAGGCAACACATCTCCTTCATTCTCACACGGTTCCTTTTTATTTACTCGAAACATGAATGTCTAGATATACACCTGTTAAATAACCTCCTCTGTCACTTACTCACAGCATTAAGAATATGAGGTTTTGTAAAAAAAACTGCTCAAAAGCCTCTTTGAAATCCAGACAAATAAAAGCCTCTGTCTCTACTCACTTACATGCTTTGGAAATATTGAAGCATCTTCTAAACAAAATAAATAAATAAATGTTATGACTCATTTTCCCAAAGCAGCATTTTCTATTTTAATAAATAGATTTGGCCATGTTGTCTCATCCTGGCTTCTGAAGTGTTTCAGTAATAGCAGAGAGTTAGACTTTGCCATTTGGGTTTCTCGGATCAATCACCCAACATCAGAAATGCCAAGAATCTTGGAGGAAGAAAAGATAATAAAATCAGAAACATTTTCCTCCCACGGTGACACACCGAAGTGACAGGCTCTAGTGGCAACTGCAGGCTGGGTTTCGAACGTGCCCTCCTGAGCCTGTGGCACCTGAAAGAACCAAAACCCAGGGCTCACCTGACAATAAAAAACATAATTCCCATTTTAACACTTGAGTGTAATAACTTGTTTTGAAGTCACCAAAGATAAGGAACTTCACTTTAAGGTCCATCACGCAGAAGAAGCTGGTGCAGAAGCACCAAGCATTTATGCATTAACCTTTCAGCTGGATGACCTGTACATTTTAATTATATTTGACATTCAGAGAGTTCACGGCAACTCCGGTAAAGCACCTTCAGTACAGCAGTTAGATGGATTCAACATGATACAACCTCCGTCTCTGGGCTGTGGACTCTCAAGATTGAATCAAGGTTTAGGTTTTCTGTGCTCACATCGGTAGCACTTTGTGAAGGACACTGCTCTGACAGCACATACAGCAGTACGTGTCTTCTACATACAGCAACAAACCCTTCTGTGCCATCAAATATCCTCTCTTCTTGAGTGGGAAAAAGAAGATACTTTGTGCTTTTGGAAAAGTATCAGAATTAGAGAGCAGCACACCACGTTCTCCTGGGCATTCCCAACCACAGCTCTTCTCACAGGTCCTCTCATCAAAAGTGAATTAAGCCCATTTTCCTTCATCTGCAACAGGCAGATTTCTTCAGGAAATTAAAAATCCTAAATAGAGCTGCTGAGAGAGAGAACTATATTCTGCACACAGTGCTGCTGGAAAAGCAAAGCTACCTGAAGTTTGTTGTGCAGTTAAAAAAAAAAATAATAATGTGATGAGGGACAAACTGGGGAAGAGCCTTAAGCTTCCTGAAACACACAAGCCTTGAAATTAAAATCTTAGCTCATGATGTCAGTAACTGATTACATCATAGGTGGCACATAATTAAACTTACATAGGGGTTTCATTATTTTGGGTTTATGCCGGATACTGAAAACTAGTGCATTATTCATTTAAAACTTGTGTCAATTGGAAAAACCCCAAATGGAGTAAGCAATTAAATATTAAAAGTGGCTGCCTCAGTGGAAAATGGTCAGAAAGACGGCTGGTAAAACTTCCTGTGCAATGCAAGTGCCATTACAAAGTCTGAACAGTTTCAATCCTGAAAAAAAAAAAAAAAAAAAAGAATAAAAAAATAATCAACCTCCGGAGGTTATGAAGATTTGGGGTTGTACAAAGAGATCTGCCACGCTTATTTCCTAGAGGAGTACTGAGTACGCCAGGCACATAAAAGCCTGTGAAAACACTAATCTCAGATTAAGTCAGCCATCACACAGATAGCTCTGTATTCTGAGCCGGGACTCTCATTTTTAGTGCCAAAGCCGTGGTACAGTGGGAGGAGGACCCCGAGAGCCTTCCCCGGCTCCTGGTGAGAAGAGCCCTGGGGCGCTGCTGGGGCAGGCAGGGCTCAGGAGGGTACTTACGGGGTGCAACTGAGAGGTGGCCAGGATGGGGATTGCAATGAAAAGTACAATCTTCACCCAAAATCTTAAATTCAGAAGTAATTTCTTCTTCTGACAGCATGCAAAGCACTTTTCAGTGTTACGTGTGCCCTCCCTGTAAGGCTCATCCTTTTGCTTTCAGGTCTGTTTTGTCATCTACAGGTCCACAAATCTGATTATCTTCTTACTTGATCCAGATGAAGCCAAGCTGATAACCTCCATTAAGGATCATTCTGACTCTAAATTAGCTAGGAAACTCCTGTGCTGCAGAGCCCCTCTTGCCAGTGATGCTTGCAGCTCCGTGTACAAAAATACTCTCCGGTTAAAGACAAACTGTGCATTTGCAAGCAGAGCTAATGAAGCCTCCCTCCAAGCCCAGTCCACTCCTTTCAAAACCAGTCCTTCCCAGCACGTGCACGATCACAGCTTTAACTTTCAGCATCAGCAGCCGTGAAAGTAAGAGGCTGAAATGCTCTTGGAAACACACCGCCGGGTCTGCATGTCCTTCCTCACGTACGACAGAGAGCCCGCAGATCTCTGCAGCTCCCCAGGACCGCACTTGGCCACCTTGCCCCCGAGCTCCCAAACCGCGGGACTGAACACTCGGCCACTCGCATGCTGCACTCACCTTCTGCCTTATTTATGTACACGCACGGGAGCCTGATAAACGAGAGGGAAGGATGCAGCCATTCCATCTGCATTCCCTTGTATGCTAAGAAAGATAAATGGAGGCTGATTCAGAGGACAGATTTAAAGAACGCACTATGTTATCTAGACAAGTGCAATCTTCCCAGGGAGCTGTTGTAGTGGTTGTCTCGAGATCATGCCTTTATTTGTTAGCTAAAATAAATGGACACCACACAAAATTCAATTCATAGAGGAGGTATCTTTTCCAGCCCACTATTCCTTCCTATTTTACTTAGCCAAAACTGTCTTGTCCTATTATTTATTGATGTGACCATTTAATAGCATATAGAAAATTAAAAATAATAAAAAGCTAATTAAAAACTTCAGTGCTTTCTTTTTAGTCTTCAGAAATCTTCCGAACTGAAAGACATTTATATCCACAGCACATTACAATTTAAGGGGTTTTCTCTCTGTAATAAACCATGGATACTTTCAATGGATTTTAATGTAGACAAAACCAAAGAGATTTTCTTGCACAATAAAAGCATTTAATAAAAAATCAGAATCAGTCAATCTTCTTTTTAAGACTAGGTGATAGAATTCGATAGCAGTGATAAAAATCCTAATAAATTCTAGAGGAATAGTTCAGAGAGCTGAGAAAGAACTTATAATTTCCTTTTAAGTTCATAAGGGATTTTTCTATAAGGGATGGTTTAAAATGTAAATGACCTAGGGGATAAAAATACAGATGCTGTAGCTTCCTATGCCTCTCCAGACCGTATTAAAAAAATCTAAAACCACATAACTTTTGTTATTAGCAGTTCACAAATTACAGCTTCCATAAACCCTGAACCTGTTTTTCGAGTGCACTGTATGACTGCTGGGATCCCGGTTCTTGAATTTAGTAATGAGGGCAGATTACGTTAATCTAAGGAGACGCCATGAAATCCTTCAAGAAGCTGCAGATAGAGCCTATACATTTGCCTGCTTTGTTTGGGAGGGGAAGCCCAGTGGAGCCTTGCCGTAATAATAAAGTGCTCCCTGCATGCCAGTTCACACGTGGGGCTAAATCTGAAGTGACATTTCTCAATGAAAGGAGCAGTATTCACTCGTGTGCTCAGCATTTTGATGTCCGCCAAAACCTGGCAAACATGATTACAGAGATCCAGCAGACATGCCACAGCTCTATTTAGTCCTCATGGCTCAACGCAATGCTATGCAAAAAAATAAATAAAAAATCACTGGCTGCCTTGGGATGGCATTCTGGGAATAGGGCTTCATGCATATGGATGGGCTTGACACACTTTTTGCAACTCCTTGTACAAAGGCGGAATATCTGAACCGACCGAGGCTGCTGTACCACCCTCGCCAGGCCAGCTCAGCATCCTGCCCTTCAAACCGTGCGCCAGGGCAGAAACTTGGGCGCTCGGGGACTAGCTGTGTTTATTTGTGCTACTCTGCGTGGCATTTTAATTAGTAACTGTGCGGACTTAAAACCTTTGAATGGACGCACAGGGACAGTTGTGCAGCCTAGCTTTTGTATTTCCACTCTCTCAAAAAAAATCCTGTTTGAGGACATCAGCAGGGGGTTAATGGAAGCTTTGATAAAGTTCTCTGAAGCCTTTTCTTGTTGCTCAACTACAGACTGGACTCTGCTGTCTTTCTGGCTGCTTTCCAACTAATTAATTTAGTCAGCTGCAAAAAGAACTAGAAAAGTTAGAAGCCCAGCTAAACATTTGGTAGCCACAAATACTCCTAGGCGAAGCCTCCTTCCGTATGGAAGTATTTCCTTGCAAACTGTTTAAGAGGAGCGCTCAGGCTGCATGGCAAACTGGGAGAATGAGAAATGTCAGCACGCTGCCGGTGGAAGGAAACGAGCAGTTAAATAATCCACTGCAAATGAAAGCTCCAGGACCATGCCTTGATCTCTGTCAGGTTAGTAACTATTCATCTGTACCTACAGAACTGAGACCAGAATTTGATCGGATTTGATGCCTCTTAAAAGTTAATTTATATAATTACAAGCATGTTCAATGCTAACCAGTCCTGAAATTAAACACCTTTTTCCTGAGGTAACAAGCCCTATTTTCCACAGCAAACCATGAGATCCTTTTAAAAATGTGACCAAACTTTTATTTAAATGCTGCAATTACTTCTTGGCACTATCTGACACGCAACTTGTCTAAGCTGCTCACTGAACCCTGAAGCTGGTTATTTACTAAGGATCTTTAGAAAGCACTTTTTTTTTTTTTTTCCTTCCGAGCAAGACTTGTATTCCCCACCTTGAATACAAATTCATGGAAATGGGTGGTGCAGGTAGCCTTGCCAGCAAGCAGGCAGTTGTTATTTTAATTATTATTTCTTTGTGGAAAGCTGCAGTTACCTTAAAATAATAATGTAATCCCTCCCAACAATAGTTTTCCCGGTTTTGTTTTGAAGACAGTAGCACGTATACTTACAGCTAGGCATTTATTACAGGCCATCAGCTAAAGCCTGGCCAAGAACACGGAGTCGTTAATAAGAAACTCCCACTTGCATCTGCCAGCTTGGAGAAGCTCCTTACTCAGAAACATTATCTTACACATGGAATTAAACGTGCAAGAGGAGAAATCTGAAATGGTCAACACTTGACATCCCCGAGACACTAAGAAATCCCACACTAAACACTGAAAACTTCCAACTTGGAAGTATTCCCGACCGTTTGCTTCCACGCAATTCCCAAATTTCCTGTGCTGGGATCACTTATCTTCCTTGTGGATCTCCCACCACGTTTCTATTTGAAAGGTCTGTGGTTTCCCAAAAGACATTATTTGGTTTGCTTCAGAAGCCCTTGCGGTAACTCCCTTGGATGTAAATCTGCAGAGGGAAGGCACAGCTCAGCTCCCTCGGACACGGCCGCTCGTCCTCCTGCGCCACTGGCACCTCGCCTCGCTGGCTATGGCAGGTGAAACCCCACGGCAGCTGACAGCTCATCCCAGCCCTTCTGCTGGAAAAGCAGGGGAGGGGTTGCTAATTATGTCTAGCAGATCAGTGCAAAGCCTTAGAAAGCACACTGGTTTAGATTCAAAATGAGAAAGTTGCATACAATTAGCCCGGAATTCGGCAAGATGCTGCAACAAATCACCCGGAGTGTCACGCTCACGTATCACCCCTTTTTTAAGTCTCTGCTTACGAGTTTTGAATCTCCTTCCCTATTGAGTAGATGCTTGACACAGCTCCATTTGAGGAACGAGGAGATTGCTGATCCATCATCCTCAGTACAAACACCTTTAAAGCAAAATAAAAACACCCCTTTGCAACTCCCCTTTTTCCATTAGCCTGGCGTTTTGCAGGCAAAAAAAAACACAGCAGCCAGAAGTATCGAACACATCCAGAGCTCTGGACATCTGGCACACACGCCGTTGTTTGCCAAGAGATTATTTTAAATCAGGCTATGGGGGAACGGAGGGAGCCAGGGCGCTGCGAGCATTTACACACCCCAGACACCAGCACCAGGAGCCCCCCCCAGGTTGTGTGCCCGGGGAAAGGCCTCCTGGAACAGGCTGTTTGTATCCCTTGGCCGCAGGGAACAAGGAACTGGAAAGGGTGGGACCGTGCTGGTAGCAAGTCCTTTGAGGAAAATTACATCAACTCCAGGACCAGCTATCGCCTTGCCCCGCAGCGGGGGCCCTCGCCCACCCTTGGCAGCGCCCAGGATTTCTTAGGAAAAAAGGAAAACCTTTGCAAGGGCTGAGCGTAAAACTGCAGGACTCTGAACAACTAGAGAGCTTGCTACTTCTGCAAGCAAAATTAATTTCTTGGACCACCTCCCTGTTGGTAAGATTCTCAAGATGCACATAGGTATCAATAGCTCAATACTGCTTTGCCTCTGTCCTCCACCGTAGAAAAATCAAAAAATTTTACATTCCCTCTCAGGGTAAAGAAATTATTTGCTGTTATTTCTACTGAAACCAGGACTGTACTCAAAGAACACGATGGAGTTTAGACAATCAGATGGACGGATTGATCTTCAGACTATCTGCTAATTTCTCTTTTCTAGTAGTAGTTTTAACAGTATTCACGCAGTCACATAAAGAAAATTCTGCACTTGAAATCTAGTTAACAATGGCTTTTGATGTTTTGCTATATAGCAGTTCTTTATAGATAAGCTATAAATATCCAGGAAAGTAACACATTTAAAAAAAAAAAATACCGAAAGCCTGAGGTTTACTGGCTTTGGCATGTTTTGCTTTTGATCTGCCTGAGCAACTATTACTTTGTCGATATATGCAGTGCGCACTGACCAAGGGCAATGTATGGCCATGAATTTTTACTGACTGCAAATTCAGTTCTGCACGGGCTAAACCACGCTGGCAGCATGTAAGACCTTATATGCATTTTCCGTGCCGTTCGGCACAACACATGAGGAATGCTAATCAACATTTGAAAGGGAACGTGGGCTTTCAAAGAAGACCCACCGACACGCAAAATGGGAATACATTCCCCCTACCAACGGGTCCAGCGGAACTTGCGGGTCATCTGAAAGCAAGCAGCTCCCACTTCTTCCCCCCTCATTTCTAACTTGAAACATGATCAGCATCAAGGGGGGGTCGGATTTGTTGTTTTTACCAATTGAATTCAGAAGGTCCTCAAACAAGCAAGCCTAAAGGCCGAATAAACCCGAGCAGCAGTTGACATTTTCCTTCCCTGCACTGAACGTCCGCGTTTCGGGTTCACCGCAGCTCGGTCATCGCACGCGCCGCCTGTCCCAGAAGAACACGGGATTCACGTGGGTCTTCTCAGCGGGGCTCGGGTCCTGGTGGCACCGTGACCCATTTTAGCTCCTGCCTGGAAGCGGCTGCTGAACAACCGCAGGGCTCTGAGTGACAGTGAGGGACCAGGGGAGCATACAAAAGAGGGGGAAGGACTGCGGCACAGCCAGCCGCGCCGCTCTGCCGCGGAGATGAAGCAGCTCTGAGACAGGCGAACAGACAGCTAGACAGGCAAGGTGTGGGGGATCGGAGACAAAGGAGTGGGGAGGGAAGCGAGAAGAGAAAGAGGAAAAAATGGGACGGGGAGCCTGAAATATTCATAAGAAAGATCCCTTCTTGAACCTGAGCACAGGCAGCGTAAACATTGCTAGTTTTATGCAGGGGGAGAAAGAGGAAGTTTATTTATTTATCCTCTTTTTTTCATCCTAATTGGCACATCCTTCCTCTACCTAGCTGAGATGGTCTACTTAAAGACCACCGAGCCCAAGGTACCTAACAAGGCAACAAATCACCAGGCAGCCTGTTTATTCAGAAACATCAAGCGTTTAACTCCTGCACGAAAGGAGCAAGCAGGAAGCCCATCCCTCACAAAACACAAAAAGAAGGGAGGAAAGAAAGCAGCAGAATGAGTTTAGATTTTAAATCTCATTTAGAGCTTGTGTAGGTTTCCCCCCACCATTGCTCCCCTGCCTTATGAACTCTTTTAGCATCCGTACAAAAACGTGGTCCTTGCTGTGCGGCACCCTCGGACACGCACGCGGCTCACTTGACAGCGAACCTGGCTGGACACCTAAGAAGTCAGGCTGTAGTCTTTATTAAAATATAAAGTGTGCAGTGCCTCTTTGGGGAAAAAAAAAAAAAAAGAAAAAAGAAAAAAAAAGCTTCCTGCTTGCTGTGAACAACGTCTCTTTATTGAGAGATTTACTTTTAATTTTGAACAGCTTCGCAGCATTATCCTTAGTAGGGGGAAAAAAAAAAAGAGCCTGGAGATTTTTGAACTGTTCAGTCAGCTGCCTGGCAGGGATTCTCATTGAAACCAGCCTCTTCACAGCACCATATGAGAACTGCTGGTTTGCATCTCTTCCACAAGTCGTTTCACATTTTTAAGGGATGGGTAAAGTGCTGATTTCATTTGAGCAAAAAGAGCCAGCCACAAAAGCCACCACTGCTAGTAGGGACCCTCAGTATCAGTACTTCCCAGTACTCACTGTGATGAGGTGCTAGCTGCAAGTTTCCACAGCTCAGGGCTTCATCCTTTGCTTTTTTAATTTTGTTTTAATCTTATATGGGAAAAGAGCGGCAGCTCCCATCTCAAAAAAATCAAAAAATTATTATACTAAACATGCATAATACCGAGCTGAATTCACCATTCACAATTCTTAAAATGTCACAACACTGAAGTGTTTCACTAAGAGATAGAAATTTTTACTTGGTTCAAAGCCTGAAATTTAGATTCTCTTAAAAAAAAAAAAAAAAAAAAAAACACCACTATAAAAACCAGGACCTTTTCAAAGGAAGCAGGAAAAATACTTTTTCAAATGCTTTTTGATCCCACTTTGAATGGCAAAAGCTTATTTTCATTTAAACATTTTTCTACAGAATTGGAAACTGAAAAGAGTTTCTAAACAAAGGTGGAAAGCAAACAGCCTCATTTCACTATCTCCAGGAGTAAAGTGGCAAAAGCAAACAAAAAAACACCTGTGCCTTTCAACTGCACCTTTTATGTCATTGCAACACATTTCTTCAATTTCATGCTGAATACACCAGTACCTGATTTCTCATTGTTTTCTGTCTGCCTCCAAACGCATGCCTTCTTTAGGGGCTGGCACCAATGCAAGCAAACATACAAATAATAGGATTTCTGATTCCAACATTAAAAACTGTGTTCTAAAATTTCCATATATTTTCTTCAGATTACATGGTTGCATATCTGGGAGGTCAGCTTGAGACTGTATGTAAGATGAAGCATTTTTTAGTCCCAATCATCCCCATTGATTTTATCTCTAGAATGCACCTCTTGCAAGCAATTCCCCGGGATATGACCCAAAAACACTGCTCACATCACTAAAGAACCATGCTAACAACATTTCATTTCTATCAAATGTTTAAAGCACAACCATAGAGAGCGAAAACAGTAGAGCAGTTTATAGATTTTCAGTGTTGGTAGCCTTGTTTTTATTAGCAAAAGAGAGAAAGAATTTTATTAAAGGAGGAGTTTGCCTCTAATCTTTCTTAAATTAAAAATTGCTGCAATGAAACCAAGGTAGCTTTACATTAGAATGAGAAAGGTGCAAGATCGAAATCATACCTATGGCAGTGCTGTATCATGACATGATTTCTTTATAATGAAATATAGTGAAAGAAAATGAGTGGCACTGGAATTTTACTGCACCCCAGACACACATTTACAATGATTAAACAGATCAGTACTTGTAAAACCCAAGGGTCCAACTTTATAAACCTATACTCAAGCCAAGTAGTTTCACTGAAATCAATAGGATTATTTGCATATGTAAGGACTATTTATCTTAGTTGAGATCTATACGTTTAGATCACACATTTCTATTTAGATCTTCTATGCAGCAGAATACACAAAGATGTATGAAGAACAGGAGAACACTAGCACCTTGGAGTTAATTTTCATGTGTACCGGTACAGTTCTCTCCAGCCCTCTGAAGCATTTGATAGACTGGGCATGTCTCATAATTGGAAATGCTGGCAAAAATACAAATTTCCTGATGTGAAGAACTGCTACTCATGGATAATAAACAAAATCAATTCTTATTTGCATATTCAATCAGATTTTGGTTTGCATATTAAAGCGTAAGATGGTAGAATTTTCACACGGTAGATGGATCCCACTCACTTATTCATGCATATATGCATCCACTAATCCTTACACATGCCAAAATCAGTCAGAAATACTCTCTTTGCTAGGCGTTCGTAGTACAAAAACACTGTCCCTGCTGCTGTTCTCAACTTTCTCTTTTCATATAGCATATGACAGCATTCTCCCAGAGCTTTCTCCTACATCTCTGTAATAGTTTCTGTTCTCTATTAATCATCTTTTCACCGGGCAAAACAATAGTTTGGATTTTTGAATTATAATTTAAAAGGGATACTGTATCACTGTACTGTCATCTGTATGCGTAAAGAACAAAAACAAACAAAAAAAGGACCAGATTTTCAAAGGAGCTTCAATGTGGACTTGACAATTTTACTTTTAACTGTGACTGCAAAATTAAACACACCTCTCACGGTTAATATTGAAGTGCAGTGGACTAGAGCTAGGATTTGCAAGTTTTGATTATGCATACCTATTTTTCACATGCTTCTACTAGCAAACAGAACTCACAGTATTTATGTAGTCCAGTACTCTCAGAACATACAATATTCATATTGTCCCATACACCAGAACTCCACAGATAAAAGATAACCCCACAAGCTACGCTTTAAGGTGCTGAATGCCTGCAATGTTTATGGGACTTGAAGGCAATCAGTGCTGCAAGTGATTAGATAACAGGTTTGACAGTCTTGTAGCCAGTCTGACAGTCTGGATATCTAATTTGCATACAGAAGAGTGTCATATTCAAATGTACATAATTTTGTGCATTAAATTAAAAATTGAACTGGAACCCTGTGCTTGAAATCCTAGCTATCTGCAAACAATAAAAGTTTTCATGTAATTAAATAAATAAAAAAAAAAAGATGTGATCATCAGAACTAAAACCCATTCTGCTGCAGCCTTTGCTAGGTCAAACACGGGGAACTGAAAAAACTGGAAGCATTTAGGGTATCTGAAATAATCAGGTATAGACAGAAATAGTGTTTCACTCTCCCAGATGAGCGAAATGTAAAAATCAGGCAGCATGAAGATGAAAGCTCATATGGGATTTCTCAAGTAATGCCAGGTCTGATCAATTGAAATGTTGTTAGCAGCAGGTTAAGGAGGTATTTATTTAACAACAGGACAGGATCTAATTGACTTTGCAGGGAGAAGAGCGCTAGCATGCAGGCAAGCGAGAACCGACTCATTCTTCTTTCTGAATCGTACACAGTGCTGTTTGGGAGCAGGCAGAAGCACAATGCTGCGCTCCCCAGCCGCGTATTTGTCCCTCTGCAAACTCCAAGGGCACGTCTACGTCCACGTGCAGCGTCTCCCTGACAAAGGGCAGAGCTGCTGAGTGGCTCTGGCTCTGTCCCCTCCATGTCGCCCACGGCAGCTGTGCTGTTCTGCTTCTGCAGAATGCCTCCCAGTGTCCTCGCAGTGTGGTGCAGCGCAGCTCTGCAACCAGCTACGCTAGTCAAACCCTCCTCGATTTTTCTAGCTTTACAGAATTTAAACTATCCATATAAATAACCCAGAAAATAAGGGTTTGACCCAGTTATGCATCCTTGTGTTCATTTGCTCGTGCTAAATTTAATGGAAACCACAGCTTTCCTAAAAACAGGCAAAAGAGACAGGAATAAAATTTGTATGTAGGTTCCTACCCGCTTGGTTAGTTGTCACAGTGACTGACACAGCTTGGTCCTGGCTGGGATTGTGCTTGGAGACTCCATTCACTGCCCAGACTTCAAAGGTATAGTTTGTGTGCGCCAGGAGGTCAGTAATGGAGACCTTGGTGGTTTTCAAGCCGTTCTGCTGGGGGCTGAAGTGCACACCACTGCCACACGACCGGCAACGGCTGAGGTCACCCGCACCACACCTCTTGCATACCACGTTGTAGGAAATATCTTCCCGACCACCTTTGTTCTGCGGGGGGCTCCACTCCAAGTTCACCGATGTCTCATTGACGTTGGAAATCAGGTTCTGGGGAGCAGACGGAGGGCCTAGAAATAAAACGTCCACATTATTAGTACCTGGAAAGACTGTGTGTACAATCCCAATGAAGTCAATGACAGCAGAGACTACGCAGAATTTTACTTCTGTGCTCTTCATGAAGATGAAAAATTAACTAGTGAGTCAAACTCTAATCTCTTCATGAAGTAACAGTATTTTCCAGCTCTAAATTAACCTGAAAGCCCAGTACTGCAATCAAACAAAAACTGTATTCTTCACTTGCACTATTTATACTCCTTATGAAATCTTAAAAACATGTTTGGTCTACTTTACATTCATTTTTCATGATCTCACAAGCAAAGCATTAAATGCACAAAACTCCTGCTTTATTTGAAATTTTCAGGGTCCTCCATTACATACAGGCATATACCCACTGAAAGTCTTGATCTCCCAATATTTTTTCTTTTCTTAACAATAGAAGTGTAGTATTTTCCACACAAATTGATGTCAGATCACCTTCAGCAAATACTGAAGCCAATCAAGCAAAGAGCTGGACATGGCGCTCTGAGAAGATACAAGCTGTGGGATGCAGGAGGAAGGCTTGGGCAGAAAGAGAGCTACAGCCCTGAAGGAGGGAGGAGGCTGCAACAGTGCAGTGCTGGAGAACATTAAAGAATGGAGGAGAAAACACAGTGAAAGAAGAGCTGAAATAAGAAAACGAGAATGAACAGGAAACTATATAGAAGGCTCAGAAATAAGGCTGCATCAGAGATACAGGCTTAGAGAGATCAGCTCTGGCACCACAGAGACAGGAGACTGAGGCCTGTGCCTCGCCAGCATGCTGCCCAGTAGCTGCCAGTTGGCCCCAGCATGGGGACTGGGGGATCGGGGGAGAGAGGCAAAGGCAGGAATCCAGCAAGGCTCCCTCCACACCAGACAGGGCTACGCTGGGCGCAGGGCAAGGGCGGCAGCCCCTCGCTGCCCGTCAGGAACCTGCTGTCACGTTCACGGTCGGCCCTGCCCAGCCAGGCACACTGCCTCCAGCACTGCCCTGCCCGCTCCGCAGCCAAAGCACAGGCAGAAACCGTATTTACATGCTCCAGTCCCCGCAGGCACCAAACCAATATGCACATCAAAAATGCAGAAGAGCTAATCCTGTGATCCTTAATCTAATTTCAATACAGTTGAGGTGAGACACACTTTTTCTATCCTTAAATTTAACAGGAATGATTCATAGCAACCCCATGAAACAGATGAAGCATTTTATACAACACAGAAAGCTTCACTGATCATCAAAACGCAGCCACTTCTGGGGCTGAGCACAATGGCTCTCTGACTACACGCACAATACTGAGGTACAATATTTTACCTTGTGTCCTGTCCCGAACAGAAATGAAGCAGAGTGAGAATGAAGCATGCAAAATGTAATGATCCAAACCAGAATGCAGTGAAAATGGCAGTCCTTAGTAATCACGCATGGCTAGAGCTTTAAATACAGATGTTATTACTGGCAAAATACTGGAAATGATTTTGTAGGAAGTCACAAATTCAATTTTTATTCAAGACACAGGAGAGCTTATGAAAGCTTCTTAAATTTCCCAAAATATATTTGATGGTTGGAATTCAAAAACATTCAACTAGATCTGCAGGCAGAAAGGAAGGAAAGATAAAGTTCTTACGAGTTTCATTCCAGGTTTTTCATTCTTGTTATTCGTTAAATGTTGTGAAATTGAAAAACAATTCAGCCAGCACCAATAGCTTCATTAAGCGTATAAATAAATTAATCTTGATCTCTCGTATGCCAAAGGTACAAAAGCACCCATCAGGCTAAGCTGGGAACTGAATAAATTGTGGTGAAATTCTGCTGAAACCATAAAGTGACTCAAGTATAGCAGCAAAGAGGTTAAGCCGTCTAAAGGTGACTGTGGTGAAGATGAATTTTGGCTGCCTGGATTCATCAGGGCCTCGACAAGGAAGGCTGAGATCTGAGCACGCTGCAGAGGTGGAGGTTTTGAGGGCTGCATCATGTCCTGGGGTCTGTGCTTGAAGCTGCCAGGTCGTAACAGATGTTCAACAGGACAAAGAGTATTTGGATTTTTTAAGAAGCAGCTAGGTAAGGGAAAAAGTCTTAAATGACACAGAGGTCAAATGTACCTACTTATCTTCAGCACCTAGATGAAAGGCTTCTGCTGCAAAAGTGGCTGAGCAAGGACTGTGTCTCTGTGCTCAACTTCACAAATCCAAAATTATTATATTCATTCTGAGAGGAGGGAAATCCTCCCTTCCTGCCAAATCTTTGAAGCACAGTCTCTGGGCTAAGCAGAGCTGGCAGGCAGAATTAGTGCCACAAGAAGACAGAGCACAGGCCAGGCCCTGCGACAGCGACTCCTCCTGCCTGCCGCACCACGGGGCGGGCTGCAAGCCTGGATTTTGGTTTATACACTGGCAGCACACGGGACTCCTAGGGACAAAACCCTTTTACCCGAGGGTCAGCTAGTGCACAGCGAGACCCTGAGAGGAAAAAGCAAGCAGCTTTTTCTTACGGAGTGCTACCTGGCCGCATCACACTGCCCAGGGCTGGGACACTGTGGGGCCAAAGCCCCCTGCCAGGGCGGCCCTGCTCGGAGGCCAGAAGATGTGCCCGTTAGCTCACAGACAGCAGCCGATTTGGGGTTAATCTCAGACTTGCTCTGACGTCCATTAAGATATTTTCCAAGGCTCTAGGTCCAGTTTCACGTGGGAAAATGTGCCAGAATGAATCAAGCTCCTCAGAAGCAAAAAGTCAGTAATTAGTATGTGGGACAGGGCAGAGCAGTGTCTAAACAGAGACGCAACGAAGCGGAAAACCAGGGAAGCAGATGCTTGCAGGTCACAGAGATGAGCGCACCACCTCCAGCATGAAAAGGAAGATGCGGGGGAGTTTCCAAATGGTGGGCTGACATTGCAGTGAGGGGAAAAGCAATTTCCTTTCTTTCTGGAGCATAGTTGTTAACGGAGCTGTTGGCACCGGGAGTGGGGAATAGTTTCAGATTGATGGGCCTGGTTTCAGATGTTGAAACACAGGGCGTATCTGCTCCTTCAATGGTGATCAGGATTTGCTTTGTTTCTGACAACAGAGCCACTGCTGCTGGAGGAGAGGAAAACCCTTTCATGGCCGTGGGAGGCTGGAAACGCCAGCACGGGGGCACCGAGACAGGGACCTGCGGAGCTGCCCCATTCTGGCACTGGGGGGACCCCAAAGAGGACCCGGTTTGACCACGGGACCTGAGAGCAGTATCCCTCACCCACCTATTCAGCAGCACCATGAGCAGACACGGGGGAACGGAAGTTTTTAATTTTATTCCTTCTTTGGGCTCCATAAATCGTGCTTCACAATAAACCCATCGAAATCAACTGAGCCATGAAGCAAATGGAAAGGCCTTGGGTGGAGCAACTTCGCTGTGTGTGTCTGTGCGCAGGGAAACACCAGAGTCTGTTTAGCAACAAATAATCTTTGTCAAGCTAATCTTGCTATCTTCCTCAACCCTCCTATTAGATTTACTTAAATGCATTGGGCAATGCAGATTGTGTATGGCTTTCCCTTGCTGCAATAGGCTACAGGCTTTATATCTTTTTATCTCTCTTTCATCCACAGATAGACTGATCTGTCTGTCTTAAGGACACGTACCCCATGTCAAATGAATATTCAGGAAAACTAGAGTCTTTAAGGAGTTAACAGCATGAGCACTGACTTGCACTAAGGATATGTTTTCACAGTCTTACCTGCATTTTAACTTTTCTATCCACCACTATTTCTCTCCCTCCATTCCTACAACGTACTGAGGTCCCACTCCCAGTCAGAGGCCTCGTGAAAGCCGCTGCAAGGCTGATAAGAGGCTGTTGAAATCCATGACAAAGACACGAATCATCACCTGACCAGCTCCCTCCTTCCCACCCTGTGCTACCTTACCTGAGCCATCTCTGTGGATTAAAGGTCCCCCTGAGCAAATTTAAGGAGCCCCCTGCCCTGTGCCAGGGACCGACTGCTTCCCCAGAGAAGCCCCAGGCACGCTCTGCAGGACTGAAGGAGCCCCTTTGCAGCGCGGACACAGCTGTCAAGTGAAGCAGGGTGCAGACGTGAGGACATTTCATTAAGCTGTTTGTTTGCACGAGAATAATGTTTAGCCTTTAAGACAGCTGCCCTACACGTTGCAGGACCGCTAGAGGTTGCAGGCTCAAAGTGTGCCCGTTGTTCAGACAGCAGCCTGCCGAGGAAGTCACCCCAAAGCCCCTTTCTTCCTGCCACCAAACAACAGTACAGCCACAGGAGGTTCAACCCAGTGGAGGTGGCAGGAAGAAGAAAGCCCATCCTCAACTCAGCGAACAATTTCAAAAGGCAAACAGCACAAACAAGATTAGCAGCAACCGAGTGAAAGCTCCTCCTGCCCTCGGGGATCCATCTCGCCCAGACCTCCAAGCGTGCCAAAGGGAAGGTGCCAACAGGACCCTCAGCGCGCCCCGGGACGGAGCAGCCACGGGTGCCCCAGCACTCAGTAAACCTTGCTGAGCACTGAGCCCGAAGGAGAAAGCTTCCTCCTGAGCAGACTGGGTGTACCACAGACCTGTGGGGAGGGGGGTGCTGGAGCTGGAGGGCCCCCAGCCAGCCAGCCAGGCACAACCTGCCCTTCCTGCAGCTGCGAACCTGCGCAACTGACAAATACCTGTGGAAAGAACTGCCCTAGGATCTGAGGGCAGAACTGTAAATGTGCTGTGCAACTGCATTTAAATGGCTGTAACCAAGGTTTTAATATCACTGGTTTTACATCTTGCTTTTTTATTTTTATTATTACTGATCTGCCCAGCACAGTGCTTCTCTGAAAGCCTCTGTGGGTGTATGCAGTAAATTCAATTACAGTTTTCTACATCCAGACCAGACAGACTTGTTTGACATAGAGAATACTGTCTTCACTAAACCAGTTAATTTAGTTCAGCAACAGTGTATGGTTAGAAGGCGTGGATTAAAGGACAGTGAAAGGAGACGAGAAATAAATGATTCCAGGCAAAACGCCTCCCAAGTGACTTTGCTGTCCCACAAAACAACAAGACACGAAGAAGAACTTGCAGCTGGGTCCTGTGCTGCCCCAGGCTGTCAGAAGTCAGAACCCCCAACGCTGACAACCAGCAGCCCCATATTTTGGGCAGGCCTTTAGAGCAGCCAGAGCAGATTTCATCCCCTGTTAGGTGCAATGGTGAACAATGAGGAACAATGGTGAAAGAACAACTTTTGTTCACCAAAGCTATATGTGACTAAAAAAATTTTTTTTTTCTTTTCCCAGAGGTCCCATGGACAAAGCATTGAAGACAACAAAGCTGCAAGGCTTTGGCCTGGCCAATTTTAATGGACCTGAGTAACCATTACAAGCTATTTTCTCAGGTTGAAAAACAGAAACGTCACAAAACAAACCAGAAAGCACTTCAGCAGAAGGTTCTGACACTACTGACTTAAAGTGAATTCAGGACTTTGAGAAACCCACTGTGATGGCACTGAAGTAAGGCTCCCTCCAGCCACCCACAGCTGTCCCAGCCCATCCCCTGGCAGAGGGCTCCGCACCAGGAGCTCCTTTCTTTGTGCTGACTGCGTCCTCAACCACTGATGGTGGTAGTGGATTACTTTGGCAGCAACATTACCCATTAAGGACTACGTAGATTTTATCAGTATTTGGACTGTAACCACATCTGTTTACTATTAACCTATGTTACGGTTAATATTTATTACCTTGAAAGATGTATCTGTGGGAGGACATCTATTAAAAACGCAAGCTGAAACCCACACTCTCCACGGAAGTGCTAATGGAGATATTTCAAATATATACCCTCAAGAAGCCAAGACTTCGTTATGAGCATCCTGTCAGTCACCAGATCAGTGCATTTAAAGTGCAGGCTCTTTTAAAAAAAGAAAGATGCTTTCAAAACCTATGTACGCAGCTGAGTAACAAGCAGGATGAGGTTTTTCAGACCTGGAAGGAGAAAATGATTTAAAAAATAATTTAGTCTGTATGTGCATGTGTGTAAAAGCACATTTCTCTATCAGGTAACGGATGCCTCTGCAGCCAGGGCAATGGATAATTATTTTCAAGTGGGTTGTCACCCTGCATTCAGCCTGCGTTTGCCTGACAGTGTGAAATCGGAAGGAAGCTTCATTGGCAATTCCCACCAGACATCAGAAAACCTCAAGCATGTAGAAAAGACTTTAATCTTCTTTAACCATTCCCGCACTCTCCTTGAGGAAAATATCAGCTCTTTTTTGAGGCAGAAAAAGCAGACCTTAGCTTGATAAGGATTAAAAATTACTCTAACACTAAAATAATATGATAGCCTGCTGTAGTTGGAAGCTTTTTAACGTCACCCTCAAACAGAGAAAACTCTATAAATGTACTGTTAAGTGCAGCAGAGTGCCAATTATATGTTTGTTAATCAATCAGACGGACAAGTAAGCTACAATGGGCCTCAGACCAGGACTAACAAAAGGATCCTCTTTACGAGCCTGCACCAGAGAGAAGCTGACCCTCTTCATCTGCAATAATTTCAAAGGGAACTCAGGGTATTCAGAAATCTTGAGCTAATTTGCTATATAATAAACAAGATTCGTACAACAGGGAAGACTACTATGACTCACTGTACTGTAAAAGCAGCCTAGTATGAACTGGACTGATTTGAATCAGCAACTTTGGCTTTGGTTATACTACAGACATGCAGTCAAAAGTTAAGTCTTTGATAAGTTACAGGAACAGCAGGCACCTGGAAGTAAGCTTCCAACTACCTAATAGCAGGAAAACCTAACTGGAAATGCAGTATCAGAAACAGTGAGAAGTTCAGCACATCTTCTGCTATACAAGATCTGAAAGCCAGCTTCTGTGTACAACACAGCAAGAATAAAGAGAACAAATACAGAGGTGTGCAGCAGAAAGGATCCATACAACGAACAACTCCAAAGATCTGTGGAGCATATCTACAGAGAGCAACGAAATGTGACGGGAAGTACATCACGTCCCTTTGAAGGGGTTAGCTAGGGTTCCAAGAGGCAATGGGGCTGCACGAGGGCTTTCTGCTGTCCTGTCAGCCTTGTCAGTGTGACCACACTGCTGCTCTCTCCATGGACCTCACGATGCCGTTACTGCATAGCGAGCCTTTAACAATTCTAATCAATACTGTAACTCAATCATGAGCCGAACATTTGTCTCCCTGGAGGCAAGGCTGAGTGTGAAACCAAGAGCTTACTATTTTTGGAGTGGATGCAAAGAAAGTAATTATTAAATAATCAATTAAACTCTTTAAGTTGCCTTACTGAAATGTCTGGCAAAGTGGTGCCAGGCACAGCCTTCAAGAAAAAGCACCTCAGCCTCCTCTTTCCATTTCATAAAGCTTCATTAAACATGGACAACTGTGGTGCTGTCAATAAAGCTTCAGCATGTGAGATGTCAAGCCCTTCAGATAAACCTTTCTTGTTGATCTCTACCCATCTGAAAGACAAGTTATAATGCAGAGCAAACTCCTGGGCTGTGTAGTTTGAGCTCAGAAGCAAAGCCCACGCTCTCCTGTGACAGTTGTGTATCTTGTGGCCACTAATTGCTTCTTTCAGCAGTTGTGGACAGGTCTCCTGTTGCTGCGGGCCAGTTTACACAAGTGCTGACAGTTGGGGAAACCCTCGCTTCTTGTCTGGCTGGCTACTCCTGACCATTTATCATTATAGATCATGTGTTTTTACAACTGGTGAGACTAAAGTCAACAGTCTGCAAGACGCAGCAGCCACTTGAAATATCAGTCATCTGCTTCCCCCTCCCTCCTTTCTGTGCATGGTTAGCATTGCAATGGGGTTTTAATAAGGCATCTGATTTGGTAAACAATTCTTAATTTATTTACTTGGGCAAGACTCCTTTGACTTCAGTGGGAGTTCTGCCAAGCTAGGGATCTTGGGCCGGTGCCAGTGATAAAATGCCCATTTCACTGGCATGTACGATTTCCTATTTAGTTGCCAAAGAACCCTGGTTACCAGCTTCACAATAGGCTTTGTTTCCTTTACATGGAGAACAATGCAATTGATATTTCCTCTTCTCTCCAGGCAAAGGGAGTTAAGCAAAGAGGTCCAGTTACTGCTGGCAGAGGTATGGGAAAACTGATGCTTGCAGGTGCTGCTCTGTGGGCTCTGTGTTTCTCTCCCCAAAACTGCCAAACAGGAACACTTTGCATTGCCACATATGCTAAGACACATTACATCTTCTCTAATATGCTGTGCTGCAGACAACGTCACATGTGTCCACTCATTCTTGCAAGATAAAAAGAAAAATTCCACTGTGAATACCAGAAGGTTATCTGACAGTTTGACAGGAAAGAAATCCAACCAGAGAAACATGTCATTCTGTCACTGGCCCAACTGCTGGATTTCTTATTGTTAGTCCTCTAATTTACTCCAATGACTCTGCAGAACTGGGGCCTGACTAACCAAATCAAAGCCCCCACTTAATTGAGTAAATGTCTCAGTTAATTTAAGGCTCTGAACAGAGAAAATCAGAAGACAGCTAATAAACGGTTGCTGTATTTAAAGGAATGATGATTTTAAATCTACTGATTATAAACACGCATTGTCAAATTACGCCCATCTCCTCTCTTAAAGCCATAACCACTCCCCTTCTTATTCAGTGCTTTCTCAGTTCCTTCAGTCTGTCTCCACAGACGACAGGACAGAGCCTTCTCCTCTGAGATCCCCATCAGTCACAATCCCAGCCCTTCCCCTCGGTCCGGCAGCGATGGAGGATCTATTTTCCCAACCTACCTGGAAAAATTGTTCTTTCCATACCGCTCACCCACTGCTCTCTCTCACGTTGCAACTGCCATACTGTACCTTACAAGGCACTCTGACATACTGTTTACACAATGAACAGCCTTATAGGATGTTTTAAGAACAAAATCATTTACTAGAGGCATGGACATACAGAAAGGTGCAGAAGAATTATTACGCAGTACTTTTCACTTCTGAAGGTCAGGGGCTGTGCTGGCAGATAGTTCACGTTATAGAGAGGGGGCTCCTACAGAACCAGGGCCAGAACAAGTGTGCAAAGCCCTGCGAAGGAAGCAAGGCAAAGCCAGTGCAAAGCTACCTACAACATACCAGCCATTATATGACCTTGTGCTGTATCCTACGTCCTTACTCTTCTAAAAGCCAGAGCACTGATAATCAGCGTCTGTCTGGAAATTCAGAAGAGGCACAAGTTAAGTTGAAGGAAAAAGAGCGCACTTGTTTATTTAGAAGTCTAAGCAATTATAATAAACATATGCTCAAATAATCAGCTCCCGTGTAATTACTCATTTGCAAGCACAGTTATTAGGTAGGTAAATTCACTCTTTTTTGGAAATGCAGGTCAAATATTTATCTCTGAGATACATTAAATGCAACACAAGATTGAGCTAAGGGCATATATTAGAGTGTAATATTTACGAAATTGAAGTGTTTAGACCTTTCAAACCTCTTTTAAAACCTTGACCTTGGAAACAAATAAGGACAGTGTTATTTTAATGTGCATTCAAATTTTAACAACACAGTCACACAGCTCTAGTGGAATCCACATCGAGTTTCCACTGTAGATTGCTCATCATTTCATTATGGTTCATTATGCTGATAACTGTCAGAAAGCATTAGAAGCAGGGGCCTTGAGTAATAGCACTGAAATGGTAATTTAAAAACAATATACTTTCTGGAGGAAATACAGCAGTGCACTAAATTCAATTAGAAGAGGCGAATGTAAAGACAACTAAGTGACGTTTGCTGTTTCAAGTCAGGCTCTTCGATTTCTTGATAACCTAAACTGGAGAAAGACGTTTTAAAGCAGGCACTTTTCTCTTGCATCTCACTGAATTTGCCCTCATTATCTCTAAGCTTCTCTCGTATAAACTGTCTTAAATGCAACCGTTTCAGAAATATTTCAGGCCACGCCAAAATACCAATCAACCAGTCACTGTTTGGGTGGCACAACGGACTAAATTTTTCAGGGTCATTTACTGAGACAAATTTCAAGCTGGACAGCCTGTGCTGGTAATCTCTCTTTTGTAAAGGGCTTCCAATTAAAAATCATTAATAATCGGAATCAACCGGACAATATAAACAATACAAAACCATCCCGTACTTGCTCATAATGTGAGCATTGTTTGTTAAGAAATAGTCTGAGAACCCACCTCATTAATGGTGGGGACGTGGGACCAACGCCCATTAGCTTGGGCAGGAACTGCACCTGCCTGCACCAGGCTGCAATTCAGAGAGTCTCCTACCCGCATCCTTACGGAGAAGGAAACTTGGGAACAAGGATCATGATTGAGACTGATTGTTCATCAGCCTTGGGGATGTGTGTGCTGGTAAGGCAATTTATTCCCCATTAGATTGCTAACCCTATGAAAAGCCCACCCCCTCAGCAAGCACTGAAACATAATGAAGGTCTCAGTATTTGCCTTAATGCAACTTTTGCAGTGCTTCCAGAAGGGAAAAACGTCTGTGTTTTCCACAGTTTGTGCTCGAGTGTACTACGGGTCAATCATACCACCTCCATGCCCAAGCACACAGCTGACAAGCCCACTGTGTCTCAAAACTCAGAGTCTAAATTCTCGACTTAGGTCAATGAGGCAGATCCAGGGCGGCTCTGCTCCTCAGTGGTGACAGACACGATGATGAATATCCCCATGAGGCAAGAGTGAGGGAAAAGAGGCACCAGTAAATGTGTATGTCAGGGTTTCTATGCCCGGCCTTTCAACACAGCCCACTGTCTCCTATGCTCACATCCAGCCATGTTCTGCCCTTTCTCGTAGGAGATTTAAGGCAGACATAACCACACACTTCTGCAGAGATAAATAGAGCAGAATGCTAAAAATGGAGCACGAGTTATTTGTTGAGATTGTATGCCTGGCTTAACTGAAGGTTAGGTACAGTTTTTACAACTCAACAAGGGACAGAGCTGTCAGATCGTGGTGTTAAGGAGCAGGAAAACGCTGGAGCACCTCTTCTGACCAGCGCATCAGGAAGCGGGTATTGCTCAGTACTCGCCGTGGGAGTTGTGAGAAGGGAAAGGAAAGGGAATTCTCCAATTCCCCTTCATCCACTAGCACAGTCAGGCTAATGCAAAGTCCTAACAGTCCTCCTCCCCCAACCCACAAGGCTAGATAAGTGACGAGGCCAGCCAGTCTATTACTAAAGGAAATCAATAGCCAAAGGTCAAAGCTCTACACAAACACATCCTAAGAAGCCTGAAGTTCTTCATCTCAAAAATTGTTTAGAAATAATAAAGAAAGTATCAATCCTCAGTCTATTCCAGGTGTTCTCTCCAAATTACCTGATGTTACTTATATTCACCTGGTCTAATAGTTCTCCAAGTGAACAGAAACCTGATTTTACAGGCCAGTGGAGCAGAGTCTATCTTTTTGCTAGAAGAATGGATCTCAGGTACTGCGTTTTATTTCTTCATTAGTGTGCCGTCACACTGAGTGATTACTAAATGCTGGGCTGAATGAGAATACCAGGGTTAAAGAGAGCATAATGAACAAAGAAGGTGCCTGATTATTATGGCTGTCAGCACAAGGGAATTGGGTTTGTCACCTGGTTTAACCAACTGGTAAGAACTGATTAGAGTCTGAATCCGTCTGAACGAACCTTTGATGTTTATGCTCCCTTCCGTCTCCACAGCTTGTCAGGAAAGGCGGACAAACGGGGAGTTTCTTCCGGAGGTGATTCCTTCAGCAGGAGCCCTTTAAACGGTTTCTGTCACTTGCCTCAACTTGGGAGATGGCCACTTGGTGCGGGGAGCACGGCAAGCAGCGGCCCCCCCCGTCCTTGTGCGCCTTGGGCCTGCGCCACACAGGCTGTGTCGTGCCCGTGCAGGTACTACCACCACAGCCACGTTCAAGCTCTTCTGAGGCAACCTCAAAGAGAAGGTAGCAGTGAGCAAAGCAGCGGGTGGGGGAGCAAAGCTGCCCCCACGAGCCAGCTCAGAAATAACTTCTGGATCTTCCTTCACCTTGGATCACAGAAAAAGCAGCTTTTAAGCTGCTGGCGAATTCAAAACTCTGAAATGGGATCTCCAGAGACAGGCCTGTTTCCCAGGGCCAGACGGCCGTGGGATCGTGCTGTCGGCCTGCCTCTGCGTGCCAAGTCCTCGTAGACTGCTGCAGAGATGAAGACTGAGAGCAGCACCGTGGCCCTTGCCCTCTTTTTCACTCTTCATATTTGCAGTGTAAAAGACCAAGATCGGGGACTTCAACTTTGACTGACCTCCGAAGACCAGAGGGGGGAAGGCTGCCAGAAGCAGGCCCAAGACTTGACAAAAAAGGGCTAAGCTTGCAGGAGAACATGCTGCAAGCAAACATACGTATCATTTGTTCACAATTCCCCCATCTGGAAGCGTTTTGCTCTCTCTTCAGACTTTGGTCCCTGCACATGCCTGGTTAAATCCAACCAGCTGATTACTAATTTGATTTCGGTTTGGTCAGGATATCACTCACTGCAACCAGGGCTTTATGAGAAACTTTTGCTGGTATAATGTTATTTAGGATGTATCTTCTGACAACAGTTTTATTGTTGCAAAAAGACATTTTCCCTAACAAAATTGTCAGGCTTTACATCTTCCAGTGTAAATTGTGTTATAAAAAGCATGATCTTACCCACTTCAGCGAGGTTTCACAACACAGCTAGACCTCCATCCCCAGTCAACGTTTGGCAAGGGTTACAGGGACCTCTCTGCTTTCCTGCTAAGCAAAAGCAGCTGCTCCTGGCTATGCCCAGACCTGCTTAACCACCACCCAGCAGAGCTTACAGCTGAAAGGAAGGAGATTGCTGAGGAAGAGCTCAAATCAAGGGGGTGTGGGGAAGGGATGAGTGCTGCTGAGTTATGGACATGCTTTGTTTCTGCCTTGTAAGGGAGAAATTAAGATTTAAACAAATGTGAGTCATCTCTCTAAAATGAATTTGGAATATATTAAAACGTTACAAAAGAAATATCTCAGCCTTCCCTCACAGACACACACACACACACTACATAAATATACAGCTGAGCTCCAAAAATCTGGAAGCATTTCCAATGGCTTTCAGGGAAAGCCACACATGGATATCCCCTAGCTAAACACAACCCTTTCACTTATTGTTTCAAACTGCTCTGCTCCTATAGAAACGAAAACCAAAGCTCTAGATGATCACGATTTAACACCAGGGCATGTCTAGAATCCCAGGTCTTTGGCTGCCTAAACCATTAGCTGACACAGAGGACAAGGAGCTGTTCCAGTAACTCTGCGGGTGCGCTCAGCGCGCTACGCCTCTTACTCCCCATGCTCAAAACGTTCTGGTGGAACTAAAGCATAATTCCATTTGCTGTGCATGATGTATTTATATACAAAGGATAAAATAAACCCTACTTTTTTGGGTTTGTTTCATTATGGTTTAAGATTTATTATTACCATTCTTTTCAGAAGAACGCTTTTATGCTCCTAAGGATCACCAGCAACATTTTGAGTAAATTAGGTATATAATATTTATAATTTCATTAAATATTTACCCTATGTAATATGAGAAAACCTGTCACAATTTCTAGAAATATCAACATTTAAGAAGATGAAAGGTGATGTGATCTGTGGGACAGGTGCTCAGACTGGAAATTAGACCTGTAATTAGACCCAACTCTGTTATTGACATCTGCAAGTCACTCCTCTTGCAGCTCCTCATTTATTTAGACTGTAAGCTCTCAAGGGTCAGCACAATCATGTCACTGTTAGGAATTCTGGGCTGAAAACTAAACGTTTTCTCTCCCAGAAGATGATCCAAAATGCGGACTGCAACTGCAAAGGACTGCAGGAGCTAGCGAACACTACTGTCAGAAGTTGGACACTTCCTAGACACAGCTCTCCAGGCAATGTGTCACCCATGCACATTTGAAGAAAGACAGAGGAAATAGATGACGAAAGGGAAAGAGACTGTTTAAAGACCAACTTACGAGTGCAGGGCATGGATGCAGCATCATTTTCAGCTCGGAAAAAGCCCCGGTCGCAGGTGCAGGAGGTAGAGCCTTCCCAGATGGAGTAGCTGTGAGGCGGGCATTTGGCACACGCAGCATCTGTCGAAAGCGCCTTGTAGTATCCGATTTTGCAAGCTACATGGAGGAACAGGAAGGGAGAGTGTTACTTGCCCAGGATGCGATCATAAATTGCTGGCTTACTTATTCAAAATCGAGGAAGGAGACATTTCAAAAAGATCTAATGATGTCCTCTTAGCCCCAGGTGAAGAATTAACAATCATCACACTCTTAATGAGTACTCCTATGTCAGGATATACTGATTTCTAATTCCAAGAAGAGCCATTCTAAAAGCTGGCTTGGAGATGGTAAAAAAAAATTACGGTCTTGTGTTGACACTGCCAGAAAATCAGCTGCCTCTTTGTGCTTACCATGGAGTTAACACATCGCTTAACCCATGTCCACCTGCATTCACACACACACAGAGCACAACAAAAGGGGTGCAATTGCTTTATTCTATGACCACTTAAGGAATGGCAGCTGACAGCCAAACACTGCCAATTTTGAAGAGGGAGTGGGATAGGAACCCACTGCGATTGGCAGCGAGGCCCTCAGCCTGCCATGCCCGGAAATGGCTCGTCTCCCTCCTGGCAAGGCAGGATTCATTTGGCTCCTTCCCCCCCGGGGAGGAAATCAGTGATGCTCTCCCTCTCTGAAGCCAGGGCCCATCAGTAACTGCACCACTGGCACAAGGACCCATGTGCGGCTTGGCAAGCTTTCCGTGACATCATCTTCATAAATGCAATGCTTACACGGATGGCTACTTCTACATCACTTGGAAAAAAACTCATTAGTATCACTAATAACACATTTTTAATAGCGGCTAACAGGTATGTCATCCCAGAAACGACCCCCTCGGCTACAGATAAAAGCCCACTGTCACCACTGGCATTCAGCGCTATGGAGAACAGAGAAGACGTGAGCACGCAACTGTGCAAAAAGGAAAGGTTGTTCCAGCATTTGCTGCATGACTCACTCTTGCCACTTATCACCTACAGTACCTTTAGGGCTCGCCACACGCAGCTTGCAGCTCCCACCTGCCCCGTGCCCACCCTGGGCCCCCTTCTCCTGCTTCGCCTTCCATCGGCCCCTCTCCTCCTTCCCTCTTTCTTTTATGAAGCTGTCCAAATTGGGAACGGGAAGGGATTTCAGGAACACATTTATGAAGAGGCAAGTTCCTTCGCACGCTACCCAAAGCCATTTCTGGCACTTCCTTACCGAGCCCTGACTTTAGGACATGCCGTGCGCCACCTGTAAAAGCGCTGGGACATGAACCCGCTTTGGCTGCCCCTGGACCAGAGGATCTTACAGGAACACATCGCTTGAACGACTAGGACTTATGCTCCCAGAGTTTATATACGTCACACAATCAGGTCAGGTTCAACACGCAAGGTGCTTTTTGGCCACGCTTCCAACGGCCTTGGGGATCCCGTGAAAAACAGAAAGGGGAGCGCTGGAGGGAGGAATTGCAGGGAGGACAATTACCTTTCCTTTTATCCTATGACTGCAATGTGTGGAGAAGGAGCTGTGCTATCGCTACGTGTCCTCCTGTGACAGGCTGAACAGCAGCAGCCAAGTGACAGGTTCTGGTCTGAGATCTCCCTCCCAATTTTTGTTGTTGTAGCTCAGATCAGAAATATGGCCAGGCCCGTGCACAGCCGGAGCAGATACCCACGGATGGGATCCTATGGCCACACATAAAGAGAAGGGATGGGAAAAAAACAGTACAAGAGGAGAGCAAGCTAACTGCTCCCATCCATTATTCAAGTTTTTTAAAATAAAACATGGAAACTAACATTACTTTGAACATGAGCATGACAGTACACAGAAATTATTAAATGATGAGCCGCCTTGTGCATTTTCACAGTATTCGAGTACTCAGAGACAAACAACCCTGCACAAAGTGGAAGGTTCTGCACTGGCTGTAATGTGTTATTGGAAAGGTAGAAAAATGTCACAGGTTTTTGGGACCATTCCTCCCCCTCTTCTTTACAGGTACCAGATGGATACAGTGGGTACTGCAAGGTCAACAGACTCTAATCCAAGGACTTTTTCCCCTTTGTTTCATGCGCTGTATTTTGTTTTCAACTATATTAAGCCAAGATCATTAATATTTCAGGACCTGAAGAAAGCTCTCTGAAGGCAGGGGCTGCTCCTAAAGCACACACAGCCATTTTGCTTCAGCTGTACAAAATCAGTGGCTGCTGAGCAGTTCGCCGTCTTCATTTTAGTGTGCCCGTGTCAGCACGTGGCACAAAACAGCCTTAGAGAACATGGTGCATTAAACCAAGAGACCTCCGTGGTACCGTCACTTAAAAACTTGAAACTGATCCTGGAGGAGCAGCTCTTCGCATGAAGAGCTTCGCTCTGCTCAGGCTGCGGACAGGCTTTTGGGGAGGTTACCGGTTCAGCAGGCAAACAAGCAGCCTGGACAGAACCTGTCCCCTGAAATTCCTTACGGCTTGCTCAGGACAAATCTCCATTCTGCTGCTTTTCCAGGAAGGATTTGCCGGGTGAGACAGGGCGTGAATGGCGGCCTTACACAGCTTTCGAAAGATACCATTGTAAAAAGATTAGTTCACATGTGCAATGCAAACTTTGAGTTCAATTCCTTAGCTTTGCCTTAATTAGTTCTTGCTGTTAGCTTAAAAAAAAAAAAAAAACAGAAATCTTTTCTCACATTCAGATCACCCACAACCATAACAAGGTTACAACCATCTGCACAATATCCAAGGAAAATTCTCAAACAAAAATATTTTCAATATGAGAAAGCTCTCGGCTTTTTCTCAGAACAAACCACATTGATTCTAAATGGACACCAGCATGAAGTAATTACGCTGATATCTTTGAGTTCCAATGTGTAAATCTGTTTAATTTATATTTCTCCTAAAGTGAGACAGGATTTATCAAACATTGCTGGTCAGCACTATGTGATTTTTTATTTTTATTTTTTTAATTTACCAGTGATACGTGTTCGAACTGCAAAAACTGTTCCAAAGAATCATGGAGCTTCAGTCAAATCTCTATGCAAATTTTTCTCAAGCTGTTCTTCAAACTCTATTTTCTCATTAAAAGCTGATTTTCTGACTCTTATGGTTTTCTTTAAAAAAAAAAAAAGAATGCATGTGTGGGCTGGAAAGTCTGCTTGCTTGCTCTCGCCAAATGCTGAATTTTCCATTAGAAAATTTCAGCCAGCAATTTCAGAATTTAAAAACCTATCTCATAATGGATGTAGTCCTAGTCACATTGTAGTCATAGCTACAATAAAATCTAAGTATTAAATAAATCGTAAATCCCTTTTAAATAGGCTTTAATTTTTCTCTGATTTGGGGAAAAAAAATCTTTAAAAAGCTTTCTTCTTGCATATTTAAAATTGTTCAAAAAAAAAATTGGGCACACGAAGCCTGGGCTGCAGATCCGTCCCCTTATCACTCACTATGCCGAATCCGCGACCTCCAAACGCGTTCTGCAAGGGAAGCGCCCGCAGCCTGGATGGAGCCCAGGGTGGGAGCAGAACTGAATGAGAAATGGGCTCCCGCGGCGCCCCCCTGCCCAGGAGGAACCAGCGTACCACTAAGAACATTTATTATCACAGGCAAGCGAATAACACAGCTAACAATCTGTGGGTTTAAAGTCAACGAGGGTAGCCAACTTTGATGAAAAACCCTAGAAAAATATTCTTGGTTAACTGAAGGACAAAGCAAACAATTTAAGAACAGATATGTCAGTGTCAAGCTCATAAATTTCATCGAGAAAAGAAATTTGTGCGTCAAATACTTTGATAGCGATTACATGTTTTTCATCAGTGGTTACTTTTTCTACAGCTCCTGCCCGTGTGAAAATATTTTAAGCTCTTGTTTTAATTGCACCCTTAGGAATAAAAAGTTAGTTTTATTTTCCCCGTCTAATGTTCTTCCTATTCTTTAAAAGGATGGATTTTCTCTCTCGGATTGTAACAAAACCACATCTGCCACATAAGTAGGCAGCATCTTCTCAGCTCTCTTTTACTGTTATTACCATTTCTGAGCAGATTTTTGTGTGTTAATTATAGAACTCAATTGTTTGGATAGCCTCTTTTGATGAGCTTTCTGCCCCGAACCATGAACCCCTCTGTTATTGTACAGCTGTTTTAGTTCCAAATGCTCATCAGGGTTTTCTAATTGTCAAGCTGTCCCAGTGACTAGTTCTTTTGACCTAAAAGTCAAAGAAAGGGAGTCACCCTTGTCTCCCCGACATGAATACCATGGGAGTCCCAGTGGCCCCCCTCATGCCTGCGAGACAATGCCTTTCCAGATCATTGCCACTACAAGCATAATTGGTTTTTGGGTGAAATGAGAAGATTTTAAATAGGATGAATTAATGAGTTTCTTGTAAAATTAAGTCGTTCTCCTGGTCCAATCTAATTACTCACTGTAATGCCCCTGAGGGTGATAAATAAAGATCCTTAGAAGCCAGCGGGTGAAAAGAAAAAGAAAAAAAAAAGCGCCTTCTCTTTCTTAAAAGTCAGGTTGCAGAATTAGATGCGATGTACCAAATGCTGTTTCCAAGTAAAGTCAGATTCCTTTGATGTTCATACTGGAAGATCTTTACCCCCTATTTTGCCTCCTATTAATAATGACTGTATGATCTCTACAAATTAAAATGAGCTCCACGTCTTTAACTCCTATCTCCAATGGGAAAAGCTGAGCCTGTATTTCTGTGGCAGTAATGCCGCGCGGGAACACAAACGCAGCCCCACCAGGGAATGACGACTGTTGGACTTTGGGGGCAGTTTTACTCCACTGGGTGCAAACCTGGGAGAGGCTTAACCAGAGCTTCAGAGGCACCTTCACCCGCCCAAGCACCCTCACGAGGCACCGCGGGAGGACTCAGCGGAGCTGTGCCGAGCAATGGTGGCCCTGCTACCGCTCCTTGGCCAGCAGGAAAGGCTTGGCTGCAGGCAGCGGGATGCGGAAGAAGGCGGCAGCGTCCCGAGCACAGAAAGTGCAGTAGCTGTAGGGGGTCACAGCAGCACGTGGAAGCCTTCAGCAGTCCAGCGGTGCACTGCCTCAGCCTGGTTGGCACCCATGGTGAGGCTGATCGATGATCGGCCAGATGTTTTTTGCCCCTGGGGAACAAGAAGCTCAACTGCTTACTTGTGTGGCAGAAGCAAAAAGACACTAGGAGCAAGGAACTAGGGAGATCTTCCCTGGGGAAATGAACCACTGGCACCTTCCAAGATCCCTTCTTGAATCCTCGGGAGAAAAAGGATGAGGTGCTGACCGCTAACTGCAAGCCACTGACTGCCACAACCTTCCAAAGCCGCTGGGCAGCAGCCCTGCACTGACATCGGCCAAATCCCTCATCACCCTCAGGCGCATCCCATCAGGTCCCACAGACCTGCCTACGTCCCACGAACTTACGCGGGTGCCCCTCAGCTCAGCCTCCTGTAACACCTCACTCGCACAGACTCTGCTGGACCCGGAGGGCCAGGCAGCCAACCCGATCGGTAAAACCACGGCAAGACAAAGCATCCAGCATACCTCAGCCTTTCCCGTGCCCCGGGTCACTAAGCCACTGAGCAGAAGGACGACCTTTTCCTCAGCCTTCCTTCTGGTGTCTGCACAAGCAGGTGCCCTTCACATCCCCTGCCAGGTCCAACTCCAGCCAAGCTTTGGTTTTCCTTACTTCAGCAAAGTCCTGAACAAATCTCATGAAGTCCAGGACTTTAATTCTTTTAATATGCAAGAACTCCAGTGAAGTAAAACAGGGGGAAAGGAAAAGCCTGTAGCTCAGCAAGGTGCACGAGCACAGCAGGACAGGGCATCACTGGCATCGTTACACTCCCACATCTGTGGTTTAGGGACAGAGTTTGCATTTCATAGGCTGTATCAGTTCTCCAGGTTTTACTGACACTACACTTGCCCTCTACAGAAAATTTTCAAACTTGTATCTCACAGAAACAAAATATAGTTATGCTGATAGCCCGATCATTTTAAAAGCTGAAACCTACTTGCTTCTATTAATCACCGTTTTCTAAGGAAACGTGCTCGTCAAAAGCATAAAAGAAAGAATTAAACATATATGTAATTCATATGTTAGATAAATTCAATAGGCAGATACACGGAGAAACTAAAAGATTAAGAGTTAGCTTATATTCTAAAAACTATTAAGAATTATTCTTAAGTTTGCCATGCAGTTGATAGATCAACTGCTAAAAAAAAAAAAACTCTCCAAAAATATACACACTGAAAATATCACATTTGTATGAATTAGCAAAAATAGCTTACATATGCAACGCCCATCTTTGCTATTACTGTATTCTACTCGCTATGCTTTGTAAGGTGGACGTTTTCCACATCATGATCGCTACTGATCTCTGATAGTGGCCTGATCTTCCATTAGCACCGTCAACACCGCCTGCACGAGCTGCTTCCAGCCCCACGCTAGGAGGCTTGGCTGAAAAGGCTCCATCATCAAGACATTATAAAAGAAAAAGCAGCCCCTGGACTTAATATTTGCCGCATTTATTTTAATTTTTTGTCTGAAATTAAAACAAAAAAAAATAGCTAAAGATCTGCAGTTTGAGTAAAAACAACAATGACAAGAACACACAAATCCTTTCTCGGTGAGAAGGCAGCACTTTCCGTGCAGAAGGAAAATCCCACGCTGCTCGGCTCCCCGCAGGAAGATGCTTGCTAGGAGCGGTGGCAGAGGCAGGAGGCCGACACCCCAGCCACCTGCAGGTGTCCCATCCCTCTGGCGGCTGTCCCACGCAGCTCGGCAGAGGCCAGGCAGCAGCACGACAACTTCAGCGCCTTTACGCAGTTCAATGAATAGGGACGTGCTGCTGCACTGGGCGCTCACCACCTCCACGGTTTTAGTAAGAATTAATATTCTCATTCATTTATTAATCCGATAAAAACAGAGTTAAGACATTGTTTAAATGTGTATTCAAGCAATAAGCCCTGGTGTGGTGAGTCCCCTCGTCCCAGAAGGTGACGTAGGGCTGCTGTTCCTCGCTCAGCGCGGACAGCACGGGCGCTGCTAACGCCGTGTGCAGGTGCTGAGAGCATCGTCGGGAGGCTGCGGAGCCAAGCCCTCGGACGCTCTGCGTCTCTGCTCGAGCTGTCGCCGTGCTCTGGCACAGGCTTCATCTAACTTTGAAAGTTTAATCACCTTTCTACAAGCTGTGAGGTTTAGGAGATGAGTCAACTAATCAGTTTCAAATAATTACTCAATTAGAAAAACAAGTTGACACTTTCCCCCGAACAGAAGCAGCAAGAGGAGAATTTCTAACAGATTTTTAAGCCAATCTAAGATTTTTTTTTAAGAAACAGAAGAATAATGGATTTCTTGTTCTGCTAAGAAACTAAATTTTACAGAAAAAAAAGCACATTATTACTAAAGTTTTACAATATACTCTAGTGAAAGCTGATTAATTGTCCTAAATCTCCACATTAACAAACTCTAATCCTCTTGTCAGGAGACCTGCTTACAAGCTCCTCTCCCCAGCCGCCTACCAGCACTGATGGGAGCAGAGATCTGTATCTCAAAGCACTGTCCGGCCAGCCTGGGATTACCTCTCATCTCCTGAATTTTAACAGCTCTGTAAAAAGGCAATTAAACTTCCTAAATTAGATAAAGCCTGCGATACAGCGTAGTAGCAGCTTGAAATGGGAAGACCTAACACTATTAACACGGAGCCCCAACATTACTGTTTAATGCATCTGCTTGCTCCTAACCTGGGCATCAGCTGTCATCATCTGAAGTCTTGTGCTAAAAAAGAATGAGTGCTGGTGAGGTGTTAAAGCGCATCCAACGTGTTATTTTCGGTTATTTTAAAAGTGCCTTTACTTTATATACGCTAACGAGGAATTGCAATTTGCCTCGAGTAATTATTACATTAATCCCCTCTAAGGAATTGTCTATTGACAAGAATTTGTGGATTCATCCTGCCTATAAATCCTTTAATGCTGCTTCCTTTGTGCAAGAGGAATGCCGCTCACTGCAGCAGAGCTGGGATGTTTTCTGCTACTGTTTGAACTTGTATCACCACTGCGATGGAGCCAAGTCCTGCCAGCAAACCAGAAACTAGCTTCTTCTGCAAGTGCACGCACACACATCTGCGTACGCACGCGGCTTCTTCCTTTTGATACTTGGGTTAACTGGGAACCGTCCGGAACAAAGTTCAAGCCGATCGCTCTGGAGCTACAGCAAGATGCCTTAATATGGTTTAATCGTCACATCCTCTCTAAATGGCTGTGCCACGCGACTTAAAAAAAGAAAGAAAAGCTATTTTTATCTCCCCGGAGAATTGCTTGACACAAAGGTTTTGGAAGATGCCTAAATATAGACAGTTCTGGTGAGATCAGGGTGTATGCAACAAGATAACAACTGCACTATTTTTGACCGTCTCACACGGACCCTGGAACACAATGGCTTCAAACGCACGCTGCGTCGGCTCTGCCCAGCTTTAGAGAAAATAGGCAGAGGTACTTCTGGGAGCCTCCCATCAACATCACTGTAAAAAACTATCAATCCTCTACTAAGTAGTACATCAATCAAAATGGTGGCGTGCAAATCATGATCCATTAAGTACTTCACACTTGATTACCCATGACATTTTAGAGAGGGTCATACACTGATGAGTTGCTTCTCTCTTCTTTGCCCTTTGCTATTTGGAGTGCATGACCACTTTTAGTTCATTACTGATGCAAAGATCATCATGAAGCTTAATTTCAACAAGAGAGGAAAACAGCAGCTCGATTGTTTGTCCTTTTCTCCTTCGACACCCCAAGCTGTAGGTTTCTTCATTCTATGCAGATCGCACCTTTTTGGAGGAGGTGCCCGACACGGGGCTGTGCAGGTGCACGTTTGTTTAGATTTCGCGTTCTCCACCAAAGATGTTCTGAAAGCGAAGGAGAATGACTCAAACCGCCCACCGCTTCTCTTTTTTCCACAATTCTAGCCTAGATGTGAAAGCGAGGCTGCAGATTTGCTCCACACTGGTCTAATTCACAAAACCAAAAATACTCAGGGCAGCATCTGGAAGCTGTCCTTCTGCACTTGCTCTCATTGCAGCCTGATGCCTCGCAGCAAGGTGAGATCTCGTGGCTATGGGGGGCACCTTGGTGGTCTCCCTGGTCTAACTCCTGGCTCTGTCAGACGCTGAGGACAGCGTGCCTAACCTTCCCCATCCACATTCACGGGGCCGGTGAGTATGGTGGTTTGAAGAGGAAAAACCATTCTTTTTCTTTCCAGCTGGTCTGGCCTCAGCCTCTGCTCAGTAACCTCCAGGTCACCTCCCTGAGGACGTCGGGTGCGGACAACCCCTTCCCACTGGAGTTAGTGGCAGGAAAGCAGCAGAGAGCAGAGAAGGGAAAGCAGGGCTGTTCCTTGGTGCACCTTATTTGAAGGGAGCAACTGCACAGACACCCAGAGCGTAAACTTCAGTATCCCTGCCTCAGTTTATCCACTTACAAAGTGGCAATAAAATTCACAATAGATGCGTTGAAAAGCTGTTGTGAGGTTTAATTAAGCAATAAGTGCGTACAGAGCACTCGGAGATCTCCAGATAACGAGGCGCCCGTACGAGAGAGGAGGTGATTACTTCTGATGAAACAAAATCTCATGGCAACAGCCTGGCAGACTCAGCAGGGAATATCCAGGGCTGTCTCAACTCTCCTCTTCCAGCCTCGGCAGAGGAAGCTCGCGGAGGTTGTTTACCTGCTCTTTTGCATCACAGGCTTTGGCAGGATGGTCGGGAGGAAGGCAGAGAAATGCCAGCATGGGCTGAACGCTCCGAGCTGTGAAACACTGTCCCTATTTAAAAATCAAAAGAGCCGTGAATCTGCTCCTGTCAACAAGCCTTTCAATAGAGAGAGAATAATTTAGCAGGAATAGATGAAATCTCCCACCTTAGGGTGATCTGGGTGGCTGCGAGGGGAAACGCATTTTGGCAGTTCCCACATTCTTTTGTCAAACGTCTCTTGTCTGGGAAAGAGCGGAGTGCCAAAAGCCCTTGCAGGTGAATACCTTGGCTGTTTCAAGTTCAGTTGATTTAGAGCAATAGCACGTTTATCTGGGTGTTTGGAAAGTTATTAATGAGATCAGCAAATCCCTTCCGTGTATAAATTATAAATCACCTTCAGCAATGCCACGTAAATTATCAAGTCAAGTGCGAACACGCTTATTTATCTGTGACAGTCTTTTATCACCAACAAATAAACGCAAGAGAGGGAATTATCTGCGGAGAAAGACATCCCTCGGAGCACAGATGCCCAGCGTTAGGTCCCAACTGGCAGCGCAGGGCTCTCTATCGCGACGCCCCGAGGGGTCAGCGAGGAAGAGCGATGGAGCAGTGTGCTCGAGCCTCGGGCAGGTGCCGCAGGATGGCTTCCAGCTCGCCACGACCGCAGTGCTGCAGTGCTCGCCGTGCCCAGAGCAGGGGTCTGCAGCCAGCACCCCTTCCCACCATCACATCTCCTGCTGAGACGGGTGCTGCAAGTCTCGGGCTGGCCTGCAGGACCTGCTTTAATGGCCCCAGCAAAAATGAAGCTCCGAAAGAGAATAACCAGACTTACTCTGGTTTTATGGGTGGCTGCCAGGAGTTTTGGATAAGGAAAATAACAGCATGAGCCGAACTTAGCTTTTAAATCCTCTCCTATCCTGAATTCATGAGACAGATCAGGTGCTAACTCTTTTTAGCTGAAGTACAGTATCTTCATATTGCGACGCAGCCCATCCATCTTCAGGGTCCAGATAACCCACAGATTTACAGCACAGCTGCTACTCTAAGAGCACAGGATTTGGCCCAGTTGTTCAGCAGGCATATTGCTCGGTAATATTTGAAAGCTTTTTTGTTTGTTTGTTGAAATGGAGGCAGCCATTTGATGAACACTTTAAGCCAAGCTTTTCTTCAAGAGTTCTGGGATGAAAGAAGCTTCATTTTGTATAAGGCATATAAGTAAATGAAATTCAACAAAATCTCAGGGAAACAAACTGCAGAACCTGATGTTTGACATGAACAATGATCGCTGCGATGGGTCTCCTCTCTACCAGCACAACCTTTGCCCAGCAGCCGCCAGAGCCAGGGGGAATGCAGAACCAGGAGCCGGGTGGCAGGGGCCCTGGGCTCACCCCAGGTGAAGCACCTTGGGTAGGAACCTGCCCGGCCTGAACAAATCCAACCTGACCGTAAGCTTACACGGTGGCAGTGTCTGCTGCTCCCAGGGGAGATGGAGCTCACGGTCCAGGTGTTTACAGAAGCGTACAAACCAAGGCAGGCCAACAGCATTTCTCGGCAAGTAGCTCCTGCTGCAGTTAGGCGCCCGTAGCTGACCCAGTCACCGAAGCAAAGACTCCTCAGGCGTCTGGGTTACTGCGATGAAGAACAGGAGGTTTCTCCCCTCTGGGAAGAGTTCTCGTTTCCCTGGGGGAGCTACCACAGAGCACCACCAAGCCCCTGGAGGACCCCAAGGGCACAACCCAGGGCTGGGACACGGCTGGCCCCAGGTGAGCAGTCCTCTACCCGGCTATGGGGTAAAAGAAAAGCTTCCTTTCCCATTCCTACATGATGTCATGTGGCTGCTAATTAGGAGAAAGTGGCAAAACAAACATAATTTTGCTTGTAATCTGGAAAAGCATCTTCTACAAAACTATTGGCAAATAAGCCTGACAATAACATCACATTTTTGGCTCAGAAGCCCTCATAGCTGACATGATGGATCTATTTATTCAAATATCTACATGATACATAAATTAGTGCAAGATAATAAACACAGAAATTAATTGTGGTAAGCAACAGCTATTTAGAAATGGCCAAAAGCACCACCGACTTCAATCCAGGCCACAAAAATTCACCCTAGGAAAGGAATTTGGCCCCAAGTCTCAGCGAAGCCTCGCGCACCGGCGCGTGACTCACACCCTCGCCGATTGCCCCGCGCTCCTCCTGCTGCGATAAGCGCTATCAGCTCACGGCTCTTATGAGCATGACTTATCTCATGCACTATACCATATCGAGACTTAATTTTGCCTCAACAGTTAACACAGGGTGCTATCAGTAGTATCCCAACTGCATTTTGGATCGTCTAAGAGAGCGAGGTTTTAAAAATACTGTCAGTAAGGGAACCTCACACCTGCTCCACAAAGACATGCGGGTCTGCAAGGCCAAGGCCGTCTCTTATCAGCGCACACATCTCACTTTCCTTTAGGTCCCAAAATCACACCGAGTAACCTCTGCTTCCAAACCTCAGCTGAGCAGAAACGTTCCCCTTTCTCTCTCTCCCTTTGTCAGCTATTAGTCAGCGCATCTCAAATTAGAGAGCGCCACGCTGAAAAGCTTCGCTGCCTTCCTGGTACGTCTGTGACTGTCAGGCTTCATGCGTGCAACGTCCGATGAACAGTCCTCGAGAAGAGCCCCACAGCCATCGATGGCCATCAGGGACTTCTCCCCTGTGCCCACCCCACAGCAGCGCGACCTGCACTTTGCCTCTGACCCCAACAGCTAGTCACTGTCAATCTGTTCAGTTTCCCCAGGCAGAACTCCTTTGAGGACCGCCGTTTGCTTGAATTTTCAAACACAGCATCATGAGATTACCAAAATCTGCCTTAGCCTATCAGGACAACACAGGAGAATCTGCACTTTTGAATGCCAGTGCTCAGACCAGTATAATAATTTTCCTTGTTTATTATTTGCAATTACTTCAAACCTTTTCTTGCCTGCATTCTTTTGTTAAGAGATATACCCTCAAACATGCAAACTTGGGATTTTCTAACAGAACCAAAACGAGAAATTTGTTCACAATGAAAAATTGGGGCAGTTTAGCAGCACAGAGTGAAGAAAAGCAGCGGCTGCAATGCATTGGTTATGGCGTGTCTGATGTGTCAGGTTTATTCCCTAGATGTATTTTTCCTTTGTGAAGGTGCAGTCAAACAGCAGCCACTAATGGGCCAGTAAATTTGCACTGTGCCAGGCAGAGCTCCGAATGCATGAGATCAGCCACTAGCTGGGGGAGGGGGGAGATGGATATTTCACCATATTTTACTTTTATGCATTTGCTTACATTTTGTAGATGTGCCACTTAAAGAGAGCTATTTTTTAAGTTGTGCCCAACTCATCATGGTACATAAGCAATCTTTTGAAAGACCCATATGAATCACCTTTGTCAACAGTAAGTGGGTTTTGACATTGCGAATGCTTGGTGACATTACTCAGAAATACACAAACACGCCTTTTCCTCAGTGCAGTCATTTTAGGGCTTCGGAAGGGTATGACGTTTAAACATATAACTGAAGGAGAGGAAATGACACATCTAAACTAGAAGTACCCTACCCCAGATTGCCTTCAAGCAACAGGGAAAGTTGCTCCCACATAGGAGCAGTCACGCTGGGCTCATCCCTGGCCTTAAAAAACCAGCTCATGATGTCCCCGTCCCATGGGCAAGGGTGACCCAGGACAGTTTCTACCCCTGTAACGCACAGGACACCCAGACACCGACCAAGGACGCTGAGTACACAGGACAGAAGAGCTGCCTGCTGCACCAAGAGCGTTCCCAGAACTGCTGCAAAGGAGCAGCCTCAGCATCCACTTTAATAGTTACCGAACACTGGCAGAGCTGACGCTGACTCAGGAGCCAACTGCACTCCGAATTCTGCAATCGGGGATTAGGTGCGCTGCCTCCGAGCTCGTCCACCTCCTTACACGCGCAGCCGACAACTGAAAGCATTTGCAATTCAAAGCACTCAGATTCAAGGTCAGAGTTTTCCAGTCTCAAGAATTCTTCATACGTGCAGAGTCTAAAGCACCGATCCCAACAGATTGATTTTTTACCATCTCTCTCAGGAAAGCATATATGAAGGCGAGCATTATTTCAGCTTCTTGAGGGGGACTTCCCTGTCAATGTGTGTTAGTGACTTGTTAAACAAAATGTTTTGCAGTAAATCACATGGAAATGTGAACTCAGCAAATGCCAGAGGCAATGACAGGCGGATACAAATGACAATTAGAAAGGTGTGTCCGGATGCTTGAGGTATGAGCAATGATAAAGTGCTTGTGAAATTTCACCTGCCTGGATTGGGACAGAGGTTGTGGCCTTGGAAAAAAAAAATCAGATGTGCTAATTAAAAAGAAAAATATATGTCTGAGCAGACATCCAAATATTCCAGCCTCAGCAGGGAATAAAACCTACAGATTGTGGGAATTAGTCTGAATCAGACCTCATTAAATGGTCACAGCAAGGTTGGAGAAAGAGAGTACAAGCCAATGGTTACTGCAGGCATCTCCTTAGCTAGTGAAAAAAAACAAATTCTTTTCACATAATCACTCATTTGCACTCATGGGTTTCTCAAATGGATTTAGCAGACCTCTGTTCACCTTCTCTGTGCTGCTTTTGACTTTTTAGAAAATATACGGAACTGATAACAATCCTCTCAAATTCTGAGAAAAGCAAGACATACTTTAGCTGATTAAATGTTTAACATTAACAACATCCATTACCATCACCAGCAGCTAGCGATGACTAACAAAGAAGAACATGAAATCACATTACCGCATTCAGCAAACCTTTAGAATATGCCACTTTTCACAGTCAAAAATAGCATACCTTACCAGCCCAGACTTCGTCAGCCCATTCTGTCAGCAGTAAAAGCTGTTTTCTAGGCCACAGCGTTTTCCATTAGTGCAATGTGATTTGCCACAGCATTTTTAGAAAGCTGAGGTGAACGTGTGATACAGAGGGGGCAATGAGTAATCCAGAAATGAAAGTCTTAAACTTCTCATGTAGGGCAAGGTCACAGAACAGCTGCCTATGGAAAACCCCATGCAGAGTCACTTGCATACCACGCTGTAGCTGTGTATTCCCAGGAGCTTTACGCTAAGGATATTTTAAACAAACTTTAAAACACCTCTCAACAAATGGTTTTAAAAGGTGGACATAATGACTTCTCATATGGCTTTATATGCTTGCGCTTATAAATTCGTCACCTGGGTAGTTTTATCTCCCACATTAGCCGATGTTTGAGAAGTTTTGATCATTACTCACATTGTTTGAGTGTTATATCTGTTCCTAGTAACAGGGGGAAGAAAACAAACCAAAACAAAACTGACGGTATTTTTGAAGCTACAGTATCTAGTTATCTAGAATAAAATCCTTCCTGAATACTTGTAAGAGATGTCGTACCATGCAGAAGCAGTGATGAAAGAACTGGCAGCGTTTTTTGATAGAGAAGATAATCATTTATAAGCTACTAACAAACTAAACAAAAATTAACAAGCTCCATAAACCAATTAAAATTCAAAATGTAAAATGGATGTAATGACTCAACAGCCTGATCACTACTCTCATAAAACCAGCTTAATAACATACGGTCTGAGTCTCTCCACATCGACACCAACATAAATTTAAGTAGCAAATTGAAATTCTCGTAATTAATGGAGTTTCACTGATGTAAAAGCTGTAAGACAGGAGAATCAGACCCAAGGGCTGTGCACAGAGAAGACTGACACGAAATCAGATTTGTGCAACGCACTATATCGGAGAGTGGCTGTGCTACATGTCACTGCATGGGTTAGGGGCCAGCTATCAGGAGCGTGCTGCAAGATCTGTGCAGCAGGTGCTGCATTATCGAAATCTGTCTGAAGGCAATTAAGTGGGCACTGTCACTCTCATTTACGAGTCCATGCACATCCTCCCTGGCAGCGAGAAAAAAAAAAGACGGAATGACGGCCTAAATATTCTCCAGTGGGTTTAAAAATAAAAAACAACAGGAAAATACAAGGCCGGGAGGGACAGAACAGCATGTAAACTTCCTATTTCTGTACTTTAAATCTGTCTCATCACTAGGGAGGAGAGCCCTCCCCTGCTCTGTCCCCCTTTCTGCACTTGGCAAGTGATAACTGCTTACACCTTGCTATATGCAACTCAGACTTGAAAAATAATTCTACTTCTAGACTTAAAGTTTCAAAGATGTTGCAAGTCTGAATACAATACATCTGTCCTCATCTCCCAGATAACAAAAGCAAGGCTTTTTCAGGTGTTTAAAATAATCAATAAACATTCTATGCATGTTTAAGGACATCTTCATAATGCTTCTTTATAAAGACAACCTTGGCCCTCACAAGAGAGGCTCTTCATGACCTTAGACAAGACAGGGTATATTAATTGGGCAATGCCTCACATTTATGCGGGTTTTGGTTTGTTTTTAATTTGGAAAGGCACTGGCTCTCACTGCATTGACTGGCCATTTGCTAACTCTCAGTGAAGGAGGAACATAATGGGGGCGTTTGCAGGGTGAATTTCAAGCATGCTTAGTTGCCACAGTATGGTTTGAGCAGTGCTCCTGAACCATAAAGCAAGCTGATAGGTTGAGATTTAACAATCTAGCTTACCTGCTGGATGTCACTGACCGCCTGAGATCAGCTTTTAACTTTGGATGGAGGAAGAGAGTTCAAAAATTAACTAAATGCTCTGTCAATACCTGTCACCAAAGACTCTGCCAGGAATGAAGCAGCTATTATTCATCACTTACGCAGCCCATATCAAAGTTAGCCCTCAAACTCATGCTATTAAAGAGTCCAAGCTACGCAGTAATTTGGGGCACCGCTTGCCTTCAGAGAAGGCAGGCAGGATGTTTAAGCAAATGTTGCAGCCCATGCATCAGAAAGCCTCCAGAGCTGGGGTTTGAAGCGAGCAGCTGAGGCCGCGCACCCCTCCTTCGCTCTAACCTGCCCTCCCTGAGGCTGCACCCCGAGCTGAGGAAGCAGAGCTGGGCCAAGCAGGAGGAAGCACGGCACCTCTGAAGTCAGGGGCTGCTCAAGGAGCCCCAGGCTCCAGGCATTAAAGGAAGCGGCCTCAGGCTCCTCCTGGTCTGTGCTCATCTGCACTGGCTTCTCAGACCAGAAAACTTGCTGAGGGCAGCGGCAGCCTGTGAGCCTTGGGGCTGCAGGTGCTGGCCCTGCGGCGCTCGGGGCTGCGTGTGGGGGACAGCCCTGTGGTAGACACAGGGTCTTGCAGTGCTGCCAGATCTGGTGCTTATCAAAATCTGGTCCTTAGCCCTACTCCCTCCCTCCCTGCCTTTCAGGATTTTTGGACCAAACCAGTGTCAGCCAAATACCTTTGCTATCTGTAACAATTTGCTCAGCTGGTACTGCCCCAGCACAGCCAGCAGCTACATGCAGGGCTTGCAATGTTACCCCCTCATGTGTTCACAGCCATACCTCATCTTCCCTCCTCAACAAGGAATTTTTAATCACTGCAAAATACATGCAAAGAACCAGAAAGACATTTCTTTCCTTTAAAGACTTTCTGCTGATAGCAGAAAAATACTTCTTGTGACTTAATGTTTTTTAGAGTTGAGCAATCATACGTCAGTTTACAACAGTCCCCTTTCAGTTTTCCATTATTTACACAATCCTTTCTTAGGAAAACAAGCAGATACGCCTGCAGGCAGGCGAGGGCTCCCGGCTGACGGAGTCAGGCCCCCACACGTACACTTCAGGCTGTGAGTGCTGCGCTCCTGGCGCCTGCCCCACAGCCAAGGCCCAGGCCTGGCACCGCCATGACAGGCCTTCTGCGCTGCTGCAGGTGCCCCTGCCGACCCCAGCCCTCGTTTCCTGCTACTGCCTCCTTGTAGGAACGAGATTCCCAGCAAGAGCTCCCAAGAACAGCCTCGGGTACAGAACAGTGACTAATTCTTTACGTTTCATGTCGTACATGGAGAACCCCTAACACGCAACAGCGCTTGCAATCCCTTCCCGCAACACTCCGCATTGCTGATGTTTTGCTAGAAACACCCTTCCAGAGAAATGTCTTCGGGCAATTAGAAACCCAAATTGCTTTCCCCTTTCCCATCCTGCAGCCCCAGGCTGGCTGGGGCAGCCACAGAGGTGAGGGGCACCTCAGGAGTCCCCAGAAAAAGTGGCCTGCAGGATCCACCAATATTAACCAGCACGTGGGAGCTGGGGCAGGAGGGCTAGTAAGACACCGAACAGGTAAGCAAAGAAGGAGGGCTTATGCAAGGAAGAACATCGCAGCAGGCAGGGCAGGAGAAAACTGGAGAGGTCTACATGCTGTCCCCGACGGTGTCTGGGGGTTTTCAGGCAGCACTAATGGGAGAAGCATTCAGCACAAAGCACCTTCAGCCCTTCACATTTACACAGAACAGAGTGAGGTTTTACTGTCAGGTAAACAGGGTCACTGTAAATGCATCATCTATCATTGCTCTGGTATTGCGAATAACACATTGAGCCTCTTCAGAACTCTAGAATAGTCTTTATGAGTTAAGAAACTTTAAAATGTTCATAGTAAAATCAGTATGATCTATCAGCTACAAAATACACTACCAGCACATTAAAAACTAAAGCTCTATCATTTGCTAGAATTCACTTAATTCAAAAGAATAATCTTTCTCTGGCACTTCACTAAGCTCATGAGTTTATGCTCCCAAACAAAATGAGTGCTGTAGACTGAAGTTACTCTTTGATCTGGAAAATAAATCCATAGTGAATTCAGGTTCAATTATAGCGTTTAAACATATGACATCCACAGTACTGTAACAAGCTAGCAACAAATGCCACTTTCATATAGAAAACATGCATTAACATGCACAAGCTACCAAGAAAGTCAATTGGTTCTATGCAGGTTTATCAAAAAGTATTTTGGCACTTTTATGCAATCTTTTATATGTATTTGTCAATACAGTATATTGCAGTTCTAGTTACTATGCACAATCCACTACTACAAAGAAACTTCAAGTTTGGTGTGCTGAAAAGTAAAATCTGCTTTACTGATATTTGTGTGCGCGTGCTTACATGCATATTCACAAATGCAGTTGTTGCTACTGCTGAAATTTCATTTGCATGCAAAATACCTCTGGTGCAAATTACCAATAACATAAGGGAGTCCATGAAATGTTAAAGACTTCAAAGGATGAGAGAAAAACTATTTGCATTTTGGGATTGATCCAAAGCACATTAAAGTCAAGGGGAGTCTTTCCATTGGCCACAACAGATGTTCTGACTCAAGGAAGTTTTGATGCAAGTTATTGACATAACAGTAGACCAGCAAGACCACAAGATCCATTTTCTGAAGAAACTCAACATTAACATCGATAAATGCTGATTTACTGGTTTTTGTCATGGCACTTGTCTCCCAGATTCATCTGGGACAATCCTTGCTGCATCTCCTGCTGTCTGCAATGCTTCTTTCTATCTGGATACCCCACATTCATTCCAGTTTTTACACCTACACATTTTTCTCTGTTGACGGCTTTTACATTCTTTCTCCCTCTGCAGATACCTAACTTTGTAATAGTGTTAACTAATTCCACAAAAGGGACTTATGAGACAAGTACCTGTAAAGGACAACATTAAAACTGCCAAAATATGTTTTGATAGATCGCTAACTATAGAGCATACAGGTATCAACTGCTTTCGGTCTTTGAAAAACTACTAGTGGCTTTCCTGACAAAAACAGACAAGAACAGCTAGCAGTTTATTTGAGAATAATCAGCTTAATATTGCTTCTGTGATCTGTGTTCCATTCGATCGATGTTTTAATGCATCTTCTCATTTGGCTTAAACATAACAATGCCCTCTACAACAGGGCAGAAATACTGTTCAAGTGAAGGATGGGAAGCAGAACGTGGTAAAATAAAACAAGGGACTGAGCTTGCACAAATGCAGGTACCAGGAAGATAAATAATGCCATGTTTATTTAAATAAGCTTGAATAATTTATTCATGTTAGAAAGGAACATTTTTCCTGGCATGACCCAAAACGAAATGAACTAGTAAGAGGAGCATTTCTCTAGCAAAAATGCTATTAACAAATGCCATATCTATTCTATACGTGTCACCAGTAAACAAAATCAACCCCTCTGCAAGAGAACAAAAAAACGCACTAGAATGTAGTGTGCATTTTTCTTCTTCTCTATACTTCAAAGTCATAAGCACTCCTCATATTTCAAGGTAAGAGGTTTTATTTCTTGGTTCCCACAGCTCAGGTAATGATATCGTAACTCAAAGGTGGTGTAAAGCTCGCTATAGCTCTGACCTCGTAAACAATTTTAACGCCCTTCTCCATACCCCAACAGATATAGGACTGCACCTGAGCAGTCAGTATCTCCTTAGGAGGTACCTGTTTATTCAGCTTGTAAGTGAGCTCGTGCTACCCATTAAAACCAACCTGGATGCAAAGAAAAGGTCGCCATTTGCATGCAGGAGGCCATCTTTCAACAAGCCGAGAGAAATTTGCCAAATACCTGAGCTGCGTGGGAGGGAATGGGAAATTAAGCCAAAACACAGCACAGCCTCACACAGCAAGGCACACGGCACCACGTCTGAACAACATGATGGAGGCGTGGGCACTGCCAGGTGCCTGACGAGGCCCTGGTTAGCTGGAACCACCTCGTTAGCAAACTTGGAAACTGAAGTGTGGGGACTGAGCTCTCAGAGCCCAGAGACCTCATCAGATGGAAACAGCTTCACTTGGAGGCAAGAAGCCATGAGGGAGTGAGACCAGGTCTCTATTTCTAGGCCAGAGCTTGAGGGCTACATGTCAGCTACAAGAAGATGGTGATCCCATAGCAGCTGTCCAAGAGCATTTACTGCAGAAGTCAGGTGAGCCCCCCAGTTAGTCTATTCTCCTGCCCCACAGAAGGATAACATGTACCTAAACCATGCCACCAGATTTCAGCCGTCTTGTTCTGAAAATCCTCCAGTGTAGAGATCCCTCCATGTCCCAGGGCAACATGTATTGGCAATACAAACTTCTACAATTATGATTTTTTTTCCCCTCAGGTCTAGCTTAACCTGCTCCTTTTTGCAATTTAAGCCCATTATTTCCTGCACCATTACCAGCTCTCTTCATAGCCAATTCATACACACCTCTGCTTAAAGAAGAGAGACATTTCAAGATCTCTTCAGCTCTAAGCAAGTATGAACTTCCAACTCCTTGAAGAGATCTGAACAGTAAGTGCTAACATAGCCCTCATGGCCTTTCTGCCCGTGTATCCAGGAATCAAGGTCTGAACTAGTTAAAGACACCGCCTAGTATTTCAAGTATTTCCTCCTGGAATAAAGCCAAAAACATTCTAGGTGATGTGAATAGGAAAATCAGAATTCACTACCTTCGGAAAAAACTATGAGTAGCAAAAAGGAAAGTAGTCCCTTAAAGAAAATTAGGTACCCCATATCATGTGCATTTTATCTGTTATCAAAGGTCTACTTGCAAGACTCATGACTGATGAATTCATGGCATTAAACAGTTTCTTTTGAGAAATCACATACAGGCTGAAAGAAGGATACAGGAATTAACAGCTAACACAGAAGGAAAAGGCAGGTCAGAGCAACACTGGACAATATTGGCAGTAAGTCTACAGAGTGCATACACTTCAAAATTAATTTTATACCGAGCTTGTGTTTCTTCAAAGGATCTTGACTAAAAACCTGTAAGAGGACAAGGGGATATTCTCCAAACATGGTTGTGATGTGTGATTTTCTGAGTGCTTGCTTCATACAGCTTATCCATATCCTCACCTCTGCAGCTGACAACTTCCCTGTACAGAATCCATCAAGGTGCTAGCACCAGCCAGCTCCAAGTCTACAGACTGCAGAAAAACTCCTGGGAAATATTTAAAGCTTTCTTCTCCCCAATAACTGCTAATGCTCCAATGCTGCGGCAGGGGAGCATAGCAAGATTTTGCCTCTTTTATCTTAAGGAGTGCTAGGGTATTCCCATGTTTGCTTCAGATTGTATTATAATGGGCAAATTCTGCCCGCCCTCCATTGTACTTTGATGACCCCCAGTCAATCCATCCAAGAGATGAAGGTGTAATATTTGACCCAATTGCATTTTAAAGCCCACGTAAGGCTCTCACACTCTAAGCCGAGACAGGCAAGTTTTGTCTTTGCCCTACCCACAAGTTACTATGACACAATACTTATGACATATTGCAAATTTCTGAAGAGTTATTCCTTCCAAACACCTATCTTCCTTGTTATTCAGCTGGCTGAAGGGCAGTTTGCTGTCATTTATGACGGAGGCACAGAGACAACTGAATAGCAATTACTCAGCATTTGTTAAAACGAAGGCCTCACCTTTAATAATTGCACAGTCACATTTCTTTGTGCAGGGTCAACCAGAAGTCCGGAAGGGAGACTTGCTGATTGACACAAATATGTATTTCAAAGGGCAAACTACAAAGTCAAATAAAAGGCAGTGTTTGCCCAAGAGTTAACTTAGCCATTTGGCATTAGCAAAGAGCTCAACAATCCCACGGAAAAATGTCTGTTCTTTGCTCTGCTACAGTGCATTTTTAACTCAAACTTTAATACAGGTATATAGAGAGGTCACATTACCATGATCCCTGCAGAAGGTTAGCTAAATGCACAACCACAAGAAAGGAGTTAATAGTGACCTTTGAAGAAGCAAAGCAACATGGTGGGCAGAGCTCCATCTCCTGAACATACCCACAGTGAGCAGGCAGCAGCTAAAAACTCGGTGCAAGTCAGGGCTACAGAGCTCCTCTGACTGCATGGAAGAACAAACCAAACTCCAACAAAACAGGCGAGATGGAGAGGGGACCTTACCTCACACTTCCATACACCAATTACAGCTCATCCTGAACCCAAAAGACCAGCTCTGCACAGTCACTGATCCAGTGCAGCCTTGAAGGAAGGAGACGTGATGCTCAGTAAGGCCACATACTGCTGCTGGGACTGCACCAATCATGTTAAAACAAGAGCAGGTCCCCACAGTTGTGGCCCTGCAGCGCTGGATCAGACCTACCGTGCACCTGCTTCAGCCTCCACTGGGAGCCAGCGCTGCTCACCGCTCCCAGCCGTCAGTGCCTCTTGCCTGCTCAACGCTCCTGTCCCTTCTGCTGTCACTCCGAGCTCCACTGCAGGTGACATGCAGGATTTTGTTCCCCTTTCTCTCACAAAGGAAAGTGGTTTATCCACCCTATAACTATGAATGGGTGCTTTCATAGCACCCAAAACCCTTTGAGCTCAATTTCCCAAGCTATTAGGTGCATTGAATTCAAGGTCACTGGGTACATTAATTCTGGGTACATTAAAACCAGGTACCAAGCGCTCGCCTTCAAAGAGGCACTGAGAACTTTAAGGTGAATCACCTAGATGGATAAAGCCTCTGCGCACAGGCAGATTCAGCCAAAAGAATGGAAATACTCTCACGGGTGATTAATGACGCACCTGAAGTTATACATGCTGCCTTCACATCTTTGTTGATTCCTTTCAACTTTCCCCCTACCTAGACAGGCCTTTGAACCTCAAAGCGTTACTGAACAATGTACTTTATCAGCCATGTCTATGTGTACGCACATTCACCCAGCACTCACAAAAATGTCGTGTCCAGCCTTCAGTACTGGAACCAATAGTTAAACTGGCATGCATTTTCAGAAATCATCTAAATTTGAGTCAGCATGACAGGAGTGGGTATCTGGGATCAGCGCAGGAGATGGCTTCTAGCATGCCATGGGAATGACTTCAGTAGAAAACTGCAAAAAAAAAGTTAATTTGCATTAAATATAACTATTGCTACTCTGAGATTAAATATTACCTGGAAAGTACTCATTAACTGCAAAATCCTTGATTAATGAGCAGGTGGAGCGCGTACAGGGACCTTGTCCTGATTTCAACTGTCTTGTTAGCTCTACCCTGGACACTTCTGATCACCACAAAAATAAACGAGGAAATCCAAGAACTAATTACGAGTGGACAAGATGTGTCAACCTAATAACTGTGTTATGGTACTTCAGAGATTAAGAGGAGGTTGGCAGGTGTGCAAAATGCAAATACCAAAGCCACTAAAAAGAAACAACAACAGAGTTTAGCTAATCTCCTAGCATCTCTGCTGCGCGAGACCACAGGAAGCCTCCCAAGAAATTGTCTCCTCTTCAGAACGGCTCAGGTGCAATTTGGGGGCACTGCAATCGTTTGTTCATTGCTTGAACGTTGTTGGATACAGGAGGAGTCTTGGACTCTTACCACAGCGCTCGAGGAGGGTCTGTCTCTGCCAGCAGGAGGGCACCCAAGGCACAGTCTCGGGGCAATGCCCAAAAGCTTTGGAAAGGCTTTTGTCAGCACACACAAGTTTGGGGAGCAGAGAGCCAAGGGCAGGGGCAGAGGAGCTGACCCACAGCTACCAGCAGGTACCAGCGCGGGTTTAAGGCACACACACCAGGCTGGGGAAGCCAGAACCATCTTCTTCAGCTTGTCAGCAAACACAGTTGCATCTAAGCACCTCCTGCTGTAATTATCCAGCAGCCGCTGCCCCCAAGCATCTCTCTGAAACAGTAGGGACTACTCACACACCTTCTTAATTTCTGTTTACTTGTCTCTTGAAAAAGCCCAAAAGATATCTTCTACACGCTCTGGCTAAGTACAACAAAACGCAGTACTCCAACATCTGAAGAGGAGTTCAGGCAACTTGTGCCCTCCTATTGATCTCCTAGCCCTCCCTTCCTTCTCCTCTAATCCTCTCCACAATTGCATGAGCAGTAAAAGAGAAAAAAAGGTAAAAAAATAAAATTGATTTTTCCGAAGTTGTCAGTTCTTCAGATCCATTTTCCAATGGCCACCCTCAGAAGAGCCCAGGCACCAGCTCACGCCATCCCAGCTGGGTGCCCCTGTGCTGGATGGTGCCCCAAAACAGGCTGGGGCAGGGGCCCAGAGCCACCAGCGCTGCCCAGCCCAGGAGCTGGAGAGGAAGGTATTGATCCAGTCCTTTCAACACACAGCCGTGCCTACCGGCTGCTCCAGGTGCTGCCGGGCCAGGAGCTTCAAAAGGAAACTGTTTTCAAAGCAGCGATGTCTTTTTCAACTACAGAAAACACTTAAACCCAAAAACAAATGAATTCAAGCACCAAGTTCACAGAAGCCTTGGTTGACAGTGCTCCTCAGCTCCCCAGACAGAGATGTTTTATGTACGGAAAGACAGACTCGTTAATTAATGCTATTACAATGTGGCCTGGCAAGAGGCCTCTGGGACTTAAAATAAAGAAATCCACACCCTTTAAGTAAACACTATTATAAAGATAGCCTGCATTAGTATCAAAAAAAATGCAACTAAAACCTCTTCAAGTACTCCACTGATTTCCCCCCCACACGCTCACTTCTCAGAATAAAAATGAAGTCTACTGAAAAATTAAGTTTCTGTAATTCAATTCCTCCAGCATCAGTGCTGAAGAACGTTTTGGCCTCTCTTAATGTCGATAATGAAGAAAATAATGCTGATTGTTGAAGCCATTCGGAGCAACGAGGAGGCACAGCAGAGGCCAGACAAAGCCCTCTGCATGACAGGGGCATTATTAAAGTATTAAGGGAAATATTCAGGAAAGCAGCAGCAGTATTGACTGAGGCCTCTGCCACCATCACACAGGCTTCGATCACTAGCTACATGCAGTGCCAGGTGTGGATACAACAGGATTTAATTGGCTGTCTGTGGATGTACCAAGCAAGATATGTTCCTTCCACAAGATTTACAGACAAGTATTCAAGTAATCAAGTATTTTCTGTCAGCATTTGCAGCCTGCATTACTCTCCGAGTAAAACCGAAGACAAGGTGTGACAACTAGGAGAGCCCTCCAAGCTGGAGACAAGAGGCTGTAGCTCTACCCACGGCACACGATCCTGCCTTCAAAGCTCAAAAAGCTCCAGCTTGACTTTGGGTCCAAGCAGGGAGCTCGGCGAGTGGCCGGGATGCCGGGCCTCGGCCCACAGGGCCCGCATGGAGCGGCAGGAGGCCGGCCCGTGCTGGCGCAGACAGTTACTCACAGGAACGCAGCGCGGAGAGATAATGCCATAAAATATGAACAAAATGGAACTTGTTTCCTTGCCACTAAATTGTTAGCTTTATGGGACTTCATGCTGAACGGTATGAAAAAAAATCCAATTTGCTTTGAAGCGCATTAGTCTAACATCCTAATTATTGTTTACATTGCCATTTGCCTTCTATTAAGAATTGAATAATTACCCAGCGCTTCATAGTTTAAAAATACAAGCAAACAGGATTATCTGGGTAATTAAGACACTGTACTGCAGCTTTGAACTGTGGCTGTACAAAGTATCCACATATACAAGGAGAAATGATAGTTATCAATTGCCTTATTTAAACAGCATTTTAAGGAGTTCCAGCATGCAAGACTGGCAACTTATGAGGAGAAGGTGACCAAATCCTTTTGATGAGTGGGGGGGGGGGGGGAAGACATTAAAAAAAAAAAAAGCTTTCTTGTATCTAGGCAGAACCAGACAGGCTTCCCTCTGGCCTTGCCTCAGCCACAGCCATCCCGTGTGCCTCTGAGGAAGGCACCTCACCTTCCTCCCTCCATCCTCCAGCAGGAGACCATCAGTCATCATCATCCTCTTCCTCCTCCCCAGGAGTGCCACCCCTGCCCAGCCTGCTGAAAGCACGACCTCTGCACCATGTGCCCTCCCGCAGCAGGACTCCAGTAAATACACCCCCCTCCGCTACACAGATCTGTGAAATTAAGTTGGTCTACATACACCCACTGAGGTTTAAACCCACCCCCAAAAATACAAAAGCAAAAACAGACCAGACTAATGGAACTAAAGCAAATAACAACTGTACAGTCTGGCTTTTTTTTTTAAAAAAAAAAACCTTAATAGCCCATCCATATTGTACTTTAAACAGCATGGTCTCCCCTTCTGGGTGACTATTAGGGCAAAACCGAAGTTTTTGCACGTTCCTTTGTTGTTTTAAAGAGCCTTTCCTCCATTTAATTATGCCACCAGGTTTCACACTGCGCACTTTACTACCCCTGTGAAATTACCTTCAAGTTAAACACTAATTGGGCATCAAAAAAAAAAAAGGAAAGAAAGACCACCACCACCACCCCCAAACCTTCTTTTTCCCTTTGGTTTGTTATAGGACATAGCCCCAACACAATCAGGGTCCTAATTTCATACCACTGATTTATAAAGACACAAAATGAAAACTAGGACTTTAAAGAAATACAGTACATTCATGCAGCATGTGTTCTAGCTTATATCAATAAACCTTTCAACAAATCCGTTCTGAACAAGCCTGTGTTTTGGGAGCATTTAATGAGCCTCAGCTTTATTTCAAGCCAAAGGCAATTTTCAGTAAAGTTGAAATAAAGAAAAGTTAAAAAGAACAGAAAGCCACTAAAACCAAAAATAAAACAAAACATGGGTTCTTGTGTAATCATGAGGCTTAGGAAAGCAGAACTTTTCTCACAGATTATTTTTGTGCGATAAATAAAGACAGCAGTTTCCTTTGTGCATGTTTACCCGAGTGCTACCAGCCGCCTCGTCCCCTGTGCACCAGACTACCAGCACGGGCCAAGCCTGCTCCTGCAGCCAGGCCAGCCACGTGAACAGCACCGCACCAGGGCTGAGCCGAGCCTCGATCCAAGGCACCGAAAAGACCATGAAGCGTAATGTTTTTGGGGCGTTACGTGTGTTTGTGCACACTTCTGGGGCAGGAGGGATGCCGCCGCCTGATGTGGGTCATTCCCCCGGCTGAGGCTGTAGCTACAGAAGGGCCCTGTGGTTCCCTGCAAGCAGCTAGAGGGGACCACAGCCAGGAGCCCGCAGCCCCACCAGCCATGACAGACAGCACTGCCAGCACCTCCAGCAATCGTTTCCCAAACAAGCCCAGGGCGCTGGAGCACGGCACTTTCCCACACGCCGGCTGGAAGCGGGCTGCAGAGACTGGGGGAAGAGCGACAATCAGTCATAGTCGGGAGGAGACCCGGGACACAAGGAGCACGCTGTGCAAATATTACACTATCTCTTAAACAAAGAATTTAAATCAAAACGGAATGCCATTTGCATAAAATCCAGATCTTTGAGCTTCGCATAAACAGAAGGAGATTTTGGCTGGCGTTTCCAAAGGAAGCTCTTATCTCCTTTGTGAAATGGGGAAATGGGTGTGCTACTTTGCATAAGGGTGTATACAAAAGATGTAAATGAGGAGTTTGCTTGCATGCAAAAGATGAAGTGGCCTGACAGCTGCCAATCCCCCTTCACAGGGAGAACTTCCTCAGTCTCCAGCCGGAGGAAAAAGAAGGGAACCAAAGTGTTTGCTTCCCAGGGAGGTGAAACAGGCTCTGAATATTCATAAAGTGTCCATTTAGTCGTGGGAGTGTTAATTGTCTCTGATTCACAAAACTGGGTGACCTCACCTGCTCCCCAAAACATATCAAAAGGATATGGCATAATGGAATGAAACCTGATAAGATACTCATCTCACAAGTTTGGGGGGCTTTTTGATGAAGCCTCCAAAGACTGAAGTGTACTGCTGAGCATTTCTTTAATCATTTCTCACAAATGCAATAAAGACCAAGCTCAGTGGAGCATGTTATTAGACAGATAATAACCCTTACATAGCCAAGATCTAAATCCTGAAGTCATCACACACAAGACAAGTTGTCTGGAAAGTTGCTGGATTTAAAAAAAAACAACCAACAACAGCCAAAAGAAACATTGTCATAAGCCTCATCAAGGACTACCCAGAACTACCACGAAATTCATACTACAACAGCTCATCTGTCTTCAATAGTGAGGACTGAGCTGCCTCTTTACCAAAAACGTGCAGAATAATGAGCAGGTGTTGCTCTCCTATGTAGCAGCAGCAATTTTGTCAGCAATTCAGAGCTAAGAAGTATGAGCTTTTCTCCAAGGAACATATAAAGGAACAATTGCTTGATAACAACAGTGGCTTGACTTCTGAAGGGGCCGGCGAGGAATAAAAGCATTAAAGAACCTGCAGGACATTTAAATGAAGGATCATAAAATACCCTAGTTGGTAAAAAAAAAAAATAAAATAAAATAAAATAAATCACTGAGGGAGCAACCCTTGGAAGATCTGTTGAGCTCCACCAGAACATAATATAACCAAATCACTTCTTGAAGAGATAAGCACCAGCTAAATTTGTTTCAGACAGACTGTGTTTCAGTATTGCTCCCATGCCCCTCCTGGTAGCTTCCTTCTTCTCAGCTCCATTTAAGCTTAACATGTTGAGTCTGTGCATTTTTTCCCCCCTGCCAAAAATAATCAGCCCAAAAAAAAAAATCTTCCTGGAATCTCAAATCAGCACAGTCTTAGTCACCCTTCTGATTACCCTTTTGTGCAGCCAGACTGTTCATCAGTGTTATTCTGACAAAAAAAGTTGTCTATGACTAAAATGGGAAAGCACACACAAATTGCTTCACTTCCCCACCCTGACAAAACCCACCATCCAAAAATCTTATCACAGAAAAGAATATAATTAGACCGTAGTCTTCTGATATAAACTGAACTGCTGCTCTCAATGATCACAGTCACTCTTCAAAGCCTCTGAGATAAAAAGAACCTTATCATTCAAATTATTACTTCTTAGGGATGCTTTTATCAAAGTTAGAAGGAAAATTCTAAAAACAGCAGCGATATGAGAACGGGATTGAGCCATATTTTAAATGACACTGGATTTTCTGCCAATTGGCCAATTCACAACTCAAAAAAGCAAGTGTAGATGAAGACAAAGCTGTTGGCTCTCATAACCTTTACAATATCACAGTAAAAATCTCAACTGTCTCACATATTTATACTAAATGGCAGCTCTAAAATTGAGATTTGTAATTTCACAGCATCAAAATCATCACAGATGGCTACAGTCTATTGCTTCTTTAATCTGTCTTTTCTCCCTTCCTGCTTGTTTCCCCCTTCACTGTTTGAGATAAAAAGATATGCAGTTTATCATGAGGAAATCATAACTAAATGCAAACCACAATATATTAAAGTGTAACAAAACAATCTGCATAACAATGATACATACAAGCAAATTTTAGAATAACTTCATGTCTCAACTTTACCCTAAAGCACTAATTACCTTAGCCTTGAGATGTGTCACGAGTCAGGATAGTTTCTCATTCCATCAACGCTATTCCACATTTTCGCTCTCCTGAATGGACAGCCATTAGCACGAGAATTTTGGGGAAAAAAATACAGGGAAAAAAAGAGAACAATAGGAAGCTCTCTTTTTGCACTGAGTTCACAGCTACAAATGCAGCTGTAAGAAAAGAATCAGTGCTCATCTAGCATTTTTACTTATCGAGACAATGTTACGGAACCATCCTTGTTACACCTGTGAAGTTTCTCAAATAAACATGAATTAAATACTTTGCTTCTTTCCCTTCCTGCGCACATATATATATGCGCGTGCATATAGATGTAGATACATGGATGTTCAGTAAGATGATCAAAGTCTGCTGGAAAAAAAAACAGCAGCTGTTTGAATGAAGGACAGGCTTTGTGTAATCAAACACCTCCATACCACACAATTATTTTTTATTTTAAATAAATCCTCGCCAAGGTCAGAGAGTCATTAATGCCCACTACAGGAGCCACTTTAGAAGTGAAGTGCTTCCCATTATTTTTCTCCTACACACAGCAGAAGTTAAGCAAAAGCAGCTCCAGGGACAGCACTCCTTACACAGCACTCAGAGGGTGGAACGAGTCCACCCGCGGCCTGCGGGGCTGTGCAGCTGGAGGCTGGTCCCAGGGGAGCAGGGGGAGCACAGCCCCTGCTCCTCCGGCCCCGAACACTCCTGCCCACCAAGCTCTTGTCAAACTTTTAAGATCTTAATGAATCCTAACTCCCCCCCGAGGATCACAGGGGAAGATGGATGAGGGAACGGACAACCTCTGACCTTTCCTTGTGTTCATCCTGCCGCAGTCAGCCTATTGAAAAACAATTGGGGTGGAACCTGCTCGCCAGCCCCGGGCCCAGCCCGGCACCCTTCTACAGCCTTTCACAGGCTCAGCCTCTTTCCTCCGCCCTGCCCGTGCTCCAAATCCACAGGAATCCTCCTCGCTTCCCCCCAGCAGGCTGCAGAGCAGAACACCGGCTCCGCCGTGACGCAGGGCAGGGCGCAGGGCGAGGGGAGGCTCACCCCGCGGTGTCGGAGGCCGCCCCGCCGTCACCGCCTCGCTGGAGGCCCGAGCAAGCCGCACGGTTCTGCTCGGCTTCAGGAGCTCGAGGAGCTTCCCGGTGAGCCGTTCTGGCTGGAGAACGGCAGATGTTAGGAAAAGGAAACCGCAAGTAACCACTGATGAAATGGGCTTAGCGCTTTCCAATTACTTGCTGGCTCGAATCCTCTGAGAAGAGCTGGCACAGGCCAGCTCCACCCCGGCGAATGAATCCAAGAGACAAAGTTTCTTCCCCTGCTCTAGGAGCGAAGCCACCTGATCTGCCTCCAGCCTGGGAACCCGACCGCCAGGCTTCCTGAGCCCCAGCCTTCCCGGCTGCAGCTAAGGGCCGGCAGGTAACCTGACCTGACACATTCATTTCTCAGTTCAACGACAGAAAAGAGTAAGTGAAAAAGCAGCCCACTATCACCTCTGCCCACCAGCAAACCCCGAGTGCCTTCCCTTGAACATGGCAGCGCTTGCTGTGCAATTAGCTCATCACGTCCGGGCCGCTGAAGAGGAGAAGCGTTAGATCTGTGTCAACCAGCGTGACCGGGGTGACCCAACAGGCCTTCAGGAGAAGGCAGGACAATTTCCAAGCAATAAACTAAAACGCATCCCCCCGTTCACTTCCTCCTCTCGTTTCCCAGGCTGTAAATGTGTGGAGAAGCTTTGCTGGAAGTTACGGATCTATTTGAGGATAACAACACCTCCTCAGCCACCCATGGCTCTCCTCAGCAGCACCCATTCAGTACCACGTCCGTGGATTTGCATCTTTCATCGTACGCAGCTTTTCTTTTCAAGCTTCTGTCTCGCAGGACTCCATAGGTAGTAATTTAAGCCAAACAGGATGCCCCCTCATCGCGCTGCTCATTTTTCAGCTCTCACTACATACAGCCCATGGCAATCCTGCTCAAATGGAGGCTGAGGTTTATACTTGGTGCTTTTTTCCTGCCAAAGCTTAATTTTAACGTGTAATAGGGAACTCCATATTGACTGTAAATTATCATTTAAAAGAAATTAAGCAGAACATTCAAAAGGCTCTGTTCTCTTGGGAGTCTAGCACAAAGGCAGTCAGTTGCTTGCTTTGCTATCTCTTTCTGTGTCAATGACCTGCGAAAAATGCACCAAGAGGATGTGAAGCCAATACATTTGGTACACTGGGATCCAAAACACCTTTACCAAAAAACAAACAAAAAAACAATCAACAACAACAAAAAACAGGTTCAAATCCATTAAGGAGCTGAATACCTTCAATTCAGTACCCAGGAAAGTTAAGGCCACTGAACTGTGCAAGAAGCCATTCCAGTTTGATATTAATTTATGCTTACACAAGCAAGAGTTTAGAAGCTGAGGACAAAGATATTTTATTTATAAACTCTTCTCTCCTACCTTAACCTTCTACTATTTATTTTTCTAGGAAGGGGAAGTGATTAGAACATAGGTTTTAAGGTGTTGTTCTGCCTCCCCTTCTTTTTTAGGATAATCTGTGTTTTCTATAAACTTTAATCCCTAATTCAGCAGGGCACAGGATAGGGGGAGGGAGGGGGACTTTTTGCATTTTTAAGAGTATCCTAGCACCTCTATTATTAAGCTAACAATGGAGACCCTCTGAGAAATTAAAATATTTAACAAAGGCAGCGGTGTCAAATATCAAAAGGTTATTTAGCACTCAAAAATTTGCAACAAGTAAAACACCAAAGACTTCCCCTTCCTAAAGAGGGAAAGTAATCCAGCTAAAACTCCTGTTCCACCCCCCCATCCCGACTCTGTTCTCACCCCACTGCATTATCCAAGGGAAACTTTGTCAGAATTTCCTGTGCTTAACAAAGCTCACTCCAGATAAAACTTAAGAGTTCTCTCTTTAAAGGATGGCAGCTCAGCTGAGCTGTTTTTGCAGTCATTCACATTTTGGTGACTGCTGTGAGCCAATTCAAATTGAGGTGCCTGCTAGAAAGTGCATTTTGCCTTCTGCCTATTACGGCAGCATCATTTGCTTTGCACTGTATGATTCTTAGCCTTGCCACCTGGAGCTACTGGACTTCTTCATTAAACCCCTCTGTCCCACTGCATCCCATAGGGGCTGCTAATTACTGGCTTTATTCCATTTACTCTCATCTCCGATTCAATTATGCATTCTACTAAGCCCTAATGAAAAGGACAATATGGCTCATCTTACCTTGGCATTCGCCGTTACGCTCTTCATAGCCAGCATTACACAGACAGTTGCCAATGGGCACCAGCCATTCACCATCTGCCCCGCAGTACATTTTTGGCACATCCTTCTCTTCCGAGTTGTTGACACAGGAGCCGCGAACCTCCACCAGAGAGGATGTATCAGCCCCGGTAATGGTGTCTGGAAACTGTGCCAGGTTTCGAACTGTCAACGGGCACTTCTTGTAGAAAACACGAACGGACACCAAAGCAATGCAGGCTCCGACGTCCTGAAAAGCCAAGTAAAACCCTTTCTTGCTGAGAGGCCCCACGTCCCGAATCTCTGTATTCAGCTTCATGATCCTGTCACCAATGTCCACCTGGGTGAAGCTCTCATCAGCGGCAATGGTGTCGATCTTGGCAAACTGGCTCTCTCGAATAAAACGCTCCTTATCGTTGTTTGATTCATAGTAATAGAGGTTGAAAGTCTCTTTGCAAGTTCCCATGACACCTGGCAGGCTGTTGCAGTCTCTCAGCGTGAACTTGATTTCGATATATACCCTCTGAGCCCCCTCACGGGGAATCCAATCAGTTCGTAACCAATTATTCTGACTGGGCTCCATCACATTGCAGACTTGATAGGTGCGGATCGGAGTGTTTTTCTCATCCATAATGCTCACTTCCTCCCACTGCGAAGAGGGAAAGGAGAAGAAAAATACATCAGGATTAAATGGAGTAACAGAGCTTCACAGCAAAATTAACGTCCACATTTCTGGCATCACTACCATGGATCTTAAGCTGTTAAGCCACCCCTTATTAGTTCTGAAAGCTTCCAAAGCTGGGCTAGCAAAATCCCAGGCACGCAGATGGAGCAGCCTCCGCTGTGGAGCTGGGCAGAGCAGCTCTCTGAAGAACCAGGTCCTTGGCCTGGGTGGCACTTGTGGGCGGAAGGATGGGCAAGGAGACCACACCACTGCTCTACCAGCACGCTGCCATAGCACTGCTATCCAAACAAAGCTGCTTATTATTGGCAAGGTGCGAAAAGAAGGAGTACTATACACCTTTGTCCTCAAGAAGCCTCAGGAAATACCATCAAATTTATATTCTTAAAATAAACCAGAAGGTTCAAGGATAGCAGCATGCTTTCGAACTCTTGCACCCCTCAATCAAGTTCAGGCACCTTCTTCAGAAGTGTGAAACTAACAGGAAACTCACAGCAAAAATACAGCAATCCAAGGAAGGTATGCAAACAAGACATCTGGCCCTAAATCAGCATTTCAGGAGGAGGAACTTATAAAGGGAAAGAAAACAAAAACAAAAGCTTTGATTTTTTTAAATTATTTTTATTTGTATTTAGTATTATCAAGCAAAGTTTACTACAGTGCTTTCCTGGGGTAAGAAGAAAGGAGGCAGTGGGGGCATTAGCAAGAGAGACAGAGCTTTCCAGCAAAACCCCCACAGTGCTTCGGTATTAAAAAAAAAAAATTTTTTTTTAAAAGTGTATTGGAGAATGACTACATACTGCCTGGGTTTGCAAGCTATACAATAAAGCATATAAAAATTATCCTTGAAAAAAACAGCAGTAACTTTGGAGAGTCTTCCCAGAAGTGCCTTTCAGAACTACTGAAGCCGTGACTTTGATAAACAGAAGCCTTCTTAATATTAAGGGGCTTCTTGTATAATATCCTGCATTCTTCTCGCAAGGACTGCTCTTATGCAAGTGATTTTTACTTAAAAAGATTCCAGCTTAGCTGAATCCGTTTATAGGATGACAGTAGTTAGCACCATGAGTCACTAGGAGCAGAGAGAACAATATTTTATTTACTGCCTCGAGATAACTGCAAATTAAAGCAAAAGCGGGGGGGACTCAATACTCAGCGTGTCACTCCTCTTCACAGAAAAAGGAAAAAACAAATCTTAAAAAGTCATCTATCAATGTAAAGCACAACACATTGTAGTAAGAGGACAGAGCTGTTTAATTTACAGCTGCCACAGTGGAGCTCACTGTTACAGCGCTGTCCTGATGATCCATCACCTGCCATTCCGCCTGTCTTCAGGCTGTCCACGCTACCTGTGTTGTGTGTGGTACAAGAGAAAGGAAGAAGCAGAGGGAAACAATACTTGTTGATGGGATTTCCTTTGCTACGTTCAGACAATGGAGGATGCCGCTCTAGGGTTCAATAGAGACCGCTGAGGTCAATGGGCAGGCTACAACTAAATTCAGCAAGTCTGGGATCGGGTTCTCAACACGCCCAACTCCCAGCAGAAGCGTTTCTCATTTCGGGAGCACACATACACAAACCAAACCCGAGCGCATCGTCCTGCCAGAGCTAAATATGACCACAGCCCCAAAATTTCCAGCCACTGCAAATGATTTGTAACTAAGTATGTGGTCAGAGCTGTAATTTCAGCTTGAAAGAAAAAGTTAACTTTTATAATTCAACTCTTCCCACGGTTTAATGATGCAGAGTAAAACATTCTGGGCACAAAACCTGCTTTTCAACTGTGAAATGCAAGAGTAAATCATTAATTATATTTATAATGCAATTCACTAATTCCTCCAGGGCTCCTGTGTATTTGATTACAGTTAGTCACTGCTAAATGACTACGTTTATCTGTAGCCCTTCTTATTCACACAACCCTCACACCGCAGGAACCGCCTGGTATATATAGATCTAGAAAAATATCTTTTGTAAGAGACAAAAAGGTGCACACAGCTCAAGAAAAACTGGCTCCGAAGGACAGAGCCTTCCCAGGAAGATAAAGAAAAGAGTTCATTGCTGCTGCTTGAAATAAATCTGCAGCATATGAAGTCAAAGCAAATGCTTTCCAAGCACTGCATCTCAGAGACAGACCATGTACTCTTAAATTTTTCACTACTGGCTTAAAAATAGAACACACGTATGTAGTTTAGTGAAACGAGTCACGTCCACAAGAAGAGCACACATTTCCTTCTCCAGCTTGCATAGAGCTTCCAGAGGAAACATTGGGGGGGGGGGGAAGGGAGAAACCAACAGCTATTAATAATATACAGCTGTCCCCGGTCATCTATTCGCTACTGACTTAATAAAACTTATACACCGGGTCCTGTTTTGACGTATAGGACGGGCATCCCTTGGAGAGCCTCACGACAGAGCCCGTCCTCATGCCTGCCCTTTGGGGGGCACAGGACTAGGGATGCTCTCCTTCGGGCAGGGCTGCACCTTCCCACCCCGTCCGAAGACCAGGACAAACGCCTGCTGCCAGCAGCGGCCCTGCCAGTCCCCTGCCAAACGCCGAGGTCTGGGGACAGCGCGGCGTGCCGAGCCAGGGCTGTATCAAGTTCATGCAGAACAACAATGGGGGAGCAGAACAATCCCCCTTTCTCCCATGTTGTGGCTATTCAGAGCTTATGCATAATGCATCACCAGCCAACGCAACCTCGGATTCCTTCCACCCGCTGCTGTTTCCTTAGCTCTCCATCTAATTACAAGTGGGAACACACACACACAAAACTAAATTTGCAGGTTTCCTGAAGAACCCAGTGCTTTGCTGTGCACGGGTCCCGATCTCTCAGCACTTATTTTTCAATCAGCTTCACTTAGTTACTTTCCCTTGAGCATACTAAGCTGCTTTATTCATTTAATATTAAAAGGATTTGACTTTTTGTTACTTGGTTGGGTGGGTTTTTTTGTTTTTAAATTACCGTTTAGGGTGCTTTGCTGGCATTTTTCTTAAATCATTCACTTTAAGGCAGAGCGAGCCTTCCTAATTGCTTATTAAGAAGCCTCAGGAGAGCCCAGGCAGCGCAGGCTCCCCCGGGCCCCCCCAGCTCCGTCCAAGCCCGGTGCTCCCAGGAGTCTCGCACGGAGGCACCCTGCGGGACGGGGCACAGGGCAGCGAGGTGCCCCGACACTGACGCGGGGCGAAATTAGCAGAGCCGCCTCGTCCGCAGCTCCCTCAAAGCCGCTCCGAGCCCCAGCCACCTATGCACGAGCCTTATCGGCATCCCATCGCAAGCGAGCGGCGAATTCGAGCAGCCTCTTACAAATCACCTCCTCGCTGAAGTCCGTAACAGGAGACCCCAGCGCCGCACCGCCGAGCTCCGGGCGCTTGGGTCTGTCCGTCGGGACGGGGCAACGCGGGCTGCCGGCAGCCCCAGGCGCGACACCTGCGCGGCCGGCCGCGAGCCCCGCGGCCACCGGTCCCGGGGGTGCGATGAGCGCAGGACGGACGGCGTTCCCGCCGGCGTCTCGGTCCGGGCCGGCACCTACACCCGTGCCTGAGCCGCTCTGCTAACCCCAAACCCCCTCCTCCGCCCCTCCGGCTCTTGACAGAGCCCTCCGGGGCAGCGCGGAGCTTCCCCAACGAGGAGCGATTCCCTGGGGCGCCCGGGGAAGAAGGAGCCCGACCGCCGCCCACCGGGGCGCCCCCCGACCCCCCGCGTACCCCGCGGGACTTACCCCTCCTTCCAGGGGGCTCGCTATCCAGCCCAGCTCGCCCTGCACCGAGCGCGAGTCCAGCAGGGTAACTGCGGAGAGGGAGGCACAAACACAACACGGTCAGTCCCGGCCGCCCGCGGACCCCGGAGCAACCCGCGGGACCCCGAAACCACGCTGCGGGACCCCGAACCGCGCCCCCAAACTTTCCCGCCGGCAAAGCGGGGCCCCGCCGCCTCACCTTCGTTGGCGGGGTACACCCGGGAGCCGGTGACGGCGCCGCAGACGCCGACGAGCAGCGGGAGCAGGGCGCAGACCCGGAGCCCCGCCATGCCGCCGCCGCCGCCCGCTCCCTCCCAGCGGAATCGCCGCCCGCGGGCCGCGCGGCGGGCATAGGCACGGCATGGCCCGGGGGGCGGGGCAGCGCCCGCCCGTCACGCCCCGCCGCCAATCGCCGCCCGCCCCGCGCCGCTCGCCCCGCCCCCCGCCCCGCCCGCCCGCCCCGGGAGCGGCCCGGCCCCGCCCCGCCCCGCCCCGCCCCGCCCCGCCCGGCCCCAGCGCTTGGCAGCAGCGCCACCTGCCGGGCCGCGCCGCCCGCCCGCCATCTTGTGCGGGGCGTCCCGGCCCGCCCCCTGTCACGGCCGCGGAGCGCTGCGGAGCGCCGAGACGTCCCGTTTCGGGGCCAGGCTGTTCTGGTCGCCGTGCCAGGGAAGTCACCTGCCGTAAAGCTCGAGACGTTTGGAACCCGTTGGAATATCTCGGGTATATCGATGCGATTTTAACGGGTTGGAATTTTTCACGTAAAATAAACACAAAGTAAATCAGCTGCAAATGTAATAAATGAAACGGTCACAATTCTACTAAACCCGCTACGTTTTGGCCCTAAGAAAAGGGTCTTTTAAGAAGCCTTGCCAAAGTAAGCACCATTTCCATACTTTCCGTCATTTCAACGGATCGTAAAAGCGCAGCTTGGTTTCGACAGATGTCATCGATACTCGGCCTGAATTCTGTTCGCGGCTTCGCCAAGTAACTCCCCGCTGCAGCGAAGTACCCGACATCAAAAGTTATTCCCTAAATCGCTCCTTCAGCCGCCAGACCCCTTACATTCTGTTAACGGCCCCGAAGGACGCAGCCGTCCCGCTGCCCACCCGCTGCGGGCACAGGGAGCTGCCACGGGGACTGACCCGACCTCCACACAGCACGCTCCCGCTTGCACCACGCCAAGGGCCAATTCAGCACAGCTCCCAGGACAGAAATTCGTCTGTTTGTCGTCCCGGAGCCTACGTGAGCCTATCTGCGCCTGCAGCACGTGCCACGCCGTGCTGAGCGTTGGATCCTGCTGGATCCCTAAACACCAAGGGAATAGACGAGCGTACCAAAAGTTGGCCGCTGGCACACGTGGTTCGTCTTGAGCGCATCCCCGCAGCCAACAGCATTTTTAGCAGCGGTTTCTGCTGGACAGAATTGTTTCACACACACGTTGTGCACCAGTAGCTGCTTTACGTTTGGCCCAGTCGCCGACCCAGCACGCACACCGCGATGCCTCGCTGCCCAGAAGGGCTGGGGTTCTGCCGGACACCGCTCCTTTCTCTCTTTTCTTTCTCCATTTTCCTACGTCCACCCACTCGTGCTCGTCCATCTCCCCAGAAGCTTTCTGCTGTCAGTCAAGTGACAACCTCAGTAGGAAGCTCTGTGTGCTCGTGGGCCTCCTGGGGCCCAGCACTAGGTCAAGATGGGGAAAAAAAAAAAAAGGAGGACAAAGAAGCAGCGGGGGGAGGCAGCGCACGATCTTCCTTTAGTATGCAACTCCACAGCCTGCGGGGAAAAATTCACCTGGCTTCTCTGAAAAGCATTTTCCCACAACAAATGCGAGCCCACTGACTGCTCCCACCCAGCTGAGGCTGCAGCCAGCTCTTTGGAAAAGAGTGTGAGCCGAGTGGGCAGCGAGGCACTCAGCCTGGGCACCCAAGGGCACCGCGCACCCCTGGGCACCGGGAGCAGCGGCCGTGGCTGGCCCCTGCAGGTGTGGGGGGCAGCCTTTCCCTGCCCGGAGTTAGCAATTCTTAGCGCACCTGAGAGTATAAAACATTTGCAGATAAATTGCTTGACAAAATTCATTGTTAGCTCTTGGAGAATAACAGCTGGTTACACGACGTGAGCGAGATTTGGTTCCTCACTCAGGCGGTGTTTGCGTTAGCTGGAGCTGCGGTCTGTAATGCAAAAAGCTGCACCAGGAGACCAGCTAGGGGAAGGCAATACGCGTTTCTACATGCATTGAGCTGGCCGAACGATTTTGTTTCGGGTGGGATTACCAGGAGTTTTGCAGCTGACCTCAGTAAGGAAAGGATCGGGTTTGTAGTTCATTTGCAAATCCACTCTGCAAAAAGTGAGCTTTAGGCACTGCAAATTACATACACTTCCTTTTCTTAACCACGATCACCATCACAATAGTTTGCTATTTATTACTGCCTTTATGCTGATTACAGGGACTGTGACAGTGTATTTATTCTGACGAGGCACATGTGACGACTTGACAATATAGAGACAGACAGACACATAGATTTTTTGCCTTTTCTAACCAGCACCGCCAAGGAAAGCCAGATAAACATAAGTGAAAGGTAACAGGATTTTAATGACAATTGAAGCAGGAGCTGTTGTTACACTGCTCCTTACAACATAACTCAAGTCTCCCAGTTAGTCTAAAATTTACACTATGCTATTACAGGTCCCTGAAAGGAAATCCCGTCACCAAAAATATTTACAAAACAGGAGTGTTTATGATGCAGTTCATGCTTCTGAACATAAACAAGCACTAAAGGGCACTGGCAAAACGTAAAACCTGAAAAGCAGCAGAGACCTAGCAAAGAAAAAAAAAAAAAAAAGAAAGAAAAAAAAAAAGAAATGCCCCAGAATGTCAAAGAAGGTATTCCAGCTTTTCACCTAATAAGCAGATCAACCACTGTAAATACAAGTGCCCAGCTCCGCAAGGTAAGGCTTGGTTAGCTCCTTGCGGCTGCCAGCCTCATTAAGACCAGGAGGCAGGCAGCACTCTGCAGTTTTTTCATGGAAAAGTGTGACCAATAAAGCCGTGCAAATAACTGCACGGCCCTGCCGGTTGTTTGCTGTGCTAGCGCAGATGCTCGGCAACCCGGAGAGGAATGCGCGCACGCACGTTTCATTGGAAGGTTATTTAAAGCTGTGGCGGTTTGCAGATACCGTAATTGTTACAAAATGCTTTCGAACATCCCCGGCTTTGTGCTGCCAGCCCCCGGCAGCCGCGCTCCGTGCTCGCCTTCAGCCGTCTGGGCGCAGCATCGGCGTGCCGCCCGTGGAATCCGGGGGGCTGTGGAGCAGGCGGCTCACACTGCGCCGGGGGGCGGCTGCAAGAGCTGCTCTGCTCGTACAGAGCAAGGGGGAGCTGGGCAGCCCGGGCCAAGCAGCGCAGGGCATCGGGCTGCAGCCAGTTCAGAGGAACCTTGGCTGAACGTGAAGGGTAAAGCTGGAGTCTAAGCGCAGGGAACTGCAAACTACATCCAGACCTGTTTAAAAGCTCACACCCGTTTTTTGCAGTGGGAAGAGGACTGGGTCAGACAGACATGGGTTTCCTCTGACAAGAACAAGGTCACAGTTTAAGATTTCTGAACTGGATTCTGGCCTGTTCTAAGGTGAAGTCAAATTTTTGTAGTAGTTTGGCTATGAAACTTTCATAGGTATGCAGAACTGGGCCCTTTGTGTGGAACATAATAAATCTGAAATTAATATAAATGAAAAACAACTATGTTCTGGATTTGTTTTCATACTGAGATTTTTTTTTTTTTTTACCATTTTTACTACAGGCATTATTAAAGAAAAAAAAAAGTGCAGGGTAACTTCTATTGTACCACTAAACATTCTGTATACATGCCTTCAGACGTAAAGATAGTTTTAGTGCAAAGTCTCTGAATCGTCTTTTTGGTAAAATATTCTAAAGAACAGCATGTCAGAGCTCTAATTCATGGTTATTCCGTGTGTTTGTAGACAGCAATCTTTTCAGAGATTATTTATGCAATAATGGTACCAATCAAGTTGTACCAGAGACAGGTTCCCTACAGAGCCCTGAAGATTTCTGGCACTTCTAAGAGAGTGTAAATCCTAATTAACTCAAAGTAAACCACGCTCTCTCAGAAAGTCCACCCATTATGACGAACAAAATTTTTTGCAACCATATAGAGGGAAATTGTTTCTGTGTGTAAAGTAAGAAATAAAAACAACTGCTTTTTTTTGTTTGTTTGTTTTTTACTGTGTTCTTTTTTAGTAGTAGGGCAGAGAAGGAGTCTTTGTCTTTCTGTAGAAGGAAATATAAAACCCTTGCTTTTTGTTCTAAAAAATGGAAAGCATTTGTGCATTTCTGCCATGAATGTAGGATTGACTGATACATTCCCAGGACAGGGGAAGATAAAGGTTGGGAGTTTGCACCCAGGAGAAGGGCTGCACTCTGACTTCTGCACAGCTTCATTCAGTAACGTTTATAAGGCACTATGGGACCTTATACCCATGGTCTGTAGGCTGGCCAACCTGAAAGCAATAATGCTGAGCTCATCTCAATCTGATGCACGGCTTGCATTTCTCTGTCCTTGTTATGGAGAAGCTGCAGGTACCAAAGAATGGTCATTTATTATCTAAGAAGTGATTTGTTGTATTCCAGGGGAACCACTAGCTGGGGAAAGTGAGTACATGCATGTGCATGTGTTCTAGCGCAATATTTACACTGATTTTATGGCAGAATATTGCGAATTCTAAATTAACTTCATATGAAGCAGGATATAGAAATGAAAACCTGCAAGAAGGACAATGAAAAGGGAAAAAAAAATGATTTTACATCAAAAAAATGGCAACCATTATTTTCCTCAGTACTGCCCCTGATTTTGGAAGCGTTCAGAGAATAAGTTTGTTGTGCTGGCAACACAGCCACTACATTTCCTTGTTCTCTTTTTATTTATACCTATCTGCTGGCTCTTGTCATATACGGAGATACTCTTGTACAGCTTCTAGCACAACCACATCTCCAGCCTTCTCTTAGGGAGCTGAGGATCCCTGTAGCCTTAGAACAAAAGAAATGCTCAGGTTTGTACCTGCATCCTGCGTTACGCGGGCATGAACCTCATTTGAAGAATTTTTTCTAATTTATGACATACAAATTAGTCCCTCTGACTTCCTACACCACTGGCACCATCAAACAATTTGTCTTTGGTTGCAACACTGTTTGCCAAGTCCCATTCCGCCCCGAGCTTTCCTTAGCAGTAACCCCCTCATTCCGTCCGTGGAAGTCAGCCCCAAACCCGAGCAGATTTTCCTGTGCACAGGTCCATATCAGCAGTAGGGTGCAGGAACACGTCTCTGGACTCGACCCTGAGGCTAGGTTTCCATTAGAAATCACTCACCGGTATTGCTTTACTGAGTCACTCTACTGTCACACTTTCCTAATACACATGTAGCTGGTATTTCCAACAGTTTTTTCCAAAATATTTTCTCTCACAGTACCCTGAGGAAGACAGCAAAAATATCACCTCTGGGGAGAAATGTGCAACTGCTGTGGCTGGTACGGCACAAAACTGCCACCCTTCCCCTCGGCAACCTCCCATGCTCACCACCACCACCGATCTTTACTCACGTTGCCACACTGGCCACAGTTCCTCACATCAGCTAAAATTAGCAGTGGAAAACTCGCCTAACCTACTGGAACAATGGGCTCAATTCTAAGGAGGAGTGTGACTAACTGTTTGCCCTGACCCATTGCGATCCCTTGTCCCCCATTTCAGGGGCTTGCCCAGGACCAGGAAAACAGCCATTTGCAGCGTGTTGGAAACAAAAGCCAAGGACCCTTGGTAAATTTTTTGTCCGTTCCTTATAGAAGCAGAAAACAATGCTTCTGCACAAAAGGAGCATGCATGGTGAAATGTATGTTTTTTCTTTTCTTGATTTCTATCAGAAACTTTCATCATAATATATCTTTGGGACAGATCAAAGCACAAGACAATGCAGACTTGTTTGAGTTTCACCCACTGTTCAAAAATATCCAAAAATGCCAGCAAGTCACTCCAATAAAGAGCTGTAAAAGTAAAACAGATTCCCAGTGGTGACATCTGTTAGTATAAGGATTATTCAAACATCTCTAGAGTTTTCCTAAAAAAAAAAAAAAAAAAAAAAAGCCGGAATGGCTTCCTACCAAAAGCCAGCTCAGTCTAATATCCTTCCCTGGCTAAATCTACATACAAACTGTATTTCTATGTTTTGTTGGCACTAAGAAACCCACATGCTTGTCTGGACATGGAAATAAAAAGAGATTGCCAGGGAATTTAAAAATGCATATACTGGGGAACCAGTTTAAACTGACCTTGGGCTTAGAGAAATACATTTTTGTGAAGCTGAGCACGATTGTCAATGCACGGTACAATACAAAATACATTTCTGCTGAAAGCAACTTCATTGCTCGATGCAAGATGGTTTCAATTTGAGAAGATACCCGTGTGATCAGGTGGTCTATAAAGGAATACCGCATGTCTCTTCTGGACTTGCTTTACATATGAATGTGAACACACATGCAAACGTACAAAATCCAAATAAACATGTAGCCAGGCACATGGACGGAAGAAAAACTGAGAAGGACCCATCTGAAACTGTGCTGTAAGCAGAAGGAGAGGCTGTAAAGCTACTCCAGCATTGTTCCCAGCCACGTAATTCTCCGTTTTCCTCCTACCTCTCAGGTGGCCAATGCAGACCACCTACAAATTCAGCTTCGCTACAGCATCATATACAAAATGTGGGCATTATTCCATTTGTGTTAAGGAAGCCAGCTCATGCCAGTGGAATTGCAGCAGTAATGATGTGAGATTTAATACCAGCAGCTCTACACCCCACGTGCAAATCCCATGATGGTTTCATTACACTGGGAACTTCCTAGCGCCCGTAAACAGATGAACAACCTTTACTTACCTGAGGATTGCAGTGATATTCATAGCACTGAGAATGAGTCCATCAGAACTGAGCAGAGTTACTAGGAAACTTAATTTGGTAGAGATTTACCAATACACCAATGAAATTAAATATATGAAGACGGCATTTACCCTGATTCCAATGCATGATGTTTGTGAGCGTTAATGATTTTCTCCTTTAATTAAAATTTACTTTTAAGTGCTCTCTAAATAAAACATTGCTGAAACGTAGCATATTCTGAAGAGTATCACTTGCGCAAAGCTTTCAGAACCAAATCATTGCACCTTAAAAGGCATTATAGGATATTTAGTCTAGAGCTATCTCACAACATGCTAGCTGGCTGCTTTGTTATTTCAGCTTTAAATGTTAAACACGTGGAAGCAACATAAAAGGAGCTTCCCTGTAAAGCCTATTTTCCAAAATCTATCTGTTATTTAGAACCCCATAAAGATCTATGTGTATCTACCCATCTGCAGCCACATTTATTTTTACATGTTTTTGAGTGCATATCTCTCAGTGTCATAAGGTCTTCATAAATAAATCAACCTACTTAGATCCGCATGCTTTGAATAACAAGTCAGCCACCAAACCAGCAGATGGATACATTTTTAATTAGGTAAGCAGTCAATGCCTTTTGGTTTGAAAACTCTCTTGTTTCTCTTAAAAAGACGGAAAGTAACCAAATTAAATCCAAAATTACAGTGGGATGGCATAGTGGTTTTATTCTGCATGTAGCTGCAAATCAGCTTAGAGCCCAGTCTGTGTGACAAACTTGAAGAAATGCAATATTTTATATCAAGCAAACCTCAAAGTGAAATATTTAAGGATCTTGTAAGAATACGTTGTAAACAATATGCATTTTTCAATAACACATGTGGTTGCTTACGCGATCTTCTCACTTGAGCAAGACTCTCTGATCTTAATTCATTTACTGTGTTGCCTTTGCAATCTCTCAAGCAAAATATTTTTAAGCAGCAACTTTTAATTTACATAATCAGACATACTTTCCTGAATAACATAGAAGAAACTCAGAATTAACAACATCTTGTACTGCTTAAATAACCCATGAAAAGATACTTCAGCAGTTCCAGTTAACTTCTTCCCACAAAAAGGTTTTCAGTTTTGGACTTGGAACGAAATCTAGCATGACGGATACACGTCTTACTCGTACCGAGCCTCCCACACTCTTCTGAACTTCCCAGGCTCTGGAAGGTCCAGGTAAATCCTCCAGAGCACACCAGCCCTGCAGAAGGGCTCACCGACATCAGGGTGCCCCAAAGGAGACCTCAATGCCCCAAGGACCTCCAGGGCACCTTGCTGGGGCCAGCAGGGAATGAGGCAGCCTGGAAGCGCCTCTCCCACTGTCCCCACCTTGCCTCTGCTTGACATGTTTCCTCTCTTAGCTCCTGTTAACCCAAACAAGGCCTTTAGTTCTTTTTCCCATAAATTTGGGAAGCCTTCCTGCGGCTGAAGCAGCCTTCTCTCACTCACATGAGCTAGAGAACGGAATGCCATGGGTGGCAGTGAGCGCACTGCCTCTCCTTCGCTTGAGGAACAAGTTACACTGCCTCTTGGCCATTCCCAACAGAAAATTAAGATCACCCCAGTGTGACCCAGCAGACCAGATGACCTTCCCTTGACTAGCAAGCCTTCTCTGGTGGTCAGCAAGCCATGGGTTGTCCATGGGCAAAAGAGAGCCTTCTGCTTGGCTGAAACTGCCGACGCACCACAGCTGGTGTGCACCGTGACCTGACCCCCGCTGCCGTTTCTCCATGCTCAAGGCCCAAAACTTTCAACAGAATGTCAGTGCCCACTGCCAGGATCTTATGTTGGTACCGAGGCAACAGAATAAGGTTTTCTGGATCCTCATTCATTTTTATGTTTACCAAAAGAAAAAAGGTATTTTAAAATTCACGTTAAACTCCAGACATAAAATCTGATACTTAAAGAACGTGGCTTAAAAATAAATGGACCAGATTTAATCTTTGATGTCACTTCCTTGGATTTCATGACACAACACCTGAGATGGATTTTTTCCATTTTACTTCAGCTCTTTTTCCTGCATATGGTCATGGTAAAAAAATAACCAAGTTTCCCATATGTCAAATAATAAAATTTAGTTCTATCATTTCTTTCTATCCCTTTACAGTTCTTTTCATTTGACTAAATGGAAAATACTATATCTTTAGAGCTGACTGGAAAAGAAATAAAGGCCTGACTCTCATCCCACTTTTATGGGGCTTGTGCTGATGTAATCGTACTGATTTCAAGGAAATTGCTTCAGATTTGTGCCATTACTTAGATCAGAATCTAGACGTCCATGCACCCTGAAAATACCTAGCTCTGCTAAAAGGTTCAGGATTGCTCTCAGAGTTTTACATCCTGGAGTATAATTGCGCTGTGTAAAATAACATTTGTTAAAGATCAGATATGAAGCATAAAGATGGCAATTATTTGAAACTTTAGGATATAATATTTGCCCACTGGTCTACATGGACCATTATGCTTAAAAACTGTAGCAGTGCAGGAAATAAAATTGCTCTTATATGTGGTAGGACTATATATTCTTACTTGAAATGAAAATAATGTAAAACGGAGAATATAAGAAGGGTGTGCTGAAGCCAAATTGTATTGTTTATAAATTCTTTTTAGCTGATAGTTACTGTCCTGTACTTCAGTTTTCCTTGTGCCTAGTTTGAGATGTGTTATAGGTCACAACCAAGAGGGAAGGAAAATGCTGCAATTTCACAGTCACCTACGTGTTTTTTTAAAAACTCAAAATTTACAGCGGCCTATGCAGTGGCCAGGGCCCCCCGAGCTTCTGGTCCCACACATCATCCTGCGCCCACGTACACCACCGGTGCTCAGGACTCATCCACAGGATCTGGAAACTGGGAGGCCAGTGAATGAGAGAGGGCACCAGGCCCACCAACAATTTTGGGGGTGGGAGAGCTGGAAAAAAAGGGACAAAAACGTCCTTGTTATATTTCAGCATCAGCTTAGCAAACTGCAGCTCAGCTTCACAAGAAGAAGAATAACAGAGCTTGAGCCGTTTGCATTCAGATGCGTTTGCACTGGGATTTGTAGCCTCGCGCTCAGAATGCCCTACAGACCTCCGATATGGCACCGCTCAACCCCGAGGAATAAACCCCATTACACAACTGCCACACTCGTTGCTTTAATACTCCGTAGAGTTTCTTGGTAGGACATATGCAGTGGATAGGTCACGTTTCTTTTTACAGGCAAGAGCAGAAAGATGGAGCCTTTCTATCTAAATGAAGGGACTTATGATTTATATCGACCTGATGATCAATATTGGAATAAGTTAAAGAAGAGCTATGCTTACTCCATTTAGCAGAACTTGAGACCAGCGTTTTTAACCACAAGGAGAATCAGAGTAAATTTCAAAACAACGCTTTTTGTGCTTATCCTCCAACCCTGTTCTGATCTCCCCTACCAGATCCTCTTTTAAGTTAAAGTGTGTAAGAGCCTGAAGAACACAATAATATTGCTTAATTTTGTCTGCCTTTCATTAACATTTATATGAGTTTATGCCATGGTTTTTACTGTTTTCCAGCTGATAAATGTTTTTTTAATATTGTGCACAGATCATTTTGCTTATAATCAAGGAAGGAAAATTAAGTTTAACATCTGAGAGCTTTAGGCAAAAATGTCAGGCGTGGACCAGATGACCACATGAGAGTTGCAGACTCTCTTTGTGCCCCAGATTGGCTGGTATTGTTTTGATGCTGTTGCGCTGGAGCAATAGCACTAACGTAATTATGAGATCAAGCAACATCTGGTGGATTTGGCACCCAGCTCACAATCGATTGTTAGTTCGGGTCAAAGGATGAATGCGCCTTAAGTGCACGTTAGGGTGCGCAATCATAAAGCTCACATTAGAGGGGAAGGAGGAATAGCGGCATTCTTGCGTTTCATCGCCCAACAAAATTGATGGCCCACAAAAGAGCAGTGGCACAACACACAAAAGTGATGATGCCAGAGAGACTGAAGCGCTGCGGGCGGTAGTTGACATCTTCTGGCTGTGGGCTGTTGTGTGTTGTGATTTATGTCACCGTAATGATTGATTACTTTCAGATCATTCCCATTCTACCATATCTCTGAGAATTTCCTTCTTCTTCAAACATCTTTTTGTTCCGCAAGCCCTAGGCTGCAGATGGCATCAACCCACGCATCTCCATTGTTTGAAGCCTACAAGAACTCCACCATTCTTTGGAGGAATGCTCATAGTTGAGGAGCTAGTGTCCAATTAAGTCCTGAAACTCTGGCTGCAGGCACTTTAACCTTTTTATCTCCTTGCTCTTTTAGGCGTGCTGTTGTGTGCAACAGTTACAATTCAATGATACCTAAAAAGTCATCAAGAAACAAAATCAGGAGATATATTTTTCAGGTTACCATAAAGTACTTCAAGTGATGGCTACAGCTGCATCTGTCACGCCTCCATAAAGGTTCTTCTGATCATGTTTCACAAAATGAATTATCATCTCTGGCATGCAGTATTACAGCAGACTCAGGGTAAAGGCAACAGGCTAAATCTTCTGCATGCTGGAAAGCAAAAAATGCCTTCAGGATGCTTATGCAAATCATCGGCTTCTCTGATATCTCAACCATTCTGTGTGACATGTAAAATATCAATGACTCAGTATCGGTGTGATGGGAACAACAAGAATTCAGGGCTTGTATCAAGATAAAACTGAATTTTAAAATATATTTTTTATTTTGGCAGATCTAACATGGAATGGTATCAGGGGAATTAGTACAGTGGAGAGTGAATATCTTCAAACCACAACAAGCAACTACAGCAGACTTTATTAGTTTCTATTTTCTTCTTCCTTAGGAAGCAACAACACCAAGCATATTTGCTGCTAGTTTAGACACTGACAAAATACCCAAAAGGACTCACATTTTGCCACATTTCACCACGCCTGGCTTGCAGACTCTCCAAGTTTCCACAAAAGGTTTTTTCTGTCATATAGGACCTCTCTGTGCACATGCAATACAGCACTCTCTGGAGCTCTGTGCACTCTCCCTTTCCTTTCTGGAAGTCCTGGGAGATGCAAACAGATATACCACAACCCCCCAGAAATCAAAAAAAAGTGGTGTCAAACACCACTGCTCAGGAACAATACTAAGAAGTATGAGAAAAAGCTTTTTCTTTCCTCAAACCACACACTGATTTGGTTCTTGGGCAGGATGCGACAAGGTCCAACGGGTTTCATTTACCAACGATATCTGTTCAGTGTCAATAAGGCAGAGGGCTCAGCTCCTAACCTAGTGAGGACTGAAGATGCAGGCAGGCTGCGGCACAGCAGTGCTCTTCACCTGCCACACAAAGAGATCTCAGAGGCTCTGGGGCTCCTGTCTGATGAGACTCCAGTAAGCGTCACCTGCACCAGGTGTGTGCCATGGTGGTGTCTATGGCACGGGCATCAAAAGCACTGCTTCCCGCTGGACTCCTGAAGGCCTGGTAATACCAACAAAACACCCACAGTGCTCACATTGTGCCCAGAAAAAAGAAAAAATTGGCTGGAGAACAACAGCTTGAGAGCAATAGGTCAGCCTGCGCTGGCTGAAGCTACAACTCATTGACCTAGTTCTTCAAACCAAAAGGATCTTAAAACAGACTATGTCATATTTACATGGATGGAGCTAATTTCTCGTTTCCAATGCTGCTCATCGCTTGCTTTGTTTAATTTTTGCAAGGGTAGCTATGGATGCAAGATATTTATCAATGACTTCAAGCCTGCCTCTGTCCTCAGAGTAAAGATGAGAGGCACTGATCAGGCTTTTTCTTTTCTGTTTTTCTCTTTTTTTTTAAATATGTCGGAGGAGTTCCTGTGGAAGCAGTTTATGTAAGTGGGTCACAAAGAATGAAAGCTGTCCTTGGGCAGTCTTTGAACAGACACAGATATGTTTTCCTCCTTATTTCTTTTTCAGAGGAATGGAAAATATAAGTCCCTTTTTTAAAGCAGTATTTTATTTCTGTCAGGCTCTACGATTCTGCAGAAACCATGAGCTTTGCCGAATGTAATTCAAATAGCCCTCGATACACACGCTCTGGGCCCGGTTCCCACTTAAACTAAGGTTTGCGTGGTCTTTACACCCACCTTAAAACTCTTTCACTGCTGGAATCACATCGAAAGCTTCAGACTTAGGGAGGAGGCAGACCAAAATATTGTTTAAATGCCATGGATGCATAAAGCTTCTCAGATGCAAGTAAGGAAAAAGTGTTTCTGAAAGAAAGCCCGTGAGCCCGTGTGCCTGCCGTGGTGAGCGGCTGCACGCTTGAGTGCCCTTCTGCAGGGCAGGAATGGCCCTGCACTGCCCCACCAGACATCTCCATCTTACCTCTCTGATAAATTTAATATAACCTAGCTTAAATAAGTCAGGAAAGGAGACATATTTAGAGAATGCATCTATAGCTTTCTCTTACCTTACTGCCTTTTGACGCCCTAACTCAGGTAATCACAATCGACTGGAACGGAGTACTTGCCTAGCTGCGTGAGCCGACGGGGCCGAGGGCCTCTCCGCAGTTGCTGGCAGCCCAGAAATAGGCTTGGCAGCCCTCTCTCACCAGCAAACAGACCAAATAATCACAGAAGATAAAGTTTGCCCAATATCCAGCTTACTTCACTGCCCAGCAATTGTGCACTGGACTGTCAGAGACAAGGCTGTGTCTTTCAGCAATACTCACAGCTGAGTGTCAGATTTTCAATACTATGTAAAAGGTAGAGACTTGCACACAATTAATGCCCCTCTCTCTGCTACACAAACTATGTGCTCTTCTTGGTACTGTTTTAATGAAAATCAAGAGTATGGCTCTTATTCAGCCAAGCACTTACGCTTAAGTATTCACTATAAAAGTACCTCTCTTGACTTCCTCGGGATTATTCGTGTGCCTGCCTTTGGCATTTAAGTACTCAGTTGAACCAGAGCCCATAACATTATCTAATGAAAATAACTAAATATATTAGACACACACAAAATTTGTGATCACCATTCCTGTCGAGCCCATTTTGTCGAATGGATCCCATTTATAGAACAAAATGGGACAGAGTTTTCTATTGTAATATCGTCTGAATCAAAATAAAGAGCCTGAGGACTTCCAAATACGGGACCGCAGAAGGGCTGAGGTTGGAAGTGACCTCTGGAGGTCATCCTGTCCGATGTCCCTGATCGAGCAGAGTCACCTAAAGCAGGCTGCCCAGGACCACAGGCATACTTGTCATTTCAAACGGATGTGTGAATACTGTTAAGACATGGCAAACTAAAAAAAAAGGATATTCATTTTTTGGGTAGGTTTACTGAAGCCTGATAGCATGGAAGTCCAAGCAAAGGCTTGCAGGAGAACAGAAATAGTAGTGAGCACTGCAGAATAAACTGTACCCTGTCTCTGATCTGACAGCACCTGATGCCCTTAAGTTGATAAATCATAAATCATCTTGGCCTAAAGACTTGACAGTGCTCTTTCTGTGAAGTAATACCTCCTGCAAAAGGACAAAATCTTCTCTCAGTTGAATCTGTATTTTCATTCGGAAAGACCTCGGGGACACAATGGAAGGTAGAACTGGGCCTACTGTGCTGATGAGAACGGAAGAAGCCATCAACTTCTTGTCTAAGTTAATTATTTTTTTGTCTGCTGAAAATTATCAATTTTTAAATTTACTGTTACACCACAAAAATTCTACAGTACCTGCAAAATGCTTATATGCAGCCCAATCAGTCTACACCTTTATAACGGAAGCAGAAAATGTGCTTTTAATAGGGATTTTGCAATGGAGACTGTCTATTGTCATGCAAAGCAGGATTGCCACCGCAGATTCTACAGCTCGCAGATCAATACGAGACCTGACGCAGGCAGCGCTTGTACTTTCAGTGTTGGACTCAAAGTCACGGTCAACAGAAGGCATCAGCAGGGTAGGACCTTACAGAAAACGAAGCCGTCAGAAGAATAAAAGGAGCAGAAATATTCATCTCTAGACTGCACATACTTCCCAGTTCCCTACTGCATTTTTTTTCTGTACAAAGGAGTAAGCTACCATAATAATAATAATAAAAAAAAGCAAGCAAACAAACAAAACCTACATCTATATGCTAAGCACAGTTTCAATAATGTTTCTGTGAAAATAAGCCCTGCCAGCAGGCTCACTATACACGCTTTCCTCTTTTTCCCCCCTCTTTCAAGTGGGAACAGGACTGACATGCGGACCTGTGTCTGAATTTCTGCTTCATACCCATAGATAGAGGGGTATAAAAATAATAATCACTCTTAAAACTCCCTGGGTTTCCACACTCCTCTCATGCTTGAGATGTTTGTGGAGACGGAAGCACAGCAAGGATTGACCAGTGTGTTCTCAGGAAATGGACAAATTTGGGCTACCTCCACTAAAAGTCAAACAATATTCTGTTATACATGACCAGGATAATGCTCATCAAGTCTTTTCCAACATTTTGCCATTTCAGTTCAGTCACTGTAACCTTCCTTATATACCCTCCTCAACAACTTATTTATTTATTCAATTTTTGAGGAAGTTCTGTGGGCGCATGTGCATAGGAGCCATAACAATCACAAATACACTTGCAATCCCTGAGGAACAGATTTAGGGAAAAGAAATTTTTCATGTTCTGTATGATTCCTCTACGCATTAAGTTACTTTAACGGAAGTGATTGCTTTTGTCCAAGTGCACGTGTAACAGTCACCACGTTTAACCTTGGAAATGGCTGCTGGAGAGCCACACATCTCCCAAGGTTAAAGAACAGGGTCTGAGGCATCTTACCCACAAGATCAGAATCTTTTTAACATAAAAGGCTGGGAGGTTTTCTCTGAGCTACTTCGATGGCTGCCGCCCCGCGCTGGGCCACCCAACAACAAGCAGCAGTGCAGTAGCTGGGGGCTTTCCGCCTTTCCCCCCCACTGCAGAACCAGCGCCCTGTCCTCCCTTCGTGGCACGCTCAGCGTCCCACAGAACGGCTCGTTTCTGCTGAATTCTCCAGGCACACAACACATTCTGTTCTGGTGAGCTCCGCACGTCTTATTCATGGTAATTACGCTCACATCTTTGATCTCAGATGAGATCTCTTGTGCATATTTTGTTCTATTTATGTCTTTGATCTTGTTACTTGTTTTTCCCCTGTTTTTTCCCAGTCACCTGTCTTTTTATTTGAAAGACATTCATCCTACATCACTTTAAAGACAAAAGGTGAAACACTGCCACATGTATCCCAAGTAACCTCGCGAAATATACAGTAGTACCGAGCAGTTTTTTGAGCAGAGCGCATCTGGTTGTTGTCTCCCGATTTAAAAGAGCAGCAGCACATCACGCTGCTAATGTCAAGAATGCACCTAGGCAGCCAAAAGTGATATGTGGTACCGAGAAGAGTTTATTAAAAAGAAAAAAAAAAAGAAAAAAAAAGCCCAGTTACTGTGATGACCGCAGTGACAGCAGATCACCCTGGAAGAGAGGAGATGTGGGACCCACTGGTGTGCATGACAAAATCTGCACTCATGGCAACAGGCGAGTGGCGGGGGGAGAGACCCACAGGCAGCATTCCTAGCAGGCAGCATCCCTCGCGGGCAGCATCCCTCGTGGGCAGCACATCCCTCCCAGGCTGCACATCCCTCACGGGCAGCGCATCCCTCACGGGCAGCGCATCCCTCGCAGCAGAGCACAGCTCCCCGGCTAGGCTTTGCAGCTGTCGAAGTGATGGAAAGCCTCAGCCTCCAAAGCACCTTCACAGTAGACTTGCCCCACAACAGGCATTTACAAATAAATTGAAAAGAAGAAAGAAATCTTTGCAGCTTTTCAGGTGCTCGTATGATGTGCGGTGCTGGCTCCATGTGCTCGGCAATGAGTGCCGCTGCAGGCCTGCAAGCATGTGCCAGCTTTAGCACTTGAAGGCAATGGGATTTGGATTTATGGTTGAGAGTAAAAATGTAATACTGTTTTGCTAAAGCTGGTTCTTCACAAGGCATCAAAGCAGAACAGAGAAGTAAAATTTCCAAGGCTCAGAAATCGGTATAGGAAGATGACCTAAATTTATTGTAGTGTTTCATGGAGATTAAGCTGAAAGAGTAGGTGGGTCTCCAATTATGAGGGAAAAAAGTATGGATAGGTAAAAGCTACCATAAAACAAGTGTCTCCAACCTCAAATTCAGTCAAAACTCACTTCTCTACTGTGAAACAACCGGCATTTATCATTCCTCTCCACTGTGTTGGCTTGGCTAAAACTACAGAGGAATGACAGACCATATCTAAGTGACAGAAACATGACAAGTATGCTCTGCTCTCCCTTATCACCTCGCAGACAAAATCTTATATCAATAATAAATACAGAATTGCCACAGGAGGCTACAGGGCTGGTGTAGGATGAATGACAGTTTCCACCTGAGAATTTATATAGATTAATTAACACTTTTGAGCCAGAATTTCTCAGGCTACAGGAAATACGTAGAAGAGGGGCAGAAGAGTTCATCGGTAACGTTGTTTCTAAACTCCAAAGTTTATTTACCAAATGTATTTACCAAAGTACAATTCTCCAGCAGCCACATGTCCATACGATGCTCTAATACTGAAAAGCTTATAAATCCCTGTTTGGTTTCCCTTGAAGCACATGGAAATTAAGGTAAATCTACGGTAACAAAGCTACTAGTGCCATAGTCTCTGCCGCGTACGTGTAATTAATCTCTCTGAGATCTCAATTACCTCTGTACTTGTCCTGTCAGGAAAGTGGAGTTACTATCCCAGCGGGAAATGGTATCACATCGCTTACTTTGTGCAGGTTCTCTCCATGTGACTAATCCTTCACCCATGGCTATAGAGGTGCAGGTCTCGGTTGTCAAAAGCCCTGTGAAAACAGCAGGCAGAGAGTGCAGCTCCCAGGTCATCCCTAATCCGATACAGGTGTCACTGAAGTATGAGCAAAATCTGCTCTCCAGTTTTTTACTTAGGCATAAACAGAGAAAAAAAAAAACTCTTTTTCTTTAAAATTTTAAGATGGTGGACAAAATATCATAAGGATAGAATTAAAATACTATTATTAGAATAGTAGTATTTTGAAAGATAGACAAGCGTTGAGTAATTTCAATCTCTATTTGATTGCCTTAATTCCAGCAGCACAGAGCAATAACACGTTTGCTTTGTGCTGGAACTCCTTCTGTCCTCCTCAGAAGCAGGACTCCTGTTTCGTCCTGCCATCCAAAAGCGTATCAGAGACCTGCCTTTCTTCCTGCGGATGAGCATTTCCCGGCTACTCTCATCTTTTTTACAGCAGCCCCTGTGAGCTTGTCGCAACCCCCACCTTTCTGTTGGCAGGATCCCTCCCCGTGCTATCGATGTGCCTCCTCAACCTAAGCTGCAAATTGTGCAGCAATTATATCACCCACTGTCTCGATGGCATGCGGACATCACAGGTCTTTTGCAGCCCAACACAATATTTGGCTGGAAAATCCTTTCTTTTTAAATTTAAGATAAATGGAAAGAAACCTCCATGTGTGATATTCTATTTAAAAAATAATCCCTGCATGGGAGCTTGCAAATCCTCGTTTGATTTAAAATCAAAACTCAGACAGAACAAAGATGTTTAAATCCTCCCGTACATGTTTTTTCCACGATCCCTGTAATATGGTTAACGCTACCACCTTTCAGAAACTATTCCAAATTCTCAGTCATCGCTCGATCAGACAGATTTCCCCAAATCCATCCCTCTTGCCCTGTTTTAAACACCAAATCATTCAAAATAAATCGGAGAAAGAGGAACTCAATAGGTTTAAGCCGAACCCCCCGTCCCAAGGCAGTACACCACTCCAGACGGCCATTTGCTAACCTGAAGAAGATCTGCATCACCGCAGCTGAGCGCTATTTTACCACCACCATTCCCTCTTCCCCACCCATCGCGGGTGGGTTCATGTCCTCCACCGGCCCCCATCCCACATCTCCTCTCCCACCCGGCTGGAGCAGAGTGCCCCCCAGCTCCGGCAGTGCTTCAGGCACTTAGCCCACCTGTGGCAGCTTTAGTCATCACTTGTTACAGAGGACAGAGATACAGAGAGATATATTTATATATTTAACCTTTTGTGTGTGTGTGAGGAACAACATGCTCCTCCATTTGAACATCTGTTAACTTTTAACCACTGTTTCTGCTCAGGGAATATATAGATTCCTCTTCCACATCAAAATATATACCTGCTTGTATAATACAGACGAGTCTATCATCTACATTCATCTATATATTCCGCATCCATCTATAGAAAATATGACTGCACTGTTGTAACTTGCAATTATTTCAACCTTTGCCGTGACAGCCTCTTACCAAGAAACTGAACTCATTCAAATGAGAGAGACAATTAAATGAAGCGATACTTTTTGTCACCCCAGGAAAGCTGTGGTCATTTCAGACAAGATTAAAACTTCAGTTCTTAATAAAAAAGTTCTTGATACCAAAAGTCCTCGGTTCCAAATTTTGTGATTTTTCTCTTTTGCAGAAATATTCAGTCAAAACATTTTGGCTGCAACGAAAGGGGTTAACAACTGTTAATGCCTTTCAACAGCAAAGATTTACATCATGATCATTTCTTCTCTGTGAGAATTTCATGTCTTAGAAAAGTATCTTAATTTCAGATTGAATACAATGGTTCAGGACTATAATTACCCCCCCTTCTCTTATGGAAATAAAATTCATAATTCTTCCTGTCATTTTTACATATTATAGTCATGTCATCTGTAGTTTTAAAGTTTCTTTTTTAAGGTAGTTACTGGTGGTATAATAAAAGAGAGAAAATTAATTTCCTGTAGTTTGAATCAAAGTGCCCTGGTGTCTCAGGATGCAACGTTATAGTAAAACTGCAAAGTTAATGGAATACTAAAATCTGTCAGTTGAGCTTCTCGGGGAAAAATAGTTCATCGTCTGAGGACTGAGTGCGCCATGGCAAAAGGGGCTATGTAAATCACCAATTAACTGCACGGCATTAGGATGCAAGAAGACCTGTCCTTCCTGCTTACAGAAATGAGAGCTGTATCACAACAAGCGAAAGCTGCTTCTAATTTTTAGGTAAATAACAATTACCAGCTCCTTTTAAATATCATACGGCAATAACAGCGCTCACAACACAAACAGTTTTTCCCTGCCTTTCCTGCAGTGATTAAAATGTTGAAGGCATCACGGCGAGTCCCCGAGCTCCTTGACAGCTGTCATTGCTATTGAACACAACTATAACAGCCAGAGAGAGCTTTATTGGTAAACTGCTCTGTGCTGCCACAAAGGCGGGCTCGCTGCTCCACGCAGGCATCTGTTGCCATATTTTGGAGCTTTATTCCTTCTCCCTCGGACAGGGCTGGTGATCTGGTGCCATGTGCGATTTCTCCCTCTTCATCAATACCATTTGGTGAGGTTTGCGCCACCAGGGCTTGAAGGTTTTGTTTCCAGGAAAATGAGCAAGGAAAATACATTTTTGCCGAGTATAATGGTCTCTTTCTGCTCCAGTCATGTGCAACAACAGAGCTGAGGGGTTTTCAATAGCGAGCGGTGTGACTTCTGTGTTTAAATATAAATGCACAGAGTTTTTACGAGAAGTGCTGTACCCTTCCAATTTACATCTTTTTTTATGGTAGGAAGAGGAGAAAGCTCCACCACAAAGAGCAGCCAGCCCCGCGTCTGGCTGTGCGTGGCCCCGGGGCGCTCCGCCAAGCATCGCTCCTTCTTCCTTGCCTCCTCCAGCCCACTGCGCGGCCCACACACCACCCCGACAGCTTCTGGCCTCCCAGATCTCCTCGGACAGAGGGAAGCCCATCTTCTGTGCTGCCCAGATTTTACAAATGTCAAACCGCGGAGCAGCGAAATAAGACTACCTGCTCAGCTTCACCAGGGAAGCCCGTGACAGGGCTGCGGGCTGAGCCTCAGCTTCCCAAATCCCTCATTTAACAGGGGGGTGTTGCTGGCCTCCCTGCCAGCCTACCCCATCATCTCATCTCATCTCATCTCATCTCCACCCTGGGCAGGCCAAATGTCAGGAATCCCGTGTCGGGGGTGATGCAGTCGACCACAGCCACCCCCCGCAGGTCCCCACCGCCTCGCCAGCCCCGTGCCCCCCCCAGCACACCGCAGTGCTTCCCAGAGGGCTCCAGCACCCATCCTGGATCCCTGGGATGCTTCCTCCTCCCTTCCCCACACGTCCCCCGTGTTCGGAAAGCAGTGGGGCTGCGGGGATGGCCCCACAGGATGCAGGATATCACTGGGACAAGGGACGGGCATTAACCTGCACCGAACGTTTGGCCAGGGCAGAGGCAATAGAGCCCAGGTGCATCAAAAACTTTAGGATGTTCATGCCAGATGCCCCCAGAATGATAACCAGGTTGTAGGTAGAGCTCTCCTCTGCTAACAGCTTCCCTCAGTGGAAAATGGGGAATCAGGAAACAGCAATGTCAGTCGTGAAGACAAGCACTATTGAAGAGTCTCAAATATGTATACATCTTAGGGTGCTGAAAGCAGCTAGTAGCAACCTGTACTTATACAGATCTAATAACCCCAAAAGAAATCTTAAGAACAGCAGGATTCGAACAGACACAAAAGTCATTTTTATTCTCTCAGCCCAGATAATGCACTCGTCAAATCTCTTTGCACAAAGCAATAAGCAATTCCCGTTTCTGAAGAAGTCATTGCCTGAGCGACATTTTTAAGTTACAGAAATGTGATGTCTTTTCTACGCTCTGCATCTTTAAATCTGTCAGACTACCACTATCCATTTGAGACTTATTGTGCTCGTTCATGTGTGCAGACGCACACATTGTGTCGTGGAGGCTGTGGCACGTTCTTGCCTGTTTGGTGTTTTTAAATATAAGATAAAAGTTATTCAGAGTGCGATGATCTATTTATTCTTTATTGAAATATGTAAAGCTTTAGCTACCACTGAAATGCAGTCGTGTTTGAGGTGCAGTGTGAGAGCTGCTTAGCAGCACAAAGGAGCACCGGCACTCGAGCTGGTTAGGAAATAGATTTTCTGTCGTGCAAAATAGTCCAGGATTTCTTCTCCTTTGTTGTTGCTGTTCTGAATCAGGGCAAAAAGCTACATTTCTAAATGTTTTCACATGGTGTTTTTCTAGGGAAGGGAAATTATTTTTTTGTTTGATGTATCAGTCCTCTTCATTTTTATGTAAAATGGACATTTGAAACCAAAAGCATTTTACAGCTACACATTTGCACTTCAAAAATGACAAAAAACAGTACCCTTGGATTCCCATTAAGGTCGCAATTCCCTTTTCTTTGCCCAGTCCCCATTTTGTGGAGAAGGGCTGTTTTTTCAAAGTCCTGTTGTCTACATAGGAGCTTTTGTCAAAAGAGGAAAAAAAAAATCTGACCAGATTCAAGTACACAAGAAGAGCCTCTGAGCAGTTATCACTGTCTGTTCGCAACACCAAAATGCGAGCACAGGGCCTTAACATTCACTCTTCCCTAGCTGGCAAGTACAGCTGGAGACCCCTTACAACCTGCGAGAGGTGCCTCCGCGTTTTAGGCAGGTGCTCCCACGAGATCCCCTAACCCTGCCTTTCAGATGAGTTACTTCACTGCTAGGATACACCACCTTACATTTCAGATTACGTCCGACTGCTCTACAAAGTTCAATACAATTCCAAACAACCAGCCCCACATTGGGTTAAAAAAAAAATAAATAAGTGAACAGAAGTACTGTTGCATTAAAGTAAATGGCTAGCAAGTGGTCTAAATAAAGCATTGCTATCTGATGCCTGAAAACAGATTTGACTGAAAAGGTATGCTTTCAGACTAAGAAAGCAGAAAAAACTAATTAGACAAGAAGCAACCGTGAACAAACATGTTAGCAGAATCAATAACTGGAACTGATCAGCTATTTCTTTAATTGTGCCAGCTGGGCTCTAGCGATGTGCTTAGAGGAGCATAATTACCCGTTTCGGTTGTACAGCAGAGCTCTTTTTCTTTTCCTATCCTTTTATTCACCCTCCTTTCTTTTATTTTACGTTAGGAGCTGGTCATATGCCATTAGAGAAAGAAAAACAGGGTTGAGAAATCAGTGGAAAATGGGCCATCCTCATGCGTAAGATGATATTATACGAATAATTAGAAGTAGCCCTGAATAGTTATGCCAAATGTGACCTAATAAGAAAGTGAGCCATCAAGGAAATGTAACTAATTTCTTAATGTAAAAGGACATTGTGTGTTCTGTGTGCAAAGCAGCACTGTAAAATAAAATTAAAATAAAATAAAATAAAATAAAATAAAATAAAATAAAATAAATAAAATAAAATAAAATAAAAATAGGGACCATTTTATTTCATATTTCAACACGTGTAACAGGGATTGTTCTACTTTGTAAGGCTATGGCTGATCCAGGCACAGAGTTCTGCTACCAAAGCCTCAGGTCCTTGCTGTACAGCTGCCTGCTACTGCTGAAAACCAGGACAGACAAAATGAAGCACGGAAAGGAGAGGGAAAGCAGAGAGAGTGAAGGGGCTCACTGATTAATTACCAAGCCAAAAAAATACATATATATATATCTTCCTTGACTGATGTTTACCAGTCTTTAATTGACAGCAAAACAAAAGGATTTAATAACTTCAAGGCTCTTATGGGCAGCTCCATGGAAAATCCATAGTGGCACAGAGGAAGCTTGGCTTTTTTGATCTATAGCAATGGCTAAATGGGTCTCCATTAGAGCAGTGGCTATCCCGAAATGTGAAAATTAAAAAGTGAAATATACATTTAATCAGCAACAGGCTAATATATCAAAAGAGTCGGCCTGTCCCAACAAGGGCCTGATTCAAAACACATTGACGTGAGTAGAAAAAAGATTCATGCCCCACAAAAGCCTAAGCTCAGAAACTTGTCCAAAGCCGATCTAAACCCTTTTTGCAGCTGAAAGCCTTGGAGAGCCGAGCCTGGCCACATTTCCCGTGCCAGGCCGGTCACCTCCCCGTCCCCAGACCTACCTGGGGATGTGACCTGGAGCTGCCCGAAGCCCTGCAGCGTGACGGGGTCTGTGGGCAGCTCGCCCCAGTGCCCGGCCATGCCACCAGCCCTGACTGCACCATCAGCCCTGACACCCACGGCTTCCACGGCCTGCCTCCATTGCATGGGCCTGCTCTGAGGCTACGGACCGTACACCGGAAAGGGAGAGCCCTGCGGGGCGCTGTAGGAAGCTGAAGGGAAGGCAAGCACAAGGAGGACGCTCTGGGACTGCGATGGCAGAGGCGGCCCCGCAGCAGCCCCAAAAGCAGGCTAGGGCTGGCCTCTCAGCGAGGCTGCACCCCCAGCGCCCACCCGCCGCTCGCCCAGGCCGCAGACCGCGTGCAGGCTGCGGCGGGCCAGGGCCCTGTGGGTTGACATTTTATCTGAGTCAGTATTTCTAGGCGTAATGTCATTTTTCTAGCTGAAGCGATTCAGCTTTATTGTGAGGGACATATGTCTTTTGATATGGAAAAGAAACTTTTGTGAGGCGGCATTCAAAGGGGTCTGCATTTATGTGGGCAGTTACTTCTGGCAGGCGTCAGTTCTTTGCAGCGAGCAGTAGCAGGATTTAGAGTGAATTAGGGAAATTATAAAACAAAAAGGTATTCTCTGACAATGAAAGATTCCTCAATCATGACCAGTCAATCATCTTGACAAGGAAAATAATTTAAGATTACTTGGTGGGAGAACAAAAATGCATTACATGGGTTTAAGTCCCAACAACTTTCGTGTTATCTTTTAACATAAGTGTGTGTATAGGTACTTAGCATTATATAGAGCACATAGAATATCGTAACAGAAGATCTGAGCTTCATCTTTTAGTCTTTCAAAAAGTAGCTAAGTTCCTGTTCATTTCAATGTTCACTGATTATGCATCACTACCACAATTTCAGATAGGAGATCTAAATTAGCTACTTACTATGGATGATATTCACCATGCTGCAGAGCGCAGACATGGAGCAACCCTCACAGAAGTAGTAGATGATAAATGCTTTCTGTGCTCATCATGAATATTGTGAGCTCCATTTCGGCACCAAACAGGCTGGCACTGAAGGTGGCCACGGGGCTGGGTTGAGGAATGATGTAAATACCAACTATTACAACTGGCCACCAGCCATGACGAAGATGATACAGAGCCACGTTCCAAGGACTTCATCCTCCAAAAGCCTGACTATGCCAAAACTACCTCAGAAGAAAGACATCTCCCCAGAATGAAATCAAGGCACTGACTGGATCTCTCTGGAATGCACCCCTACGCTAATGACACGTGCTGCTTGGTGAGGTGTCCCACACAGCAGGACTTCAATGAGCTCAGAGCAGCCCAGAGGGGGATGTTTAGCAAAAGGGAAGAGAAAAGATTGCTGGCTCCTCCCCTTCAGCAGGGGCTCCCCTTCACTCTCATCCTGTGGGGCCTGCCTTTATACGTGGGGAGGAGATGCCTTGCAGGCAGGTGGCATGCTGCTCCCTCTCCCATCGCTCAGGACAGCGGGCTGGCTGTCCCCGGGCACTGCACTGCAGTTGAGAGAAGCTGAACCACCCGGATCACACAGCACTGCTTCCGCTTTTTAGGAGGAGAACATTCCTCTTTGATTTCACATCATTGCTGTTTGCGTTGCCATTGTCCTTGGGCCTCCACTGAAATCAAGTGCCCACCGTGCCAGGCGCTGCACAGGCACATGGTCAGAGACAGCCCCTTCCCCACGGGGTCTGCAGCCGAACCAGACTAGACAGCCTGAATTAACATCATTCCTATTTCTCAAGCAGGAAGCTGCGACAAAGAAGGATTTCAATAGGAGTTGGGGACCTAAATGTTTCTGAACTAGAGCTTTCAAGCTTTCTGGGTCTCAGAAGCAGATTTAAATTCTATCTCTGACTACGAAAATACAGCCTGACTTTGGAGTGACCTTCAGAGCCCGCGGTACAAAGGGAGCATTTGGTCTCATTCGGAGCATGAAAGCCAGCCCCAGTCGCAGAGCCTGCTATAACAACCTGACAGGCTTTTACATCTCTAAATGCCAAGGTGAGAATTTACTTTGAAAGGGAAAACATTTTAAAAACCAAAACAGCTCTGAGAACTGTTAAGCAAAGCTGTCATCGGTAAATTATTCCTTTCTGCTGGTGTGTTTTTTTCCCTCCTGTAGTATGATCTGAGAGCTAAGTACAGCAGTCAATATGTAGTAATCAGGCTAATGATTGTCTAATAGCTAAATTAGGAGAGTGACTCTTAATCATGCAATATGATGCCAATAGTCTAGCACCGAAATCCAGACATGAAGCAAAACTCTGTGATTACACTTCACGTTTTTAAAGACCTAATTAACTTTTATAAGACTTCTTGATTTTTAAATATCTTAAGTGAATGGAGTGTAATATCAAAACTCCATAGAAAGCTGTAAATGTGTTTCTTTGACGTATAGCTTCCTAGGCCTACAAAGATGGTAGACCTCCATACAAGTACGTGGAACAGTTAAAATTATGGAACACAGAAGCATATTTAATGTTACACATCTTTTGATATTTGTATTAATTTTCTATAAACCTAAGCTCCCTAATAAATATAATTTAACTGGTCTTGCAGAAATACAATCCATTAAGCACTATGCAATCTACTCCAGGACCATCTTGCAATGAACCCTAAGTGAATTTGCCCAGTTGAAACTCAGAGAAAAGGTAAAGGAAAAATGAAAAAAAAAAAAAAAAGAACTAAAATATAGACAATATAAAACATGAACAAAAAGACAAATGAGTCTATGCAATCTCCATTCCGTGCACTAATATATTTGATTAGTCATGCACCAGTTCTATCATTCATATTTGGAAAGAGCTTCCATTAAATTAGAGTGATTTCAAATCCTTTATTACAAATCTGTTGAACTTCTTCTAATGAAATAGGAATAAAGAGATTCTGATTTTAAAACAACAAAATCTCAAAATCTACTTTGCTGAAATTACTGAAGATGGAACAGGGGAACAGTCTGGCCTCAAATAAGATTATCGTTCCTGGTGCCACACACACACACACACACAAAGAAAGATATAAATATCCTACCATCCTTGCAGTCTGGATGTTCTTGCAGGCTTCCTGCCAGAAAAGCATCTCAGAAGCCAAGAGGAGTTTACTATAGCAAAAATGGCAGAAGAAATAACCTATAAAATATACATCTAATGCTCACTGAAATCAGTGGACGGTCTTTTGGATAACTGTATAAAAATGGTTTCAATTAACGTAACTAAAGACAATTCTCTGTACTCAGAAATGCAACTCTGGTGGCTTCAAGCAAACTAAGTGCGTGGCTCCAGCAAGTGGTATTTGGCCCATCACTGCTGAGTGCACTAAGAGCAGAGCATGGCAGCTAAGAAAACTGCTTCACGGGAAGAAGAGGCAGGGAGGAGACACGACACACTTTCTCCCTGCTGACATGTTGAATTTGCTGAGGTTTTGACACTCACTTCAATCACGTCCAGTATGCTTTCCATCACGGGGAAGCTACAATGCACCCTTTGATTTTAAAGGAACTTTGGATTACTCTCCATCCGCCCAGATAATGAAAACAAGATCCTCAGGTACTACAGCATTTCTGAAATCAGATAATGAACTGAAATCATATATTTCATGGATTAGGCTCTCTCTGAATCAATTTATATTGGGTATTTTGCTGGGAGACTGACGCAGATTCCATACATTTTTTTAATTACTGGAAAATCACTTCAGCCAATTCTCCCATTATGGATGACATATTTCATCGTTGTTCAATATTAAGTCATAAGGGGAAGAAAAAATGAATGGTGAGGTGTAGGAGGTAGCATTTCACTTCCCCACACTGACTTCAGAACTTTGTTGAATGCTTATGCCTAGTCTTTATATGTTATTAGTCTGATGGGTCACTGAATTGCTTTTAGATTACTAGGTCCCACATTCAAAAGCCTCTCTTCTATTATTGTTACTTAAAAATTCAGCCCCCTATTTTTTATTTATTTATTTTTTTAACAAAGGTGCAAGTCAAAATAGAGTTTTATAACATGTTATAATATGTTTTTTCTGGCTGCCTGCCTGTGGTTGTTTGGATAGCTGGCAGAGCGTGTAGCTGACAGTACAGGAATGGCGTGGATAGTTTGCCATTCCTATGGGGATCTATCTTGGGCAATAAATTTGGTCTGGATGTCTGTTAGTAGAGTGTGTCAAAACTGTGCCAAAAGCACTTTGGGGTGTATAATAATAATAAATGAGTGTTGTACAGCATTAGTAGAGGAATTCTAATACAAGTTGTCCATCACTTCACAGTAAGTTCTTTACCATGTTACTAAACTTATGTCTCATAATAAATTAACCGTATCAAGTACTTCATCCCATAGGTTCAGAAAAATAAACATACATAAGTCTAGGTAACTTCCGTGCCAGCAGAACAATGCCCATGTCCCCGTGCATTCCTTTAGCATACAACTCAAACAAACACAAGTCTAGAAGCCAACTGCATGGCTGGAGCAGGAGAGCACCATCTGAGCGCCATCAGCAGAGCCGTCAATCCGCCCGTTCGCCTGAGGTTCTGCAGAAGTCCTCAGCTGATGGCAGACACAAAAGCTCGTTCCACATTCCACCACACTCAGTCTATAACAGTCAATCTGAAAGGGCTTATCTTTGTGTAGTTTTCCAGTCTGATGCAGAAATGTGGATAATAAATCTCCGTAGGAAAAATATGACTTAATTCCTATGAGAGTGATGCCAATACTTTCCAATATGGCAGTCGATGTTTATAAAAAAAAACTGCTGTTCAAAGCAAACAATCACGTAAGAAATGTGAGATTAGTGAAAAGCCTCATAAATACAAGAGTAGGTGAATACCCAGAATGGTTTTGGCATCTACAGATCATGAGAGTATTTGTGAACACAGCTGTGTTCATATGATAGGACTCTCCAAAGACATTGAGGTCTGGCATGCGATGGTCCAAAAAACCATTGCACACCAGGGGATGCACACAATGGCCCAAACAATCGTTAAGCTCAAGGAACATTTACACCATAATCTGTATCGTGACGGGGGGACGAGGGGAAGGAAGAGTAAAAATTGATTTTATTTGGAAAACGGAAAGTCATCAAAAGCCAAACTTTGCAAAGGAAAATCTGTCACTGAGCTATCACCCTATAGCTAAAAATATCAATATCCTATTTTATGGTCAACACACATGAGGAACATTTTGCAACACTAGGCTTGAAAATGCTGGAAAATGCAGGAATCAAAAACTAGTCTAACACCAGGAACTCATCATTTTAAGCCAAAAGAAGTTACAGGTAAGCCCACTAGCCAAGAAGCCATTTTTTTAAGGTGCTTAACACAGACTGGGAAGTGTCCGTGCTTGAGTGGTGACTTACAGGCACTGACTCCCCAGGAACAGCCAGAGGGGACGCATGCAGGAATTCAAGTTGTCTGAATCAGGGATTCAGCCAATGCTCTTTTCTGCCAAGTGGTGTGTCTTTTGAAAGTATAATACAGCAACGAGCAGCACAGGGCAGTAGGTTAATGATGCTGTAATTATCAGTGCATACCTCAGACGGACATGGACTATGGACAGCAGTTATCTGGAATTTATGCTGTGCTATGTCCAGTGATGCATTTTTCCCAACCCAAAGCACCCGAGGAGGGAATTCCTTTCCAGCTCATTCCCGATGTTTCAAAAACATGGCATGTGGCCTGGGCCAGCAGATCCACACATTGTACAACCAGCCTGTAAGTCCTCCATCCAGATAAGAGCAGGTACCTTCTGAGAGAGACTGCATGCTGCCAGCTCTCTGAATGGAGCAGCAGGCAGGCATCGAGCCAGGGGGCAGCCGTGATTGATGTGCACTGTGTGCGTTGTGTGGCTCACGCTATGATATTTCTAAAGCAAAATCTTTGGCAGAATGACTGGCGCTTCACTCATGCAGCTTCCAGCGGCAGCAAGTGGAGCTGCAGAGCTGAGCTCCGTCAGACCTACAGAAGACACACGCGGTGCGGCACGGTGCCCTTCAGCCCTGTGCCTCCGTCGAGGTGGTGCCAGCATGTGGGCTCGGGATAGCGAACACCACATTTAGGAATAACAGCCCAGCACCACGTACTTTTTGTTTGTATAGGTGGCTTTCTTTTCTAATTTATTGTGCTGAGGAGGTGATGGTGAGGGTTGCACTGAGCAAGTAGCAGCAAACTTGTTGAGAAGGGCAGAGTGGGGACCAGCCGTGGCAGCGTGCCGAGCAGATGGGCACGCATGGCCAGTCCCAGAAGGGAGTACAGAGCAGAGGGAAACGATGTCTGTCATTAGCAGCGATCCAGCAGCAGGCTGAAACATCACCTGTTAAAGTACCGCTGACACTCAGCCACAAAGATTGTCACACGTTTCGGATAATCCTAATTCTATTCCCAGAGTACACATCTCCCAGGTCTGCTCTTTGGACAACATAACTGTGTGCTGCCTCCTACTACAGGGAAGTTGGGAAAATGTAGTTTAAAAAAAAAAATCAAGCATAGATTTAAGGTTAGAAAACACCTTTCCTCTTGTAGGAGGTATAATAGGTACTTCAGCAATTAAGATGTTGGTTCAGCCAACCGAGATGGAAAATTCGATTTCAACAAGTGGTATTTTTCAGCACTCCCAAATGAATATTTGGCTTAGGAAACAAAAGTCAAAATGTTGTACTGTGAAAGCTCTTTCATTGTCTTTTTTTAGTTTATAAATACTGTCATTTTAGTTGAGATACAACTTCCACACTTTCTTACAGAAAAAGCCACACATTTCTGAACTACATTTGCCTAGAGCTGAAGAACAAACAGCAAACATCTGAGTGAAAATTATATTATTCCCACTTTTGTGGTCTGAACAAATATATTGTCTTATTGTGCTCTCAGGAAAGGTATGAAGGGTAGAGTGCTGTGGCTCTGATGTTCCTGAGGACTCTTCTGGACACCTATTATAAAGCTACTGGTGATAGCAGAAGATTGATCTCAAAGTGGTCCATCTCGGTTTCAAGGTTAGTGACTGTTTTTCCCTGGTCACTGTCTGACCCCTTCCTTTTGGTACCCGTTGTATTCTGGCACTGCTTGAAGGGGCCTCTAGCCACAACGAGCAGCACGAGCAGATCCTGGGGAAACATGTCTGCAACAGCAATACAGGTACCGGCAAAGCCAGATTCCCCCAGGGAGCACTGACCAACTGCTTCAGGAAAGCCCAGTCTGGGCAAACGCCCACATCCACACTCGGGTTTCTGCTAATGATGGTCTGAGCTCTTCACACTCATGATCCCCCCAGGCTGTATCAGCAGAGGTCAGCAGCAGAGACCCAGCCTATCCTCTATTTTATTCTCCATCCAAAATAACCGGAGTATGACATAAAATAAGTCATCCAAAATGCTAACACATCGAATCAGCCGAGCATTTTGTGCAGGAGGTTAGAGAAGGCATCTCCATGCCCTCTCCCCAGCCCCCCCAGGCCAGATGCAGCACAAGACCCCGGTTGCTCCAGTGCTGCCCTGCTTCACACCCAGCTCCTGCTCACCCCCGCTGAGATCAGCTCGAACCTGCCCTCGTGACAAACAGCTTGATTTGGGTGCAGAAATACCTTGTGAACAAGACAGCCAGAGATCTAAATGCCACAGTAGGTGCTTATGATTAATTCTGGGTACACGAGCAATAAACACTTCTCCATTCAAGCCCACGGTAGTTCATTTTTCTAACTGTGTGTCAAATGATGCTCTTGGGCTCGTGTATGTTTCGGTCTCCAGCTTCTCCAGTTCAGCTGTGAGTGCATGTGCACGCCCACTGACAATGGGAAATGGGAAAACCTAAGCCCTGGTTTATAAATCTAAAGCCTTTAAAGGCCACCTAATAGCATTACAAATTTCTTAACACAATTTAATCTGCGTACATGCAACTCTTAAAAACTTTGATTTTCCTGACAACCAGAGCTGATGTGTTTTGATTCTGCTTTTATTGTGTATACTAGCTTCTATTAGTACCATCATAATAATATATACAGAACGATTAATACATGAAGTAAAAGCTTTTATTCCTTTCTAAAAGCCACTTAATGTAAACTGTAAACATCACGAACACTCTCATTCGGACCGATTCGAAGTTCTTAGCTGGGGCCAAGAGGCGCAAGATGAAATGACTGCAAACGATGATGGATGGCTTTAGGCAGGGATTGCTCAAATTTGCACTGGAACACCAGTGCACTCCGAGCACCTTACTAGAATACAGCAAGTTGAAAACCATCAGCAGTCATTCCAGGTAGACTGTAACACCTTCAGACAGCATGGAGTTTTTCTTATGTGCAACATCTTGCATTGACATGGATATTAAAAATTACCTCTTCCTAAAGCCACTAGTCCTTTGCATCATTTACGCATTCAGAATAAGCCTTACTAAATCTTCCTATTGTTCTTCAGGTGTCACAACATCTAGTGCCATGCTGCCTGTGAGCATGGTCAAATTTGCTGTGTTCTAAAGAATATTCAGTGTAACAAATATTGGGAATGTAATAGCATTTATTGCATACATGTAAGAAGAAGGACTTTTTCTAGAGATGCTTAACAAGTGTGGCCACTTCAGCCAAAGATCAGCCAGGTACATGCGAACAGGTAAAACTTCAAGCATATGTGCTTCACCCCTGATTACAGCTGGGCAGGCCATATATTTAAGTTAAGTACTTAAAAACTTTATGGAAACATGATTTTAAGGCATGAGAGTTTGAGGTAGGGGGTTCTCTGGTGTTTTTTTTACTCCTCCTGCTTGGACTGATTTTTTCAGCACTTCTATCGTTTTTGACTGATTATTACCCAATTTATTTTTGATTTAAAATCGTATGTGCCATATTTCCTTTCAGACAGAACACTTTCTTTCTTTTAATTGATTTCTGTCATGAAATACTGACCTATTTACCACTGGAAAGAAGTAAAATATAGGATCTGGTATAATGCCTACTGAAATCGGTCTTGAACAGGTGCGGGCTCTGACACACATAGAAACCCGTAAAATGCAAATGGTACTTAGCTATTGAGGCAAATGGCAAGCTTTAAAGCACCACCTGTGTATATTTTGCAACATATCATGAAAGTGGTGAGAACCGTCCTCATTTATTCATGCATTAACTTATGACATTTGGCTCAGAACAAAAAGCTGTAGAAAAGGGTAAGTTATGAGATGTCAAGGAAAAATGATATGTCGCGCTGTAAGATGGTGCACTTTATATTTTACTGTTCACTTCGGTGTTACGCTCAGCCATGTAGTAAGGAAGGGGTCTGCCTGGGGGGAGGAAGGCGAAGAGGGAGCCCTGAGTTTTGTTCATCCAAAGACTCTGCTAGCCTGACTTTGGCCTCTTTGTCAGAAGAACACCAATTGCCTTGTAGTTCTGTCATCCCTGCAATGCAAACTTCCCTTCTCTATCTGCCATCTCCCCCAAGAAACTCAGCAAGAGAGAAATCCACCCCCTCCAACGGGCCAGCATAAGGCAAACCCCACCTAAAACTATGACATAATGTCTCTGAGCCAGTGAGGCAGATCCTCAGGCGGTGCGTCCCATGCCAGAGGACATCTGATCCGTTCCTGTGGGGGGTGCTGACCTCACAGTTCCACTAATGCCACAAGCCAGCCTAGAGGAAAACAGATCAGCTCCTGTATAGAAAGTTGAGCTTTATTTTCTGTTTGTATTTAGACTGTTTTAATAGCTACAGAACCATATTAACATAAGAAATTGCAATGCTGCTTTGCTATTTACTTCAATATATTTACCAGTAAAATCTGACAGCTGACAGCTTGTAAATGTGATGCTAATGTAATCATTACATTTACACTGGATGCAACACACAACTTTCTGAAGCTGTGTGATAATATTTTCAGACTTAAATGATGTTTTAGGCATAAAGACATAAGTATTTGTTTATGAGTAATCTATCTTGAATATGTTCATTAGTAATATTCCTGAAGGCCTCCAATGAAATTTATCTGATATTAATTAGAAGAGAAACAGTTAATTTGTCTGCCCAAGTGGTTATCATGTAAACCCTGAACTTGAAATAGCACCTAAATAAAACAAATATAAACCTGCCACAAAGATGTGAACATGCTATCCCAAAAGGCAAAACCACTTAACTTGTGTAATTGTCAGTACAGTCAAGAAAAGCTGTTCCAAGATTTAGTTTTCAACACCAGATTACACAGCATGTCCAAATAGAGCAAATTAAATTAGGCTGCATCTAAATGAGACTTCTTCCAGTGGCAAGAATACTTTATATCAACAGAAACATTGATCTGGGTGAGCAGCATCTACCAAGGATGACAAGAGAGCCAAGAGGAGAATTTAGAAAGGCTGTCTTAGATTCAATCCATTTTCCCCTGTCCCTGACATAAGCCCACATGCAACGTGCTCGGTTGAGTTCAAAGGACTCTGACAACCCCAGTGTTCATGTAATACTCCAATGTTTTTGTGAAAAGTTGCCTATTAGAGTCCTGTTCTGTTCAGCTCATCTCTTCTTGACATAAGGCAAATCACTCTATTACTGCATTTATTTACAGAGTACTTGAGCAGAACTTTATCATCTAAAAACATCTCTAGTGTCTTGGCGTAATAAACCCTAACAGGAAGAGATCAATGTCAGTTTATACACTTCTCATTAAAGCATTCGAACTGAAAGAAAAGCCTTTAAAGGTCTCTTTGCTGTTGAGCTTATTTTGGGATATAAAAAGATGACACAGAAGGCTTAAGTTTGAAGTTTTTCTGGCTCCATCTTTTCAGGACCGCTTTGTACACCACGTACAGGTAGCAAGAGGCAGGGAAGGGGGGAAGCACATACTGCTGAGGGACCTTCCCGTCTCTTTTAAGGATGAGCTCCTCTAAGATGCATCCGCATCCCGTGGGAAATATCCTCCGAGAGATGTGCTTCTTCAATCTGGGGATAGTGAAATAGAGGGGGGATTGCATATTTGTGTTAAAGTATGGTGTCTACATGCTCTGTTTGGGGTGGGGGGATCATTATTGCTGCCTATTCAGAAATACGGTCATGTCAGTAGAATCACAATAACCATTTCTTCAGTCTCTATATTATCACAATAAAATCCAACCTTTCATCAAAAATCCACATTTTATGGTTGCAGAAAAAAAATTACAGAAATGGTACCAAGCATGGCAAGAGGCTGGAACTGAAATGTATTTCTGAAATTTCTGGAGGAAATCACCATATGCTAAGTAGCAGTCTGTGAATGCTGCAAAACTAATTCTACTTTATTTTTTAACTTATTTTAATGGAGAAGAGACCAAGGTAAGGATAAGACGCAAGGCAGTTAACCACAGCTTGTAAAGAAACAGGTAGCTAAGTACAGACTGGATGACAGACACAACTCCCTATGCCGATTTCACTCGAGGATTGTAACCTTGCTGGGGACAAACACCCGGCTCCCTGCTGGCATCCGCAATGACCACCCCACCATCGGCCCAGTAAGAGCTGAGGACATTAGCTGCTACGCTTGGGCAGAAGTCATCTTCATCTGCCTTCGTCCCCTGCCTGCAGCGTCATACCGCTGTCCCTCACGGCAGCACAACCTCGCGCTGGGTATTAATAGGCGCTTTCTCCAGGATGGCTGTACTGTGCCTTAGCTCAGCAAGCAAGCCACACTCAATGGCAGTACATTTTTTCCTGGGTTAACGGATGCTGTACACACAAGAAGTTTTGTTTGGGTTTTCTGGTAAGGTGCTGGAGGTGAACTGCGCTACAAGGAATTACATCTCAGCAGGCACAGCAGGAAAGCAAGACGTACCAGGTACACACATCACAGGAGACGTGCCCAGTTCTTCCTTAAAATGAATGTATTTTTTTTAAATTTTTACATTTGAATGTATATATACTTCATCTCCCTAACACCCTCTTTCTTGTGTCCACCTTCCTTAAAGAATACAGGTAAGAAGACAGCAGCTGCTCACAATTAATTAAACGGCTATCTGACTGCTAAGTGTTATTTGAACTGTGGGAAGGTCCCAGGGACGGTGTCACGCTGCTCTTGGCGCTGCCAGGCCTGCAGCAGAGGCAGGTCCCTGCCCAGCAGATGCACTGCAGGCGGATGGAGCAACCAGGACAGGAGCTGGGGGGCAAAGCCTTTGAGAGAGCATTTTTGGGTGGGTTAGGAAGGTGCGTATGTGTCATGTACTGAATATTACAGAATAGCTACCAGGGTTCAGAGGATTAACATAGAATGAAAAAAAAATGAGTGTGCAGTAAGTGGTTTTCCTCTCTTCCACTAGCAAAAATCTGCTTTTTATTCAGTACAGAGCTTCATTAAGCACCTAGGTAATTGCCTGGATAAATTTGGGGCAGACAAAAGTTAGGCACTATTGGAAAGTTAATTTGAACATTCAGTGATGGCTCAGAAATATCTTCTCCAGTTTCAAACCAGAGGCCTTTCCTAGTGAAAGAAAATCCCTTTTCATCCAAAAATAAGTTAAAAATCATCCAGGAGAAGCGCAGCTGAACAAAAGGTCAATCTTAGCTCAGCTCTGTCACCCCTGCTTAGTATCACAAGAAAGAGGTGACACAACATGTGAGAAGCGAAAAGGCACCAGCAATCCTGGCAGAAAACCACAGCCAGCCTGCCCGAAGGGGAAAAAAAAAGTGGTCTCAAGAACTGAATGAAACCAAATCCCCAGCGGATTTCTTCTCAGAGAAAATACGGTACTTCCTGACCTAAAGGACAGTATTTGAACAGATAATTAAGGCAGCTGATGACAATGATTGTATAAATGCAAATACATGGGGCTAATAAATATTATGTTCATGGAAACATTTTGATTTTTTGTGGAATCCATAAAATTTCTACTCATTTATCATCTCATTTCAGGGAATTATATTCATAATAACGATTGTATTAAAAACATTTGAGAAAAAAAAACTGCAACAGGAATAATTCTGCATAATAATTCTGAATAATACCGTATCTCGCAGGCTACACAAAAATGATTTTCAGGTATAAAAATATATCCTGTGAAACTTCCCTTGATGCTTTAAGTTAGCTACCCTGTAAGTGCGCAATGCCTGACTCCAAAGAGCAGGAAAGGAGGTCTTTGGGCCAAGGCTCCTCTTGGTCTGGCCGGGTTTCAGCAGAGCGATGCTGGGTCCTGATTCAGAAACTCTGTGCGAATGACACTGGAGAGAGCTGATCAATAAGAGGGACAGGACAGCTTTTCCCTTATTCTAAGAGGTTTGGAAACCAGCACAGGAGTCAGTACCAGCCTGCTTCGTTCTGCACAGGCAGGATTTGCAAAAGCCCGTTAGGAAGGCAGAAGGGAAACCGAACAGAAAAAAAGGGAGTGCATAGAAGAGGAAGAAACTGGCACGGAGCTCTCCATCAGGAAAGAAGCCATTTTCTTCAGCCCTGCTGGAATGAGTGCTTCCCCTTCGGTTTGCACTTAAGCTTCAGAGCCTGATGTTTGCCCCACTAACACCGCCTAACTGCCACTGCTGGCAATCCGTCCCCTGTAACCTCTGCACGTTTGTGCGGCCTTTCTGACGTCTTTCCCACAAGGGCTGCGTAACAGGCACAGGCAGAGGGTCCCCCGGGTTTCGGCACAGCTCCAGCTGCTGCCTGCGCTCGGGCCGGGCTCTCACCTGCCTGCAGCACAGCAGAAGCGTGTCCCACAGCAACTTTACGGAGAGCCCTGCCATTAGCCAGCGCGTCCCTTTCGGCAGTGACTGCTCTGGCCACCCAAGTGTCTGATGGTGCTTCAGCCAGCTGCTGCCGCCGTCTGAAAAAATATACATGTTTTTTAAACACGGCTCTGCTTTAATTCCTTTTAACTCTGCAGACAGCGCACAGCTGTTGCGAGCTAATGGATGCTGCTCCTATTGTAAGATGGCTTGAAAATATAACAGATCGTACGATGGCAAACGAACAAATACATTTTTATCAACCTCTGAAACGAGCCATCTATCTTCTGGGCTATGTACTGAATCATGACACCAGATGATAAGTTTTATCTCTTTTACTGTCAAACTCAATCTCAGTCAAGCCCTAAATTGCTGAGAATACCAGTGAAGAGTGAGCTTTACCCTGGACTGAAAATGTAAGCGGGGCTGGCTGGCCGGCCTTTCCCTAAGTGGTTTTAATCTGCGGGAGGCTTGGCTTGAATGAAAACGCACGGCAGTGGCAGCCTCCATCGGGCAGCACGAGCCCCGCCAGCTCAGGAGGTTATCAGCGAGCGGAGGGCCTGTCTCCCCTTTGGCCCTTCACCTCCTTACTTTTCCCCCCGAAAAAACATTAAACGTCCTCTAGTCACCCAATCCCTCTCCGCTATTCAGCTAAGCACATAAATTTCCTTTTATTACCCTCTTTTAAACAAAGCCAACTTTCCATCATACCTTACAATTAAAACTTAATTTTGTGTTAATCCTTGACAAACGATACCTAATATAAAGGTCAGCCCCTTGGGATAGGCTAACATTTAAGGCTTTGATGAAAACCAAGCGCTTATGACCTATAAAGCAACAGCTGTAATATTTTCACTTAGCTCACGGATAGCTGCCTCACTTAAAGACATTGCGCTACAAAACTCAGTGATTTCCTTCTGAATTACTTCAGAAAGATCACGAAAACCTGGTAGTGGCAACGGTTCCCCATACGGACACCCTAGAAGTGACCGTTCACACCAGAATCGAGGCAACACAGCAAACATAGTTTTTAGGTGTGGGGTGCAAGCTCCTGGTGCCAGCCTCCCCAGGAAAGATGCTGTGGCAATGTGAAGCTGAATTAATACTCTTGAGGTGATCAACCTAAGATCTACAAAAATTCCTCCAAGTCTAGCTTAAAATAAATATATTTTTAAAAATCAAAGACCACTGACACGAAGTAAAAGCCTGTGGCAGGAAAGGAAGTGAAAGAAGATTTATGATAGGCTAATTTCATTTGAAGCAACCTGTTTCCAGCCAGCTGAAGAAAACAGAACCCAAAGGAAATTTAGAGCAAATAACCTTTAGGTCAATTTGATATCTGTTTCGCTATGTGTGAAGAAACATCCTTCACAAAACCAGGACCTTCTAGTCATAGGAGAACTGATGATCACAAGTCATGTGGAGGAGAAATTGTCGACTGTCTCCCTCAACAGCAACAGGTTTTACATTAGTACATGAAATCCCGAGGCACAGCACCCATGTCTGCAGGGGAGGTGCCCGGCCCGTGGGGCAGAGACCGCTCGTCCCAGCCCGCTCTGCACCCCGACCTCAGCTGCTCAGCTGGGTCCTGTTCCCTTTTCCTCTTTCTCTCCTTTCTCATCAAGAAAAGCCCATACCAACCTGCCGCCGAAGTTAAAGTGATGCTGTGACACCAGGCAGGCAGGCAGCTGGTGCTAAGCGCGGCCAGACACAATGCACAGGTTTGCTCCTGTAGGAGACTGACTGACAGACTGGGGCGGACAGAGGGACGAGCTTTCAAGGGCCAGATTCTCTGCCCTCTCCTTGATCAGCACTATACGCTGCATCTGGATTTGGGGGTGAGGGCTCCTTAAAGACTCCGCCCAGCACAAGCAGCATGCAAGAATATAGGTGTGAAGGTTTTGTTTAAATAAGCCACAATTTTATATCCTGAATGCTGCTGCTTGCTTTCCTTCTAAGGACCATGGAAGTGCTTGGACATAATCTAGAGTCCAAAATGCTCTCTGATGACATTTTCTCTGTGTGCTCATCTACTTGTAAAATAACAAGTAAATAACTTATCTGATCCTTCTGCCAACAAAACCAGAAGAGAAACTTATTCTCCTGCTAATTTATGTGTTTTTATCTGTCTGTAGTTTCTACAGAAAACAATGCCACCTGTGATCTATCTTTGTTATAACCTTTTGTGGCAGTCTGTTTTGCATTTTTTGCCATAACCTTCCATACAAAATTGATCTGTCATGAATAATAGAAGTGCCACCACATTATGCATCTCCATTTCATAACATCTCATTCAATACCAAGAACATTGGCTTTAAAAAAAAAAAAAATCCATACCATTTTAAAATGCCAGAGCCTTAAGAATATGTTCAACCTGAATTTTGTGTGCTGCGTAAAAGTCATTTCAGACCTCCGTTTAACTGAACATACAGGAAATGTGGATCCTCATAGATAGGGAAATGGCAGAGTACACAACAAATTATTTCAGCAAGTCTGGGCAGGGAATAGCAGAGACACCAAGGAACAGGCAACATAAAGCACAAGCAAGTGAGAACATTTCACAAACTTCTAATGAGATACACCCCGGCAGTGGTGCACTTAGTCTGAGATTATGTAAAGTAGCTCTAATTATTGATCTCAGTTACATACCATGTAATTTCCAATTTTACCTACTTTGTAAGTACTGCTGCTTCATACAGAGGAAGTGGAGTGTAAGCTGTTTTAAGTCTATTTTTGAGGAGGAAGGAGGGGGAGAATGAACATTGGAAGGAAAATGCCAGGTTTTGAAAGCTCAAAAATAACTGTGGGCCAAATTTTCCACTTGGCAAGCGCAGCATAACTTTTGTGTTTCAAAAGATCCCATTTCAGTTGCAAGACACATTAATTCTGCACTGATCATAAGCCTTCTGCTGAAAAAAGGAGTTTGGACTATGAGTACTGAAATTCCATTTCAGGTGATGCCCAAGTTTCTATCCTGAAAGACAGCAGTTGCTCTGAGGACAGATGTGGCTAGGAATTGCCTCTTCCACAGCCCAGCACTTTGCCTTAGCTGAGCATCTTTTGCAGGAGGGGATTCCAAGCCATATCTGCCTTCCTGCTGGGAGACTGGTAACCCTTTTTAAATGTCCTCCCCAAGGGTTGGGGGTATGTATCTGGATGTATCCCAAAAGCATAGAATCAGGATGGGACAAGAGAAGTGGAAATGCTCACCAGAGAGCAGGGATCCCACTCTGTACAACCCCTACCAGATCACAATTGCAGTCCCTCACGCAGCCTATTTCCCTGACCCCAGCACCCTTGACTTCTTTTCTTCATGATATCACATGAAGAAAAGCAACTGTCCGAAAAAACATCCGAAAGCACTCTACAACCATCTACAGAGCAGCCTTCCAGAAGATATGCCGTTGAATTTATTCTGGCAGAAGGAGGAACTGATCATTGTTAGTCTGTTAACCTACTGTAGAATGAGCACCATCATTTTTACTTGTACTTTTCAAAGTGATTTTTCTAGGAAAAAGGGGGCAGTAGGAGAAGGAAAGAGTGAGAGCCCTGCCTAGTTATCTGGGAAGAGGCCCCTACCTTCAGGACAGGTTTCCAAGCTCTGGATATCACATCGCACAGAGCCTCTCTACAACCGTACGCGATGGCTGAAGGACTCACCCTTCTCCCCTTTTCCTGCTGGCTGGTTTAAACTACCATGCTTGGCAGGCTGCATGGTTTACAGCCCGTTCTGAAGCAGCACTGCACTTTCCCTGTGAACTGTCAGTGAGCTCGAGGCCACTCTGAAGTGTTTTACTGCATCTAGTCCAGAGGTGAGCAAATCTCAGTGTTGGGGTGAACCTAACTGATCAGATATTGTAAACACGTGGTTCTGCGGGGCCTTGTCAGCAACTGCACTGTAGGAAGAGCTCTAAGTAGCATGGTAGAAGATGAACACTTAGAATGAAAATATTTACTGTTCCTTTTTCTTTGTCATCTTCTTCTGTAGCAACAACAACTCTACTCCTAAGCACGCACAAGTTTTACTGTCCTGTCTGATACAGAAGTCGCTGAGCCATGTTCTGCGATGAGCTCTCCCTACCCACAGACCTCTAAACCTTTTTGCTGATTTCCCATCTCCTGCCACAAGCAGAAGATTGGATTTCAGCAGTCTTCTCAGCCCTAGAGCATGCCTCCCGACTTGTCTCAATGCACAGGGAATATCTACTACCTGAGCATTTCCATGTGCAGTTGTGAACCTTATTTCACCACATGCTTGCCGCCTCTGTTCGTTCAGATCAGGCACAGAGAAACAACCAACCTCCCCTCTGCAGGCTGCCACTTAGCACTGTGTTCACTTCTAGCAATTGCACGTGTGAATTATGCATACCAACGGGCATATATTTTGGCGCAGCAGTCAAAGAAAGCACGTAGAGCCTAAGGTCATTGCTATTGTAAAGCAAGCTTCAAAGATTCCCATCACAAGTCACAGAATAAACAGCAATGGAACTTGTCCTGCCTAAAGAAAAATGAAAGAACAATGATTAATATGTTGTAATGGACCTTTTCATCCTTATCACTTCCAGACTGTGGAATGTTATTTCTGGCATAGAGATTCTTGGTTAAGTATGAAGAGACATCGATTGGATAAAGTGCTTGATTTAGCCCATTTTTATTCTATTACAGAACAACAGAAAGAGGTTTTAGACAGGAATAAAATCAATAAAGGGAAAAAGTAGAACTTGGCAGAATAGCTATAGCTTGAAATGAAAATGATATATTGGTAATGTTGAATTTTAGGGTAAAGATTAATTTAAAAAAATACTAGAAATCTACTGTTAGGCATCAAATAATTATGAACAAAAATATGTTTAAGTGCCCTTTATCCTTACACACACACCAAAAATAAATATATTAAAAAAAAGGCTTTGCAAACTTGGTGTAGGCAGCTTCTTGGGCCTGAATTGTCAAAGGGGGGTCCCTCCACACAAGTGTTGAAGCAGCTGGCAGCATCTCTGCCCACCACCGCGTTCCCCTTCTCGCTCTCCTCTGTAAGGGAGACGTGGGCCCCGCGAGACCCCTGAGCCTGGCAGCCTGCACTGCTCTCCTCCCGGCCCACAAAACGCCAGAGGGTGCACGTCCCTCTGCAGATGGTCCATGGAGAGGAGCTGATCTTGACCTCAGAACTACTACAGAAGAGGAACGGGAAAAAATAATTCCCCTTTATCCATACAAAACCACAGTGACACCTCTGACAGGCTGAGTCTAGATTTCTGGCCATACATCTGAGAATGAGGATGTTCTCTTCCTCTCCAAAGGTTAATTGTTATTTATATTAAATATTGTTACAAGGTCCAGGTCAAAATTAGGGCCCCATAATGCTGCAAACTCCACATACCCAACTTCAGGTACTGCCAGTTCCTTAAAATGTTCAAAATGTATTTTTTAAGGAAATTAAATGAGGACAGTGATTGAGGAAGTACAACGTTAGCAGCCACAACCCCCTGGACACTTCTTGCTGTCATCCAATAAGCAAAAACTCTCTAGGAAAGATGTTCTATCCTGAATGCCACCAATCTACACAAAGTTGACCAGCTGACCTCTGGTACACAGCACACTACAGAGGTTTCTTGAGGCAGGATTTAGAGATGGAGAGGATTCTCTATTTTCAGAGCACCTAAGGAAGGGCACTGGTTTTGGTATGCAAGAACCAAGTGAGCTGGTTATTCTCCACATTGAGATACATGGTGGGAGGACATGGTCTCACCTGTGGCCCCAGAAAGCAGGCTATCTTTAGGAGAAAAGAGGAAGAAGAAGCAAAATATCTCCATTGATGCAAAAATCGCAGCCTGGTTATGACTAAGTTGGGCTGGTCCCGGCGGCAGGCAGGGCTCGCCGTCAGATACAACCCTCCTTTGCTTACACAACCTCTCCCCACTAAATGGGGGCAGGAAAGCTGCCCTTGGCCCTCCGCAGGCTCTTGTTGCCAGCGGTCCTTAATGGGAGCTTTCTCCTGCTTGTCCCATCCCTCCAGCCCACAGCCAACCGCGACTGCGGTGCTCTGGCACAGGCCCAGCAGGTAAACACTCCACCGGGCGTCAAGACCCTCAGCAAGAGTCAACATCGGCTTATTCTTCCTCCAGTGCTGTGATCAGAACTTCCACGGGAAGACTGATAAGGCAAGCAGCCTGCTATTGTTAAACACCGCGAGCACACATGGGGCAGATCAATCTCCACTTTACTCAAGGGTAACTGATAGCCCGAGTCAGGTTAGAGAGATAGGAAAATAAGTTTCTTTCTTTGCTTAATATTGCATTAAGTTTCTTGTTCGTCAGAACAGGAATGCAGCTCATAGGGGAAATAACTACTTATTCCTAACTCGAGGAAGAGGATATATAACAAGTGGTAAAGCCACAGGAAAGAGTGGAGAGCACAAATACCCCATCAGCTGAAGAGAGGAAGGTTTCTAGTGAATACACAGATTGCTCAAAACTGGAACCACTCTGAAGCAGAGACGTACGTGAAGGTCAGAAAGGACTGCGTTTGCCCTTTCTTCTGAGTATGTTTCATTTTCCCCCACCTAGTTGTCTTTGGTAACTGAATTTCCCATGCACGCAGGCCTCTGCCCGGAGGGCTTAAGGCAGCTCCTCATACTCACAGGCAAGCAGAGCTCAAGTCCAGTTCTTGGCATGGCCACAGTTTGGTGCCTTCTTTGCAATTAATCTGGCAGTGATTTTCTGCCATCCTCCCTGTCCCTACATTTCTTCTTCCCCTCTTTTCCAGCCGCTGTCCCCCGACAAGCTGTTACGGGACCCGTGCTGGGGTCACCCTTCGCCTGCCCCAGCACCTGCACGGAAAAATACCATGGGTCTACGAGTCTCTCCTGCGAGCACGTATGAGCCCCTGTCACAGGCACCTTCCATTATGCACCAAGGCCAGGGCCAAGGACAAATTGCTCCTTTGTAAAATGGAGACCCAGAGGAGAGGGGGGCGAGGGTAAGTCAAGCTCGTATTGAAGTCAATGAGCGGGATCAAACCACTAATCTGTGTAAACAAAATACAGAAAATGACATTGATTGCAGATTGGCTTTAACAATGAATAATTGTGCTTTGATGTGCACATAAATGTGATAAAAATCAAGGCAATATATTCAAAACAAAACAAAAGAAAAAAAATACAAAGAGGTATTTTACAACTAGGCTCCATTACCATCTATCCTAACAAGATTAAGCAGTAATTGCTGTGTCAAGAAAAAATATAGTGGGCTCAGCAAATGAAAGATCACGATAGGATCCCATTGTATTATAGGCTCACGTCTAGCTGGAGAGCAGTGATGGGGTTTTTCCAGCGTTGCACAACCAGTTTTTTTGTTGCTGTTGTTGTTGTTGTTTTTTTTAAGTATCAAAGGCATTTCCCTGGAAATGTAATCCTTCATGTTCCTCTTTAAGCATTTCTGTAAGCCTTCCTGAAGCTAGCTGCAGGCTTTTTATTCTTTCACTTTAGTGTAAAATATCTTGAAATCAGTACTGTTGTTTAAGCAAGATTTCCTGGCCTCTCTTTTCTTACTGAGGACACAAGATTTCTATTAGTGATGTTACACTCGATCATCTCAAAGTGCAAGTTTCAGCACCATCTAGCATTAATGAATAATGGATCAATGCAAGAGTTTGCTAAAGGTATTTGAACTTGCATTGCCCAGGATGTAATACATGTTTGCTTAAGCTGGAGTCTTCATAGAGCCTTTAAGACTGAGACACCAATGTCACCCTAGAATTCAACAAAAATTAAGCAATTACGCTTCCAAGGTGTCTGTGAAAGTTTCTGCCTTAATGCTCTCTTGCACCTATACACTGAACATAAGGTGAAAAAAGGACAATAGTTGAATCGATACCCTTTCTATGGCAAGAGAATAATGAATTTCTTCATCATAACATTAAACTTTACAAAAATAAAAATAGATAGACTAAAACTAAATAGCAGGTGGAAGAAATTCACATTTTCTCCTTGATTTCTTTATTTCTGAAATCCTTTAGGCAGGTGAGAAAATAAGTTGCAAGTTTCCGAGACCCTTTGAGGTGGAATAATCTATCCCAAAGAAGTCTTGGTGATGTTATTAAGGAGCGGTGATGTTACCTGTATCAATAAGCGCATCCTGATGGTAAGGAACAATCTCTCTGGATGACTGTGATGGACGCTAGTTGTAATGCTCACCTTAGGACATATTCTAACAGCTCATTTGCTCGCATCCTGCACGTTGGTACAGTGTCAGTGCAATGTAAATGTGGAACACGTCTCTACCCATAACTAGCTTCAGGCAGCAGAACAGTCAGGAGCAGACGGGTCTGAGGAAAACAAAGAGTTGAGCTGGTGCAAAAGATGAAAATTGAATTTGTTTGGTCTTCCTTATTTAAGGGATGAAAGCAAGTGAGCTTCAGTGACAAAAGAAAAAAGATGAAAGGAGTAGAGACGGGTTCTTTTGTTGTATTAACTCAGCTGGCACCGATGAACTCACTTCTCTCTCATTTTCCTGCCTCTAACAACTGCACTCAACAAATGACGTCAGCAAGTCAAGCCTCATGCATGAAGCTCCGTCGTTTGATCCAGTGCATCCCAGATGCAGGCTTTGTTCCCACCTGCTCCTTGCCGAGGGCCCACGAGCCAGCAGGCTGTTCCCTAGCGCTCGCTGGTGCGAGCAGTGATCTGCTGAGAGCTGGATCTGGCGTGGGGATTCCCCACGTGCCGCCGCACCCGAGCCACAGCGAAGCCCAGCTCTGTGAGCTGTCACATGCAAACCAGCCTCCTTAATTCTCTTCGTGTGACCACATCTGCTCTGCTGCAGGAACCCACATGTGGAATATCGCCTCTTGGCAGGGAAAAACGAGCATGGGTGTCTGTGTTCGCTGGACTGATGTCCCTTTCAAGAGGTGCTGCATTAGCCCCCTTCACTCCCACACCTTCACAAGCCTTGCATATTGCGGCGTATTTTGTCCTTACAAACTGCTGAACTCACTCATCACAGACCACATGGAAACAGCAACAGGCAAGCTACATACCCAGATTATTACAGTGCCCTAAGTGCGATTTGAAACACAACAAACTGAACGACCTTCACGCTCATCTGTTGTAAGGTAGGTATTTCATGATTAACATGCCACAGACAGACAAAAGAGCCAATGTACCTCCAGTCAGCATCTGGTACAAGGTGGGTGATATACAGCAAATTGCCACTGTTGACAAAACAGCAACCCAGGAGAGGACTGTGAAATTGTTTGGGAAAGAAAAAAAGCTGAAGACCAAGGGCCATGACAAGGACGGTAACAAAATCATATATATTTTTGGTATCCTAAACATTCGTAGCTGCTTGTATACTTCTCCCTAAGACACTTACATGATCTTCTATTTTTAGGCACTGGTAATTGGAGTTTATGATTTACATATTACAGTGCAGTAGAATCCAATTATAGCAAATCTACAGAGAGACTGTATTTATTTCAGGAGAAGATACCGAGGAACCATGTCAACACGTAGCAACATAATGACCTGCTCACTTTCTGGCTTTCATGCAAAACATTGTAATGATTAGGTTTCAGACACTGCACGAGGATAGTTAAGGATGCGCTATAAAACCATTCCACATCTGTGTTTGTTTTATTAGCAGAACCATTTCTGGGAAAAACAGGAAAGCGAATGCTGATCCAGCTGCTAATTCTGGCTAATTCTTTTAAGTCGCTAACTCCATTACCAAACACTATTTCTTGTAATCTTTTTTCCTTCTCCTCAGTTCTACGTTAAGTATAAATTTCTTGACATTTCCCCCATCAGCACTGAAGCTTAATTATAACAAATGTTAATTGCATATATTTTAAGTTCCATGTAAACTCAGTTATAGAGAAGATAGTTTGTCGATGGTAAATTGACAGCTGATGTATAGTAAGTGAAGGAACAAAAAATACAAGTTCATATACAGCCTGGACAGGTCTGGATGGAAAAGAGAATTTCTATTTTATTTTCTATATGTACAGATAATCACTCCGTCTATTAACAAAATGAGGACAAGTGATAATCACCTTCTTCTGAGTGGAGCTGGTCATAGGCCGTTGCTCAAGGCCATGGCTATTGGCAGCGTCCATCAACCCTCAGACTATCGCTCTGTTTCTCGCTGGACCAGTGACTGCAAGTCCCTGCGTATACACAGTTTTATGTAGGTAAATTCAACAGGACTGTTAGTCTGCTCTGAGCTGAGATATGCCTAGCTGATTTTCTGATGGATTTTGTGTGAGTTGAAATTACCAAAGCTGCTGAGAAAATGTGGGACCCAACACCCCCATGCATTTTGAAAACTTCAGGCTGATGACCGGAATATTTCAAATCTCCTTCCTTGTGGGTCTGTGGTCTTCAGGACAATATTTTCATGTTACTGTGAGGTTTTTATTATTATTTTTTTTTACATCTCTCTCACCCTTCTTCCACAACAATCTTCTGTTATGATTGTTCTTGAGTCAGGCATTGTAACCGGCTTGTGCTTGATTAATTAATAAGCCCGGCACAGGGTAAGCAGGGAAGCACACTACCCCCCTCCTCCATTTGAAAGCTGCAGTTCATCATCGTCTGACTGCAGAGCCAGGCTGAACAATGACACTTTGAAGTCTGTAACTCCCTACGCTTTATTCCAGAAGAGTAGCAAAATTAATAATGTTACTTGGAAAAGCTCCTTTGTACCTTGAAAGTATCAGAAAACATACAGCACTGTGAGAAAATAAAGTATTATTGCTCTGTCTCTGCCGGTAGCTGCTCTTTGGTGTCTTGATAAAATTATGGTCCAGTAACAAAGGAGGTAAGGGAACATCTGTAGCAGGATTTGCTGGGGCTCTGAACAGCTGCGTACACTGTAACTTCATATACTTTTCCCAGTAAAATTATGTATAACTGAAAGTGATGCAAATAACAATAAAGCTTGGGTTCAGGGAGACAGTAGTATCTTTGTAGACATTTTAGATAGATTTTTCTCCCCGAGACTGATGAGAAATGACTATAAAATACAAACCTGCTCCATTTCTATTACAAAAAAAAAAATCAAAACCAATGCTGCCAGCCAACCATTAACTGAAAAATAATGAGGGCTAATGAAATCGCGAGAGTCCAGATCATTCAGTGCTCAGACAGGTCTCTTAAGGGAACTGAAAATGAATTAGCCTGAGTTTGACAGCAGAAAAAAAAAAAAAAAGCACCTAAGACATTGGAAGGTGGGGATGAGGCTGTCAGAGAAGAAGCAGAGAAGAAATTGACAGACAGCCTTATATGAAAAAGAGTAATTTAGGGGTTAGAGAATAACTCAGAAAAATGTTATAATAGTTAGAAATCATTTTAGAAAAGTAGTGCTAAGCAGACTCTTTTATTCCTGCATTAGGACTATTCAGTGGCCCTGTATCATCACGAAGAAGGTCAGAACAGACAATCATAATGGTCCCTTCTGGCCTTGAAATCTATGACTCTATTAAAACTATCCAGACTATACACTGCTGCAATTCTGTGTTCCCAATTTGGTGAGGATTCTTCTTTTTCTGTTACATAAAGCTCATCCTACACAGCTGTTAATGCTCTGCTCTGTCTATTTGTCTATTTGCTGGTAAATAGGTAACCCGATGATCCCAACAACTGGACATCCCGAATGTCCAGCAGAGACTATGGACATGGATGCAAGGATCCGTGAGCTGTAAGCACGTCAGCTCAGGACCCTCTGGTGTTAGCCCCTCTTTGTGCAAGGGATGGGGCTGGATGAGCCTCAGAAACCCCCGGCAACCAGCATTTTTCTAAATATCTCAACACAGGAACAGGTAAAAGTATGTATTTCTCTATTTCATCTGAAAGCAAATCCCTCTCCTCAGTTTTACTGCATTTACTCAAAACTGACCCAGCGTGAACAAACCTAACCCCAGATAAAGTCTGGCCAAGGTCCAAAGGCACGCAGCCCTCTGCAAGGTGCCCTTCCACTAGCCACATTTGGAGCAGGTCTGAGGAATGAAGCCTTCACAAAATGCATCTCTTTTAAAAAATGGCTCTGTTTTAAAAAAAGACATGTTGAGAGAAGAGGTAGTATCCCTGCTATCTGTAGTTTATACAGCAGAAGGGTGCCAAGGGGACCTGCAGGACTTTGATGTTAAGCCCTGCTTTGCCTAATGCTGCAGCCCAGCTCTCACGTCTCTCGGGGAGCCCTGCAGTCACTGCACGATGGGCTGGGGGAGCTCCATTCCCACCCGAGGCTGTGGCCCTGCGCAGGAGGAGAGCACACGGTGCCTGCTGGCAGAGGAGGTGCGGGGTCCTGCCATCGGGACCCTCACCCACTTAGGACAGAACCCCCCGTTGTGACACTCGGGCTTGAATGGTTGGCGCAAATGAAAACGTGAACTGGGACCAGGAAATGTGGAAAAACAATGCAGGTCGTTACGGCTCAGCAGCAAGGACACTAAAAAATGTGTGTAATACAAGTCTCTTGTTTCTCAGATAACTTGGTCTAGGCTGGACAGCAAGAGTCCAAAAAAAATGTCTAAGTCTACCTTACATCAAAAATACTAGGTAGCACCAGGTATTAGTGGTCAGAGCAGGCTCTGGTTTGGCTGGGGGCACACGCAAGGAGGCATAGATGTTCAAACCAACAGCTCTTTGCTAGTACAGCGTAGCTGCTTGAGAACAGACTGAGGCCTTGGCTGGATCAGCACAGCACCTTCCAAGAAAAATAAATGGAGTACCAAACAGTACAGAGCATATGAATCTCTTGGATAATACCCGAGAAAACTAAGAAAGGCCCTTTCAGATTAACCTCTTGTAGCAATTCTGATTAGTAGAGAGATTTACACTGATGTCTGTGGTTAACAATATATCCGCCTTCACTAATTGCACTCATTCACTGTTTTTTTTTCCCTGCGTACAAGCCACTCAAAATGCCTTACAGTCAGTTGGACTAAAAATGATAGATACACAGGCTTGCGTATGATAGGCGCCTCACTCCAAGCCTGTGTCTGAGGCTCTGAATTCCTCAGGAACAGCCGGGATTGTTAAACAAAGCTCAGAAACCCTCTCGAAGCATACAGGGAACAAACAAGGGATCTGGGGAGGTGTAATCTGCCTTCAGAATTACTGCCCCACATTATGGCGATTTCAGTAACTCCTCTACCCATGGCAGTTTCATGCTTATTAGAAATGTCATGCCAATAAGCTCAGCGCCTTTTATTCAGATTCATAGGTCAAGATGTCTTAGCTAATTGAGAGTCCACCTAGATAATCTGCTTGAGTACTTGATTAGAATTTCGCATAAAGCTATCAGATGTTGCTTCTGGAGAAGATCACTGCATAAAGCACTGAAATAAATGATTCTGTTTGAGCACTTAGACACCTGCATGAGATTGTTATTTCCAGTAGTTCTTGGAATCAGCTGATGCTGCCATATCACCTAAGGACTTTGGGAGCTTTCAGCTGAGAGCTAGGAGAGCTAGTGGGTATCCCGTCTTGGCAAGCAGTGTTTCCAAGGTCCAAATGTGTAAATGGAAAAAGCTCTCCTCCCTGCTATACATTCCAATAAACTGGCAGGGTGATTTAAGCCTTTGGTTCCTCTCAATAAAAAATAAAATAAAAACAACAACAGCAGCAACAAAACCACAGGGATTTTAACAGAAAGAGAAGAGAAAGCAAAAGACAGGAGACAGTTTGCCTTATCTATGCTGCACATGTAAGAGACATGCAGAAGGAACGTGGATGAGAGCACTACAGAGATCCACATAAGGAGATATTAGGACCAGCAGGTTTTCCATACTCACTGCCTTCTCTACAAGGATTCTGAGCCTGCTTGCAATAATTTCTGGATAGACATTGTTGGGATTTAGGATATGTAAAAAAGCTGAGGAAAAACGAGAACATAAGATGCAAGAGACTTGGTCTGTCCATGGCTTGTAGAAATGTTAGGAATCTCTATATCTTGCATTCCCAATCCTTAAGGCCTGTCGTCTCATATATGTCATCTTATCTGGCAAATAAAAATGACAATTACCTCTAAGAGCACAGATGTAAGTAGCAACATCTGAGCCAGAGCACATGCCATCCTGGGGTTTCCAAAGCTCCTCTGAAGGAAGGACCTGAGACACGACTCAGCTCACACAGAGGTGGACACCCTTCCCCAGCAGTGCTCTCTGCGGGGAGTTTGTGCTCGCAGGGTACAGAACGTGCACCCTGGAGCGAGTACTTCTCCTCCTCCCTGCTCCCCTCTTTTTGGAGTACAGCCATGCCTTGCCCTTTCCAAGAGTTTGCAGGATGCCAGTACAGGCTCAGAGCAGTATTTCAGCCAGAATGGGACGTATGGTAGATTTAGCATTCACTGCCAGAAGAAGGAACAAATGAGGAGGCAGTAGTATTCACAGTTAATAATTTTGCCTCATAAGCACAATTAAAAATCACTGGGGGAGAACAGAGAGAAAGAAAATCAATGTTTATCAGCCTGCAACATGTGGCTGGTTTCCACCCTCACAATTAGAGCCTGCCTATGCCAATACCTGGTGTGGCATTCGGGCAGCTGATGCATAACATGAGGTTAAAAAATGTCAGCATCGGGGCCAAGACCCACTTGCTTTTAAACCCCGGCCTTATTGACAAAAGGAGGATTGCTCCCGTGAGAAAAGGGCATTCCAGATGTTCATTTAGAGTATCTGTAATTAAGTTAGTAGCAAATTATATATAATTATAGTTTTATTGTCTTTGGATGTATCTATCATTACCTTTATCCCTGATGGGCCCTTTCTTAGAGATTCCAATTTTCGGCAGCCTTGAGCCCGCTCAGTGCTCTCAGTGACTCACACGACAGCGGGACTGGATTTGCGTGTAATTACAGATAATAAAGCACTGGTGCTGTGCTAGAGAGGGGAGCTGCGTGTGTGCCTAGACCAAACTCAGCAGGGACATCCAGACATGCACAGGGGCAGAAAGCTCTTTTCTTAAGGATTCCAGGTGTTACAACTACCAAAATGCCTGGCAAACAGCACAGAGTAAGCACTAGCCTTCAGGTGGAAGTGGCTATGAAATTAGTGGGGATCACAAGTGTGTGTCTGTGGGCAGAATTAAGTTTTTCTACGCTGCCAGAATACTGAAGTCATGGACAACCCCTAAAGGATTCCCTGAAACTAAGATGAGGACAAGCTAGAGAGCAGTTCTGTTTTTTAACTTGAAAGGACTAATTCTAAATATATATATATATATATATGATAAAAACACTAAAAATTTCAAAATAAAATATTATCATAGAATATTGGTGTTTAAAGGAGTTTTATGTAATTATTTCCACTAACTAAAAATATCAGAGAAATGATATTTCAGAACTTGTTTCAGGTGGAGACATAAGTAACAACGTATTCATGGTGGTTCGTCTGCTACCTTACCATCAAAAGAGAGGGAAAGCTAATGAAGCAAGTTTTGGGCTACAAAAAAAAATAATACAATCTTGTTAAAGTAGTCTTTATTTCTTTATCAAAAGTGCATGTAGGTCTGTGCTAATTCCTGTTCTCTTTGCTAAAGGAGCAATATCATGAATAGTCTTAGAATTTATTTCTATATAAAGATGAGTTGCTAGAGAAGCAGGATGACCAGCAAACCACATTTCAGAAAATAATTTGAATCACTAATTTTATTGCCTTTTTCCCCCTCTTACTTTACTCGTTAGCTTAGACTGACAAAACATTTCCCAAGACACCACTGGCATACACGGTGATATTTAGACCCAGCTCCCTCAGAGCTGGCATCTGCTTCCACTGACTTTAGTAGAAGTGCTAAGTAACGTGCCATTCAACCTGAAGACATAAAGCAAGGTGCCTGCATTGCATAAGCTCTGGAACAATGTTTAGAGACCATGAGGCTGATTTACTGTTAAACAAACAAAACAACCAAAAAAACAAAACACACTAAAAAAAACAGACAAGACAAACTGCCCCCTCGGGCATTACTGGGTAACCAGATGTTTGGCTCTTAGCATTTGTACCCACAGACTCACTGCCCTAAGAATCTAGTCCCAGATGTTTTGTACAGTGTACTTTGGACAAAGTTATTTTAAAAATGTCTCTGTTCCAGATGAGTTAAGCCTACAGTCATCCGTCAATAGCATGAAAGATCTTCTGTGTGCGCACATTTGCATTGTTTAATTAACTTTCTTCAATGTACACAACATTCCCCATGCTGTGAGCTGTATTGCAGGGAAATCAGTACAAGATGGCAGTTCTTTGTCTCTCCTGGAAAGGCAAGTTGCTTCTCTCTATTAGACGTTTTCTTCCTCACTGGGCCGATACACACAACAGGGAATGAACTTATTGCAGCTGCAAACGCCACTGTGCTTCCCCAGCGCGCTCTCTGCCTGAGCGCTGATAGTCGCAGGATTTGGGGTTTTGTCTCCACCCAGATACTGAAAGCAGAAGTCATTGTCTCTCACCATCTAATCAAGGTAATAATTACAAGGAGTGGATCTGGAGCTAAGAAGAGGAAAAAGGCTTTTCAATCACTGCCTCTGCATTTCAATCGAAGCCCCATGCTGTACGACACTGAGAACAAGGTGTAAATCAGCTTAAGAACATAGCTCTGCATTCAATGCGTCGTGGTTTACAGCTCCCAAATGACCTTCATCTATCTTCCTTAGCTGTAGAGGTGTATAATTGAACTAAAGAGAGGCTTGAATAATGAGTTTGAGAACGGCAGCTCCGCTGCTGTTGCTTAATAGTGTACCAGCCTTGCACTTTGTTTTCTGATATGTAACAAAATACTGTAGTGGGCTCAATTCTTCAGGGTGACACTTGGTGATAGTCCCTCTTTTAAAATAGAAAAGAGCAGTTTTTTTGCAAGCAAAAATAAAACCACCTATAAATCTTTGGTGCAGCTAGGCTCCCCAAAATACAATTATGTGAGCCATTTTCTATTCAATATCTGCTCACAAAAGCTCAGAGAGACAAATTGCAATTATCTGCTCTTCTTTCAGTTGTGGATTTTTTTTATTATTATTATTTTTTGCTTTTAAAACTTCACGTCTTTCTTGTGGATGCTTCTCCCCTAAGCTCAGCAGAGCACAGCCTGACACTTTCTAGCACCGGGAACTTGCCAGAGATGAAGTGGCTGAGAGCAGCCTCTCACACGACAAGACCTCGTTTCCAGATCACACTTTTCCTACCTTTATGGGTGCTGGAGTCATCCTTTCTGTCCGTGTTGAGGTTGACATTAGGGGTCTGCAGTCTTCTCAAGTATTCAAACTCCCCCTTGTCAACAGTTCATTACTGATAACTACACAGGAAAAAAGGCCTAGCAGAGCAATAGCCATGGATCAATGCACGATGTCTCCTCAGTCAAGCGCCTTTTGAAAACAAATGTTCCTCTTGTGGCATTTTTGTTGATTTCACGGACACTAAAAGACTTACTGATGCATTTACAGCACCAATTAAGGAGTCAGTCCGCTGGTGCTCCATTACACAAACAGTACCTCCAAGTCCGCACAAGATCTACCCCGATATAGCTCTCTGGAAGGACAATTTCAGACTAATCATGCTCCTGTTTTTTCTGGCTCTAGAACTTCAGGTTGCCATTCTGCCCTGTGCTAAATACTTCCGAGAGTATTGAGCAGTTTCATGCCCCTGTGACTTTATTGCAGCTTGAAGAACTAAGCTGCAGTTGGCTTCACTTGACTCATGTTAAATTTTCTTTAAAAAAAAAAAAAAGTGGCACCAAAGGCTGCAGGTGTATGAAGTTGGAAGTGAAGTGGTGTAATATATAAATGCTTGTGGGATTAAGTAATAGGGAATTAAAGCCTTTAAGGGCAGTGTGATGTAAGTACGGGCTTGGATGAGTGGTTCTGCCTATTTTAATGGGCTTTTGTTTGCAAGCAAAGGTTGCACAGGCTAGTCCTAAGTCTTATCTAAGACATGATTCTGAGCAAACTTCCCTCTTACCGAGGACCTGATTGATATAGCAGCTCTGTCGAGGCTGAATTGTGTCCCTTCAGAAAGGGCATCTCTGTGTTAAGTTTCAAATACAGTGAAGAAAGCTGAGAAAATACAGAATGGCAAGAGTTACCGCTGCTTCTCCGCTGTAAAGCAAGCTGGCTGGTGCAGCAAAGGCTGGTACCTCATCTGTGATACAGGATGTGGCTTTGCGACAAATCTGAAAAAATCTCATTAGAGAGAAAGTAACAAAGGTGGTAACACCGTCCCCTGAGACTCTCGGCCTCTAAGTATGTACAAGAAACCTGTCTGGAAAGAATAAGGAAGGAAGCAGTCATGACTTTTTCAATTTCACACCTCCACTACCTGCCTACATTGGTTAAACACAATCCCGCGCTCCGAGCCTGATGAGCTCCGGGCGTTTATGCTGACGACTGACTCTCCCCTACAGGAGAGCGTTACGGGATGTTATTTCTCAGCACCCTAGCACTGACACACCTGGTGCCTCTGCCCGGGAATAATGGAGAAACACACAAACCATCTCTTCTCTAATGTTTCGTGTTCCTGTAAAGCAGTGCAGAAGTAAGCTTTATTTACCTTCCAATATCTGCTTGTAAGACAGGCTCTGCTCTCAGCTATTCCCCTACAAGTTTGCCACAACATCACGGACTCCAATGCAGCAGAGTTACTTTGGAGTGACACCAGCTCACCTGGCACATGCTGAGTGCCTGTGGGCTGCCACCCTGTCAGCCTCCAGCCTGTGGGGGACTGCGGAGATGTGAATGGAACAAAAGCTCCTGTCCCTTCCTTCATCACCAGCACCTCGTGTGATAACAACCACCAGGCTCAGGCACTGCAAATCCCGCAGATCACAATGAGGTTCCCAAGGGGACCGGTCAGTACAAAAGCACTGGAAAGCCACAGGTAGGGTTAGGCACACAGGGGAAGAAACGGGTTTGTTTTTGTGGGAATGTGTCCTTCACTCAAACACAAAAGAGGAAGACTTTGGTATCCCCCCATGCCCTCATACAGAGGGGCTCCAATATTTTCCACATTCCCACTATAAAGGGATTCATTTCACCAGACCAACTTTGGAGACATTGAAATTACTGCAAGTATGATGATACCAGGGAGGTTTGCACTGAGATAACTAAATTACCTGCACTGCCTTATTACACGCTTAGTTTTAGGACAGATTGATTGGTTCAGTTTAATACAGTTCCTTGAACTTGGTGGAAAACCCTGAACATGTTCAGAGGATATAATTCTTCCCCTTCCTGACAGATGCAGAACAAGGCATGCAAGAAGAACCTGAATCATGAAATGGGAAAACACTTTGAATCACGACATGCATTTGACTGATCTGACTCGGGCACTCGGAAAGCTGCGGCGAGCTCAGAGGACACGCTGTGTCCGGGCGGTAGGCTGTCTGCAGCCTGGCAGTAACAATCCTTAGCCTTAATTATCAGTACAGCATCCCGAGTAAGACAGCAGGGACAAGCAGCCCGAATGCTGGGCAGGCGATGTGTGCTGACCGCGTAGAGCCCTTGCAGCTGCCGCGAGCAGCCCAGAGCTGTGAAATCTCAATCAGCGCACTCGTTCAGGCCGGTAGGCAGCGTGGTCACTGCCACAGGAACACACACATGCTTCGGCTGCACTTCGCCTGGAGATTGCTCATTGCAGAAGTGGCTACCAAAGGGCTGAGAAAGCTGTACATACCTGTACAGACACCTCTCGTTTGTATGGGGGAAGTCTGATTCTTGCCTTTTCACTTACACATCCAGAGACATTTAGGCTACGTAACTGCCCAGTGATGACTTAGAAGCAAAGACGAAAAAAAAAATCTAGTTATCAACACGGGCTGCAGCCAGAAAGAGGAGGTATCTCCCTTCACACTGCTCGTTCTCAGCCTACTTACCCTTCTCACCTCCCGTGTGCCCGTCACGGTGACACTGTCCTGAGTGACCGAGCTGCTGTCACCTAAGCACAGCCTGCGAGACAAAAGCACCCGCTGCCAGCTGCAGGCAGGGCCTCCCTGGGAGGGGACGCCGGGCGGGCTTCTTCACTACAGCCATCTCCCAGCTCCCTGACAAAAAGCTCGCGCCCACACTTCACCTCCCCACGTGCTGGGTGTTCCCAGCAGGGCAGAAGAGCGTTTCTCTCCTGAACGTCTCTCTCGCCCCAACAACGCCCAGGACCCATGCCCAGAACTCCTGTCCCCCGCTGGCTGGGGCCGCTCGCCCTCGGGGGACAGCGGCATTCCCTGCCCACGGCTGGGCCGGGCACCAGCACCCCACAGGCAGACAAGCTCCCCTTCTTTTCGAGGGCAAACTCCATGTCCCCACTTTACACCACAGACAAATGAGGAAAACATTATCATAAGCAGCCAATACTTCGGTCAAAAACTCCATGAAAACCTTGTCTCCGTTACGGAAAGTCTTGTGGTTTACTGCAAATAACGACACGAGTTTGGGGCCGCAGGGGATAACAAAGTCTAGCCACTTGAAATAATCAAAACTCCCTTTTCTCCTGCAAGGTCACCTATGAAAAGAGCCACCGCCATTTGGCAAACTGATCAAGCTTCACCAAATGCTGGATGCCTGCAGCTTGTCAATAGGTCTGTTTGTTTTTGTGGGATGGAGACTGACCCGAATAAGGAAGAAAACACAGTAGGATTGTTATACCTTTCCCTAGGAATGCTTTGAAAATAAGTGCCTTTTGGGCCTTTCCAAAGGCAAACAGGTTGTTCCTGAAAGGAAATACCATAAGCACTCTCTGACACGAGTGATTCGGCTGATTCCTACGGCTGAGGAACTCCAGCAAAGGCAAAGAGCAGGGCCCCCTGCTCCCCGCTGCACCGAGGCACCCCTGGGAGCCCAGAGCAAAGCGCCCAGAGCTTGGAGCCATCAGCCCATGGGTGCCCCGGGCTCAAAACCACATGGATTCACCCCGCTGGCATGAGTTGTGCAAGGGAGCAGCATTTATTCCCCAGTACATCCCCGGCTGGTGGAGATGTAGGGAAAAGGCAGGTCACTGCCTGACACTGTTACAGCCATGCTCTTTTGCTGACAACGGTAGATTTGGCAGGTCTGGTTAAACTAGTATTCTGCCAAGACGGTTGTAAGGAGATTTACAAAAGCAAATTAAAAAAAATAAAAGCAGCAAGAATAGTTAAGTCCGATTTATCAACACAGCTTCTGAACTGCTGTAAAATCCTGGATCTGTTAGAATATAGTTGTATTTAAAATCTTTACCCTTTCTGAAAAGTGCATAAAGATAGAAAAGCCCTATGTGCATATTTCTCAGAGTTCCATCTTCCATGAAAAACTCTAAACAATACCTGATTTCCTAATAACCTTCCCATCACCTCAACATACTTTCAAATTGAAACCAAACCCATGTGAACTTGGGAAGAAGTACCACGTAAACCAGAGCACATGGCAGTGTCTTAAGCTGTGATTTAATTATAAAACAGGGGGAAAAATGACTTTGCATAATGTAGGTGAGAGAATCACAGAGCATTTCATTCTAATTATAGAAAAAACGAGATCTGAGTAGCTTAAGCATAGGCATCATGGAGTCCTAATTGTGTTTCCTGGATATAATCTGAGTTAACTCACTGCCAAGTTGGCAATCGTAAGGTCCTGCTTTCCAGCCACCCTCCCTCCTTTCCTTTCCTGTAATTTGAAGACCCAAGCTATAACCTCAGAGCATCCACATACAGTTAAATATAATTACGAAAGAGAGAAAAGACTGAGGAGGGATTAAAATAATTATTGAGCTCAATTCTTCTTCTCATCTTAAAGAAACAGAGATCAACTTACTACTTTTTGAATGGATAATTATAGTTCCATGGTGAAGATTTACAGAGCATTCATAAAAATAACACTACAACCCACAAAAAATCCATAATTTTGAAATATTTCCTTATTTCTTTTCATGCAGTTTCTCTGCAATCAATAGCACAAGCCCTGCAATGCCCAAACAGGCTCCGCAGATGATGTTTTCCCACCAACCACTCAGGAAACAGAGGAGAGACCAGTTCTCAGAAATGAATGGTGACCTGTCTTTGGTGGGTGTAGATCAAGGGCAAGCCCACCAGAGCCAGACACATGACAGATGCAATACGCTGGTATGAATTAGAAGAGTAGACGTCAAAGATTATGAAAAGGTGACGGTAATCAATTAACTAGCAGCGAGTGATTATTTATATTGCAGTAGTACCTAGAGGCCAGTGGAGATGGAGTCTCCCTTGTGATAAAATCACACACTAAGAAAGCTGCTGATACAAAGAGCTTAAACAAATTCCCCGTTACCAGGACTATCCTGTCTGCACTTCTTTCAAATTAAAACTGCAGCAATTGTGTGGCTTTATTTAGATCTTTTTTTTAATTATTTTTTTCTATATGGCCAGTTGCCCTGTAAGACAGCGTGTGCGGCGGGTTCAGGGCTGCTGTGCTCCACCACACCCAAGCTCCCAGCAGTGAGACCCGTAAAGAGCATTCCTGCTGATGCCCACCCTGCCGCGGTTAGCCGCAGTGACACAGTGGAAATGTGTTTGCATCACTGCTCTCCCTAAGAAGTTCGAAGCTTCCGAGAGCAATGTCATACTGTTATGGAAAGCAACGTGTAATATCAGCGCTGCCGTGGGAAGCCAAAGGGAAACGCTCCTCGTGCAGCATGAACAAAGCCCAAGCAGAATGCAACCCAGATTTTTGACTCCCATCCATGCTTCTGGTTAGACATCAGCAACACTTCTGAGGTGGCGCTCAGAGTACAATATAAGGACTGAAAGTAACTGATCTAAACTTATTGTTCCCCAGAGACTGAGCAAACAACTCCACATAGGAGGCTTTCAATACTAACGATAAAACATGCAAACATTTTATTCAGCAGACAAGTCTGTGAAGAGGCTGCCACATACATTTGTCGATTGTTAAAATTTCTCACTTAACAGTTCTGCCTCTCTCAAGTTAATATTTTCCCAGAGCAGAGACTGAAAGAATTTAAGGATCACAGCGTCCTTTAGATCTTCTGAGCAAACCAAAATTCTTGCCAGGTAATTGACATCAGCCCCTGTTTACCAAATGCTCTTCAGCCTATAACCAATAAATGATTAACAAGGAACTTCAAGTCACTTTCCAGATGTTGTTTATTGAGACATCCTTGCACTGCAATGACAAATGGGGCAGAAATAAGCAAGGCACAGCTTGGCAAGATCCTGCCACTCAGCAGAATATCCCTGAGGCTGAATAATTTGGGTGAAAACCACTGTACAAAGGTTAAATCTACGTTCATTTATAGAAACGGAAATGTGTCCCAGCTGGTACTCATTAGGTTTGAAGAACCAAACACTCGTATTTTCTCAAAACAGGTAGTAACAACAAGCTTTTAATGCAAGAGCAAAGGGTAACACTTCAGTAGCTCTTACACTGTTTGATGTGCCTAATGCTTTACTCTCTTATTGCTGTACAGCAAATCTTGAGGCAGCCGCAAAGCTCGCTACAATGAGCTGTGAAAAGTTATACTAATAACAAATGGGGGAGGGAATCCATTTTTTTTCCATTCTTTTGCACCTCGTTATAGTTCTAAAAATATTAGTGCTGCTATATCAATAATACCGATACAAAGCAATTTTTCGGGACAAAGCTCCATACATACTGCTCCAGCAGAAGGATTACTCTGTATTAGCAGGAGTCGGAGGGACCTAAGCAACCACCAAAACCAGCAGCAATTGGGATGGTGAAAATGTCAAAATTCACGGTGGATTTGAAAAAATCCACACGGGATTTGACAGCACGTCTGCACACACTGCACATCTGCAGCTCTTCCATACACACGCAGGATGACAGAGCTCTAACCTCACAACTACTGTGGTGAAAACTCTCTCCTCCATAAACAATTCCTTCCCACATTATCAAGTGGGATAGGATAAAATAAATAAAATAAATACAACTGCACGTGTACAGATTTTTAAAGGCTTAGCAGATCCAGAATAATAAAACTGCAATTGCAACTGAGCTAGGAAAAAAAAAGAAAAGAAAACAGAAGTCCACATTTTAGCAACCAGATTTGCAGGTACAGGATTTCATTAAGGTAAGATACTGAAATCTACTAGCTGGTTTTGCAAAATTTAAATCTCAAAAGCTTGAAATCCTACTGAAATTTGCATATTTTTCAGTACCTTATGTTAAAATCTATAATGATTCAAGCATATTTGAATAAGAGACAAAAAGGATAATAGGACCTGTCTGGTTTGGGATTCAATCAAAACCTGGGACCCTCCCTCTGCCTGGGATGTGATTTACTGCTCTGCCTCAGACAAATAGCAGTAACACTTTCTGAGATAATGGGTGTGTTTCAGCAGGCAGAAAACAGGCGAGAAGAGCAATATAGCGCAGAAAAAAGGGCCTCTCCCTTCCCCTCTCTCACACTTCCAGTACTGATGCTTTGTGCATCACAACAGACATCTCTTTTCAGCCCCTACGGATGACCTGCAGTGATGCTCTAGCCTCAGTTTGAGTTGAAACACCTTTCTTGGTGACAGCACCGGAGGATTCCAGCCACGTGTTGTCACACGCGGGCTCGTTTCAAAGCCCTGGGACCCTGCACTAACAAGGAACCCTTTGAGGACTGGGCCAGGCTGGGGTGAGGCTGAGCGGGTGCGTCCCACTTGTGCCGATGCACCACGGTTATCCCCACGGTTATCCCCCTGTTCACTGCGGTTTCAGCCATGTGGTGGCAGTTCCCCACCAATTTCCCTAGTCCCAGAGGATTTAGGATTTAGTTCTGCTAATCTCTGGATCCCATATAACATTAGATATTCATGCTGTGATCTCAGGCAGGGAATTGTCCCCAGAGTTATATTAGATTACTAAGCCACTGGGAAATCAAATAATTAAGGAAATCCATAATGAGGGGTATTAGTCAGAGACATATTCCATGGCACAAAAACCAAGTGGAAGGCATGAAACTATTTTTTTTTTTGCAATTGAAACAGAACTTCTTTCAAAGTGAAAGGAGCCCCGTGCTGGGAGCAGGGCCTTGTTTCTCACCTCCCTCCTGCCAGGAGCCCCCAGGCACAGCCGAGCTGTTCCCGGGCCTTGTCTGTCTGCTGACCTCCAGACGCTGGAGGCTGACAGGTGATGATCCCAACACAAAGCAGTTAACTGATAAATGAGCTCAGCTCCCTCCTGAACCAGGTACTGACACACGGGCGCACCGCAGAACAGGCCTGAACGAGCTGCGTGATAACATATTGATTATGAACAACCCAAGAGCCATTGTCAAAAGCGGCAAGCATTGTTCTTTCCCAAATCAAATCCATACTTAACGATCTCTTTTCCCTCATTAAACACTTGAAAGGCCTTCTTACCAGCACTTTTTACTACATGGACGTCCTATTTCGTTTTGACACATACAGCGTGCTCCTGACATTCTCTTCATTGTACAGTAGCTTGCGCTGTTTACTGTAGCATTGATGTTAGTTTATGTCATGTCCTCGCCTTTGTAGTGCCCATCTACAAATAGAATAATCCATGTACATTTTTGTCTCATCTGTCTTTAAATTCTGTGTAATGAAATGAATCAAACTAAACCTCCATGTAGCAAAAGGCAAGTCACACTAGAAAGAAATTTGGGGAAAAAAAGCAGAATTTGGTTGGAAAATGTTTGGAATATACGATTTTTCTTTTGAGGTTCACATGACTGGCATCTTTGATGGAAAGGTAATGACTGCAAACAAGCACGCAAGCAGATGTGATCCAAGCAGATCTCTTTACTTTGATGTCTTCTCTTTAGCTTATTTTCAGCAATATCACTCCAAAATGACACTTTGGAAATGTTGACAAAGCACATTTAATTTCCTGCCTCACCTAGGGCTCGTCATTTCAGCTCTGAATAGCTTTGCGGCCCTTTGAGGACACTTCAATTTTATTTACTAAGTCTTTGACTCCACAACAGAAAGTTATTTGCTCTGTAGAAACAGATCTGTAGGAATAAGGTTCTGGGTTCTGCCTGGGAAACAAACGGATCCGGTGCTAACAAAACATTGGTTCCAGCATCAGACAGGGTGCCTCCTTCTGCCTACAGCTGTTCAGTGTCGAAATCCAGGAGTCACCATAAGCAAAAGCTCCAAGCACAAGTGACACCGGGCTGCAGAAGACAGAGCTGGACGCGTCTCAGCGCCGTGGCTCACCCGTCACTTCCGCAAGAACTGTGGCTGACTTCTGTGAAAAGCTGCATTGTGAGCAGATTAGGCAGCTATAGGAGCCAACACTGACAAGAGAATTAGGTTGATACAGCTGCAGGACGCTTTGTATAAACTCGAGCTGCTGCCACCTAATTAACCCTTGTGTATTTCTTGTTTAATGCTCTTAGGATCAAGGGTTATTCTCCAGAGCTCCTGCTGAGCTGCAGCCTCCCAAACGTGTTTGATGTATGCACATGTGGAAACGCGGTACCTACAACCTTACTAATAAAGCAGGCTGAAAAAGTACTTTGTCAGCATGAAACATTATTGACCCCTACAACATATCACACTATTTTACGGTGAAACAAAAAGATATGCTAATTGGGAAATGTATATGGTGCAGTCAGTAGAGTTATGATAGCGTTACATCAGTGTAACTACGATCATGGTCTGGTCCGTTATTATTAATTATTTCCAGTAAGAGTGATTTGTGTATAGGAATACATTACTGAACAGCTATTTGCTCTAGGTGCAGTGCACACAGAGCTGGCAGAGAAGCGCAGATACAAACAGCAGGGCTGGGCACAAGCTGGCTCTGCTCTGCTACCCGCTCGTCGTAGAGCCACGTGGAAATAGCAGAACACTGTTTATGCATTCAAGAGCTTTTCCTCCCCATATATAAAGCACAAAGAATTGGACTTATTTTTATTTTCAACAACCGCCCCAGCTGTTCCAGAATCCAGAGGTTTCAGAAGGCAGTATTGCAACAGATCTTTGAGAACAACGCCCTGCACAGGCGCTAAAAGCTATCTTTATTAGTTTCATAGGCAGGTCTGCAGTGGAAAAGCCCTACTAATTTCACTGTGCATTCCTGCACGCTAACTCTTCGCCCTTGTTTCCCCCTCACGGTGACAGAGCTGTTCACACCACCCTTGTGTTCGCAGCCCTGCCTCAGAGGGCTGAACAAAGTGGCAGTGTTTGCCAGAGCCCTGAACCCCGCGGGTTTACAACCTACAAGTGGGCTGGCAGCGCTGCCTTGAAACGAGTCGCTGGCCACAAGGACCCGAGAGAATAGATTAAGTCAGAAGAAAGGAAAACCAAAAACCAACATCCGCTAGTGCTTTTTTCATTATTTCAAAAGTGCTGTTTGAGAGACTGAGTGGAAGGAAGGAGTCTAAAGCTCCCAAACTACACTTTAAAGTATTTTACTTAGGTGTCAAGGACCAAAGCCCAAATGTCAGCTCTTCAGGGCTTTTTTTCATGAATTGCTGCAAATAGAGCCTCAGACAAGAAGGAGAAGACAGCAAAGAGACGTTAGGAAAACTCTCGTGAGGTTTGCCCTGCTTGTCTCTCTCTTCATGATTTCATAGCACAGCAGAGCATGGGTTTAAAATAGTCCGATTTGGTGCACTATTTGCAGCACTGCTCTGCTTGTTATTAGAAGCAGCCGGTAACTTGTTCTGTTGGGATCTGCCTCAACTCTCCAGTCTCGGGAGGCAACAGCACGGGTACTTCCTAATTGTCATTAACAGCTGAAAAGTGCTCTACCTGATGAGCTTCCCCATGCTCTCTTGGGTTAAAACTATTATAGGTTTCATTTTTACCTTCACACACACCAAAACCCAGAAACACTCAATCTTGCTGCCATTCTGATGTTAAGCAGGAGTTCACCCAGGAAACAGATCTATTAAAATCAACATAAAAATGAAGCAAATCAGCACAACTGCTGGGATTTAGCTTTTTGGGTCAGAGCACGGAAAGCTATGCCAGGAATGAGGCCCTGCGAACAATGGGGAACTCAAGTCTCTTCTCCCCGGCAGCAAGGAGAGCCCTACAGGTTTTCCAAAGAACTCCTGGGGTCTCAGATACAAAGGCCAGAGACTCTCAGCCCTAATCCACTAAAAACTGCCTCTGCTCCCATGACTTGGAGTCGCCAGTTCAGCCGGGAGCACGGTGCAGTATTGCCAGCTCCTGCTCGCATCCCTCCGTGGGGACGCAGCTACGCAGAGGAGCCCTCCTACCGCAGAGCAGGAGCTGGTTACCCTCCAGAGCCAGCCCCAGACGCTGACCCTTCCCCTTCCAGAGGCAAGGCCAGGTTCAGTGCTTGCCCGCATGCCACAAAATGTGTGAAATGGTGTTTATAAGGTTTACCATAGATCATCTTACAAGGTAGGGAGGACACAGAAACGGAGAGGGAGAAAGGAAACACCACACTTCAGACATGAAGCCCTAAACATTAGAATTGTAAGACTGGCATAAAAAGAATTTTTAAAAAAATAAAATATGATAAAAGACTATATTAAAAAAAATAAAATCATATTCCTGGCAATGGGCTAGAGATAATGCACCTTGGCTTGTAAAAAGCCACAAAGGCATCTTCTAGCTACTCAGTGAAAATCTGTTACTATTTTACTTCGTATCTGCCTTATTTTGGCACATTTTGCTGGAAACTCAAACTGAACTCAGTAACCTAAATCGTAAACAATCTCGAGACTTTTCCTCAGGTAGTGCAAATAATCTGTGTGCAGCAGAAGTCAAAGGTACTTTTGTGCGAAGAGCCCTTGATAAGATCTATTCAAACCTCACTTCCAGTTTCACATTCCTTTAATTTCTTCCAATTCAGTGCTCTTTCAGCAACGCCTGGGCGGGCTGCAGTGCTGTGCGTGGTGCAGAGCGGCCTTACCAGCATTTTGAGAGAAATGGAAACTTTTTTTAATATTCATTACTGGACAATTATCAGTCACATCATGTGCTCATTTGAATAGATCCATCTGTACAATATCTATTAGCACAAAGGCAACAGTGAAAGCAATTGTAGTACCCTTCCCTTCCACCCATCCTCACGGGTTCCTGTGGGAGAGAGCTGTAACTGCTGCAGTTACAGCATCACCTTCAGCTGCTCAAGTGTCAGACTGTGAGTTCACACTTGAAGAGTTTCCTTCAAGCTTTTCTAGCTCATTCGCCAATATTATCAACTACAGAGTGCAGCATTGAATCTCTCCTTAAAGCACTTCAGGGCTGTGTGTGAGAGGTGCCCTGCTGCAGCCGCTGGGGCAGGACACGGCTCTGCTTTGTGCTGCCCAGCAAAGGCAAGCAGCCTTCCACCTGGCTGGGGCGATCCGAGACCAGCCCAGCGTGCCAGCCCTTGGTGACACTGATACCCAACAGCCAGTAGAATTCAAGTTCTTTTGATAAAAGCAGCTTGTAGATAAACTCTCAAGCACATTCGCATAATTGTGAAGCAGCCTCAAACTGCCAGTCCCTGTCCCTTCAGCTCAAACCAAGCCGCCTGGGTAGCACCTGGGAAGCAGAGGAGAGGGACCAGGAGTCCTGCGGAGGCAGGAGCTCCACACGCACATCAGCACACGAGCTGCAAAGCTGTGGAAGAAAAGCAGAAAGGGAGCAGGGCTGCAGCTCTAAGCTGAAACTGGACAAAGAGCAGAAAATGGTACCAGCTGAGGTGCCTAACACATGGCTGCGTGGTCTCCCCTGCAGCAAGAAGCCTAAGGGGAGGATACACTGCTCCAGCCACAGTTCTTCCCGTAACAGTCCTGCGCATCATTTAGCTGGGAATGGCTGCAGCTGAAATCCTGGTGCTCAGTGGGACCTACACCAGCACAGGCACAGCTTTCATTCCCTCATTTGGACTTTTCCAGACAATCTCAGCCTAGCAAAATTAAATTGCATGGAAAACAAAAGCAAGTAAAATCATTAAGCACAGTAATTAGTCAATAGAACCAAGGGTAGGAAACCATTTATTATGAGAATTAAGTGAGTGATTCACAATGAATAATTTAGCTAGCAAATTTAGTGGTGTGTTTTTTTTTTCCCTGCTGGGAGAGAATTCAGCTAACAGACTTGGAAACTGCCTTAACTCCATGGTTTGAGCCCCAATAGTCAGCTGTTTAAACTGGTTGGGTCGAAGGAAGAAGTCTAGCTTATATCATGGGGCACACGAAACAGAAGTCCTTATGCACTGCATTTAACCGTTTAAGTTAATTTTTAACACATGCTTAGCATAGGTATTATTATTGCATGGCCATAAAAAACATGACATGCCAGCACTCCTCCCTTCCCCTTTCATTCAGAAAATGACTGCAAAGCTCAGCTACCTTCATGCCAGATGAAAGACTGGAACCAAAGGAGAGTCATTGTGATCCACAATATTGAAACACGAGGCAAAAATAACTCCCACATAATAACACTATAGATTCCAGCCCTTCCTTCATATTTCATTGCTCAAATGACAAATAAATGAACCTATCAGAGTTCCTAGGATGTATCATAAAGTGGAGGTACTGCAGATAGAATAAAACATTTTTATTGTGTTTAATAGCACAAGAATGGCTAGAGTTACATTTTAATAAAAGTCTCTATTATTTGAATTGGGGTTGGACTTGCTACGAGCGGCCCACCTTTCCTTTCTGCAGACAGCGCAGTTGATCTCACATTCCGCTCCTAACTACACTCAGCCCAAGGAGTGCCAGAAACAAGACAAAAGCAAACAGGACAAGAGATGCTGCAGTGTATGGCAAGGTTTTCAAACTGGGGGACCGACCCACGGCCCGTTTGCAGAGCACCTCAACCTGGTTGCATCAGCTGGGAGCGTGAGCCCCAGGGCCAGAGGTGAACACTGCCACCACTGCTCCTCCGCAGGGTGGCACACGCAACAAAAGCTGTTCAGAAAAGGGGAAAAACTGCCCCAAGTCTGACCAGGCACACAGTGCCCACAGGAGAAAACAGCTAAAAGCAGAGAAAAGGATAGAGATTCCCCTAGCACACATGCTTTTTGCATTGCAGGTATTTACAACTGCCTTGTAGTTATACACGAAAAGAAATCCCTTACATGCACAAATTTTGTAATAATCACTGCTGCTGTTTAGTAAGCACTCCCTTTTGACTGACATGTCTGAAAGGCACATCAGCTTTCATATATGCAAAGCAGTCCTTATTCTGATTAGTCTTTTTTTTTTTTTCCTCTTCAGAGATCAGATAACATTGAAAATACCTGCACCATACTGAAATGACATTTGAAGGTTTAGCTCATCTTCCTCCAAATGCAGAAAATTGCAACACAGCCCTTCATGAGAAGGCTCAGTATTATCTCTTCCTATATCAACAAAATGCCTCAAAAGTAGAAATATACTGCTTTTGTATATTCCCACCTTGTTTCTACAGGAATTTACTTCAGGTCAAAGCACGCCTGGTCTGAAGTCCTCGACCCATGGCGCATAATTTGCAACAGGGTCTTCGTGTCAAGACGCCAGTGCCACAGGGCACAAATGTATTGTTTGGCCAGACAAACTGAGCAAAATAAATTATTCCACAACAGTCCATACAAAGGTAAACACAGAGCAGCAAGCACGGCGTCTCCCCCTGTGGAAGGTCAGGCCAGAGCTTCCTCTGCATGCACGGAGCTTGGTGAGCTTTAAACAAGACAGACAGTGATTCTGCAGCTAGAGACCTGCTGCACCTGGCTTCTCTAATTCTTTTTTTTTGTTTGTTTGTTTCAACCTACAGGGACCTCTTTCTAGGTCCTGATTACAAGGAGCGTGGGAAAGACATGGCTAAAAAGCAACAAAATGCATTTTAGCACATTGCACCCGTGAGTGCGGCAGCCTAGGTCAGACCTGCAGGACAGAACAGTGTTTGCTGCTTACAACTGAGGTGTGAGCAAAAAGATCGCTCATTCTTCAGCTGGCAACTCAGAAACAGAGCATCTTTTACCTTCTAAAATGCCACACTCTGACTTTGGACCCTTCCTGAGCGTGGATGCTGTTGAAGGCCCAGCAGAATCATTGCCAGACCCCAGTCCCATCATGTGAGGCATCAAGAAAGAGTTCCACTAGACACCCACGCCCAAACTCTGTCGGAGGCTATAAGATCTGCTCAAATAATACTGGGAGAAGAGCAAAAGGAAAAGAGAGCACTGGATACAGTTCAAAGAGTCACAGTAGATGCAGTGTTTGGATAGCAGAGAAAGGGTAATCGCTGCAGAGGGGGAAAGGGAGATTTGCTCTGAGCTGACTCAATTAGGAGAAGCGCCTGGGGGCCACAGGGAGCCGAGCTGAGCCATGTGGACTGAGCGCTGGCTCCACGCATGTTCCTAACGGGCTGCTTCTCCTGCAGGACATCCAATGCAGCTTATCTGCTGGCAATTTGTGGGCCAAAGAGTGTACCAGAAATGCCAACTGTTACCTATAGCAAGATGCTTTTGTGGAGATAAATCGCTATCACTTCTTCACAAAGTAGTTTGGTGGTATCCTCAGAGAGTCTTTTCTTCATCCTCCCATTAATGCTAAAATGACAGTGCTGTGCTTTCACCTGGGTTTTAGCAAGAAGACAGCTGATACATGCGGGCCATTACACAATAAAAGTAAGCAAGGCTCCCATTCTAAAAATAACAGTGATATTTGGAAATGAAAAAGCTAGTGATTTAATTTCCAATATTTGCTTTCAGAACATTAAATAAGAAAAAAGTAATCTGTAGTCGATGCGAGAAGTTGACACTCATGAGACCTGTTCTTTTCTACCAGTTCTGTGAGAGGATTCCTTTTAGGCTCTGGGAAAGAAAAGCTTCCTATTTCTCTTTGTGCCTCCAATTCTGGTAAAACATAAATCAGTTCTTGGCACCCTTAACATAATTAACATTTGATACAAAAATAAAAAATGTTATTGCTTTAAGGCAGTTCTGAGGCAAGTTAATCATGGCCATTGCCCCACTGCCTTCTAGAGACAAATGCATAGTTAGAGTTTATCAGTGCCCTGAGAATTAGATTTGGTCCCATTCTCATGGCAGCATGATCGCTGCACAGCATTTTTGCTGTCTGCCAAATCATAGACACTTTTAATTTTTCTACCTTGCTTTCTTGTCGTGGTTGGTTTCTTGGCTTTGGCTTCCTCGCAGCGCCGCGCTCGCTGATCACGCAGCAGCCTGGGGCTGGGGGCACCGCTTGATTGACGCGGTGCTGCTGCGATGCGTGGCAGGCAGGGCCCTGCGCCAGGCACCCAGCACAGGGGCCGGGGTTACCCACTGCGGACACCCCCGCGTGCGGGGGCTGACACCCACCGGGTGCACAGTGCCTGTTCCTGGCCCTACCGGCAGGATGCTGGTAGACAAAGGGCTTCTTTCCACCCGATTAAACTCGCAGATTTTCTATCTTGTGGGACGGACATTGTAATTCAAACTCTGCGCCACGGAGTGTTAAAGGTTTAGTGCTCCTCACCACCCACACAACTGACACCAGAGATTTATGAACAATTAATTGATAGCGCGATGTGATCTGAGATAAGTAATAAGCACTTCTACTCACAAAGCTGACGCTATGCGCTGCAGAGCTTCCTGATTTGGCCCAATCAGTGAAATATGCACTGAACTGCATCTGTAATAGCCCCTTTTCACCATCTAATTATCATTATTTGCATTTCTGATAGGTTAAATGCAGCGATGGGATCAGACGCACAGGAAGAGCTCAGCACTGGGGATACAGAAATAGTAAGAGATCTTGCATCAGGAAAGTAACGTTGCCAAACAGAATAAGTCCCAAATTTGGCCTAAAATTCAACGGTGGAGACAATAAAGCAGGAACATAAAGCAAGAAGCCAAGAAATGCAATGCCCTGAGATGTCAGCGTGCCTCTGGGTCAAACTGAGAGATCCAGGGGGAGAGCCCAGAAGCCAGCCCGGCAGCCTGAATACTAGTTGGCTGGCCCACCGCCTGCCGTGCCCGGCACAGCACTGAGCCGTGTGTGGGCACACGCTCCCAAACGTGAAACATGAGCATCTCACTTCCCCCACTAAAAAAAGGGGAGGCCTTCACCACCCTCAACACGCTTTCTAGCCACTGGGCTACCATATAACAGGCCCGTAGCACCAACACAACTGCTCTGGAAAGAAATGAGGAGTGAGCCCAAGAGATTTCTGCAAGAAAAGGCTAAGGCGATTCTCTTTGCGGGCCATAAATCCCAAGTAGAGAGAGGCACCTCCTGGTAGCACTGAGAAAAGCACCTGTACGTCCTCTCTCAAGAGCCCAGGACGCTGGTGCTCGCCCTGGCCCCACGCAGGCCCAGGCCCCCGGCCCAGCGGCACTGGCCCCGACATGGCGGCTCGGCCCACTGCCAGGGACAGCGACCGCGCTCCCAGTCCTCTGAGCAGCCCCATGACACTGCCGACCGCACGGATATAGCAGGAGGGGAAACTGCAAGGGTAGCTGATAAAATGTTTTCATGAAGTGCAAAAGGACATCAGCTCCAAACCCGCAGAAAGCCCTGCGAAGGGCAGTTTCAACTCAGGCTGAAATTGTTAAGGAAAGGGCAAGTCGGGCTTCCACAAGAGCACTAAAATGGCAGGCAAGCAGTGTTAAACCGTACGGTGGGGGCACGAGAGCATCCCTCACTGACAGCAATGCCAGCGAGACAAATGAGCGAATCCACCAGCCTGACCCCGGTGCACGGGGGCCGAGCCCTGGGGACAGTTCCCCTCCCTGCCCGCCTCCCAGTCACAGGGACCGTGCTCACAGGAGTGCTGGGACCGGGCCACGCTGCCCTGAAACACGCTGCCCTTCATTTCTGGCCGTAGTCACAGCAGTCGTCGCAGCTCTAACGTATCACAACACAGCTTCACAATAATTTATTTGCAGGAACTCTACGCTAACCTCTGCATGCAAACTGAGCAAAGTCAACATCTTTAAGTACCCTCTCACCACAGGTTCTGCTTTGGTGGCCAAACATGCCGAGGAGGTGCGAAGAGAACTATAAAAGTAGTGGTAGATACCACAGGAGTACAAATTCACCCAGGCAACAGCCTCGATCCTCCTACAGCTACAGCCAGTGATTACAGCCGGTAATTTCACTGGCCCTCACAACGTCAAGCTATATATTTCGATGAGTAGTCAGGCTGAGGGACTTTTCCTGTGGATCTGGAGGCCAGGAAGCAGGATTATCCCTGACAATTGAGAAAGGAATTGTCTTTACGCATTTTCAGAAAGCAATGTTTGGCAGTTATTAAATAATGTTCTCATGTTGTATTATTACTTAGAGAGCCAGCAAGAAAAAAGAAATACTAAACCTAAACCAAGATACTGAATTTCTGTCCACTCTGGATAGCATAGACTTTTAAAACATGATCAGCTGGTAAATTATCTTCCCATTTTCAGACCAGACTTTATTCTTCCCCATAGCAGACCACAACAAAAACCTTGGAAAGGGTCTTCATTGTCAGACGACGTCCCTAAAGAAATCTTTACAAGAGAATAGCTACCATTCATAGAATTGGTCACACGCCTGCTAAAGGCAGCACCTCATGGTTATGGACACCCCTCTCATACCAAGGTTTGAAGACTTGGACAAGTTTTCGCTTGGTAGGCTGGCGTATACCAATAACCAACAGCTATTTAAAATCTGCAATTTCTGATCTACCTTTGACCTTCAGGACCTCCCTTTATACAGGCATTCTCACAGCAGCTAATGACAGTGTGATTTTATAAACTGAAGACTGTCCATCTATCTACATGTTTTTGCACTGTACTGGTATGTATGCACAGCATTGATCCTACCAGAGATAAAGCCCTTGTCGGTTATATGATACTGTCTTACGCAGTGGACCAACCTCCGAAGTAGAAAAATCCAAACTGTACAAACTCTGTCATGTTTTTCAGCGTGACACAGTTTTCAGCATGTTAATTATTTTACTTTCATGGATAACTGAGCACATGTTGCAGTTTGCATCTGTTCCAAAACAGACACCCTCTCTCACAAGAAAGTGCCTACGGTGGGGAAGCTAGGGAACTCTGCTTCTCCTTTAGAAATGAATTTTATGCTCCTCCCGTGCAGAGGTATCCCCTTTCCTTCCATGGAATCCCTGTCTAAAGAGAAGCCAAATAAAATCCAGAAGGAAAAAGGAAGAAACATCATAATTCTATTTTTTTTATTATACAAGAAACCAGCTCTCCAGGATTACAGTCTAGTACTCAGCTCTATAATGAATTATTTATCTTAGGAAAACAAAAATACTTTATTTAAGATGACAGAGAGCCTGTAAATTTGCTTCTTATATATGCATTGACTAATTAGATTAATTAAGCATGCATACACTTCTGAACAATCAGGCAGGTGGCAAATCACATTCAAGACGACTTATATGATTCATTCTATCATCCTCACAGTTGACAAATGACATCCATTCCAGCATGAAACCAGGGCAGAAAATAGCCTATTACTTGCAATATACGGTACCATTATTCTCACATTTTATTTACTTCTTTAAAGAAACTAAGACAAACAAAGAGTTTCCAGCAGCTAATCCTCTTTCATATGAGCGCTCCGAAATATAATTCACTGTGCTGCATTAAAACAACAAAGCCTGGTAAAGCTATTAACACCGTGACTGAAACTGAAATCTGGGAGATATAGGAACTCAGCTGTAAGGCTGCACAACTACTCAGAGGCCCTTACATCGAGTACTGTGAAACAACCTTTCATTTTCTGTTCGAGGAATAAAACAAAGGAAGGGTAAGAGCTGGGGATTTCTTTACTCGGTCTGTGGCTCTGCTGCTTTAGACGGCCCCTAGCACGAAGGCCCCCGGGATGCTCTGCAGCCTGGAGCGGCACCAGCCTAGCAAAGAGAGGCTGCAGCCTGCTGAACACGCAGCCACCACCTCGCTCCTGCCTTCCAAGCCCCCGAGAAGGGTGCCTGTGCTGGGAGGAGAGGGGGCAGCAGCCTCACCCTGCACCCTGCTGCCCTCGGGCCCCCAGGGCCAGGAGACGAAGCCCAGCGCCAGCTTCAGCAGGCACCAACCCTCCTGCATGGCACCGTGCATCGGTGCCCCTAGCAGGAGCAGGGGGTCCTGCCGGCAGCAGGAACGCTACAAATTCAGCAAGAACAGGAGTATCATCAATGCTTCCACCCGTTATTTCTGCAAAACAAGGAAGGTGCCAAAAAAAAAAAAAAAAAAAAAAGCCAAATTTGAAAGGGAAGGATTTAAGAGAGTCCCTGCTCATCTTTATGTGCTTAAATGCTGAGGCTTTCACTAGGAGTTAATGAACGGTTTGCACGATGCCTTTTCTCACGTGCTCTGCCACTAATCAGGAGCAGCGAGCTACCTCAAAGCCTCATTACTAGCCAACAAAAAAGCCAATGAATCCTCAGACAGAAGTTTTGCTGCAGTAGCATATTGCCATTTAGCTAGAGGGAGGCAGGAGAAAGCAAGTCAGCAGTGACATATTCTCTGCATCCAGCTGGAGGAAAAGAAAACCCAAGTATAATACCCCATCTTATCGGAAGTAGTTAATCTGACATAACTTACTTAACAAAAATTGCAGTCTATTAAAAAGGCATGTAAGCAATGCAGCTGAAAACAAGTCTACACGGGAATCAGCTAGCATAATTACGGCTGGCTAAAAAGTAGAAGAGGGAGAAGAAAAAACTGCATAATTTACCAGCTGACAAATGTTAATGACAAATAGAAGAAAACAGGTCCTTGACAAAGAACAAATAATCACTGCTCACTTTGTAGTTTCACTTCAGAATTCAAACATTTTATCAAAAAAAAAAAAAAAAAAAGACCATCTTGCATCTTAGTGAAATTAACAGGTCAGCACAAATCAGGGAAGTCTCCCCGAAGTGTGTTAGCACCAGCTTCGCTTTACTCGCTGGTTACACACAGGTTGCATGTGAAGAAAATACATTTGTGCCTGGAATCTTGCAAGATTAATACTTCTCTCCGTCTCCTAACAAGATAATCACATGCGTTGTGTAACATTAAGCATATGAGCAGCCCTTCTGGAGCCACGCTTTAAATTCAGGACACGCTTAGCTACTTTGCTGAACCGAAGCCACGGGGAATGCCGGGGATTGTGCTGCATGCTCCGTGCAGACAGATAAGAGGGCTGTGAGGATTTAGGCGTTACATCCCGCTACCCGCAAATCTCTCTCGTTGCAGCAAAAAAAGCAAGCCATTGTCATTTTCAGGTGTTGCATTTTTGTTGCTCGATTTTCAGATGATTTCACAGGTTGGAATCACAAAGGTGAGACACTCCCACAGCAGCCTTCGGCTGAGCCCCCCAGCACAGCCTGCGCAGCGGCTGGACTGCCCAGGCTCCTTACTCATTTTTTTCCCCTCACATTAAAGGCAGTCAGCATTACTCACCGCAGTGATGTGGCTGCCACATGAAAATTAACCCCGGATGGGGATCAAGGCCAGTGAGTTGCCAAAAGAAAACCTGTCCCACAGCTGAAGACTCTCGAGCGTTAGGCACTGTACGAGAGCAGGGGGGCAGACGGGCAGCTAAGTACGAGCCCAGTTGATTTTATGATATGCAAAACATGCAGAGTTATCTTGGGAAGGAGACGTGCTAAAAAATAATCTCAGGTCTGGGATAACAAGCGGGCTGATTTTGAAAGGGATACTGGAGCCTAACAAGCAGCTAGTAGAGCTTTTTGCATCATTAGACTTCCAAATACCATGGCCTGAGGAAGCAAACACACTGATTGTGATCCTGAATGCGGTCCACGTGCGATGCTCTGGAATGCCCCCGTGGTCAGGCTGTCACCTAGTTGAACGTATGCTTGGGGTAAATTTCCATTACGTTTTTATCTGGCAAATAGAAGGAGAGGGGTGGGGAGGACGATTACTTAGATGTCAGTAATCAAGACCTAATTACTGGGACCTAATTTGCTATCTGAAAAAAAGAATCTAGCATGACAAGTAATTATTTTACTTGCTCACATATTCACATGCTTATTCAGGAGGCCAATTTTCCATAGCAGAAGACAATCATTAACAATACTCCAAAATGTTACTCAGAATCAGGGTTTGTTTACAAGAATCTTATCAGACACCTCAGTGCACTGTTCTGTTTATGCCCAACACCTTTTCAGATAAGAGAAATCTTGACGAAGGAAAGAAAGGACAAAGGAAATAGAACTACAAGGGATATAAAACAAGTGGGAAGTTTGGAAGTGAGCAGTAACCAGAATGGTTTCTTATGATATGTAATTTGTAAGGGGAAATAAAGCTGTCAATGATAATTTGTAACCAGAAGAAGAAAAAGGAGGAGGAGGAGGAAAATAGTCTAAAACTGGTGCAGATTCATGCCAAGGGCAGTAACTGATGGAGGGAGGCAAGGGCTGCAAGGTGAGGACCAGAGTATAGTTGTGTCTCCCCAAACCTTTGGACAGACAAACCAGCTCACGTTCAGCTGTCAACACTCAGCCTTTGCCCTCCCATAACAGGGATGTAACAAAACAAGTTAAATCACTCAACCTTGTTCTTCAGAAAATTCCCACCAGTTCTCACCACTAAACTGGAGCTTACAGAAAGCCCCAAGGAAAAGCCCCGTGGATTCCCAGGAGCGCTCCAGGCATCAGGAAAGAAACAACATTGTCCAGTGTGATCTTACAGCATGAGTCCAGCCCACCCTGGCTAAAGAGCTGAGCCTTTGCTTTCTATTTTTGATAAAACAAATCACTATATTATTTATCACAGAAAGGTATTTTGAAGGAATGAAATACCTGATGACTACAGGAAGGTTTTCATTGAACAACCACTCCTCATACACTGATTAGCCCAGCAAAAAATGGGGAAAGAAAGCATGGAAAGAGGAGGCCCTAAATAGCCGGTACCATTCTCTTCTATCCTTTGCCTTGCTTTATTTACTATTCTAATTCTGCATCTTCAGCATCTTTACCAAATACTGCAAAGTGTGTTTTGACAACCTTTGATAAACACAGGGAAAGGAACACAAGCATTACAAATATGTCTGCACAATGCATGAAACAACATGTATGTAATAACCTTAGCAATTTTATTTAATATATTCTAGATTTCACATGTTTTTCCTCTAGATTTCAAGTGTTTTTCCCTGGCTTCTCCAAGCAAGCTGAGTCCAACATGAACGCTGCAGAATTCACTGGCTGGGATTTTTTATTCATTTTTTTTTCCTCCCTTTAGAGGTCAGTCTCTCAAGAATAACTTCTGAATTTTAGCTGTCAGCAATATTTCCTCTTCTTTTCTCCTGCTGCTCAGGTCAATCATCTTTTCCCACTGAGGCTGGAAAAGCTGCCTGCTCCTTTGCTCTCTAATTATAATCTCCAATTCATCTTCCTTCACTTTCAATTCTTAAACCATGCTGCTCTTTTTCTTTTCTCTCTCTGCCACTTGAATATGCTCTTTCCCCCTACCTCAAGAGTTTTTATGCAGCTACCAGGATGACACATAACCAGTAACTAGCATTTAGTCCTGCTCATAAGATCCTTGTCCCTTCCGAAGTATTGCCCTGCAGTTTCAGCACAAGCAGTTGCACATTTATTGCACGGAGATAGCTGCCAGCAAGTTCAGCCTGTAGCAGAGGACCACACGTGTTGTGCCTTCCAAGTCTCACCCCTTCCCTCCTAGGCTCCTGAAGCTCATCCCTGTGCCGAGAAGCATTCCCATCAGGGTTGATACCATGGAGCTGCCAAAACCCGAGCAAGGAGCCAGCAGAGAAACCATGCAGTGGTGCACACAGCAAGGCCATCCTGGTGCCTAGGAGCCCGGGACGTGTCCTGCCTTTCTGTTACTGACAAGCTTACAGCAGTCTTGCAAGAGGGGTTTAAAAAGGAAGAAGTTTCAAGAGATCTTACTGTATAGAAGCTATCCATGCCAAAGGATTTAATGGTCTGATTTTTCAATAACTTTATCAATATAGATGTGTATTAAAGCTTTCCTGGGTATATACATTTCCATCTCATGAAGTAAATCAGCCTTGGGAATTGCCAATAGACAAATAATTCTTTTTTATCCCTGTCTTTTCAAGTTCTTATTAGTTTTTATAAATAGTACAACCAAAACATTGGTTAAACTTAAGGGAATTTAATCTCTGAGCATTTCCCAAAGCCACGTTCCGTTTAATCGCCTCCATGCACCACATGCAGAGCTCTCCAGCATAATTAGCTGGTCAGAGAGCACTGGCTTAGAAAGACCATCTGAGAGGGGGTCCCTGCCCCCTTAGCCATCAGCTCAGGCTGAGTGCCAAGATTTCTAAGGCAGCTGTACCAAAGTGCTTCAGATCTCATCAGTGGTCAGTTTTAAAGCATGTGGGTCAATTCAGACTGTGTGCGAGGGAGCTATACTTTTTTATTTTTTATTTTTTAACTCACATTGCCTGAAATCCTTGGTTCTGAGGACCTGGTGGGAGTGAAGATAGCCTTCAGCAGGATGGATCTATCCATCAGGGCAGGAGGAAGTTCCCATCGCTCCCTTTTACAAAGTGTGCAGTTCCCCGCCGGGGTCACGCATCCTGCCGGAGCAGCCCAAAGAAACGGGACCCACCTGGCCTGGGAGCAAAGGCAATGACAGTGCTTGCTCCAGAAGACAGACGAAGAACACCAAGTCTCTATTCAGAGCTCTCCTTCTGGAGCCAGCTGTACCAAGTCAGAACTCGCATTTCAGTCTGGTTTTTTCCCTTTCTGACAATGAAAGCTAATATGAAGACTCTTATTAGCCCTTTGGAGCCAACAAGTCCAGAGATCTCAGTGTTACGACAAACACTAGATGCATTAGTGCATTTATATGGATTTAAAGCAGTCAATGAGGTCTCATGACTATCAAGACTCAGGAAACCTAGCCACAAGGGTTTCTTTAACCCTTTTTATTAAAACCCAAATTCTTTCCATACTGTATTTTCCAGTAAAGCAGGCTGAATACTGCCACCAAATGCAACCATAAAAAGGAAATGAGTGCAAACAAATGACATTCCTCTTGGGAGGGTTCCCTGTCTGGACTACCGTTTTGCACAGTCAAATTTTCGTCAACACTGAAAAGATCTGAAATAACATCGAAATAACCAAGAGCGGAGGCAAAACCAGAATTCATTCCATTAATCATGTTATTGAAATACTGTGCGAGTAGACCTACAACTAAACAGGGAGTACAACCTTGTAGCAAGAACAACATTCCCTTGGTAAGGCCTGAAACAAAAATAAAGGCACGATATGGCAAAGATCAGAAGCTCTAGAGAATGCCATGGAATGCACTTTTACGTGAAAACTGGAGCTCTGTACAGGGACACTGAAATAAAACATCACGCAGAGCTATTGATCTGGTCCCAGCCAAGTCAGTAGCAATATTCCTAATTATTTCAGTGGCGACAGGTTTGTAGCCACGAGGAGCCCCATGCAAGTTCTAAATATTTCGCATATGCTAAAAATGAATATACATGTATATTTAGGGAGCTCATTTGTGCCTGGCTTCCTTCAATAGTAGCTTCATTAATCAGCAACTTGCAACAGTTTCCTCATCACAAAACAGAAAAGTATCAAATTAAAGGATACCAGTGATCATAAATTAGACAAAAAAGGCAAAGGAGAAAGTCCAAGGCAGTGTCTGCAAGATCTGTTCACGTAGCAAAGAAAATGGAGAAAACCGCATCAAATCTCTGCTGAGTTTTTCTAGTAGGTTAATTCTGGATGATAATAAAGTTTTAAAATTAGGCTGTGCAGGCAGGTGTAATCATTACCAAGACTAATAGACTGTAAAGCACCAGTGTTCGAACCTTAATTTAAATCTCTGGTAGAATTCATATTAAAAGACATATTAGGTGGTCTCCGTTAGACTGCTGTGAACTTTCCATTATATAAAGTAGTCTATAAAATATTTTCCAGCAGACTGTTTGCTGTCTTAATTATACAGTGTGATATATAATCCATATCATTGGCAGTTCATTCTCTCCTTGGCAATTTTCCAGCAGTAAAATAATAAACCCTTTGTATGTTTTCAAGTCAATAAATAGCTCAAAAATAATAAAAAGAATCTTTCACTTTAAAGGCCTATTTCTCCTCTTTTGTTTGTTTTTCTTTCTTAAAAAGAAAGCTTTTTAGTCTGATAGGGATTAAATAAGAATCAAAAGTCAACAATTTTAAGTCTATTAAACCTAGAAGAGAAAACTCTCAAAGATTAGAAAATAGGCTTCCTGGGTTTTGTGCTTAAAGCTTAAATTGTTTGGGTTCAAAGGACAGTGAATTAATTAAAGAAGCTACTAATAAAAATCGTTCAGGCCTTTTATTTAGTCTTTAATACAAAAAATTATGTGACATTTGCATTATGAGCTCCATCCTCCCTAAGGGAACAGTCATTTCTCCACACACAGGGTATGCTCTGAAGAGCACAGACAGGCGCATTGTGAAGGTAATCAATCACGCCAGCATCCCAGCAGCCTTGTAAATAGGGAGCAAAACTGTTAGCTGCAGGTTCTCTTGCAGCTGCGTTTCGATTTGTGCAGAGTATAAATATATATATGCATAATCAATACTGTAATTAAATCTCCTCCCCAAATTATGCTACTGCAATTTGTGGCAGACTGATGGTTAAAATACCGCACCTGGAAAGAGTACGAGATGCCACTGACAGCTCGGTACATTTTAGGGCCGTCAGAAAAATGCTGTTAATCAAAATGGAGTACTTGTGCCGCTGAGATGGCTGCTTCACGGCTCCACCACAGTTGTCAGGTATTTACAGCTGGTCTTATTTCACAGAGGTGTTAGGGCTGGTCAGAATAAAATGATCACAGTGATCGTGCCAGTAATAATGCAAAACCAGACACACCGAGGGGTGAGGGCACGCTCCCACCTCCTGTGCTGCTGCAACAGCACTGAGAACAAGTGCCTCCTATGGCTGCAAAATGGGGGAAGGAATGCTCCATACCAGATTAAAAGCTTGCAAAACGGCAGTCCACCCTGATTTTCAGGTGGTTTCTCAGTTCGTGGTCCTAGCTCTGCCTGGCTTCAGTGGAGCTTTGTCAGGACATGCCTAAAAGAAATGCCAGATTGGCTGCCAGAGCAAGTTTTTGGAGAAGCAAGCACAACGTGCTGTCACACTATCACTACAAAAAGATGGAAAACTCTGCTCTTTCCAGTGTGGTTTGGTGAGCCTGTATACACAAAATGCACAAACAATTATTTAAAAACAAAAATATTTGTGGCGCTATTCTAGAGTAACATGCTAAAGCATGGCAAAAGCAAGAAGCATTCATCCTGGAGGCAGGTGTTTAGTTTAAGCAAAAGCTTGTAAAAAAATAAGAAAAATCGTCAAAGGATTTTCAATCCTATATCTCAAAGGCCCTAACAAAAAGAAAAATCACTGTTCCTTATTTTACAGGTTAATAAATGGCCTTATCAAGATTCAACATAAATCTAGAGAAGAGCTGGGAATAGAACTTATTTCCTAGGTCTAGCAAAATGTTTTCCAAAACACAGCTCTCTCAGATTTATTTTTTTAATGAATCTGCAGAATACTATTAGATCCATGCAAGGCTATTCTAATTCCACACCTTCTCGTATCCTTTGAACCTTCCCATAGGTGGTAACACTTACAGACCAGCCACAGTAGGTGAAACACTTAACCTAGGAATTGCTTGTGGTTTAAGAAACTGCATTCTGGCTTCACACGGTGTGAACGATTTGAAAGAACTGGGGATTCTCCTCACATTACATGAATTATTTACCACAGTGGTGCCACAGACTCTGTTCTTGAAGAGGAACTTCTTCAGGTCACTGTCCTTAAATCACTTTTATCAAAAAACACAACTTTGACAATAATGAGCATAGGTGAACAAAAAGGGGCATGCATCGCATCCCTCGAGTCAGTTCAGCTCTAGGATCCACCTGTATCTCTAGGAATTAGCGGGGCAATAAAGCCCCCAGTATCTGAAAACACGCAATGCATCAGAGCAGGAGAGAACGTGGAGTGGTTCAAAGCTACACAGACACGGAATTTCCTCTCTCCCTCCTTCCTACCCTGAGCTCACCTTCCCCATTCAACTCACAAGCAGCCTTTTCTGCTGAAGAAACCAAGAACAGCACAGCTGTGGGTAATCTCCCACCACGAGATGCAGAACAGCAACCTATGAATCAGAAGAAAAGCCAGTGCCCTTCTCCTTTTTGTACCACCATCCTCTTCCCAGTACTTATTCTCAGCATTACCACAAGAATTATTTTAAGAACTGCCTTTGAACTGAGCCACGCAATACATCTAGACCACAGGACTGGGAAAATGACTGTCCAAAGAGGCAGCAGCGAAGCAAGGCAGCTCCATTTCCCAGTGGGTAGCGTGCTCTCTACATGGCACTGAAGCATCACAGTAAAGGTTACGGCCGGTTGGTACCCAGATTTGGTATGCACTGAATGGGTTAGCAGGTTTAAGGCTGGAAGAGCCAGATTCTCTTTCCTGTATCCCAGGAAATTCATGTTCTTGAAGTGTCTTAGACTATTTACAGTGCCCCTGTGGGGGCATGCCCTTACATCATGCTAGACCCACAGTACGGCTGAAATGTAGCAACTGCTGTTTAAAGTAAATGGCTAGTTAATTCATCCTTACTGAAATCTATGGGAAATACAACCTTGTTGAGGCATCTGAGGAGAAGAAATAATAATAATAATAATAATAATACAACAATTCAGTACTAGGATGGGCTTAGAGCCCAGGAATTCCAGATCACAGTTTGGTAGTGCGCCCTCAGACACAATGTCTTTAACGGGCTTCTGTTGAGTTCGCATCGAAAAGTGGTGCAGACTTCCCACAGAGCTCTGTGGAGACATTTACATGCACTTCCCATGCATACGAATGTCAGAAGTCATGCTCTGGTGGGAAGTCAGTCCTCACAGCTGGCTTTCCTTGCCAGGGCCGTGCATCTCCTGGTACACATTAGAAGAGGAGACCCTGCTAGATGGTGTGGGAGTTGGCTAATGCCAACGAGACATTAGCTACAGACTTTTCAATTCATTCAAAGCAAGACTATTCCTAGTTACAGAAACCACAGAACATCCCACTGAGGCAAGCACTTTTTTAAAATATTGAGAACAAGAATATTTTTTAAAGGAGTTCTCGTTTCTCAGTTGGCTGGAAGAAAACCATACCATGAGTGACAACAGGAAATAAACAAATGAAAGACTATCACCATTTTTCCCCACATACATGCCCAAGCCATACTAAGTAATAAATTCATCAAGAATCAGCATTCTCCAAAAGAAAACTGCTCTGTAGCTAATGATCTATCTCTTGCCATCCTTATTCATTAGCAGAGGTATCTCATTTCTCCCAATAAATTCAACAGAAGAGCCTAAATCACAAGCATGAACAAAAGACGCGTTTCTTCCAAAGGCATCCAGAAGAGCCAAGAACAGAGCAAGCTAACCTTTCGCTACAGAAATGACAACAAACACATTCATAGCAGCAGCAACATCCTAACCTGTCTTATCAGTGGCGAGTACATCTCAGAACAACTCGATTCCCTTCTCAGAAGTTGCTATAATGTCCGTCAATATAAAGGAGATCAGAAACAGCATGACATCAAACAACAAAACACCCACTTGGAATTATTTTTTCCAGTTTCCTTCTGGGAGTATAATTTTGCATCCTACATAATCATTAAAAATATTTTACATCTTCTTTATCTTTAAAAAAAAAATCTTATATAGCTTTAGACCAAAAAACAAGTAGGAAGGGTATCTAGACTGAAAATACCTCTGGAATTACTTTGAAAAATAATTTTTCATCTTTTCTGTATCACAAAAAAAAGATACTTTATTTTAAAGTGAGTACATTCAGGTGATGAATCACTACTGTAGCAGAGATTTTACAGTCCATGATTGAGTCATAAAGGAGAATAAAGCTGAGAACTGAACCTGGGGAGCTGACAGTTGAGAGGTCTGGGACATAGACAGTTGGCTATGGGCAAAAACATACCAAATAATGCACAAAGGATAAAAGAACAATTATCAAGGCCAAACAAAGACATTCAGCTCTGACAGTCCAACCCCATGAGGATGAATATAAGCTTTTTTTTTTTATGCGTCATTCTAATCTGATATTGACAAAGATTTTTATGTCCTCTGATCTTTCCCCTGAAAAAGCCTGATGCTCTTTTTAAATAAATCTTTCATGTTCCATATCTCTATATTTTTCAGGAAACAGAAATTTTTACTTCTTCAAAAGGCTCCCACAGGTTTTATATTGTCCCAGATTTCAACTTTCCCATCACTTGAGCAAAGACCATGTATAACAGGCTTTTCTCCTGTTTGTTTAAGTGCTGTTTTAAGAACTGAAGGTCTGTCGTTGTCTTTGGGGGGGTTAAATTCTATATTTATGTCTTCTCAGCCCTAGGACTTCTCATTGCCCAATTTATTTTTCCACTTACTTCAAGCCATCAACCTATCTCTGCCATTAGCTCTGATTTATAATACCTAGGAACACAATCCAATCATGAATCTTCCTTGGGAATGCTGTAGTGGCATGAGAAAAGAACCCCTTTTAGTACTCTTTCTAGGGTAGAAAACATGAAGTTTCCAGAGCTATCAAAGACATGAGAGGCTCTTTTGTTTGATATTCCAATTCCAGTCCTCGCAATGCATCAGTTTGGCAGAGGGCAGGCCCATCAGGCACTTACAGGTAGGGAGGAAAGGGATTTCCTGTCTCACAATACTAAGATTAAAAAAAAAAAAAAAACTCTTTTTCCACACCGGATTTAACTGAGACCTTTCAAACCCTTTCCCCAAAAGATGAGAAAGACCACTTTACCAAATTAGCCAAAAGCCAAAATAAGGGAGGTGTGGGTTCAGAGTCACAGTCTGAACTGGACAGAGCAGGTCTCAGATCTACAATTCGAGTATCTCACCTGGGTCATTCAGGGGTCTCTGTGCTGCTCTCCTCTCAAATACCCATTTTCAAATTCAGAAATCATTTAATTTCCTATTATTGTGTAGCAAATGCACAAAAATACAAATAACAGTTTTTCTACCTAAATACCTCCTATTAAAATTTCACATCTTGTTTGTCGTCGGCCCATGCTTTTATCATGCTATAGGGTAGGATATTCCATCTTGCATTTTAAAACAATGCAGAGGAAGGCTGGAAAGCATCACCTCACTGTACCTCAGAGCTTGCAAAACTGAGTTGCAAACAGAGAACTGGATTTATTTATTCAGTCAATTTCATGATCTCACTTGTGTTACTTTTTTCTGTCTTTATCAGTTGGCCACTTCTGCTGTAAATCTTCTAAACGGAGTGGAGGAGGGTCGTAAAATGATCTTAGGATTTATTACACCACTTTTGCAGGATAAGATTCTGTGATGCAGAATACAGAAGATTCCTATGGAAACATGAGCCCTCTTTAGTCATTTTGATCTTTTCAGCTAAAACTTTCAGAAGTCACATTAAGCGACACAGAAGCCTAACCCCCATTAGCTTTGAGAGGAACTTGTCCCTAATTATTAACGTTGCTTTTGAAAATGGGATTTGGAAGTAAAATATATATGATGCTACATAAAAATATCAAGTACAGTTCACTTAGAAGTTGTTAGAAGAGTTTTGCAATGTAGTTTTATAGCCAAGAGTCACCATTTCAGTCTGAACAATTTGGCAATTTTATATAGGAAGCATCCTATCTTCCTGTGCAGTTTCACATTATGTTCTTCTGAATGCCAATGAGCATTCATCTTGGACACTGTAGTGCAGCGAACAGCAAATTAATATATACCGATATGCCACTTGTCATAAAAAGTCTTGCCAATGGTTCCACACATCTCTCCTCTATTGTTTTGCCTAATCAATAATAAGACTTATCTTTGACTTTTACATGAAAATGGAGAAGAGTGAACACTTACCCGTCTTGTAAAGCACAGTGCTCTTCTGAGAAATGTTTGGCAGATACTGCTTCTTACAGTAACACTTTACTTTAATAGCACTTTAATGCTGAATTGACAGTGGAAGTCCCATAGAAATGTTCAAGGCATCCACATTAATGCTAAATAAAAGTCATTACGATTTTAGAGATATGCCAGGACAGAAATATCTAACCTGGCAGACTCCCCGTGTGCATGAGTGGGAGATGCTTACTAACCTTTTAAACAGCTATCAGCCCTATAGATGCAATGATCTCTTACACGTACACAGCATTTTCCTCACAAAAGTCCCCAGCCCTCCTTACAGACTGCTTCATGTTTGCTATTAAAATCCAAGTTGCTCTCGGGTCATTTCTGGGGCGAAGGGGCAGCAGACAGGCAGGCAACAGGAACATGATACATAAACAGCACTGGTGGTAACAGAGACATTTCGCCGAAGACAAGCTCTGTGAAGGATCCTTCAGTGGCCTCATAGCAGACAGAAAAGATCTTGCTATTGCAAACTAATTGCTTATCTTAAATGTGCAAAAGCGAAATACAGCATAAAATTTGCTGAGATTTGGGATAGGATGCAAACTTAATGAGTTTAAATCATTGATGACTTGAATCCCTTACTAGAACATAGAAATCCTGAGTCAGATCCTGAACTTAGCTCCACTCCTGCCTGCCACACTGTCCTCCCCCAAATAAGCAAGTCCTTGAGATCCCCTTACTCCAGCTTCCACTCCATGTCTGCCCATTTTCACAGCCTTTTACAGGAAAGAGATGCAGTAACATAACGGCATGTTTGCTATAGCTGGGGGAAAATTAAAAAAAAAAAAAAAAAAAGACCATTTTACAGAGGGTGAACTAAGCTACAAAGACTAAGTCTGGTGCCACCAATCGGTAGTCTGTATTTTACCCTATATGCATTTTGCCTTCTCGTCCCTCCACATATGCCAACACATGGGAGCAGACAAACTGCTGTTTTTCTATTTTTGTATTTTCTTCTACCAAAATCAAAGACAGATTTCAAGATGAGAAAGTGTAATGCCTGCATCAGGCAATATGGACATGTAGTTATACAGGAGCGTCCTACTTTGGGACAAGGACTGATCAGACCCTGAAGCAGGAAAATAAATTTCCCTTCCAAAACTTGTGCTTACAATTCTAAATGTGGTTAACCCTACCATGCACATTTATATTCAACTGTGATTTTAATCTTATTCATATCTTTTTCTTTATTTAAAGTGTTCTGCCCTAAGCCAACCCTAAACAAACCATCAGTTTTCTAAATAAGTTATGTGTAAAAATCGCTAGTGGAAAGCAGAGAAGCTCCAGGTGCTTGGGGCATACCAGCCTCATCTTTCAGCAGGACTTCATGGGCAGGGATTTCCCATCCATTGCTTGCCCACACAAAGCTCCTTCATTGAAGCTGCTGGATATTTACAGCTCAGATAAATGTGAAAAAATAATCTCTACATTTCTTCCAGACAAATTTCTGCGTTGAGAAAGAAAACGATTTCAAAAAGGTGGACATATGTAGCCTTCACTGCAATATGCAGTCCTCAGTGTTTCTGACCATTGGCTACTACAATACTGGTAGGAAAATACTGCCAATTTTAAAGATTTGAGCAGCTCAATTAAACCATTTCCATTTCACATAATAAAGCTCAGATGTAATTAATAAAAAGGATGTGGCAATCTCTACAATAATATTTCATATTTACTGTTGGAGAAACAATCACTTAAAAAGGTTAAATGGGCTCCAAAGGTGCAATAGAAAGGAATAAATTCGGAGACAAGTTCAAATTCAGTTACAGGCTAAACACAGCTTCCAGGCCACGTCTGCAAGGCGAGACAGCTTCCTCGTTTGCAATAAGCACAGAGACAGTTTCTCCATCTGCAAAAGAGATAATGGCGTTGACCTTCTTCGTGTATTCCTGCGACAGCTACGTAAATGAAATGAAAAAGGCTACGTAATAAATGCAGTCCTCCTAGCCTATAATCCCATGAAGTTTCTATGCAAGAGAGCAACTAAAACATCATATTTTTCTGTCTCATCATACAGAGGCTGTTTTTGAGAACAAGGTGAGGAATTCGCGGGAAAACATCCTAGTAGAGGATTTAGAAAACCTTTGTTAAATAACAACATGACCTGAGAGCCAAGCAACAGGGGGGCAGTGACTGCCACCACCAACAAGCTTCATTTCCCTGAATGAGCCTGAAAGTGAACAGCAACTCATGATGCGGTTTTAGCTCTTTATGTACTTAGCAAATGCTTAAGTTTTAAATCTGAATCTTCAGAAACTGGGTGCTCTTTTCTGCAAACATGGCAGCTCCTGGCAGGTAACACAAGAGCTGGGCCTCCTACCATACAGATAAAGAGCAGGGGCTAGAATACCCTTTTTCTTCATTTTGTGAGTAGAAAACTGGGACAAAGATCATTAACAACAAGTCCCAAAAGCAACATCTACAGCCCTGGGTTACACCTACTCCAGACCAGGGCCTGCGTAAGACTTCCCTGCAGCACAGACCCAGAACTAGAAACCTGCCCCCTGAACACAAAAGGACACACTCTCAGGCATTTTGTAGCATCTCTTTTATAAACATTAAATCTAATTCTTTACTGAAAGGCACAAATGTCATGCACTCGGGATCGGCCATTAAAGTGGTGACTGCAGAAGTCACAACTGATTTGTCTGTTTTTAAGTGGCACGCAGACATGGATTTAAAGGCTATCTAAGCTTTCATATAAGCACAAAGTTGAAGGCACAAAGCAAGTTGAGAGTCTAGGCAATGAGTAACAGAACCCATTTAAAATATATGTGAAACAGTTCCATTTCACTTGCAAACACACAGAGATAAGATCTGTCAAGTTGTCTTACTGACAGCATGATCTTTCTTTGCCTCACTACTTTGGTGAAAAGCTGAAGCACCCGATGAAGAGATTAAAACACCCTCCTTACTCAAATCTAGGAACCCCACCGGCAGCAGTAGGGCAAGTATTCCCACACAACCCCACTGGTAGGCTTCAGCTGTCCTCTGTAAGGGATCGCCACTTCTAAAGCAGGAAAATAAACCCATTCTTCATGCCTCCCCCAAGGCATGGTATCCTTTTTCTGAGGCCACCAGAGGAGCGGAGTCTCACCACTAGTTACTTTTCATTATGCCCACCTAATACAAAAGCAGTATGCGATGTATTTCTATAAGAAATGTAGAGTGTTCAGATACTGGGAATAAATTTACCCAGCAGCAGCACCATTAATTCAAGAGGAAAAACTATTTCCAAAAAAACTATTTTTTCTGTCTTCTTCCAGCCCATAAGGTTTCTTCTCTCAGTTTCAAACAAAGGAGGTTTAGATGCTCAAAGAGAAAATTTATTTGCTAAGAACTTGACTTCTGCCTCCTTAAAGACTTGAGAAAAGTAGCCAACAGCAAAGAAGATGGAGAGGAAATAAAGGCAGGCAAGTAAGCATATTTGGAATAGTATTATCCCAAAACACAGTTCTTGCGTTACAGTATTGCACGATTCCCTTCCAGCCCCTGTGGATTATTAGGCCTGAAATTGATAGCTTAATAGCACAGAATACAAAAACTCAACTATAAAACCACCGGTTGGAAAGTAAAGAAATTCATGTATAGTCGTTCCTTTCTAGCATTAGCTACATTCTTGCAGAAGGTAATGTTAAATCTGCCAGCAGAAGGTCAAGACCACACAAAGAAAATAAATCATGGCATCGCTATGTGGACCTGTCTAAAGGTTAAGGATCTAAAGGACAAGCAGATACTCTAAAATATAAACAGCCCCTAAGGGATAATTACTTAACCAACTCCATTTGAGCGGTCCTGAACAGATGGTTTAGTAGGTATATCGACTATTGCTATTTTTTGTGAAGCTATTTATTACCCACTGAGACTGGGAACAAATGATACTGTAGACATGTAGCTGGTTATCTCTCTAATCCTGTGTAGCCTTGCAATACCTAGTGACCCAGAAATATATTCCCAGAAGTACCATCTCCCACAGGCAGCAACTACTTAAAGTAACATCAAACAACGTCCTGTAGGTATAAAGTCGGAATAGATTAGCCACAAAACAGGTTGTTTGGCTGAATCTTCTAGTCACTCTAAATTATAGTGACTGCTGTACAGTTAAATGCACCTGAGATAATAGTGAAGCTGCTCGAAGCACATAAAAGACTCATCAAGTTTCTACTTGGCTGCAAACGCAGGGCGCATGGCTGTGGTGCTTGGCTATTGGCCTGAGTTTCTTCAAGCACAAATACTTTTGCATTTCTTCCAGACACCACACAGATGCAGTGTATTTTACCTGAACTTCTTCTAGTTCAGACTAGGAACGGGTGCTCAGCAGTGAGTGTGCCTACAGCAAAAGTGCAAGGCGGGGAAGGCGAAGCTTTCCCTCTTGAGCCCAGGAAGACCAAGAGGACTCACGCATGCACAAGTGGCCAAACCCAGGTTTATGCAGCATTAGCTTCCCACCGTCTCATGACAGTGGTGAGTAGCAGACTGGGTTACACTTCTGTCCCCAGTGCAACGAGCAGCAATGTTTGAAATAAGCCAGCTATTTAAACAGGACGTGCAGTAGCCGTGCTGGGTGGAAGCGCAGAAGCTGTTGGCTCAGAGAGCTCTCACTGGGACAATGACTCTTCGGCAGCGATCTGAAAGACAACCTATAGTAAACTCCTGCAGTTCAGCCCTACAATACTTTTCTAGGATCAGCTCTTTTAGAATTACTAATCCCTGTGAAACTCTAGCCATTTGCAGTTTTGTTACTCTTTATCTATGGTTTATCTAGGTTTGCAAAACAAGCACACCAAAGGGCACGCGTCCCCAGCACCGCCACAAGTGATAATTTACCTCCCCTCTGTTATACAGGCAGCTTTCCCAAGAGAACATTTCGAGAAATTTTGTCCCAATAAAATTGGAGGGTTTGACATTTAGTTAGGACCTTTGGACATCTGGCCTGCTCAAAGGTCTGCCACAGCGCCCGCAAGCTCAGCCATTTCAGCAGCGTACGTACAGATCGGCTGCACCGGCACTTGTGGCACACCTGGCCCTTTCTAGAAGCAGTGGATTTACTGTGTGCGCACCATACAGATGATTCATGAGAACACAGGGATCTGACATGTCCCAAAAGCACTGCACACATGGTAACCATATGTGTAGTGTGTGACAGAGAGACCAGCGCTTCCTGGAGGGGTCAGGGCCGTCACAAATGCACCACACAGCACGTGTGCTCAGAACAGCATGGAGAAATACCTGGCTTCTGCAGCCCTGGTTCTCCTCCTCACCCATCTGTCACCCCAAGCTGTGAGGATATACATATTAGTCAAAGATGTGTGCTGGTGATGGCAGAAAGATCTAACCAGTCCAGAGGAAAGACAGCAAGCTGCAATCGCTTAACCCATGAGTCACTGGATCAAGTCACTGGAGTGAACTTGACCATCATTTCCTCCAAAGACAGGGCTTGCTGCTAACCAGCCTCAGCTTGGCACTTACAACAGGCCCAGACCTGCAAGAAGCCCTCCAGGATCCCAACAGCACACAGAGCAAGCAGCAGAGCCTCCTCTTAACAAAAGGGAACGGGTAGTCCTGGCCGGCCCCTGGCATGAGCAGGTGCCTAGCTTCATCAGGGGATCATTTACATCTTGGCATGACAAGACATCGCCACAGGGCTGGGGACAAGGGAACTTTGAGGGCAAAATAAGAGCTAATAAGTCCAGATACGACTTTGGACTAGCATGAAAGAGAAAAGAATTCACAGCTGGAGCACTGGGATGGGTTGCCCAGAGAGGTTGTGGAGTCTCCCTCCTTGGAGATCTTCAAAAGCCATCTGGGCACGGTCCCGGGCAACCTGCTCAAGCAGGGGGTTGACCAGCTGACCTCCTGAGGACCCTTCCAACCTCAACCATTCTGATTCTGTAAAAATAAGGTGTCTCCAAAAAGCATCCAATGGAGGATGAAGAGATACATAGTTTATATTATTAATGCTAGCAAACAGCACTGAGAAAGTTGATCCCGTTCAGTATCTGCATTCCTTTGTTTCAGGTTCTAGGCAAGTACAAAGTACAAAATATTCAATTCTCATGACTTAGGTCTCAAAACACTGTGTCAGATACTTAGGTCTTAAATTGAAAAATTGGGCTCCACATGGCCCGTGATCAGCTTCTTATACAGAGGAAATTTCACCATTCCTGCCCTTTTATCACCTTATCCCATAGAAAGACTTTCCTTTTTCTTTCTCTTTTCTAAGCCTAAACAAGAAAATAGTTTCTAAAAAAATTCAGAACCCTTGACAATTTGGACAATCTTCCACTAATCTTCTCTTCAGGGGGCCCACAATCCTTTAAAGCATGACAAACTGACAGAGGGAGCTCTTTTATAGCCTCTCAATTCTATATCTTTATAAACTGGGCTCTTCTGTACCCAGCAGAAAACCTGGGAAGGCAGAGATTGTACAAAATAAGGTGGAAACAAGCATTTTTAGCAATGTTTGAGGGGACACCAGATGAAAGGAAAAGATCTAGGCACAATAATGTGATTCTTTAGGTACAGAGGGGAAAAAAATCTACAAGAATTTATTGGAAAAGGATCCCACATGCCTGCTAATCTACCTACCCAGGGTTACATGACACTTAAAAAAAATTTGGAAGGCACTCAAAGCTTTGTTGCAAAAATCAGCTTACTGGAGAACACAGCCCTGCTTTCATCATTTTTTTTGCTATTTCAGTTGTTAGTTGTAGTGCAGCCAAACTGATATGCCCTTGACATGTGCAGAACGTTACCGCTCCAGGCAGCTTTTGGTTAAGTGGGGTTGAGAAAATTGTCTGTCTGTCTGTGCAACAGCGACTAAGTTCATTCTCCCCTCTCCCTCTCCTTCTAAATCTCTGTTTAGATAATGCCACCCTGACTGCTTCCAAACTGCTACCGTGGGGAGAACATGCTCCGACACCAAACAAGCTCATTGCAAGCTGTAGCTAGGCCGGATAAATTCTTCTACTGACTGGCAATGTACATGTCAGATACACCTTCTAAGAAACCAACTCTGAAGCATTTCCAATTGTAAATTTTACTTTTTTTTTTTTTTTTACTAGCATATCTGATATTTAGCTAATTTAAAACATCGCAATGATGAACTCACTAAATGCCGCATGGTACTCTAATTTCTAAAGATGAACGAGCCTCAGTTCATACATTACTTTCCATTTTGCGCACCAGAAATTATATTATAATAATTTGGACATTCAGCTAATGTTTTTAATATATATATTTCAGGTATGTATATATTTCACATCGTTTTGCCTCTGGTGCTGCACAGAAGTGAAAGCAGCTCACTAGAAAAGTGAGCAGACTCCTGTGGCAGTCCATGTTCTGCTAGATCAGCAAGGCTTTTTTTTTTTTCCTTAACCATATTTGCCATGGTTACGTTACATAACAAGTAAAAATACTTTTGTTTTGGAGATGGGAATGCATGAAACCTTCCTGGAAAAACTACAGAAAATTCAAAAAAAAAAAAAAAAAGCCTGTTTAATTTTATATGACCCAGATCTTAGGAATGAATGATTTACACAGATTAATCGCTCTGTTATTTCTACCAGTACATCCCCAAGAAGAAGAAAGATGCCCAAACTTAAAAATTTTGCCAGCACTCTCAGTTTAAAGATTATTATGAACACACTTGGAGGATCAGAAATGAGATCTCTTGAATTGTATGTAAACACAAAAGTTCCATTGTCTTACTAAAAACATAATTTTTCAAATATTACTGTTATCATACAATACAAAGTCATACAAAGAAATTGAACTATTATTATTTATTATATCATGAACTATTATTACATGAATTCTAATAACATGCCCATTTAACAAAATTACTTATTGTATTACAATAGGCTCAAACAAAAAAAATAGGAGCATGGATGCCTGAAAATGGTATCCCACAATTAATAAAGCAATTTCCAAAACTATTCATTTACATTGTCTTTTTTAATCATTATGGCAATAATTTTTACAGTCAGTCAGTAAACATACATGCAGCTATCTTACACTCCTGAGAAAGCAGGATCACGGTGAACACTTATGTTTAAAAAAAAAATCCTTTTAAAAAAGATTATAATTCACATGCTGTGCATACAATGTCATTTCATCCTTCTCAACAATTAACAAAGATTAAAAGAGAGACTAACTAAACAAACAGGCTTTGAAGCATTCTTTCATCTACTTAAGAAACGGTTGGGATCCTATTGCCATCACTTTGCTCTGTTTTATAGCTTCCTGTGAATCTTAAGTAAAATATCTATCTGCTTGGAGCAAGTCTTGCAGGTATTTTTCAGATTAGAAATACCTGAATGTTTATCATCTCCCTCCTATTCACGCAGCTCATGACAAATGGGAAAGGAAAAGATTGCTGGTTTGTCTCCTCATTTCCTGTACCTGAAGGATATTTTCTCCGTGAGTCACTGGGCCAGCGTGTCGCCCTGCCGCTGCGGGGCAAGAAGGAACAGCTCCAGGCACGAGCTGCCCCTCACCCCGTACCTGGGAGGAGGAGAGCATCACCTGGGAGGAATGCAGCAGGGAACGGCACCGGGAACACTCCCGTGAGCCCCGTTCATCCCGACAGAAAGCAGCGCTAGTATAGCACATTTAGCAATAATAATAACGAAGTAGGGGCAAAGCCACCTGTTTCGTGTTCCAGGATGAGCAGTAATAAGGAATCGTCAACTAGATTAGCAGCAAGCACTGTACCTGCACATGTGCAAAGAGCAGATTAATCACAGAGCGAGATAGATGGATAGATAGCCAGATAGATGGACGCACCTCATTGGGAAAGCATGTCAGAGCTGCTGCTACTCACCTGAGAAAGCAATAAAAACTTAAAGCGCGTTACTCCTATTTGCCTTTGTCTGGGCAACTTTTTGCTTTGGATTTGGGGGAAGTGAGCATTGCAATACATGTAAGCAGTTAACAGTGGAAAAAGGAGAAATAAAATTGTTTTTATATATATATATTAAAAAAAAACTACCTCCCTTAGCCTCATCCCTATCCTTGCAAAACGAAGACTTGAAATGAATCTTGAAGTTCACAGTGAAACATCTGTAATGTAACGGGGAGAGAAGAAGGGAAAAGAAGAGAGACAGAGAAAGGAAATAAAACCCTCAGTGGACTCTGAGACTCTTCAGAAATTCAAAACCTCAGCAGCCTGCCCAGGGATGCACAGTGAAGGCTGCTGGTGTGAGCGGCGACCCCGCGCCCCTCCGCACGCAGGGCAGAGCCAGGTGAGGCTGGGGCACGGCTGACGCCGGGGTTCAAAGCCAGGCACCGAAGAGCCGTTGCAGCAGAGAACTTAAGACGGTGCACAATTTAAGCAGCCCCATATTTAAATGCTCTGCTGAAAGAAGGCTTTTGTTTTGAATGCTCCTGTCAGTGCTTTCTTTTAATAGGAAATCAATATATCATTTGTTTTCTAGAAAGTAGACACCTGTCCTTCAGGACTTGTGCAGCCAAGTTTAGCTCTGGTAGAAAATTGAGTAGTTTTGACCTAACTTTTCTTTTTCCGTGAGTGTCACTTTCCTTTACCCTGGGGACAGGAGGTGAGTGAAAAGCAAAAGGAATGAACATCAGGGTATAATACCAACTATGGCTGAATTACCAGCTCTTGAATTTTTATAATGATGCTGGCAATGCAGAAATCCCAATGCACGCTAAGAAGTGATAAAAAAGATAAGAAGAATGTGATCTTTTTCCCTCATGTTTGACTTTTAGACTAGCAGCGTGAGGGATAAGAGGGCTGGTGGGGCTGGTTGCCAAGTGCTCTGCCCTGCAGGTGGGCACAAAGTTTGGCAAGGACTTGGCAACAGGAGAGCCTTGAAGTCATCTTCTCCCTTAATTCAGCTCTTAACAGGTTATATAAAAGCGAATCTTGACCTGAAAACGAGAAGGGTGAAACACCTTACTCTTTCCCAGAATGAAGTGAGGAGTTCCTGGGGTTTGTGGAAGGAATCGAAGTTGCAAGAAACAGAAAAGGAGGCAAAAAGCACTCTCTGGTCTGTTCATAGGCATACACGACAGTACCTCACCCAACACCAACTTTACCATAAAAGCAACCTGAAGCTCAAATCCCTTCCTTTTCTTCCTTCCTGGATTAAAGACAAAAACATGGTCTCGTTGCAGGATGTTTAATTACAGCTGCTTAGAGGAGAATGCGAACAAACATCTCGTGACAACAAGCTGCTCGATGGCTTCCCATTACAGCTACAAAGCTTAGCAAGGCTTTAGCAGGTACTCGGCAAAGTGGCTGAAAGAGGGGTGGCACTGGGAGAATATTCTGAATTAAATATTCTAAATTAAAACTTTAAAGAAGGCTATAGTGAGGTGGGGATTGGGCTGTTCTCCCAAGCACCAAGTGTTAAGATGAGGGGAAATGGCCTCGAATTGCACCAGGGGAGGTTTAGGCTGGGTATTAGAAGAAATTTCTTTACTGAAAGCATTGTGCTGAGTTGGAACAGGCTGCCCAGGGAAATGGTTGAGTCACCATCCCTGGAGGTCTTCAAGAAATGTGTAGATTTAGAACTTAGTAGCATAGTACAGTGGTGGACTTTAGTGCCAGGTTAAAGGTTGGATGAGATGATCTTAGAGGTCTTTTCCAGCCTGAATGATTCTATGAAATACAATGTCATCTGCCCAGATCTGTCACTCCTCGCATGGAAAACTAACATTCAAAAGGACAAAATATCTGATTTGCAGTCTTAGCAAGAGATAAATCAATGAGCAATAAGTGATAAAAGGGGAAATGATTTTGAAATCTGTAGTTTGTATTCACAGGGTGCTAGAGCTGAAGGAGTAAAAATACAATAAATAGCAGTTCATAGTCACACTTAGGAAATCCATGCTTAAAATGAAGACTTTCAAAGTCTTGAAACACTGGATAAGTAATATTGAATTGTGTATACAGAGCATTGGATCACTCCAGTCATAATCTTGCCTGGTTTTTTTCTATTATTGATACCATTAAAATTCATAAACTGTGATATCCTGTTTTGGTATGCTTTCTCCCTCTACATAAAGGAAAGTATGCCCATCTGTGACACAAGAATGCCTTTGAAGTGAGAAAACTCAGCCTCTAATCAAGAATGGCAGACCTTACAGATGGGCCTAGACAGTACAGACAGATTTTCTCCCTTTGGTTCACTGACCACATCATGCCCCTTACACTGCAGATGTAAATATTTACTCTTACTTGCATTACTGCAGCACTAAGGAGCACTCATCCCAGCGTGAAGGTTCACTATACAAAATATTCACCGCCCAGATTCCAAATAACTTACATTTCCAAACTTCTTTCAATTCAGCACTTGAAGGTATCTGGGTTTCAATATAAAGGTACTGGTTACATTCTTTATTTTGAAGGAACTTACTTTTCTTACGATCAGAAAATGTAAAAGACGATGTTCTAACAGTTCTTAACATTCCGTGCAGCTAAGGCAAGGGCAGTGACTGAATGCCTCCACTGGCATCCAAAACACCACCACCAGAAACCACGTCTTTCTGCTTTGTCCGTATCTTTGCCTCCTACACAACAGAAGGGTACGGACGGGAACCTGATGTTAGTGTTCTGCAGCTTTGCGAGAGGACAACGTTCCAGGTGGGAGATGGTCTCTCAACAGAAAGATTCCTGAAGCAATGGAGGAAGCAGCACGGAGGTGCAACCTGCTGCAGTTCTGCTTGCTGGAGACCCACCGCTGTCCCGTCTCATGGGCAGCAGGGCTGTACCCATCTGGAACTAAAGCCAGTTCAGCAGTTGGGCTGGACAGAGCTACTCAGGACAGAGAGCAGGAAAACTGCAGCACCTTGCGACACCACGTTCCTGAGAAGCCCAACAAGTGAGCACAGGCACCCTTAAGTAGCACATAAGAGAGAAGATTAAGCCATCAGGGATACTTTCGACAGCTGAAGTTGGCAGAGGAGTTGTTTGTAACATGGGCTGTACCAGGAGGACCACATCCATTTAGCCCAGTAATTTAAAACTCAACCGAGGTAACTTGTGTCAAGACAGATGCACCTAAATAGGATTGAAACAAGCTTGGATTTGTTTGCCAGAACAAGCAAAGTTACTTAAAAGCACTGATGTTAAGGATCTACACCAGTTTAGCTGGATCAGTCTCCACACCACTTGTTAAACCAGATTTTTTTTTTTTTTTCCAAACACAGTATGGAATATAAATATCTATACTATTTATGTTTGTATCCAAGCCCTTCCATCACTCCTGGCACAAAGCTGATTAATGTACCAGGACTGCCATGTTCCTGCAACCCTTTTTGTATGGTCTGACTGCAACTCGTAAGTATTTAGTCTGCTTTAACCTCACTGCTGCCTTGCTTTTGGCTGTTAATTCCCAAAGTAATAATCCCCGACCTGAACTTGTTCCAATTTCTTTCTTGTTTTGCTTCAGGTTATTCACTTTCTACTGCTACACAACTTCTCACGGAATAGTTTCCCCTCCCAAATGCCTTCAGTAACAGTGTCATGCAATGATGAGGAGAAGACAGAAGCGCCTTAAATGTCATACATTCACATGCCAAATAATAAAGAATATATCTCTGGTATTCCAGAAAGCTGCCATTCAAGATTATGACCTAATGTCCTTTTCAAAAGACAAATCAGACTCTCTTTAATCCTCAGAAGAAAGTATGGATCAAAACTTTCCTTGTGGATCTTAATCATAGCCGTACTTCTGATGGAAGGACTTTGTTTTTTGTATCTTGCATGCTTTATTTTTAATTCCTATGAACATTATTTAATTAAGACTCAAGAGAAAATAAAATCCCCTTTTCTGGTTTATTTTGTTCAAAAAAAAAGATCAACATGAAGCAAATGCTTAGTTATCCAATAATAACGTATGCATCTTCTCACTTCATCCCCTCTTAAATAGATGTCTTCCCTATTTTACAGTGATCCCAGGTTTAGAGTAATTGCTTAGATTTAACACACAAGAATCTTGTTACATCATCTCATTTAATTGGAATCACACTGCTACAGACGTGAGCTTCTGATGGCTGATTTCTATGGAAAAAAGTAACTACATTTTCACAGTCATTCAAAGAATTTTTTATTTATTTTTTTTAAAGCACTACTTTGAATGGAAATTAAAAGCAAGAAACTAGGAGCTCCACACACAACACACACACACACACACAATCTATTCTGTACTCAAAGAATAATCACGTATTGTAAACCAGTAAGTATGCCATTGAATCATAAAAACAAAAGTCCCCACTGTATGTGAAGAACCACGGAGAGAGAGGAAGAACTTCCATTATTAGCTAATTAAAAAAAAAAAAAAAAAAGAAACATTTAAAATTTAGTGAGAGGATATCAAAAGGAAATAGGCTATTGTCTCCTACAGAGAAAAAATGTAGCAGCTGTGAAACAATTCTCAGGTTTTGTTTTTTGTGTACAAAACCAAGAAAAACTCAGAGGAAATGACTTCCAGAGTCACTTGTAAGTGCTGAAATGTTTCTCCAGTGGAAAGCAGGATACAAATCCTTATCCTTTTTCTTTGTAGGTGAAGAGGTCGCTAATGTGCATCCAAACAGACCATTCTCCAGCAGGATGCTGAGACGCTAAGATCTCAGGAGTGCTACTTTCACAGTTAAATGAACATCACTTGTGGAAGCACGCCTCTTGTTAGGTACAGGTTCAGATAACAGCATAACAACTAGGTTCGGTCTGGTGCATTCGCTTACTGGAAAGGAGAAAAAAAAAGAGCTCTTTCCAGAGAAAAACATAAAACAGAAAGAAAGACTATTTTTAAGGACCAAATTGTTGTTGCTGCTACAACTTGCAAAGCTCCAGCCTCTGATCACCATTGCCTGCAACCTCCCCGTGGGAAAATCGAGACCAGTAATGGAGAGGCAAGAGTAGGAGATCACCAAGAATGAAGTAATCCCTTGTTGTCTAAAATGCTAGAAAACAAAACACAAAATATAAATTGTTTCAAATACTTTCTAATTTATGGCGGATACTCAGCACACTTCTGCCTAACAAGAAATTCAAGAATGCTTCGAGGTTTTGAATGCAATGAGGTTTCACCTGCTCTTAGCAATGCTGAAGGATTCCTTTGATGTGCCTGAGCAAGGAGGTAAGAAAGCATCAGGGACCCCACGGTTTCCCTGTAGAGCTCCTGTTCACTGCACATCACTACAAACTCTCACTCTTCAACTCATCTCACAGAAGTACCTGCAAGTGATCAAGCCTTTGTCTGTGTGCCCTTTCAGTCTTCATCCATCAAAGAGCACGTGCAGCAAGCCATACCTGTACCTCTTATGCTTAGGTTGACACACTTAAAGCAGAAGAGATCCTGAAAGCCAGCTAAACAAATAAAAGCCAAGAATACACATCCTTTGTGTTCTGCAGAGTTCTGTAACTTGGGTCAGAGCTGATGTGAATTGAGTGAACAGTACCTTTAGGGGTGCGCTCCTCCATGCAGGCAGTGATCCACGTGACAGAAATATGAAGAAATGATCCCAAGCTAGTTAACTGGAGCTTTTAACAGAATGAAGATTCCCCTAGGCAGAGGTGCAACAGTGATGTCTGGTGGCTTTAAAGAGTTATATCATCACTTTAACAAGTGACTCCTGTGGGTGGTGGATATTTTTTTGTTTTGCTTTTTAGTTGGGGGAGGAAGGGGTTGTTTGTTGTTGCTGTTGTTGGAAAAAAAAAAAAAAAGGTTTGGAGAGATGATGAATTTTGGAAATCACAACAGCTGCAGAGGTTTTGCAGGTAGGACCATTCAAGCCACCAGAACTGGCCATTAGCTTTCACATGTGTCTGGAGAAGGGAAGACTGATGACCAGGTGTGTTGCCCACAAACCCAGATAGAATGGTGATGCCAGCAATCATTCTGCTTTCAGAGTGGTTGTATTTGCATTAAGTTGAATACATACTTGCACGCATACGTGCCAGCACATAGTCATGAAGCATTTTAGTTCCTCAAGCTCCCACGTCCACCAAAGGTCAGGGCACTAATTCTCATCACTCCAAAAGGCAGTGTCTTTGTACACACCCATGCCAGATGATAGGGGTTTTGCTGGGCCAATTCCTGGCACCATGGCACACATCTAAATGTAGAGGCTGAGCTGACTCTGGATCCCCCTGAGCCTGTCTCCAGTGAAGGGGGCTCACTGACAACAAATCTATAGTCTGTACATACCCGAGAGTGCTGGGAATCAGGAAAGTGCTTTTTACACGTGCTGCGCTATGGGCCCTATAATTCCAATAGTTTTGGAGATCCTTTTTTATTTTGCCTGCCTTTTTTTTTTTTAAATCTTTCTTCTTCCTTGTAAAGTCACCATCTCTTATCCCCATAAGCTTTCATAAGATTTGCAGGAAAAAAAACATTACTAAAAACATAAGGCAGAAGAAAAATGTGACCAAGTTTCAAGACCTTCTGTATGCAATACGGAACAAAATTAAGTAACTATGCCAAAATGCAAACTAAATCCCACCCGTTAATCACAAACAGGTGAAGTGTGCGATGTAATCAAAATACCAAGATCAAAAGAGCATTAAAAAAATCATAACAAATGCGAAATTTGAAAGAAATGTGCACAGAATTCCTAATCCAATACCATAGCTGACTTTTAGCCTAAATTTTGATTTATTCCACATTTGTTGGGAAACATCAATGTTTCCCTGCTAGTATTGACAGAATAGGTAGAATCAGATCTAAGCCAGTTTGCTCTGCCACTGCTCCCCTAAGAAACATGACCACTACAGCACTCGAATTCCTGAGCTCACAAAAAAGCGATCTAGGCAGGAGTTCAAGAAGCGTGCCAGTCAATCTTTGTGTTTTATTATAGGATCGATTATTCCAACATCCTTCTTGATGAACATTTAGGAACAGGTTAGACAGATCTGCTTTGGTGGGAACTTCACAGTTTTTCCAAGCACTCTATTTCAGCTCTGCAAATGTTACAGCGAAACCAATGTCATTGCTACCAAATGGTACAAGTGCCAGAATGAAGTGCCACTTGAAAAATGTAATTTCGGTTCTTGTTAAAAAGCCTCTTCATCTTCCTATTTTAAAAACACACCTCTTTCTTTGTTATTCATTCATATGTAGCAAGCCAGTTACATTTTATCTGAACAATGAATCTGATTCTCAAGTCAGATTTATTGCATAAGCTTGACATTGTAATAAAAAATACGCAAGGAAGATGTCTCTCAGGTTTGTTATAAAGCCAGCATCTTCAATGCTGTACAAAAATGAATCTGCAACCCACCCCTGCGCAAACAGTCCCAGGCAAAAGAACCAAGTGAGCAACGTTCATGTTACTAAATACAGTTGGTAACTCAAAGAGGACACACTAACTGTAGTCTATATAATCAGGAAGGTCACACCAAGTGCAGTTTTAAACACAGCTTTATAATATACGTTAAAAAAAAAAAAAGAAAAAAAGAAAAATCAGTGTCAGAAAATTGCCCTTTGGTGTCAGACTTTTTTTTTTTTTTTTAAGAGAAGACATAGCTGCTTTATGCTTTTCAAAACTCCTGTATGTCTTTTCAACAGCTATAAAATACAAATTTATCTTTCATTAGTTTGCTTATTATGGTGCTTGCCCCCCTTTTTTGCAGGTTATTCAGAACACTTCAGCTTCGGGGAAACTGTTCTTATCATCTTTCTTTCCACGTGGAACTAGCTGAAAGATATTCATGAAAGATTCACTAGGGCCAATTTTCTGTGAGTATAAGCAACAGCAACATCAATATTTCAATGTCTAGAAAATGTGGCTATTCTCTTGCCTCGAGTAAATTGTTAGAAATCATTGTATTTTAATGAATTCTAAATTTCTCGACAGATTCTTTGGGTACCTTGCTTCTGAAAATTCACAGGGAGAGAGAGCTTTTCCAACAAATATTTGGGGACTACGGATCTGCTAATGTTTCAGAATATACTTATGGTGGTGTAGGTGGATATGTGACTGCTGATCTTTTCATCATGGTCCTTGTAGACTGCAAGTTTCCCAGGCAGTTTCAGCTGTCACAGTTGCTTAGAGTCTGCTGAGCTGTTTTTAGTTACTCATTCAAATATTCATAAGAACCGAGGGCTGCTGTTTGCTGTCTGGTAACAACTTCATTTTCTGCTCATACTGAGCTTGTCCTTGTGGGCTGCCTCTTCCCATTCAGATTGGCTTTTTCACAGCCACGTGACCCTTGAAGGCTAATGGAGATTCCCTGGGAGTAGCAGAAAGAAGCATGTTCTACCTTTTATCTTTGCTTGGCTGGACGATGAAAATAATTGCAGAAGACAGTTATGGATTACTAAAGAGACATGTGAAATGATCAAACCTGTATCAAGCACCAGTTTCTGCTACCAGAGAAAGCACATCCTTTAATTATTTACCTTGTGGGACAGCTCACACCTTAGGATAGTCACATTTTTGCGCAAATATTTACTTAACAATATTGTACTTGAGCAGAGTAATGAAAATAGGTGTAATTTCATGTAATGTTCTGGGGAAAGACCAATGGACTGTGACATTTCCCTGCATGGGGGAAATCACTAGAGTGCAATGCTTCTATTATTTCATTAAAACTCTTGCTAAATAACCCTTCAGGGCAGTACAATTCTGCATTTTTAGCTAAAGGAAATAGCTGAAGAGGAACCCACCACTGGTGCCAGTTAATAACAGTGTGTTGTAGACTTTTAAAGACAAAATACTATGTAAAACACTTGAACACCCAGACACGCTTCAATTAAAACAGTAATTACAGGAAGCTATGCAGTATGCTGCAGTCAGTAAGGGCACTTCCACTTTGTCGGGTGCTTCCAGAGGCAGAGGAAGGCAGAAGCCCAGGCACCACCCCGACTGTTTGCAGAACATTGCTCTCGTTTCACTTCTGTCCTCTTGCTTCGAGCCAGCTCTTTGTTAGGAAAAGGACTTCCCACTCGGCTCGCGGGCACCCCCTACACAACCACCCAAAAGGAGAACGTGCCCCTTCACCTCCGCCTCTCCGTGCAAGCGCTGCCCGCAGCACTGGCTTCATAGAGCTTTAAATGAATGTAACAGATTAGCATTTCCCTGGGTATCACGTAAATAAGCTTTGTTTGTTTGTTCTTGGTTGTGTTGGGTTTCATTTGTGGTTTTGTTTGTTTTGTTTCTTGTTTTTGTTGTTGGTTTTTAGTGCTAGTGTTTTATGGAGAAAAGGTTTAATTTCCATCAATACAACATGTCAGATATACAGCATCTTAAAATGCCCATCCTTTTAATTATCTTGTCATGCCATTTTCTTTAAAAGATTATCTACTTTAAAGCTTGGATTTAAAGTCTTTACTTACCCACTTACTGAACTTAAGTCCATACTAGCACTGGACTGCACTGAAGCCTTCTGGATAAGCCACACTAAAGGATGGAACAGGTACAACAAACTTTCCCTGTCTGTCCTGTTCTACTCCAAGTTCAAAGGAAAAAACAAACAAACAAAAATACAAACTGTGGCAGGTTAACCAAAAAAAAAAAAGATGGTTTCATAGGTAGTGAATGATGAAACTATCTTTGGAAGAAAGTAAGGAGAGTGGAGAAAAGAGCGCACTAACAGCATTTATTTATAGTAGAGAAACACCCACTATCAGAGATTAAGATAGTGTCAGCTTTTCCACTATGATCCCATATTTCAAAAGTTTGTAACCTGGCCATGAGAAGTCGCTTCTAAAATTGAATCTAGAATATAGACTGAATTTAGTTGTGTTCTGTTTATTATTGTCGGTAAGTGGATCCCAAAATATGTAATAAAAATAATACACAAAAAAACAGCTACACCCAAGTCAAAATGAGGTACACTGATCATTATCTATGTTAAAGGCATATCAGGCACAAATCACAATCAGGTACCCCTTGTTCTATTGTATTTAAAACAAAGGGATTTTTAAAGTACAATGCTTCTTTCCTTTGTTTGTTTTTGGTTTTGGTTGTTACTATAGCTTTAATTCAAGATCAAGAAAAATCCAACTGAGCAAACCATGCAAGAGCACTGTAAAACACAGGAAAACAAAATACGAGGGATAAGCACTGAAACAACCCCTGCTTCTGCAGCACCTGCAAGATCCATTTGTTTCTCTGTGGAGACACAGAGCAGGAGTTTTTAGCTCGAGCAGGGGGCTGGGGGATCTAACTTGATAGACTCTGACCTTTCATGAAATCCCTGCAGCTTCCCCCCCAATCTATTTTTCCTTCAAATATTTTTCCTTTCGAAGGCTTCTGAAGAGCAAAGGTTAATGAAGTAATCTATGACTGAATGCTAACATATGCAACGTATGTACAGAAAAATGCACATCCCATTTTTCACATTTCTCTGGAAACAACTATGGTCTCTTATAGCTGCAATTTTGAAAGAATGCAATTATGGTATAGAATTTCAGCTACCTTTGGGCTGAGGCCTCTGGAGACATACAAAGAATTAGTGTATTGTTGTGCAATACATTTGTAAAATCATGTTCCTCTAATATCCTTCTATAAAGCTAGAGCGCGATCCCTCTTAGCTAAAAATCCCATCTTTCTTTTCTGCTGCTTGTAAAAATACCTATTAACAGCCTAAAAGCTTATTTTCAATTTTTAAAAATCAAAACCGTGTGTCAACTAAATTAGCATTAACTAAGACAACAAAAGAACTGCTCTGCCAACGACAAAAAGTGTAAAGCAAAAACCAGGCACTGAGGGTAACAGATGTGATGGGGCTGGGCTACTGGAGAGCAGCAAACCTGAGACGCGGGCTCTCCACTGATGCTGGTCGTTGGCTGCTGAGTTTAGGTACGAGCTTAGATAAAATGTGAGCAGAGAGGTTGGACCAGAGTCAGCTAGGCAAGTCTAAATGACAGGCATATCTAACATGCGGAAACCTGCATCCTCCGTCATGCTCAGACATGACTTGTAAGGTGCTAAAATCAGTCACCTTTTGCTACTTTCCTTAGTGCACTGATGGGCCATCCAGGGACTAAGTTCACTTGCAGCAAGAAAGTCCAGTCATTCCTCCCCTCTCCTTGGTGCAACCGACTGGACGAACCTACACCAGGAATACTTTTGTCCCAGAGAGGTCCAAGTCCGAGCTGGCTTAGACTTAGCTTACGGGACAGACAAAAGGCAGGCAGGAACTTAGAGATCAGGTTTATTGATTATAACAGAGAGAACTTCAACCAGTGAAGCTGGAAATCCACTTTGTAGCCAAGTGATTCCTAGTAACTCTTTTAGCTCATCTAGAATTTCAGCGCAATGTGTTTTTTCATGCTTACTGACAGCACTGATATTTATGCCATCTAATAAAACGAAGTCAATTAGTATCATTATACTGGTAAAACTTCAGGCTAGTTCCTTAACCCAAGTTTGGGTACATGGGATTGCAGAGTAACTTCTGAGGTCTGGGGTTATCATACAGCAAACATACGACTATTACGAGCCGTGAGTCAGCTGTCGGGGAGAAGGGAACTGACTGCTGAAGACTGTACCATATGTCTTCATAAAGCCCCAGCAGAACAAAACCAACACCTAATACAGAACCAAGGAAAAAATGACACCTACTGATCTTTCATCAAACAGTACTGCTGATCACCCTAACACCTTGCCATGCCTAACCCTGAAAGAGATCAGGGACTCAGCGTGAGGCACAGCTGCTGTGCCTCAGCCAACGCACACACACCAGAGCTTTGCATGGCACAGCTGCATTTACTCGACGGAGATGGGGTGAGCCTTTTCTTTTGCACCATTCCCTGTGTATCAAGCCTTCAGAATTTCTCCAAAGCTGCTTCCAGTTCTTCCAAACTACCAAGCACTGCAGGTTTGATGCTGAATTCAAACCCATATTATTCGCACAGATTTTGTCCCCCAGTTTCAGACAAGCCCAGGTTTGGCCAGAGCTCATCTTTCCACTGGAAGAGCAAGTTTACAAGCCTGACCGTATTCTCAAACCTATCACCCGCAGGATGCTCACTGTATTAACACATAGCGAACTCCTCTCCTTTCGCTCACCCAAGTACAGCAGAACTTACCTATTGCAAAGGTCCTTCCCACAGCCTCTTCCCTCACCCTCGACAGAATTATTTTACTAACAGCAGCCTAGAAGACACCCCTTTGCTCTTTTCTAATGTTTTCAATAAGGAATGCAGAATTATGCAGCAGCCACATTCCTAAAACATATTTGTATGTTAAAAAGTACTTGAATGCAAATGTAAGCATCTTTTGGATTTTTCATTGATAAAAATCTCTATACTATTATATATGAAGGCAGGAACAACCGTAACCTCTGCATGTTAAATACAGTAATTTTTGTCAAGGTAAGTAATACTTTCCTTTTGCAATGCTGTTATGTGTGCAGCCAAGTAACTGCACTGGATGAGAGCAGCTTTGTGTTATACAAGCAAGCATGAGGACATGAACCCATTCTGACTTGTGAACTTTCAACCCAAAATTCACTTGAACAGGATGCTCTTGGGGGAAAAAAAATACTGACATAACGTGTTTCTGCATTTTAATACCTAATTTGCAGGGGGGAAAAGCAACATAAGATGTATATATTGTAAGCAAAACAAGAGAGGATTTTTCGTTAAACAACAGACATACCGAGACAATAATTATCAAAGTTTCCTGGTCAGTTAGGAATTAGTTAGGATTGCCCTCTAAGAAGTTAATCATTATAATCACATTCTTTTCTGTACGCTTTGCCCTAAACTGCAGCACTGAATTAGCTGTGAATTACAAATTACAGTGTTTAACCAGAAAAGCACACCTGCAATACCCAGAACGCCCCCCAACATACTACTTGGGTCAAGACCACCACCCTTTTGCTCACGTTGAGCAGCAACAGCCTCCCCGAGCTGAGGGCAGCACCTGCAGAGCAAAGGGGCCGCAGGAGAGCCGACACAGCCGGGCTGCCCGAGGGGGTGCGCGGGCAGAGCCTGCACCCACACCTCGCACCTCCTGGGGCACGGGCAGCGGCCGCAGCGGCACGAGGGCTGGGCGGGATGGAGCCCAGTGGGTGCATCACAGCACGGCGCCCCGTGCCCCCGGCCTCCAAAGGGCAGAGGCACGCAGCCACATCCCACCCCTCGACTTACTGTCGAGGGATGGCACGAGAAGAAACCCAAGGGCTGGTTTCTCTCGGTGATAATCACAACATTCACGGTGAGCACGGCTGGCTCCATTCGTGGATAAAAACAAACGCCCTGTATAGGAAGAACAAGACGTTCCCCAACAACGTCAGTAAATCCTACGGCACCTCCTAATCCCACAGCAGCCGCCAAGCGCGTCCCTCCTACCCCCGCACAGCTCCCCAGGGGCAGGAGCAGGGCTGGCAGCCCCCGGACCCCCCCGCAGGCCGCCCCTGCCCGCAGCCGGCCCGGCCGCACGGCGCAGGCCGCCCCCTAGCTCCGCGCCGCCGAGGTGCAGGCGCTGCGGGGCCGCGGCCTCCCGGCCTCCCTCTTTCTCTCCCTGCCTCCCTCCCAGCGCCGGGCAGGGCATTTCCCTGCAGGCAGGGGTGCAGGGGAAGGAGGGAGGGAGGCAGAAACGCGGAGAGAGGCTCAAAAAACCTTCCCAGCGACCAGCGGCTGCGTTATCACCGTTTTTACTCATTTGAAGACCTGCTTTTGTAGTAACATCTCACGACGAACTTCTGAGCGCCTGACTACCACCCCCCATGCAACAATTCCAAGTATTTCAAACCGCAGCCCAAAAGCGACCTTCCCCCTGCGCGCCCTGCTGGGCCAGAAATCCCCCCCAAATCTACATTAAGCAGCCTCTTCTCATGTTTCCCCATTAATAATTGGTAATCTCTCGAAAGATTTGATTAGCATGTATTGAATTTCACGGTCCTTTGATTAGGGCAGGGCAATGAGTGCTGCTGGGACTCGCAGCCGGGCCTCGTCCCACAGCCCGGCCTGGAGAGCTGGGCTCTCAAGTAAACTCCGTTATAGCTCCTCATGTAAATAACCTCTAGTCTTCCAAAAATATTTAATAAGAACTGAGAGCAGGTGTTTTTTTATTGTTTAAAAAAAAAAAAAAGTTGTATGTGATAGAAGGCATGCCTTGACCTCTGGAGGAGGATCTCTCCCCCCATATCAGTATACAGACTGAGCTTTTTTCCAGTTCAAAGGATCAACGTTTCCAAAAAGGAACCTCATGCTAACTTTGGGATCAGTTTTATTATTGAGGGACATTTTTCAGCCACAAAGCACTACGGGTTGCTCAGGTTTGATGTGCTGAGGTGAGAGAAAGAACAACTATACAGATAAAAAAAAGATGTTTGCTCTGAAACAGCAGTGATCCAGGTTTTCAGAGCAGTCTCATTATTAGCACAAGGAGCAAAGAGGATTTATTTAAAATTACCTGACAATTTGTTCTGAGGTTTGATCTTTTGTATTTCAGTTAAATCCTACTTATTTTGGTCCCGTTTTAAGCCGATTCCACACAGCCTAAGAAGATACTTTCATTGCCTTCATTTTACACATTTTTGGATTATGGTGTTCTTTTGTTTCTGTGTCTGGTGAACTGGGTCTCATCTGAGCAGCTTCATGAAACCCGACAATAAGAGAAAATCTGCTGCAAACTGGCCCTAAATAATCACACTTTATAGAGAGCTGGTTCTCACAGCAGAAATTCCTTTTACAAAGAATACTAGGAGATATTAATGTCTCCAAATACAAGAGAGATACCAATGTTTTCCCTCTGCAGCATAAAAAGGCAATAAGCACTGCCTCCAGGATAGCTGGACTCCAAAATCTTCTTTCAGACTCACAACTGCATTTGAGCACTTGAACCTACAGCACCTGAGCACGAACTCAGGGAACCTTCTCCTTCTGTCACCACTCCTACAAGCAAAGCAAAGCAAAGCACCTCCTGTCAAGGCAGGATGGATCTTGTGGGCCCAGGAGTGAGCCCCTGCCAGGCCCATCGCCGGAGCGGCCTGGTCCCCTTGTGCAGCAGGCATGGGGTCCTGCAGGGCTGCAGCCCGGCCACATCCTGCCTCACTCTAGGGGCTGGTGGGGAGGCTCAGCACCCTCACACCCCTCATCTGGGCACCCCTGGGGGCTGGGTCAGCACAGTGAGGTGACTTGGTCCTGCCAGTCCCTCACTAGTATAGGGTTTGTCAAGGAAGGAAGGTTGGGCTGACTTTGGGGCCTGCCTTGAGAATCAGATCCCTCCTGTACCACACTGTTCAGGTACAGGGTACAGTCCTGACCTCCTTGCCTGACACAGAAGTGTCAGGTCAACCTTTAGCCCCTGTCAGCTCAACTATTTGGGTCTCAGTTCCTTGGTCTCTCATTGTCCTGTGTTTAAAGCAGGGACAGCAGTGTTCCCTTCAAGGTGGGCCTAATTAAAGTTGGCAAAGTGCTTCAGGAAACCCAGTAAGGGTTACAAAGGACAAAGTATCATCTCGTTACCTTTGTATTCATTTGGTCTCTGCATACATTTGTTTTTCTTGAAGACACAGAAAACCTGCCGTGCAACAAGTTACTGGGGGAGGCCAGGATGACGTATGATTTTAATCACAACATCTGTGAAAAGGTTCCACTTCAGGAAAAGCTTTGGTACATCAGCCACGACAGAAACAATGAACAGCTGTGTGAAATGCTACACTGTTACAGGACATCTAATTAAAGAGAAAAATCCTGAAAAATGGACTCTAATGGACTCTGTTCTTTCTACTGCAGAAGATAGGTCTATCCAGCAGCACTGCCTACGCAGATGAGGTTTTATTTGTTTCACATATACAAAAGACATTCAGCACAAACTAGTAACATGAAAAGAGCCTTAGAGACCTTTGCCTCAGTATTTGTATGCTATTCATAGACTGTTTTACCAGTGTTGCCATCTGTGCCAGCCTTCCAAAGCCATTACCTGGTCACAATTTCAGTCCTGTAAAAGACCAGCTCAGACTCCATCATAAAGCATTTCATCAGCTGAATATTTCAAGGTTTTCATTACCATCATAAGGAAGCATTAATGATGATAAAATAATCAGTCAGCAAAAATTCTATTACTTCTCCTTTAGCGAATGTGATCATTACATCCTCACTCAAAAGTTTCTCATTTCCTGAGGGATCAGAACAACTATTAGCTAAAAAGCACAGAGAAGGTACAACTGACACCCATTAAATGCATAATCCCATTGCCATAGAGAAACCCCACTGAAATTGCACCCTGAATATCTGTTTCAGATAGGTGTTTCAAAGGCTTCTTGCTTTTATTCAGATTAAGAACAAAAAAAGTGTAACAGAGAAAGATGTAGCCATATAACACAACCCTTCTCTTTCTGCTCTCTCTTGTATTTTGTCTTTCTGTGCATTGAAAGCTTATTCTTTTAGCCGGATTAGTTAGTTAAAATGTGTAGTGTTCTTTTAAAATGGCTCTCCATATTTCTCTCCATGGATTACTTTGAAGCACAGCACGTCTATTCTTTTAAACAGGTTCACTCTCTTCACAGGTGTTCATTAAAGTGTGCTCGACTAATCCCCTTCGCACTGAAGTATGCAGCTTTTAAAAAGGACCTATGCTAAAAACCACCATTGCCAAACTCTTCAATGCTGTAAAATGCAGACTTTCAAAAAGAATTTCTTCGGCTGCCTTAAAGACCACACATGCTCATCCTGTAACAAATACTGACCTACTTAGTTAACCTGTTTTTAAAATGGCATTTTGTCTTTGAAGTTCACAGAGGAGGACCAGCCACTCCAGACTACAGTCAATTCCTGTATCTAGTTGTTGGTGAGAGTGCGCATCAGAAAACCCACCAGCCCATAAATAATAGAGGTGATTCTCTCAGCAGCTTGTTTTCTGAAAAACTGACTTCACGGAGGAGAAAGGTTGAATGAACAACCATCTTTTTAGATGCTTTCCTCACTACCCTTGGCAGAACATTCAGGTAACACTTATGAATGTAGCCTCTCATCCACCACCCTTCCCAAACTTCCCCAGATGTGGTCCAGATTTAGTAGCATTAGGCCGGGCCCACATCAGCAAGTACAATAATATAGATCCGTAGGTGAAAGGTAGGTGAAAGCACCTGGTGCCTGGGATCCTGACACCTCTGGTATATGTAGGTTGGGTTTACCTCCCATTGCATTTAGTCTGGGCCCCCAGACTAGATGCCCTCAGTGCACACACAGCATGATGCTTTCACCTCCCACGTCTCCTTCTCCCAGGAAAGGAGACAAGTGATATCCAGGCCATTTTCTCATGGCTGCTATGTTGTGACTATTCCAACTTTTAAATTTCCTGCAGGTGTCCATTTGCTCAGGCTGGCAGTTCGAAATACTGCCCGAGGCACCTGCTGCATGTGCCAGTGCAGCTTTGTGCTGCAAAAGTGTTCTCTAATTCAACAAACATTCATAAATCTTAGGGAAATGCATTCCTTGTTGTCAGCAGCAGGAGGCAACCAAGATCAGCTTTCAAAGCAACCCTTTGCAGCACACAGGCATGTTCAGATCCCTTTAAAACTGAATTTGTCACATTTCAAGTACTTCGGGCACCCTTCTTTGAAGATCTCACTTAGCAAACACTAAATATGCTAAAACCTATAATATTGGGAAAAACATTAAAATCCACTTTACCAATAGAGTGGCGAAGGCAGAGAGATTGCTAAATGCAGAAAAAAAATTGTTGTTAGGGAAAAAAAAAGTGTATAATCCCTGGTTATATCTTCTAACTATCAGAGACTGCTGTCCTAACACACAGGATTCACGCACAGGGAAAACAGTTGCGACCCAAAAAAAGAGAGAACAAGTGTCCATGACCACCACCTAGCGCTCAGCACTGGTGGGAGATAGGAGCTGGACTGCCTGCTGAAAGGATGCTCATGTATTTTACACAAAGCCACAGTTAACTGAAGTGACGACGCTTGGACCACAATTCTCAGCTGCCCCTGCCAAAACAGGAACCTGCTGTAACCAAATGCAAAAGGCATCTTATTTCATAAACATGATTTTTACCTGGTGTGGTCACTGAAACAAGTAAAACAAAAAAAAAATCATGAAAGTGATGCTGATGTGCAAATGTACTTTGGAAAACAGGAAGGAAATTCAGACATGAACTTTTCTGTTGGAAAAACTCCACATGTGGTTCTTCACTGTTATTTTGGGCAACTCCAGCAAACTTTCCTATTGAACTGGAATCATGGTTTATTCCACACTGCATTCTTTAAACATATGTGTAAAACACATATAGCCCATTATTGCATAATGCTACCCAATTCACATGAGTTGGAATGCCCGGTTCTATGAAAATGCTAAAAAATTTTACTATTTGATTGCATTCCCAAAACAGAGAAATTTGACATTTTGGTGTCCTAAATATTGCATAGTAGCAAGTCAAGAAAAGATAAATATCTTGTTTTGGAAGTGGAGTGTTGTGCTCTGATATTTCCTGTAAAAAAATAATAAAAAAAAACACAAGCAATTGACATTTTTGAAATCCATGTATTTCATTGACATTTTGATGAACCGACTTAACCTTATACTGACTGAAGTCTGACTCCTGAACTGTAAGTCCCATAAAGCAACAGACCATTTTCTTCCTGACCACTTAGTTTCCTGAAGCAGACTTTCCTTCCTAGTGCACCCTGCCACAGACTTCTTAATAAACTGAGAAAGAGGTGCATTTCTTGCCATCAGCTACCATTTTCTTTTGTGCACTGAAAAACTAGTTTCCATATAATGTGTACAAGGTTAAAAAAATGTGGATACAAACAAAACCTCCTGAATTAGATCAGATGAACTTAAAAGAATTAAATTACTGCAACCTTTATAATAGCAACCCTAGGCAAATAATTTTAATCTTGACAGAAATGATTCCAAGTAACGTATAGAGAAAATATTGACTTTGCAAAGACAGCTTTCCAACAAAGTGCACAACTGTACATGCTAGCCAATAGCTTACGTTATACACCAGTACAAAGAAGAATGCAGCAGGGGCTTCTGTTGTATTAAGAACTGTCCTAACAAGGTCATGCTTTTGTACTGCACCCCTCGATAGTGTTTTCTGCTTTTGTCTGTTTAATCTGATTATCAAAGTGTGAAACTGTCATTCCAACCAGGAGAGAATAACAAAATTAAAATGTCTGTTTTACAACACTGCTACTTCACAGAGCTCACTCCTATGAATTTCCTACCCAATTTTGCAGGCTGCAGAAGTGCATAAACATACTAGGATTCTTGACACTAAGCCAAAATCTCTGATCTAGCAAAAAGTATTTGAGAATGTCTTTGCCACATCAAGGCTCATATCTTTTCTAACTTAAAAATGTGCATGCTGTTTTTGCTTCTCAAAAAAAATACATTTGTTCTAATTCCATGTAAATTGATCCAGACTTTGGTTGGAAAATTAGATAGGATAAAGATCTCTTCACAATGATCCATGTGTTTAAAAAAATCATTAGTATAAAAGAAAAATCCCCCAAATCATAGGCCTCGATAGGCCTCTAATTTCTAATAAACATGTAGTGAAAAACTTGCCTGTCTTAAAAAATGAATTTGGATCTATTATAAAAGTGCCAATAACACATTTTCTAGATAAATGTGTTTCAAATTACAAGTATTTAAGTCACAGGAGGATTTTTTCCCCACCAATTACTTCTGAAACCCAAATGCATCTACTTTTCATTTCTCATCTCATTAACACAAGGTTATTAATCATTGCAATGTGTGCTGGTATTTGACATAAGATGATCTAAATGCATAAGCTTAAGCAAGACAAAACACCAAGACTATGCCCTTCCACTTGGAGTTTTGTTGCTGTAGGTACTACTTGAAATTATATCACTTTTTAATGTCTTACTGAATAGCAAATTAATCCATATCTCTACTAATATGAATTAAAACAATTGACCTTGATGCTCTATTAAAACAGAAAATATTGACTTGAAAATATTTAAGAAAGCAAAAGTTATAGATCCTGATGTTCTGTGTAATCAAGAGCATTATTTTTAGAAGCACAGGCAACAAAGAAAAGTAATTTTATACACTTCTTGAAACATTATATTCCAATTATTGACTGATTGTTTGATGTTTAGCATCAGAGATGCAGAAAAAATAAATAGGGTTAGAAGGGCCAGACAAAAATATTATATGTGCTTTATTTACAGAGGGAATACAGGTCTTGTAGAGTGCTCAAGTTCTGTACGCACCTTCAAATTTAGAGCTAGAGCAGACAAATTGATTTAAAAAAAAAAAAACAACTTTCTATAAGGTCCTTCCCTCAGAAGGAAGATTTTACTTATGACACTAAGGCATGATCTCAAGTCAAAAATCAGATCTGCAACGGGGTTTCAATTAGACCCCAGGATAAACCAAGCTTTTACCCTACAGGTTTCTGCTTAAACATAGGGGACCAGGTGTGCGGTTGTTTTTTTTTGTGTGTGTGTTCAGGCAACAGTCAACTGGGAGCAGTCTCCTCCCCAAACCTATATATATTGGGCAAAACAAGGACAACATATCCATCGTTATTTTGACTACTAGTTTAGTTGTATGAAATTCCACGTTACTAAGGAATTTTTACTGTTTGACAGCCAAGTGCATCACCAGAGTTTGCAGTTCTTAAGAAGTCTTTTGTACACTGTGAAGAGCAGAGTTGACAGAAAGCATCCTTCGCAAAGCAGCACCTTCATTTCACACTGGCGTGGTGCTGTACATTAACATATGCTCATTAGTGAAGACCCAAACTCTGACAGCTGATGAAGTTTGCCTAGGACATTCTTCCAAAAGGTGTTTCATGAATTCTTATAGAGGAAATTTACCTTTTCACACCAATGTAACAAAACCAGACCAGTCAACATTTTGCAACTGCAGTTACAAGTTTGCCTAGGGAAACAGAATTCCCCATGGCCCATATTCACTCTGTGGCATGCCCCTGTCCTCCCCTTCTACCCATGCATTTCCCTCGTGGGCTACAGAAGCTTACTAGGTTACACTGACTGTAAACCAAGATATTTCTGATACACATCTTCACGGTTTCTGCATTGTTTTTGCTTCTCCACACTTCTGACACACATGGTGAAGCAAGAGTGGAGTCCTTGGAGTCCATTCCATGGACAGATAATTGTTTCAAGGGGCAGCAAGAGAGCCTGGAACTAATCCAAAGCTGGATACTTTCAGATTTTCTACGGATTGCTTTTCTAATTACAACAGGAGTAAATATTTTCCTCCTGGCACTTTCCCACCAAATACTGACCAAGATATGGAAATGCTAATTCTAATGTCACCGTCTACGTCTTCCACATAATGTCTCATCCTCGAGGTGAGAGAGAAAATTATCACGTATCTCATTTAGCATAAGCCAAGCCTTTGCTCCTTCTCATACGTCAAGTAGCTTTGCTCATTAGCTTCCCTAATTCTAAAAAATTATTGAACTTTTTATAAAAAACATTTGCTATCCTGAGATCAGAGCTTGCCTCCTGACAGGAATCAGCAGATATGAACCTTTGTAATGAGGATTCCCCATGGTACCTCTGAAGTCAGCAATGACAGTAGCTTTGCCACCTACCACATGAAGAACCATTAAGGTCTGGAGTCCTCCACTCTGTCCGAGCTGAGCTGCCTGAAGAGAATCGGATTCACCTTCTACCTCCTGAGGGCAAATGAGCAGGAAACTTATTTTCTACAAGAGAAGAAAAAGAGTCAGCCTTGCTGCGTGTTGCCAACTTCACCAGGCCATGCAAACTCAAATAAAAAGCTGACCGTGTGTGTGGGAAACCAGGACAGAGGGAAACTATTAGTCAACTCATTTCAGCAGAACATTTGTACTGTTTTGGTAAAGATACTCTATACTCCCTGCAGCTGCTCAGGCGTGCTCTCCCAGAGCTCTGGGTCTGCACGTTACTTGCCGACAAGTCCAAACTCCTCAGGCTCCCTCCAGTAAGAGGGCCGGCTGAGCAACCTCGGCTGCCGCTGCCGTCTGCCTCTCCAGCTGTCAGTCAGCAGCAGGAATTCCCTCACCACATAGCTCTGTGCACTGGGATTCTGCATCTGGCTGACTCTGGGAGCACCCAGCTCTGCTCTGAGCAGGGAGCAAGGCAGCAGGAAGCAAGCCTGCCCTCTGGATTCATCCCCCAAAGAAACACATTTTTGAATTACATTTATCTTTATGCCATCAGAGCCTACAGGGGAAAAAAAAATGAAGTGATCACAAAGCGATTACTCCCTTCTCTGTGGCTGGGAGCCAGGAATACACTAGCCCCACACCAATCTTTTGCTTCATTTGAAACAAGCGGCAGTTTGACTAGCTCTGTGCTTTTAAAAGCAGAGATTTGCTGGTTTTAATCTGTTACAGACAACAAAAACTGAAAGCAAACATAGCCGTTTCTCTATCAATTTTGCAAGTTTCCTTGGCTTGTCCTAAAAATCAAGGCACTCTTTTTTCCAGTGCCAGACCAGATCCCATATGTTTACAGCCTCACCTGAGACCTCAAACCTCCCTTAACTTACCCTACCTCTGACTTCAGTACATCTGACCTGCAACACCTGACACCCCAGCTAGAAAAGCAGCATGCCCCCAGCTAACACCTTCTCAAAAAGGAGGGAAACTGTTTAAGTGTTAGAATTAGCACTAGGTAAAGCATTTCAATGACCACTGTATTAATTTCTTTTACCTTTGGGGTACATAGTATTAACAAGAAAAAGAAGTAGTAGTATTAAAGAAGAAAATAGTATTAAAAAAGAGGAGAAAGAGAAAGAACACTACCAAATACAAAGGATGGCTCCTTTCCATCAGTCACGCAGAATTCTCTCTGTAAGAGAACTTTTAAATATTACCCTAATTCTTGGAAGGAGGGCTGCTAGTGGGGTTCACAAAGCTGTCTGCCTGCCTAGATCAGCATAATTGCTCATCCGTATTGTTTGGCTTGATAAAGCCACATACACATGGAACAGGTCCTCACATGTCCTTTGATACGTTGCTACAAAGACTGCTGGTAAGAGGAAAAGAATAAATCAGCTTTTACATCTGCAGAAAGTAATAGGCTTAACATACAGCAAATACAACTTAAATTAGACATCAGGCAAAGCTTTACAGTGGTGAGGGTAATTAAGAGATCACCAAGAGACCATGACATCTCTGTCGTTAGAGGTTTTTCGTTACAGCTTAGGCAAGAGAACGGAACAGGTTGCCACTCCCAGTCCCACCTCCTACAATCCTGTGTACCTGTATCGGGATGCAGAAGCCACAGCTTTTACCTCAATTTATTTAGTAGGCATTGTGGAGTACCATCAGATATGATACGAAGCATAATCATGTTAATAAATACATGATAATTCAGTAGCACTGAGAAGTCCTGGGAAGACATGCACCAATGTGTTAGAATGAGGACAAGGCAAATGCACCCTTGTGTGCAATTTATCACTGTTAAACTCTGCTTAATTTCTGCTTGGGCCTCTAAATGCCCGAGGCCAGAGCCTGCGAGCAGGCAAGAAAGCAGTGAAGCTGAAGGTCTGTGTGCTATGTTATAGCTACTATTTAATAAAAAAGCTTTCCATTTTTATTCCTAAATTGTTTGTTCGTGTCAGTTTATAGCCATCACAGTGGCAACAGTGAAATGCTTGGACCCTTAAAAAATTGTCTCCTGCAGAGGACAGTGCAGGGACATAAGCAAGTGAAGACTTCCACTAATTATAACTTCAGCCTTTGAAAGGGACGGGATTTCTTCTGCTAGAAGTTCTTAACCCCTGATTCCCCTGGAGCTCTGTCCCTTTGCCATTTCCCACCCTGAGGAAAACAGCTGATCTGCCACAGGATTTTAAATCCCTGTCAACATTCACATGAATGTTTGGACATTTTGCTTTTCTTTTTTTCTTATTCCTACTTTAATTTAAAGAAATAATAACAAATCTCATCTTAGCATGGCCCACACCTGCAATCACAGGTAACTGGTTGAGACCAGCAGGATTTAACTTTTGCGAAACATTCAGAGAAGGTTTGCTACCAAGCAGATGGCAAAAATCCGGTATACAGCACAGAATGTCTCAATCCCAGCAAATACCCTCTGAACATCCCTCCATCAAATCGGTACCTCCTTTGCAAGTCACATAAGCCTAAATCTAATTGACGAGTGATGATTGCCTGCTGCAGCATGCTGAATGCGCGACTCCAGCGCTCCCCAGGACTAGCCCAGCACTGAACGCTAGAGAGCAGCATCTCTCCAACATACCAAGAACCGCACGCTTGTTTTTTCACTTCTGTTTTCCGAAGGCAAGAAAAACCTGACCCCTATTCTGGGAATTCAGTGCACTCCCCTAAGAAAAGATATCAGATGTCCGATCAGACGGGACTGAACTGTAGATCCGCTGGGTAGCATAACCACTGCACTGCTTCTGGGTACTGGCTGCTGACGGCCTCCAAGCAGCCTTCCCAGAGTTGCACATCCTTACTGCATACTTGATCTTCTCATCTGGGGTATTTGTATTACTGCAGCATTTAAAACATAGTTCCATACCAGTTCCAAGTTCCTTTTGGAGCTGCTTGTGCCTGTTCAGTCTGCAACCTCATTTTAGAAGAGTTAAATAATACAGGGAGTTTACAGCAATACTGGGAATTAGACCAAAACGTCTTCAGTGGTAGCTCTTTCCAATACTCTGTGCATCCAAGCCCACATAACTCAGGCCACGCACTCAAATAACAGCATTGGAATCTAAATCTTGTTTCCCACCTGCAGATACCTGCTCATTGGGTCTGGCAGGTGTGTGAGGGTCCTCACACGACGCCTGGCCGTGCTCAGGCACAGCTCCGGTGAGACGGTTGTACCGTACTGCTGCAGAGAAGGCAGCAAAGGATACCTACCAGTGCTGCCCAGAACAGCAAGTCTGTGACATGCAAAGCCTGTCTCCAGAGAAATGCAGCAGAGTTTTCAGCTCTTTTGCTGGAGCCCTGAGTCACGGGGGTGAAACAACACCAGTCCCACTGCTGATCTACTGGCAGCTTCGCTCCGGTCGGGGTAACTTCAGTAAATATCATTCAGTCCAAGACAGCTTCAAAAGGCATAGAATGGAAAGACGTGTCCTTTATTTTCTTAATACAAAGATGTTCTTTCCCCAGATTATGATATTTTTATACATCTGGTATGAGAGCCTGTTGAAATGTGAGGTATGAATGTGCAGATGTAAAGTACAGATACACACGTACTTAAAGCAGTATTCTCTGTGTTGCTTTGTACTTTAGCACTTAGGAAAAGCTCCTGTGTTGATAAGAATACTGACTTTTATTTCATCATTGTACATAATTCATCACCATGACCATCAGATAACCTACATTCTGGCAGCAGCAGAGACAGAAACAAAGATTTTCAAAAGGAGAATCACACGCCTATCACTTTAGTTCAAAGGGGGTTTAATACATATATGGCTATTACTGTCTTTGGGGTTAGATAGCAATACTAACTCATTGCGCTAGTATTTTTTCTCTTGTTCGACACTGAAATGTTCAGTACGTGGCAGCATATTTTTGCTGAGTGCCTCTACATTCCCTAGCACAGGAGCCTCCAGGGCCCTGCAACCAGCTGTAATACAAATCCTGAACTGTTTGTTTGATAGCAAGCAGCCAGCTAGTCCTACTACACAAGTTTCTCATGACACATTTTAGGCTAACCTATGACCATCCAAATTAGAATAATAATTTTTTCCTAAATGTTCATTTAAAAAAAAAAAGAGAGAACACATCACTAGCATCTAAATCATAACAGCAAGTTTCACCTGTTACTAAAAATATTTAGCAAAACATTCAGAATCATCACAGACCATGCCAGTTACCTTGTTGGCCAATTATAGCCCAGTTTAAATGACCAATGTATTTAGAAGCCCATTTCTTGAAAAGGAATGCAGGTAGCTCTGCATTTTGTTATCCTGCTCCTTTCTTCTCCAGAGGAAAATTCCTGCTAACCCCATCTCCCTCCCTCCAGGGGAGAATCAGAGTGAAGGGGTGGAATCAGAGCCAACACCAGCAAAGTCCCTAACTACAGGCAGCAAAAGGAGGAACCGCTGTGTGCCAAGCACTGCACGGCTATGTGTGAAGGTGCCCAGAAAAACTTACAGGACAAAGAAGTTCACAAGTGAAGACAGGAAACGCAAAGACTTACTGAAAGTTAGAGATGAAGTCTGTGGAAAGCCAAGAAGAGAACCAAAGAGTTCTGTCCATTAGTCTGTAACCCTGCTCACAAGAACTTTGATCCCATCCATACTATTGAGCCAGTAATATTGATCATGTTTGACACTCATCTTTTTGTTGCCTGAAGTACCTAAAAGTAAGAAGATACAGTGCTGTCCCAATGAGCAATATTCTTTCAGACTTCCTGCCATCTTCTTGGTAGCAAAACTGATGAAACTCAACTCTCAAGTTTTTGCTGTTCCACCACACAAATAGAAGGACAGAAGGAAGCAAATGTCCAATTTACATAATTTTAGTTCTACAGTAATTACTATGTGTGAGGAAATATTGACTTGAGTGTAAATGTAAAGAACTGTGGCTATTTAGTGTGAAATATGGAAGCAGAAGATAAAAATGGGGAATAAGTAAAAAGAAATAAAACGAGGTTTAATAAAGTCAGTTTTGTCTCAATTATCCACTCATTGAAACAGGGATGTTAAACACTCTCAGATTTGTCAAGTTTCAACTTTTAACTTCAATTCTACAACTACAAAATACATACAGTACCCAACAGTCTATAAGAAATTAAGTCCTCTTATGGCAAATGAAGATAGCAGAAAACAGATGTTTGTTTTTAAAGTGTTGTGTTTTCTCAATGAAAACAAAAAGAACCCATAAGGTTCCTTTTGTCATCTTCTTTCTTGTCCTGCTCAGCACTTTTGGTGCTGGATAGCAGAAACTCTGAACCAGAGCATTACTGATCTGTATTGTCCTAAGTATTATTTTCCTGAATTATGACAGTTTTTAAAACATCTCAGCCAATGCTGATCAAAAAAAAAAAAAAAAGAGACCATACACAATTGTTTCCCTCGTGAAAAATGCTGATTTGATTTAAGCTAAAACATTCTGCAAAAGATGTCTCTTCCTACTTGCAAGACTGAAACCTGCCATATTTCACTTTTATGTTATGAGGAACTAACCACATCAACCTTATCAAGATGTTTTGATAAGGGTGAAACAGAATGCTTCAGTATTTCTTTTAGTAAACATTTATTTTGTTTTGATTGAGGATGAAACCAATGGACAGAAATGCCACTTCCCACCCAGCTGTTCACAACAATTTTGCTAAATCTACCAGCTTCATGAGGAGTCTCATTAGTTTCAAGAGACTCTAGACCAGGACACAGAAACACAGACGAGCATGGAAGAAGCACACAGCATCTCACAGTCTTAAAGGTCTTTCTCTATAGCTAAATCCTCTCCAATAGCTGTTTAATGCATTATAAAGACAGGGATAGTGGGTAGAGCTTACCTTCTCCAGTTCTGCTGCAAGTGTCATTCTACAGTCAGCATAGGGACTGCTCTCTTAGATGGATTTTTCACCGTAATATTTTACAGGTTGGATATCAACTGGTGGACAAAGTCCCAGTCCTTCACTGCTCCATTCCCAATATACAAAACCAGAACTCCATACAAGTTCCATCAAGCAATATTTGATTTGAATTCCTTTTCTCATTTCTTTTTCTTGACCTTTCACTCCTTTACATATTATTGCCCACGTTCCCTCTTTCCAAAGTAGTTGTTGATTTACTACTTTACATTACACAGACTTTTCTTAGCTTGGCTTGTCAGTAGTAGAGATACACTGAGAAATCCTTATCTGAAAGCTGGTGATGCCAATGAGTCCCATGAAGCTGTGGACTCTGGCAAGACAGTACCTGCTTAATGAAGATAGCTTCTTTGCAAAGCCAATACGAAAGGTGATGTCTACAGCTCCCTTCTGCCTATGCACAGAAAAAGCCAGGATAATAGGGCTTTCAACCTAGGCTACCTGAAGACAAGGAATAGTGCAGACTTGACATGAATTTGTTTTTTTTACCCTTCTTCTCCATCAAACTGATAAAGCTTGGAGAGATTTTCTTCATGCTTTAGGTATCTCACAGCATCTAAACGTAGATGGGATCTCAACCTAATGCCATAATCTCATTGTGGCAAAAAGCAGTAACCATTGTGTTTTGCAGACTGCCTATTTTAACCCATCAGTATCCAAAATCTGTACACCAGGGCAACAACACTGGAGTAAAAAAAGATGTCATCAGATGAAAAGGAACAAGCCAAACAGATATCACTTATAGAGAGTAAGCATCAAAAGTGACAACTGAAGCCAAGAGTCCTGGGGGAGGGAATGCTGGTTTGTCCTATAATTACGTTCTCCCTCCCTTTGTCAACCTCCCTAATCCTGTTTCGAGTGGGAGTCATTTTCTGACAGGGAAAATAATACATATGGAATCAAACAAGTTGTTTCAGGCAGAGCAGAGCAGGAGGGAAGGGTGGGAAGTGTGCTCTTCAAATAGTTTCTGCTCTTGCTTTTCGTCTGCTGACCACAAGCTGTGCAATGGGAACTGCACGACAGGCTGCAAGGACCTGCTCGACCAAACAGCCATCCTGCTGCGGCCTCCTTTCTGCGGGGCTTGCTTCCAGCAAAGAACATCTGAAGGGAGCAGGAAATGAGACAGTCTTCAAGTTCAGATGCTCAGTTGTGTGACCCAAAATAGCCCCATCCTTCACCAAAATACATGAGCGCCTTAGATGCAAGCTTACAACCAAGGTCCCTGAAGTCCCAAAAAGCTCTTCAGAAGCCCCAAGGATTAGGCTCGGAGACTGGACACCTAGTCTTGAGCCTTGGCGCCACCACTGGATTCTTTTGTGGTTTTGCAGTCTCTCATCTCTGTTGCCCAGCAGGGTCATGACAATGGCAGGATTTCCCTCCCATAAAGAGTATACATATCATACACACACAGATATACTAAATCCTGCACCATGCTGTAGTCAGCTCATTAACACCTAAAATACGCCAGCTTTCCTGCTAATCCCAATTTAAAGCTCAGTCGTTTATTATAAATGTATGCAGCCCAAAACTTGGGTTTAGAACTTTCTCCTCTGTCAGAGCATACCTGCAAACTTGGTTATGGCCAGCGCCCGCAGTACAGCTCGTCCCTGCTAGGTAAGTCCAAAGTATAATACAGTTGTTTGTTAGGAGGGGGTTAGGCAGCTCCCATGCTTAGCTCAAAGGGAAGCTTCGTTGGGATTCGTGTTTCTGTCTTTGAAATATGCTGGCCATTAGCTTTTTCCAACCAATTTTGTGAAGCACCATGACTTACACTGAAATTCTACTGCAGGAGCACTTTCTCTAGAAATACCTGAAGTGAGGATCATCTGGGGCTTTTCCTTGAGTCAAAATAGTTCGAGGGTCTTTCTGCGATGTCTAAGATCCTTCTGTCTGATTGATCAAAAAGTTTAACTTTTTCAAGGCCGTCAAATGAGTTGGACAATGAAGCAGAAAGATGCAATTCAGAACTTCTTCCAAGTATTAACCATCTAACAAGTATGAAGCAAGCAGCCGACTTGTTTTCCAGTTCTCACTGCTAGGTATTGAGTAACATTTGGTTATTTAAGAGTTATTTGGCCTTTTTCCAATACAGTTGACAGCTAAATAATATATAATCTGGTTTTCAGCAAAGCAATTACCAAGTAAATCTGAATACACTGGAGCAGTAAACGACAGGTTACAACACCTAGGACAAGGTGCCACACCTGAAAAAGCTAATATTACCTCAATAACTATTATCTGTAATCACCAGAATATGCTGAAATTATTGCTTTATTTAGTGGAAGATTAAGCCACCTGTTCTTGAAAACACGTGCTAGGTACATGTTTACTGCCCCCCATCCCCTTTTTCCAAAGGGACTCCACTATCATTCCAGTAGCACATTACTGGAAATGATGTGTGAACCTCAAGTTTCAGGGCCAGATTACTCAGAGACAAAGTAAATGCTGCATTGTTCAGAGACAAAGTAAATGTTGCAGTCAATTAAGCTACGCACACCTCTCATGAAGCAAAGCAGAGAATTTGATCCTGTGTCAGAGCTCGTAATTGGAACTGTGCAAACACTACATTTTCAAAAAAATAAAAGAAGTTAAGTATGCCAAACTGAAAAGCATTTCATCTGTTTACACTGAAATGACCCCTCTGATTCCTTATTCTCAGCAAAATATTTCTGAGGGTCAAAGAAAAATACCATATTTGAGACAAAATTCAATATTTCCTATCTAGCTGGATGAAAAGGAGCTTAAAAGTTAAATTAAAGCACTTCTATTTTCTCCCCCACAGTTGGTTGAAAAAAATAGTTTAAAACATTACAATTAATTTAAATCATATGTTCTGGGCGGAACTATAATTTTGAAGTACTTTCTCAACATTGAATCAGAAACATGTTGCTGCTGTCTCTTTATCATTCTTATTTAAGCCACTAAGGCTTTTCTTTAAGCTGTCCTCTCTGCTTTAAATTTCACAGTAGCAGTACTGAAAGCAAGTAATAACAATCATCACCAATGGCTCTCCCTAATCAAAGGCGTTCGTTTAGAAACAGATTGTGATGATAACTACAGCAACAAGAGGCAGATGGAGAAGGTACAAATTACAACTTCCCTTCCCTCCTCTATGTCAGTCCAATGCTTGTGATAATATTTCCATCCAGCATTAAGCCGTAGGACAGTCCAGAACATCATAAGACCACAATTATGAAAACTGAGCTGTTTGAACATACCATAGATGCTTTGTGAAAAGAGAGTATAGCTTCATTAAGGTATTGTTATATGCTGTAGGATTTTTCTGAAGTTATATGTCTGCTACAAAAATTACTACCCTGTAGTGGTAAACACATCATAAACCAGTTAAATGCATTTGTGCAGTCTTCAGAAAACAAGATATTCTATCATCTCAGCCAAACAATAAGTATCTGGAATGAACACGCTTGCTATTGGAAGAAGGACTGAACCAAAACCGGACCTCAGCTTCCAACCAGCCTGGAAGAGTTTTGACCCAGTTTTGCACTTCCCAGCACACATCTCTCTCTCTAAGCCAAACCGAGGGTACAGTTGCATCCTTAGTCTTTCACAGACAGATACAAACAGGCTTTGCTGTCGCCCCAAGCAGCTTCTGTGCTATTCTTCTGGCATAAGTAGGATGCAGTGCCAACGGCAGCACACCTTGCCCTTCAGCAGCTCCCACCTCCTCAGCGCGAGCCCTGTACCAGCCGTGGCAGGGCAGCTCCTCATCCAGGAATCGCGCACACATGGCTGAACTGCTTCAGTGCCTGCTTACACGCTGCCTCCAGACCTCCCTGGAGGCTCCTCTGCCAAACACCCCTGCTCTCGCAAAGTCTCATCTTAAATCCAGAACCAGCTCGCAGCTCTTCTCAGAGGCAGCCCACTTCCTAGCAGCTAGAGCTACGGGCAGCACACTAGTGGCACATGGGTGTGCTCTGGCACTCGCCCTGCACTCGCTGCTAGGCGCTGCTCCTGCAGAAGTTAGCTGTAGTCCCCCGAGAAGGGCGTTCGGGCACGTCGGCCTTTTGTTTCAACGCCAACAATACTGGGAACCTTAATTCTAGGTTGCCAGCATTTCTTCGCACATCTATCTCCTACTCACTGCAAGCAAGAGTACAAATGGAGTTCACAACTTTTTATTATTATTATCTGCCCTTATGGCCAATCTTTCCTCATGTTCCATTTAATACCCTGCTTTTACGGGCGCACCTTCTAGGGGTGGTCGAGCTGGCATTGCTGAGGGCTGGAAGAACCCCCTCTCCCTCAGACTTCACGTTAACTGCTTGCCATTTACCTGGATTTAGTTACAACAATTTCAAAGGCTGGCTATGGCCAAAATTATAGCCGATAAGCATCAATGCAGACAATTTGTTTCAGGGTGTGTAGACTGTCACATGATGACTGTATCAAAGGCTTGACCGTATGTATTATTGTACGCATGGATGCAAACATTTATTGTATGTGTTAATGTTTTCCTTTACATCTTAATGAATGGATTAATTCAGGAATGCTTTAAACATATGAGAATAAGTCTACATTAGACAAAATATCTTTAAGGGAAGTCTTGATCTTTCCCATGACCAAGTTTCTGGATGTCAAGTAAAAGCAGTTGTAATCAAAATTTCAGGGTTTTATAAAAGCTACCGAAATCAAAAGCTTAACATGCCCACGTTTCTATACAAGACAATAGGACTGTTAAGGGAGGTTTCAAACTGCTAGCAAAATAGCAAAAACGACTTTGTCAGGACATTCTTTTTAGAAGAAAACCTCCATCTCAATGCCTTCACAGTCCAAATCGGGACAGTAGATGGTGCTGTCTGATGTCTTCTCCCCGAGCATTTTATTATCGCTAGCATTAACACGCTACTCTTAAGGCATTTTTACAATACGTACTGAGAAAAGTTAATACTGGGAACTTGTTAAATTATTTCATAATCAGTAAATACATATTTACTCTATATTTATTCGCTTCAGTTCAAGGCATATATCTTAGAACACCTTGCCTCCTCAGAAAGTGAGGTTTACCCATTTACAGGTCAGTACACCCTTATCAGATGCACGACAGAATCAGTCTTCGCATAACTTTGTCACGAGGACTCAGCCCTCCCAAATGTTTTTGGAGAAAAAAGCCATAGGAAAGCCTAACAAAAATTATAGGCGAACACTTCAAGATCTTTAAAACACCAAAAATGCTATCAATTTGCGGAATGTAGTACATGAGCCCTACAGAAAGTAGAAGTAGTTAGAAATTTAAAGCCAACAAATTGTTGTTGTTTGCTTTTCTTTTTGTTGAACAAATAAACCAAAAAAAAAGCCAGACTAAACAGTGAAAGAGATTCCAGATTGTAATGATTTGAGCTTCAACAAGCTAATACCGTATTTATAATTGAGTTTCTTTTTTTTCCCCTCCTGTTGTTACTAATACAGCTCCAATCTCATGCCTGCCGGACCCTGTCCTCCGATCCCATCACTCTCCCTTGACTGACTCGCTCAACATCACATTCAAGCTTCTTGTCCTTGCTTTGAAGTCGGTCACAGAAATAACCTTCCTGTGCTGTCACTTCTATTTATAGCTACCTCTTCCCTGACCCTGACCGATTCGCCCGTTATGTTAGCCTAATGGATATGCCCGTTTGTGCCCCCATCTACTATGCACCTTCCTCTGTGCAACCTACAGGATCCTACACATCTGTAACATCACTTTGGTCTCTTTGAAGCTTTCAACTATCTCTCCCTGAACAAGAAGTCTTAGCTAACAAAGAATCGGAGAGGGCAGCTAAAAAGGTATCTTTTTAAAACCCAGAACATTTGTACTTCTGTAATATTTACATTTACAAACACCACGATCTCAGGACACATACCCATGGTTATATTCAAAGGCATTCTAACATTTCAGCAGACTGTCCGCATGCTTGCAAACAGGCACGCACAGAAGTCTTTACAGGACTGACTGCGTGGTTTGACTGGTCGCCGCAAGCTTCTAAAGCACAAGAGCAGCTCAAGCGGTCAAAAACAGCTGAAGTTTTGGATGCACAATTTCTTTGCGTGTCAACACAGAGAGCAAAGGGCCCCAACAAAAGGTTTGTATGGACATGGTTGAACAAACAAATCAACAGTACTGCACAAGGCAACAAACAAACAGGAACCGAGTCTTGCATGCAACTTGTTCCATAACAACCAGGTTTTGTTTTCAAAATACATATTTTTCCGCAAACAAAGGCTTCATGCTTTATTTCCTTGTCCAAGAAAATGGACATTTGTCAGCCTCCCCAACACTGTTTTCCCTCTCTCCCACTACTCAGAACTTTTTAGCAGTGAAAGTATTTGGAAGCAGTGGTGTCAGACCAAAAAGAACAACCCCTTTCCTCTCATTCTTTGCAGGGCAAGGAGACACTGAGGAGGATAGGAAAACCCTGAATAAGCTTCTAGCTTCATTCAGAGACCAGAAAAATCTTTAAAAACCAGGAATAGCTTTTGTCAAAATCACGCAAGTGCCTCGGGAGCTCCGCACAGAGCAGCCTGCGCAGCCTCAGCCTACAGGTACCACGAAGGATGCGGCACAACCTGAGCACAGCGACGGACACGTGGCAGGAACGGTGACAATTTTTAGGGCACTGGCAGAGAGCTCCTCCAGCCCCTGCTGCACAGAGCTCTGCCAGGGAGAAGGAAGAGTATCCTGCCAGCACAAGGGCAAGGCTGCCTTAATTGCCTCCATTTGCGATGCGAGTCACGGCATTTTAATTCCTGCATTCACATAGAACATCTGATAAGAACTTCGGTTGGTTTCAGACATTTTTAGCACAGTCTTAAAAGAGACTCAGTTGGATAAACAGAAACAGCAGCAGGAAGGGCAGGAGGAGCCACAGTGGATGGAGAGGAGAAGGGAAGGAAAGTGGACAAGGGGAACAGCGGGACTTGCTGCCTGAAGGACCGGGGGACTCACCATAGGCACAGCATAGCTGTGGAGCCACGGCTGCCTTCAGAGAGGCTGGCGGCGATTCCTGACCCTCCAGCGGCATCAGCCAGAAAACTGCACACGTGGCACAGTGGTCTTGAGCAGTTAATAGCTTGAGCCTTTCTTAAAACCATGTTTTTCCCCTCGAGTTTTTCACTGCCATAAATAAGAGGGGCTATATTCACCCTCTGAGACAGGGATACATATTTCAACTCCCAGCAGCAGCTGCAAGGAAGGGTTGGGAGACACGGCTGTTCTTCCCAAGGGGGCTCCACAGAAGGAAGACAGCTTTAAAATTAAGCCAGGGCTCCAATCTCTTCTCAGGATATACACTGAATTAGCAAGGGAGGCCTGACACCACCTCTCTATTTGTACCAGCCCCCCTTTGACAGCCTGATAGATTTAGCACTGTAAACAACTTGAATCAGGGTGTGTTTTTTTTGTTTTGTTTTCCTCCTATAGCTGCCTCAACCGCAGCCACTTCAAACCAGCTAAACTGCAGGTGACATCCCTGCAGATAACTACAGAAACACTGGCTGCTTCTCCAGCACAGACATCCTGTTTTCATAGCCAGCGTGGTCATATTCATCTTCCGCAGTCATGTTCCTCGGCTACACACGCAAATCCCTCATGTACCCACTGCCAGACGAAACTTGAACTTTGAGCACACAGCCTGCACACAAGCTGACTAGCAGCACGGACACAGCCATGCACACAAGCTGGCACTCTCCTGGGATAGCTAAGTCCTGCTAGAGCAGCCCAACGTATTGCAGGGGAATTGCCTGCCACGCCAGAGCAGCACCTCTCCGACACCCACAGGTTACAGCTGGACATTCCCACACGTCACAAGCCCAGTTCCTCCTCCTCACTTTGCTGAGGCTCCCACTCTGAGGAGGAACACTCGAAAGATCCCACATCTGAGCGGGCTGCAGCTCCGTGGGCAGAGGCTGTGTCCATCACCCTGCCACAGGAACGTTACCCTTCTCGTCTTGCTGTTTTAGACACGAGGCCCAGCTGCGACACCTCCCACAGCACCCCAAAAGATTAGGCCAGTCATTTCCCATGGTTTCACCCTTGTCTGCATTCTGCTTCGTGACTCCCTTCTCAAGAACCTGAAGTGGACAGACATGCAGCCTGACCAGAGGGAGGATTTTAACTCTCTTATTCTGTGTGGTGGAACAAAGAAAGGTCCCCAACATTTGTATTAAAACCAACATCCAATCCTACATTGGCAGCCTCATCTTCCTCACTCTGGAGCACTTACCGGGATTTGGCTGGCATCTTGTCAGGTATTTGGGACACACTCCCAGACACACACCTTCCCCCCATGCACGGAGCCCAGCTTCCCTCCTTACACCAACGCCCACTCCAGAGAGCAATCTCTTCCTCCTCCTTCTTCCTCTCCCCAGCTTCCTTGTGTACCCAGCCCTTGCTCAGACACCTCTGCCAGTTGCCGCTCTACTTCCCACTCTCTAGAAGGCTTTAACATATCTCCTTTGTTCTTTGCACTCTTCAACACACCTTTAACAAGCCAGGCAGTTTCTCAACATCTTCGCATGTCACGCTTGCCTGCCTACTCACTAGCAGGCGCAAACGCTACTCCCACACCTCCTGAAGCACACGAACTCGGAAAGCTGTACGCACAACTCTGCCACATTTTTGACCGCATTTCACCCCCCCGTGCAGCTGCAGACAGGCTTGTGCCAAGGGAAGGAGAGCAGAGCGACGGCAACGAGACGCCGTGGGTGGGAGAGGAGAGCAGCACTATCCCTCCGGCAGCAGCACCCATCTGTGCTGGCTGAAAACATGCAGTTAAACCACTTCTAAACCAAAGAAGGGATAAATGCAAGCAACCCAAAGGTACATTGCACACTAGGGACAACCTTGCAAAGCTAAATTCTTCTTTTAGAGTGCTGCTGCAGATCCTGGATGCTCTCCTACCTTTCTCAGAGGTGATTACCACCTGCCTCTGACTTTTCGCTCTCAGACGGAAGGAGGCAGTTTCTGTCTTTGCCAAACTGGCAGATTCCACTTAAGCATGAACAAAAAAGCTTCAGGATTTTGTTGAATCCAATTAGTGAGAAGCAACTTTTACATCTGATTCTTATTAAGTGCCTTTGAGCTCTCCCCCAAAAAACATTGAAACTAAGTGGCTGTGACACTTGATCTTTATACTGAAGGTGTAGGGTTAAATTTGCATGTTTTGCTGGCCTTTCATCTTTTGATGATTACATACCTCCTTTAGATAGCCAAATGAAGACCTTGAGTTCTCATCAGAACCCTGTACTCGATCGTATTCAGGAACAACACTGCTACATGGACTCTTTAACATCGGTCCCCTCATTGAACAAAGTAAGCGTCAGTCCTGGGATTTTCTGTAAGCTTCCTGCCAGCTGTACTGGTGCAGAGTAACTCAGAGGCAAATTACGCATCTCTGGGCTTTGCTAGCACAGTTCTGGGTCTCTCAGTTGCATGCAGCTCTTCAGACTGCATGGGGCACTCCAGCACCTGCAATGCTGAGTGCTGGAAGGAAAACATGCTGACGGGACCTGACAGCTGACAAGATGAAGGCCAGCAAAAAAAAAAAAAAAAAAAAGTGACAGACTTCTCATTAGGTGAATCTTTAAATTGAATCTATGAAGACATTTGAAGTATCTGGGAGATACTGAGGATTTTTATGCAATTCTGTGCTATTATTTTGTTTACAAATCGAGCCTTTCTACAGGACCGTGAAGTAACTGTGTAGTCAATAATGAATTTAATTTCTATAACTTTGCCTACCAAAGCGAACTACAGAGATGAGAATAAAGGAATAGTTTCTGATTCCAAAAAGTACACAGATATTTACAACGGATCCCCTGCCCACCTCATTCCCAGCAATCCCATTTAGGCATCCTTGGTCTAGTAAGAAGACGTTTCTTGGCACAAGAAAACAGCATTTCTCCTTCCCCTTCAGCCAGAATACAAACATAGTTTGGTGTGTTGATATCAAGTGCTGCACATGGTTTTCTTTTGCCACAGTTCATCTGTAGATTATTCCCTGAGAATTTGTGGTAGAGCACGAGAGTGCTGGGCAGGAAGGGGGGAAGCCCTAACACTCCGCTGACTCCCCCTCTGCTGGACAGGGTACGAATACCAACATCTTCCTCCCAGGAGCTTTAGAAAGATTAATTTGTTAGCATCACTGCACAGAAACTATGTAAGGATTTGCACAGTCTGGCATCTAACACATGCACCCTATTTATTTATTTTTTTAGAGGTCATCTGTATGCCTACAGACACACCTACTGACCGCTGTAACACTGCTATCCCGTAGCATCAGTGCCCTCTCACACAGCAGTGACAGATCACCATGTCTGAGTCCCAGATGTTACCTCCTCGTCGTAGGATGAACCCTGAAAGCCTGTCATTCTGTCACCACTGCTCACTGCCAGCGTCTCTTAACATACTCCAAGAATGAGGTGTCAAACCCTACTTTAGAACATCTATCACAAATAGAAATCTCCTTGGAAAAAGCAGTCAGTAATTCTTTTATGTTGTTACAGAGAGAATCATGAGACAGTCAGTTGATGCCAGTGACAGCTGAATTTTGAGCTACAGTTTTTCATTTTTGAGTACTCGTTGATAATGCAATACTTTCTACTGCAGCAGGATACTATTATAATTGCACGCATTTTTATACCTGTGAAGGAGGACCTCAGCAGAAACAAGTGGGCTAGAAAGTATTTACCTGTGGCAGTCACCACCTTGCATTCAGAAAGTATACAAAAAATGACGTCTCAATACTATTTAGTTCACAAATCACACCCATAAGAGTCAAAAAAGTGTAAAATGCCAAATTTAGGCTGAACTCTCATAAATTGCTACATTAAGCCTCTCTGAGGAAATAGGAGAAATCATATGTGACGGTAAATAAAGACTGATATTTTACGTATATTTACCTGGGGCAAGTTAAAGTAACAGTAAATCCTATTGCAGACACACAAGTAACTCACTGCTATCAGCAGCTTTTGAATATTAAGTTTTTATCCTGGACCGGTTTTGACAGTCAACAACAGAAAAAAAAACAACCCACGTTATAGCAGAAATAAAACAGGGCTGCCATCCCCACACTGCTGAAAGTAAGATTTAATCAAATGAACGTGGCCAGGATCTCTTTATCTTTTCTTTGCCCCCTGTTCTTCCCAGAGGAGCTCACAAACACATCCAAAAGGGTACGGGCAACTTCCAGATGCGGTACTTGCAGATCCTCTCCCCATTGCTTCATTAAGAAATTTTCAAGAACTGTTAGGCAGAGCCTGTTGCTGGGGCTGCTTTGAGGAGCTGGGTCTGTCAGAATATTTGCAGACTGTTGCTGTACAGCCAGGAAGCCAGAAGAAAAACAAACAACCCACCTACCACTACTGAGTAATCCAGGAAAGAAAGGAGAAACTACGTTCAGCATTACACGGATAAAGGAGCATTTCCCTCCTACCAAATTTCAGAGTGCTGCTAATAAGCCAACCACATTCAAACTAACATCAAATGAGAGTGCACGAGTGGAAAACTTGAGCCTACGTAAGCACAGGTACATTCTCTTATCTCGGAGCTTTCCAGGCAAAGATCTCTCAGGTGCTTCTCATCCCAATCCTGCTGTGCCTGCTGCCGCTGGAGGACGCTCAGCTACACGGGGTGTAAGCAGCACACAGGACAGGTGAGGGTAACTGCTCTAACACTTTTTGCTGACTGACACACTCACTGTAAAACCATTCAGGGCAAGCCAAACTTCATTAGTTAAAAAAATACACACAACTCCTCCTGTCAACGATCTCTAGTTAGGTACATGGAGACTTCTGCAGAGCTGAAGAACTGGCAATGGCTGCAGATCAAGTAATAACTAAATGCAATAAGCACTGCCCCATGCAGCATCACTTAACACAAAAAAAGCAGTGTCCTCTTTGAGGAAACTAGATTATGTATGAGACAAGTGTCTTTAGTGGCCACAAGGAGTCAGGACAGCCATTGAAAAAGCTAATGAGACTGCTCCCAGCTAGTGCAGAAGTAGCACCTTGCATGCAACGGCTTTACGGCAAAGAAATTACGTGCTGCGCCTCAGCCCTGCAGTGATTAAAGGCTCCCGTAATTCCTCCAGCCAGCAGAAGACCTGAGCCCTCGTGCCCTTGTCAGCTCCGGTAAGGGTTTACTGAGAAGCTGCACCAGAGCTTGTTCAGGGAAGCATTCGTGATTACAGAGCTGTGCATTAACCGTAGACTTCCACCCCAAAACCAGAGGATGCCTCTCTGTGAGTGAAAGGCTCCAGTGCCCACGGGCATCACCCACAGCTTTACATTGAGCGCTCTGCTTTCCCTACGAAAGGGAGAAGAAGTAGGGAAGTTGCATGTTCAAATGGGATGTCAAGGAGCAGGACAGAAGAAATCTGTCTGGTACCTCCTTTAACCAAGGCTACATGCTAACCTCTTTATTCCAGAGGTGTCAAAGTGCTGTTTCTCCAGCAGCTCACGATTATATGTTGCAATTCTACCAAAAATAAAATTCTGGCAAAAAATTAAGTCATGTTGTCCACACAGATATTTTTCTGCAAAAACGTCATTTGAAGTGACAAGCCGTGTTGGTTCATAAATAGTGGCTGCCCTTCACGGCGATCTCGCAGTGCCCACCTCGCCTTTCTGAGGTCCGGTGTCCAGCAAGTAGTAAAACGATCACTAGGACAGTTACTTTGAAAAATGTTAGCAATTTCCAAAACACATTTCCAGTGCAACTTGGAATACTCATTCAACTTAAACTGGTACGTTATATTTTCAAGTGTTTGTATAGGTTTAAGCACAGGTTTAAGAGGATGTTATTTCAGTTAGATGAGAGCACCAACCCTAGCCCAAATGCAGCTCAGTTCTGGTACCTTCGGTGGTCTCTTGCCAGCAAAGCTGGTGCCCAACTTCCAGCAATGAAATAAAGTGAATGTGTTCTACCTCATCTCATACTGAAGGAAACAGAGGAGATTTTTCTGGTGGCGGTGATTTGCTTAGCCTCTATAACTGTATGTTTGGTTCCAGTGTCTAAGACAGGAGGAAAAAAAAAAAACTGCCCAGGCTTATGAGTGAAACAGACTTTGCTGCAACTTCACTGCATCATTTAAAACCACGTGCTACATCATACTACTGCAACTTGCTGATACCTCAGATGGGCAACTGACTTTCAGATCACCTCTCAAGAAGATGCAAGTTGTACCATACAGCACAAACACAGTCTCTTTAGAGAGTGCCTAAAATCCTACTGCTGCTTTGGAAAAGGATTTAATCCCTAAGAGCAAGGCGGCTCTGCCTTGCTTACTGCAAATGCAGGGGTTTATGGGTTTTTCCTCTTGTTGGCAATGCAGACCCAGAAAATTTGAGTCCCCGACACAAAACTCACCCTGTTTCCTGTTTTATCACCAAAACTGACCTAAGAAAAAATTCTCATTGGAGCTGCACAAGTAAAGCCGGAGTTTGGAACAAGCTCTTCCAAGCTGTGGTAAAGTGAACGGGACACCAGGAAGAGCAGTTACGCTTCTGCCCTCCGAGGCAGAGCCCAGCGTACGCAGAACAACAGTGCAGTATTTGCAAGTTCATTTTTAGCTGAGAACTCATCTCCATGAGCTTGGTTTATTATCATATAGAGTATCTATCTGAAAATCTTGAGTGCCTTTAGAGAAGAGAGTATAAATTAGCATCAAATCCTCTTCCAGCCACATATTTTTTGAGTGTTTTTTTTTAAATAATTATTTATTTTAAATGAGTACAGCCAGCCAACACAGCTATACAAACACAAAATAGTCATCCAGCTCAACAACCAGAATTAACAGCATCCACTCTTTTCTCAGTGTCTTGGTAAGAGTCATCGTCTTGGTTCTGTTATGCAACCTTTTATCTTCAAATTTCACATTAAAGAGCAATGCAATGCTTCCAGATTTTAATAGGAATGAGGAAGAAGTGAAAAATGAATTAACCACTGAATCTGATCCCTTTCTATCATTCAAAAAATCACTATAATTTTCTGGTTTTATTACACTTCAGGAAAATCTGATACTCAACAAAAGCGAACATTACTTTGATGGAATTTTTGTTCAGGAAGTTTTTATAGTTTTTACAAGAACCATCCGAATCCAAATTTTAGTGAAAACAACAGAAGTGCTCCCACTGACTTCTCCCTGCTTTGCATCTGCTCCTAAGTCTATCAGTTTTCTTCCGCATTGTGAAAAAGACTCAGGATAAAGCTCTCTGTGGCTCTATTTATTCAGCTTGTGTCATGACAGCTTGAGAAAAAAATCAGTTACCCCTCCAATGAGAAAATAAACTGAAAATAAACACCTCACCAGATCACCAAAGCGAGAGACAAATACCAACATTTTACACCCCTGTTTTGTCTTCCTAAATCCACAAAGACGCTAACATTTTTGAGGTCAGCAGAAGTACTTCCCATGAAAATCAATAAAAGCATCACCACCAACACATTCAGGGGACCAGAGCTGGGCCTACGTGGACTTCTTCTGAAAATCCCATATTGAACTCCAAAAGAAGCGTTGACAGCTTGCGTCACTGGAAGCTCAAAGGCCACTTCTGAAAGAAGCCAGCTTCAGTATCTAAATACACCGCAACAGCAGTTGGTCTTGTTGATAGAGGAAATGTAATTCCTGATTGCTTGACTCTTTCCTCTCTTGCTTTGTGAAAACAACCAGCGGAGTGCGCACCCACATTCAGATGAAGTCCGGGAAACCTCGGGACTCCAGGCAGCCTCACATTTCTCAAGGTAAAAAAAAATAAAATACTTGCACTTCTTCTGCCTACCACGGAGTTTCAAAGACAGACAAAAATCAGTGCTGTTGTTACAGCTAGTAACAGCAGTAGTCTTGCACCTTGTAATTTATTGAGTGCTAATACTTTCCTCTTCTCCTCCTTGTACAAAAAGGAGTTTATGACCAGTCAAACAGCAGAGACAAGTTTGACCTGTGTGCTGCAATAAATCAGGTGCCAGGACCAGATGGAGAAGGGTTAGGAAGCATACTAAAGTCATTCTTGAGTTACACCTAGTGTATATGGTCTACTCAAAAGATTTTTTGACCTCATAGCACAAGCATTTGTTTTCAAAGCCTGCAACAACAGCAACAACAAAAGGGGGAAAAACGTGAGCTGTTGCAGATCCCATTTCACAAGAGCCCACAGACTGTACAGCTTGCCATGGTGAGGATCAGTGCATCTGTGTTGCTTTTTTGTCAATATCTAAGTGCAACTGTAAATCTGATTCTTATTTTCTATGTATCATTCCTGTAGCATTACAGAAAAATGCTGTTAAGACTAAATTCAAGTTTTTGTTATAAAAAAGCCTTATAGATTATGGAATTGCTGTGACTGCTGGAAATTATCATTTGAATTGCAATCTAAATTTATACAACGTATTTGGTCTCCAGACCACATTCCTTTTCCTGCATTCATTTCCATCTGTCATATCATTGCTGTACTTGACCTTGGATATTGTTGTAGCTTTGGAATATATTTCTGTGGCTTTTTCTCAGGCCACGATTGGAAGAGTTTCTTTTTTTTTTCCCCTTTCTTCTTCTTGTGGTCTCCAGACCAATACAAGGCAGAAAAGCCAGACTCCATACTCCCACAAACACACCAAACCAAATGCTGATCCCAGAAGCTCCTGCAGAAGTTCCACTGAAGTCCACAGAAGCCGCCTGTGGCCATTCACCTATGACTGAAATCATTTACCTTGCTCATTACTGGGGTCAAAATGACATAATTGGTTTGCATTTGTCATACACCAATTTTTGTCCACATTTTGTGGCTGTGAATTGTAAGACATCTATTTGAATGGTGTCTATTCAGCCATCACTAACCAATTGCTGCTCTCCCATTCTTAATACAGCCTCTGACAATTCAGGTTTCCTTCTGCAGTGTCTTATATTTTCCACCAACTTGGGACACTCTAAACAAAGAGGTTTGCTGACTTTTGGCCCAAATACTACTTTTGTTTCTTTAACTTTTTTTTTTTTTAAATGAGAGTACATTAGGATTTTTTATTATTATTTTTAAGGAAAATAAAGGAAAAGAAAATTCTGACATCTGTTCTATTGACTTCCAACTAATTAGAAAAGCTGTATTGCTGACTCTTATTTAAGAAAAACAACAGCACACATTTTTCGTCATTTCCTATAAAATACTAGGCTATTAAAGTATCACTTTGAGCATCACAGAATATGCCTGTTGCCTCAGAGGTGATGTTTGCTCCTTGCAGGAAAGGAATTGCTCTGCTTTTGAAATGCGTATATAAGCATGACGATTTAAAATGGCAAAATTCAATGGCAGTTCTTTCTGAATGAAACAGTGGTAGAAACATTTACAGTAGAAAAGTAAGTTCTATTGTCTTGACACTTTTCTTGATTAGGGTCTTTTTTCTGAAACGAGCAAGAGGAAGTCCACATTTCCAATGGTAGAGTTGATTTTGCATAATCAAATGATTCAATAATCACCAACATGTTTTTGATATCTTAGGATTGGCCCTTACTGGCATTAAGAGCACAAAACCACTACATTACGGCATGTCAACAGTAAAAGAGAATTAATAAGGGAATTAAAGGGAATTAAAAGGGAATTAATAATAAGCAAAAAGAAGCTTGCTGAACAGATTTATCAAACATATGCAATGGAACAATTGTTTGATAATAGAAAAAACACACCTTTTTTTCTTCTTTTTCTCCCCCCCAAAATATATTTCATTATGGATGCACTGGCACATCTTTTTGTACGATCATCATTGTCAATCTGAAGTTTCTGCATATGCCGTGTTTAGCACACAGAGAGCTGGTCATCTCAAGGTTGCCAACACCTTGCTTTGGTGCTTAAGGAGATGAAACAAACACTCAGGATTTCACCAACACCACAAAGAGCCCAAGCTTACTGTTTCTTGGAGGTATCGCCTTGGGCAGGACTTTCTACGCTCCTTCGCTTTTCTGACAGGGCGTGCCAAAAAAACGGGGAGCATCAGCTGTGAATTCAATGGCAATAACACAGAATAACAATCCACAGAACTTGACCCACCAGCACCAAAACAAAACAGCCACTGTATGATAACCTTTGTTTTACCTATTCCTAAGGCATATCAATTTCAAAAAGGTCATTCACTAGAGAACAGCTTTGTTCAACCTGAAATATCTGTGCACCAGGCAATTCTTGCATCCCCTGAAGCACCCTTACGCCAAGGGATGTTCCTGTTAGTGGTGCATGGCTAATATTGCAGTTAATTTAAAATAGGATGTTCACAAAACAGCTCTTTAAAGAAAGAGTTCCTTCCCAATTTAAAGATAAATACACCTCTGCTGACTGACAGACATTGAGTCTAGTGGTTGTTCCTTCTATCTCTGTTTCTTACTGACTTATATCCTAGCTAAGTCACTTATATGATTTTCTTACCAATGTTTACAAACATTAACCACAGTGAGGGCCTAAAATCCCAAACTTACTTTTATTAGCTTCCCTTTATCATAGAGTTTAAGAGATAAAAGGCAGCAGCTTCAATGGAGCCATGAAGGAAAGAAAGACATCAGTTACACAGATTACATCACTGGCTGATTTCATCTTCCCAAAACTAGAATATGTTCTATTAAGTTTGATGTGCCAGGACCAGAAATTGGGAAACATATCAAGACAAATATTTTAAAAAGCAAGTACACATTGTTGCTCTGAGATAGGATTGTTTAAAATATAAACAGCTATGCAAATAGGAAACATATTGTCTGAAATACATGAAATGCAACACACAGTAACCAGCACAAGTGAAATCCAGCAGTCAGGTCCTTACTTGGATCTTATTAGCCTAGCTACTTTGGCACCATGCAGCTATGCCCCTTTTTACATGAGCTAAAAATTTGGCCCAGATGTAAGCACAGATAAGGCATGACTAATCTTAGGCAGTACTGGAAACCTATGATGCCCAGTGAAATCACTGGTCTATGTTTGCAACATCTCCCCCTGCCCCCTCCCTTTCTTTCTTTCTTTCCTTTTTTAATTATTATTCTTTCTTCTTTCCCAAGATGATTTTCTCAACGCCAGCTGAAATGAAGACTGCGATCCACAGTGCATCCATACAGCAGCCAGAGGTAATAGGAGTTTATGTATATCAATACATTATCCCGGATTTAAGGCAACTCACGCTCGTGAGACTTCTGTTCCAGTACAGCAGTAAAGTTTTGTAGAGCTATAAGAAGGTTAAAGCTATGCAGCTCTTCCCTCTGCCTTTCCTTGGAAAAGCTCACTCGTTTACTGTGTCCGTGACAGCCTCCCCCAGCAAGCACAGCTCCTGTAGGCTCTGCACATTAAGGAAGGCATCAGGCATTGCCAAGTCAGGGGAAGAACTGACCCACACCTTCCCTGGAGCTATACCAGGTGGAATGAGCACAGCACAGCACAACCACCTCAAACTCAGACATGAGCGTTCAAGCCCATTTTGACTGGATCTGCACTAAGAGCCCAAGACAATAGCTGCTAATAAAACCATTGTGCTCAGCTTGCATGCTACCTGCCACTGCGACTGCTCGCACTTGCTGGGCTGACAGGGGTGTCACATGAGTGTGGCTAACTCAGGTTAACGCTGCAGAGAAAATTTATTTTCATGCATACCAAAATCACTCCAGGAAGGGAACACAGCTTCTCAGTGCGAGTAGTGCTATACGTGCACTAAAGGAAGCTGACATTTACATCAGTAAGCTGCTTTAATTAAGTTAGCACTATAAAGAAGAAAATACAAAGTCAAAGATGGTGCTGTAACACACAGAAAATCTATCCACCCATCAGGTAGCTGAGATGTGCAACAGATCAACACACACAGCAATGAAAGTAAACAAGGGTGGTGAGTTCAAAAGAGACCTGGGGCCTTGTTTGTGGAAGAAACCAGAAGCTGCAGCCACCAAGTGAACTTGTAAGTTCACAGTGGTGATGGATTGGCTGATTAGATTTTTTCAGGGTTAATAAGGGCAGGCCTCAATAGGTCAATAAGCTCCTCTCATCTTGTACACATTCTCCTGGTATGTAAACTAACAATATCAGACAGTCAAAGCAACAAAGGAAAACAAAAAAGTCTGATGTGGCTCATTGGCTCCTCAATAGATTTCTCTTGTCATGAGGTTGATGGGAATGCGATGAGCTGTGGATTCTGCAAAACCTGAATGTAAAACAGGGAAGGGCAAAGCACTTAGTTTTGACCTAAGCACATTTGGGTGGTATAATGATGAAAGACAAGAGGTAAAAGTTGAAATGAAAAGTAAGGCTTTTATATTTCTCAGTTGTCTCCTAAGGTCTTCACCTTTCTCCCTTCTTCTCCGAGTAATGAAAAAACAAGTCACAAAGAACATGACACCATTCAAAAGAAACATGTCCCACAGCGTGCATCAGGGGAATCAATTTATTTTGGTGAAGTCTTGTCTGACTGTAAATGGACAGAGTGTGAAATCAAAACAGAAGGGAAGTAGACTCGAGAGAGAGAAAAGGCAGAATATGTAGAAATCATTCACCCAAGAGCGATCAAACACCCCAAAATTCAGACCTTGGGACAGAAGCAGATCATTGCACACTCCTGAGAAGCCGGTCAGCAATAGATGTGAAAAGGAGACGAAGGCAAGCAGCCTGCAGGGAGGTGCAAACTAGCAGGAGACAGGCACCCTGCGGCACTGAGAGTGAAAGGGAACAGGTAAAAAAAGAAGGGCTGAAATCTCTTCAGAGGGAGCAGCAGGTGGTAGAAATTAGCTAGATGCTTGGATGATGAAAAACTAGACTCCAGGCTGATTTGCAGGGAAAGGGGCACTGTATGTGGTTCTTCAGTGATAGAATTTGCCCATAAATTGAAGATCGAAGCCCCTGTCAGGGTAAAGAAAACTTTCATAACTGAAACCAACTGCAAGTCTGGGTAACATAAATGGACTAACCCGATTACATGGCTCACAGCAAGTGTGAAACTGGAAGGATTCCCAGCGGTCTGCCCCCAGTGCTGGTCTACCCCCAGTGCTGGTCTACCCAGAGCCAGCGTTTAACTAACCTGTGATTAACAGGCACCAGAGAAGAGGTTTCTTACAGCTTCCCTTGCCACCTGAACTATCCCTCAGATGGCTAAGTTTTTCAGAACATGTAAATCTTCCTGTTAAAAAAGAAAGCACAATGAAGGTTTACATTCAAAGAAGGCTGAAACTTAACCTGTAATCCAGTTGTCCAACCAGCTGTAAACACTTTGTGTCATAACAGGAAGCCCTTTTTTCTTATGTCTTTAAAAAGAATGCTCTGTGAAAAGTAACTAGATTCAGTACCACACTTCCACAGTTGATTCTTATTTTCTATAACAAGGAAAGTGTTCCTGGAAATGTGATTCTTATTGTTCCTTCATGTTGATGAGTTACTCAACCAAAACTAATTAGTTCTAGAATGGTGAAGTTGTATTTGCGAGTCAGGCACGATCTCTGGAAAAAACACTGTTGTAGAACAGCCTTTCCTTATGGGACACGCACAGAAAAGGCAGATTGGGTTTTGTAGACACCAAAAATAGACTAGTGTTCTATGGCACCTTTACCTTCTCATTCTCTATTAATTCAAAGAGCGGTGTAATTGCAGTGATTTTTAAACAGGCATGAAGAGCAAAATAGTTATTTCCCAATTTCAGAAGTCTTCAAGATGTTTATGCAATGTAGGTCATTCCAAGTTGCCTTTACATGGCCCAAGCATGGCAGGGCTGATCTATTTAAGTGATTTATGTCAGCAGGAAACAGAGAACTTACACTGTCTGCTTTGGCCTCGATCCCACGACAGACTGGCTCTTATTTGAACAAAACTAGTCATAAGTTTGAGGTACGCTTCAATTTGCCAAGTTATCCTTCGGTGGAATGATGAGGCATGAAACAAGGCAACAAGTACTAGATATTTAGCAAGCTTGTATTAAGGATGCTTCACCAGCCCTCAGGAACTAAGCAGACACAAACCAGCATTTCAGATGTCAGAAAAGAAAAATACTCCTCCATGCCCCAAGTAATCACTATGGTGATTCAGTTCAGCACAGAAAGGAATATATTATTACTATGGAGCAATTCTAGAAGAGCAAATAGGAGCAAAGTGTTAAATATTGCTTTTTTTCATGCATAGAATTCATTTTCATCAGGTTGATAAAAGGACAAATTAGTAGGCAGAGACCCCAGAAGCTGATTCATCAGTCTTAAAATAAATGATTTAAAAGTGAGTTTAAATACTCTAAGGAACACTCACAATTTCACTTCAGAAACCACAGAAGGTACCTATGCTGGCTGGCTCTGATTAGACTCCTAAATACAGAGCAGAAAAAGATTCATCCTACTTGACTGAAGAGCAAAACACACACACACACACACACACAGGTATTAGAGGCAAAGTTGTGAGGAGAACACCGAAGCTATAGCTCAATCATCAACAAGACAGTCGGGTCATTTCCTGTGTAGTCCCTGCAATAGGGAGATCCTTTTAACTCAGAACAATTTCTGCTAGATTTTATGTAAAATCATGGAAACTGCAAGGAGACATTTTATAATTGGCAAAGCTTGCTACAAATTTGCAGCCTAACCCCATCCAGGGACATCTAAACCCTAGAGGAAGATGTGACTCAAGAAGTTCTGAGTCACCAAACTATTGTTGTTGCAATTTTTTCTGACCCAGAATTTTCCATTTGTGGGTTTTCCATTTTTCAACAGGTTTAAAAGGTATTGTTTTCATAGCAACTTTCTGCAAGAACAAAAAGGAGGGAAAGAAAAGACTTACCAGATCTCATTAGAAAGAAGAAAAGCAAATTTCCAAAAGATCTGGACAATCTTGGCTAAAGTTAAACCGAGTTTAATTATATTACATGGAATCACCAAGAATCTCCCATTGTTAATCAAAGCACGATTGCCACAAAACAACCATAAGAGATTGCTGAAGCCATTGTTCAATCTCTATAAACACCGATTCCAACATGAAGCACCAAAACTGTTTGAGGATGTGGTGAAATTAAGGCCCGAGATTACATGTTGTAGGTGACATGATAACGTAGGAACATTAGGTCTGAGATGTATGAGCAAGGGTGACATCCAAGTGGAGAAAACTAGTGATGAACAGAGACTACAGAAACAAATCCTTTTGCTCCAGGTACTAACGGGACAAAAGCAGGTCTGCAGATCTGACTGGCATTAAACTTGTAGGAATTTGGAGACTTCTGGAAAATGCTGAGTTACCAAACCTGAGCACAAAACTAATTGAAGAAATTTAATTCAAGAAATTCAAACAAACAAAGCACAGACTCTCATTTTTAATTTGTGCAAATGCAGAAAAACACCGTGAAATTAATCCGTTCTGCACTGGGTGGTACCCAAGTCCCCAGAGCTTTAAGCACTTTATGACCAGTCTTTCTGTAAGTTATAGAAATTCAGCACACAGTTGGCTGACAGGTGTCCTGCTTACTGACTCAAAAAGGATTTTCAGATTTATGTTAAAAAATGAAAAGGGATGGTGGGGGGGAGGAAGGGGCGGGTGTCTTTTTTTTTTTATTAAATAAAAACCAGCAACAATTACCTTCTAGCAATGGCAGAAAATGATTCAGATACAAGCATAAAGGATCACATTTGCTTTTGCAAGAAATTTGGTGAAAATAAGAGTGAATCACAAAAACATTACCTGATGTTTTCATTTTTCTTTCCTCAAAGGTGACATACAGTTTACAGAATTCAACCCTATACAAAGTAATTGAATTAAATTAAAAGGAACTGAAGGAAACTCCTTACAAGCACACAGATGGAACACAGGGTAGATGCTCAGTCCACGTAAACCAACGAAGGAACATCAGGTCCCAGGAAAGGAAACTGGTTTACAGCATGCGTGGATCTGAGTAAGCGAGAGACCTCCTCTAAAATAATAATGGATATACACCTCTAAGAAATTGATTTTGGAAAAATTCCTGTAGTAGACATTTAAAAAGGATGTCATTTTGGGTCAATACCGATACCAATGTAATGGTCAGAAATGGATCTGGCATAGACACAAAAATCATGGATCAAATTCCTCCCTCGGTCACACTCCGTTAGCTGAGATGATGAATGCTCAGGATTCGGAGCTCCCATGCTGCCTGACGTGTAATTCTACATCTTGTCCCACTGAAAAGTACAGAAAATTTTGTAAAAACAGTACAAAATGCTACCTCTCTACTAACTGCAACATAAGCAAATCAGACAATGATGACCCCTCCTGAGCTCACCCGATCCATGAGATTAGAACTGTTGAAAGGTTCAACTGAAAAGCAAGAAATGTTAAGAAAAAAAAAAGTACTTTGAGTCCTGAAAGCACTCAGCAACCACAGAAAATTATTTTTTGTTTGTTTGGATTACAAATAAGGAATATTGGCAAACGGCAAGAATAACCAATTTAGACAAGCACATCCCAACTCATCATTTTGAATGGACAGCACAATTTCTTTGTAAAACACCTAGATCAGTGTTGGTGTCATGTCCTGCACAAAATAGTGAAGTACCAGGAACATCATGAATACATTCGTTTTCTCCAGAAAGTGTGACTAATCCTGCAAATTTGTTTTCAAGTGTACAAGGCTCCAGTAAGGTATCTTGGCACTCAAAAAAAAAAATAAATCACAAAATGGTGAAGAGGTTGCAGTGAGAGTTAAGATTGTTGCAGTCCAACTACAATAGGGCTCACCTGCCCGCCCAATGTAAAAGCACTACATAGGGCAGAAGTTTAAATCCAGAGTTGATTTTCATGTGTACTTACGGTGTACAAGCTACCCAAATGGATACTGCCGCTGTGCACAAAGGACAAGCATACTCATGACAGTAAAACATCCACAAAGCGCTCGGGTCCCAGGCAGGGGCACAGGAACGGCAGGCTCATGAGCTTAGCTTCCCGAGCCAATGCAATTGCCAATCCAGCTCCAGTGGATAAAAGTGGAAAACCAAAAAAGAAATCCTTACACCTGTAAAAGATGAGTTGCAACAACCAGTCAGAAGGTAGGGGACAGCTGGAACAATAAGCTTTCCTTCCAGCCCATGCTTTACAGAGCAAAGCAGGTAGAGGAAGCCCAGGAACAAATCTTGACCGTGAACTTGCACAGAATCCTGGCAAATGCACAGGGAAGCCATAACAGCACTATTATTGCCTTTGTCACAAATAACCACTGTTTTTTAAGGCCTCTGTACTCCAAATAAAGGAGAGGACCTGAAGTAACTCAAGTCTGAGAAAAAATAACTTACCAGCAGAATTATGGAAGCACAAACTTGAAATCCCATGGTGTGTCACACACAGAAAGGCAAGGGTCTTGTCCAGTCAGAATTACAGAATTTTAACCGTGGATCATGCCAGGACAACACAAAAGTAAAAGATGCCCAGTGTTTAAACAGCTTTTAAGAATCACTGAGAATATCAGCAGAGGTGTTGAGATTTTCGTGCCCTCTCTTAATTTGATTGTATCGTCACACAGGTCGCAAGCAATACATGTGCAATACCTCTCTTCACCCTATAAGATTCCAGTTACTGAATTCTCTTTAGAAAGAATATTTTTTTCCTGCATTAGACATTGTTGCAATTCAGACCTGGGATGACATTTTCATGATAACTTTCACTTATAAGCTTAAAACACTGGCGACACTCCAAACGCAGTGCTTTACATGGCATGGTCTTTTGAAATGAAGAACATTTCATTTTGCTCAGTTGATGGCAAACAGTTTCAAGAATGAGAGTCTGGAACGCTTGGGTGCCCTGAGATTCTTTTGCTGCCGAGTTGCTTGTTTTGTTTGTCTGTTTTAAATTAAACCCACAGATACAGAATAACTATGTGTAACTAGGCAGCTAATAGTATATCACAAAGCAGGATGCAAATCATTTTTAGAGCATCATCTTTAAACACAAAAACAATCAACATGTGATTACAAAAGTTTAATGAAAGACACCATATCTGTATACTAGAAGGAATGCATTGAAGGTTAGGCCCCCACCTAGAGATGGAAATTAGGAGGTTTGGTGTCCTTATCCGGTACGGACGCTGGGAGAGAAAGGTTTGTCCAAGGGGTGAGAGCTGCAGCCCACCCAGCCCCACAGGAAGCCTCACACCCATCAACGCCGCTTGCTGCCCGAAGCTGGCGGCTGCAAACAGCCTCCCCACGGCAGGCTGAAACGATCAGCATCCTTTGGAGCTGAGTTGTGCACACAAGCTGATATCAAATGTGAAGCCAGCAAGAAGAGAAAAGTCATTTTACATCCTCCGCATCCTGATCTTGTAGCAATGAAACCAAAGCTCTGTACAAGCACAAGGATGCAGGATCAAAGCATACAAATGAAAGCTGAAAAGTCTCTTTAAAAACAAGATGAGATGACTTGAGAGGGCAATTAGAGGCAAAACAGGAATTCTGTTTTGTTTGTGATTCCAAGACTAGAGCCAAACATCACAATTCAGTAGGGCAGTTTTATTTAAAACTACCACAAAAAAAAGAATTGCCATTTTCTAGAAAGCGCCTGTGAAAGCCAGGAACCCTGCCAGGCCAGCTAATAGCACTCGCTGCTGAGGGCAGATTATGCTCCCTCTCCCCCAAACCCATCAGGATTAACACCAATAAGCAAACGTGAGAACCCAGGAGAGGCTCTGACAGTAGCACTCCACTGCAATTAACTCATTCCCTCAAAACACAGCCATTTACATCAATCAGCAAATACAGAGATGGAGAAAAGAAGAGACAGAAGTTTCACCAATACTTCTGACCCTATATTTAAACCATGTCACGTGGTACTGCATATCAAAGTCATTTATGTGATTACTTAATGATTCTGCACATCAACATGTTTCATAGGCTTAATTAATAAAAATGCTCTGCTGGAAATCAAACTGATTCTGCTTTGCTTAAAGACAGGGGGAAGGAAGCTACAGTTTCAGCATTATGTCAGGAAAGAAAAAAAAACACCACCTCCCTCCTCCCCCTCCCAAAAATACAGTGTGAGAATCGTTGGTCTGTCAGGATCACCAAGCACCACATCACATACAAGCTTTGCTAGATCAGGGACAGCGCTCAGCAAATTATGAAGCTGGGTTCTGTTTCAATACGCTGTTACCCCTATCATCACACCCTTTTCAAATCCCAAATTCGGATTTTTCCAAATCTGTCTATAAAACAATCTGTACTTGATCCTATTGTAATAGCTATGAGTAGTCATACTCATACCATGGGGAGTCAGACCACAAAGTAAATACAGGTTTAAAATATTATCACATTGGGACATCCTGGGGACTCGAGGCAAAGGGCAAAGTGATCACTCTAAGCTTTTGATAGTTGTGCCAACAAAACTGCAGCCAACAGCAGTCTTCACCAGGGCACAGGCAGTGGAAACAATGTCATTTGCATGCATCTGTTGCCACTTGCTAAGGAGTGCTTTGCTAAGGACAGAAAAGGACAGCTACTCCAGCACAAGCACACTGGGCCTGACCACAGGTTTCAAAACTAGCCAGAGAAATTACAATTTTCTTTTGTATGGTTGAACATTCACTGAGTATCTTCTTATATATGCAAGGATACCTAGGTATGTAACCTCACTTGTCAGAATCCTTTATCTTTGTGTTAATTTTATGACCACTCAGTTCTCCTTCTGCTTGTGGGATGAAAGCAAATCGATGGAGGGGAAGGGTCACTGCCAAAGGTCATCTATATTTAATGCAATTTCATGTGCTGGGTCACATAGCATTCCCAGACTGAAAAGAAGGCTCTGTTGCTAGGACTTAAGAAAGAAAAACCACCAGTTGAAGGCAGCGTACAGTCACACTACACGCAGCTGTCAATCACTTCTTACTGTGGCTTCCAATTTGTTCAGAATAACTAGAAGAGTTGGAAGGCTTCCTCTAAGTGCACCATTCTGTTATGGGGGGAAAAAGTTTTTGGAGGGTTCACATTCATTTCATTAGAAACAAGCCCACAGGATTCACTTATTCCCAGTAGCATGAGCTCTGTTAATTCACTAAGCTTGCTTACACAGCAAAGGATTTGCTGTTACACATCCCACACCAAAAGGAAAGGGGAAAAAAAAAAAAGCAGCCTATTTCAGCTGCTTACTTTAAGTTTGTACGACATACTGCTGCACTTAGTGAGGTTCCAAGTTCGGGAAGCATGCTTACTCGAGAAAACATTGCAGCATATGTTTAATTTCAAGCATGTGCTTTCCACATCCCACTGCACTCATGCACATGGCTGACTAAAGACTTCAGTATACACTGGTGTGCTCCTCTGAATCCAGGCCAGGATACTTGAACAGCTCCATAAAGTCATTTTAGATGCTCATCTGACGAGAAAAAAAAGACTTTCTTTCAAAATATCAGGCTCCGTCAATACATGCAAGTATGTGACAGACAAAGTGACGAAAGTTTGCAGCACCTGACGTGCAAGTTAGAAGAGAAGGTAAGAGACACGCAGAGCATCAGGCCTGCTTTAATTCAGGCACACTTCATTTTTCTGGAATGCAACAGCAGTCGCTGCCGTTAAGTTTTCCATGCATGAATAACTACAGCAAAATAACGCTCAGTGTCTACAGCTGCCTGCAGGCTCCAGGAAAACTTGCTCATATACAACACGTATTTTACACTTCCCATGGAAACAGGAAGTTTCATTGGTAGAAATCAGAGCAGTGTGTAATCAAAACGGACCTATAATGTAAGGTTCGGTTCAAGACATAACTCACGTACCTGGAAACACCAGAACTTAAACAGCCAAAACAGCTTAATCCAGATTTACACTAGCATGAGTGGCAGTCCAAAATAACTACCATTTTAGCTCGTCCTGCTTGTCTGTCATACTTCTGGCATTCAAGGAAGAAGAGATTTTAACATGCTAGAATGTACATGCACCTATGCATATAAAACTAGATAACCTAATATATATCAGCATGGGTTTGATCAGAAGGTCTACTTATTACAGACCAGTCTGAGAGATAAAATATTAATTCACAAGGCTAAGTGAAAACTACAATATGTCTGTATTTTAGTAAAGCCTTTAACAGAGTATCTCAATCTGTAAACTGAGCTCGAAGTGGACACCCCATCTAAAAAAGTAAAAGCCCACACAAATCAGCTGCAGCATGTTACAGAGAACCACGGTAAACAGCAAAATGCAAGCGAGCTAAAACAATCTGTGATCTACTTTGTCTTAGCCTGCTTTTTACTAGCAAGGAGGAAAGCAGCTTCTTGTTCTAGTCACATCAAGAGATTAATAATATTAATTCAGAATAGCAGTAAGCAGAGATAGGAAACAACAATACAAAACAGACAATTAACGAATACCTTCTCTTGCTATGATTCTAAACTTTCTGAAGCTAAAGGCACTTAGTAGCACGCAGAACAGAGTCTTGCAGATGGAAATACTGTTCCTGCAGTTCCTTGCCTGGGCTAAGCTTGGGTTACAGTGCCTTGCGCTGCCAGTGCTCCTTAGTCTGGAGCGGGCTGGCCATCCCGGGGGTGTAAATCACACTCCGCAGCCCACAGCACACCATGGATGGGATTATTCTGGCTCTCCTATTAATGTTCCGCACCCCACATACAGAAAGCCATAAGCAGCCATAAAGGAGACGGACAAGGTTACAGATCCCAGGCTTCCGCGTGCTCTGGAAGCGCCATACAAATATCAGTTTCATACATAGAAGACAGAAAATGAGGTGGACAAGTCTCACATTCTAAACAATGAGTCAATTGCCTCTGCAGCATCACATCACAGCGCGCGTGCCATTTAGCCCTACACACTCTGCCCTTGTCGCCTTCTGTTCCCAGCGCAGGCAGGCAATGCATCACGCTACAGAGAGCAAAAATTACAGTTCTTTGCCACATTTCTTTCTGCTGAGAGAAAGACGTCTTTTTCCCCTTGTTCTCTCTAGACACCAATGTGTCCATTAGAGGTCTTCCTTGTTCTTTCAAGTGGGAACTCAACTCCCAAGGACATGCATATGGCTTGGACCACACCTCCAAACCTAGAACCTAGCTCTACCTGGCTTACCATTTCAGAAGGCAGGAGGTGCAGATCAACCTGCGTGCTCTGAGGTTACAGAAACACCATAATGGCTGAGGTCGTGCCCAGGGGGCTGCAGTAATCAAGTGTCCCCTCTAATTTGTCACTAATAAGTAAGATCTCCTGGGCAGGGACAAGCAGGCTTTAATATACAGTAGAAGGGAGCCTAATAATGTCACCAATAACGTACACCCTGTGGCTAACATTTACAAAGAGACATTTTTACTGCTGCATGGAGAAAGGAAGGGAAAAAGCCTCCTCTTGTTGGCATACACACGCATGCACGCACACACAGGCGCACACTGTTCAAAATTGTTTGAAGAGCTTGTGGTCTTGTTGTTAAACAAGTTGTGAATATTTCCAAAAAGCCTAAACACCAGACAATGGCAGCACATTGCTAAAGAATGTTTAAGGGGCTTAGGCTGATCTGATAATTGCCTAGTAAGACAAAAGCAGAAACAGCTTACAGAAGTAAAGGACATCAGTTTGAGAGAGGTTTCAGAAAAGCTGATCTTTAATTTTTAAGATGACATAGCATACACCACACAGAACCAAAAAAAAAAAAAAACCACTGACTACGATATGAAAATGGAAAGGCTTTTCCATCAGGAGAACAAATCAGTGTTTACGTGCACATTCAGAGAACAGCCATCCAGAACTCCGTGTTCAAAAGAGCAAGTCTTCCCACTTGCTCTGATCCATCGTAAGACACCCAACTAAGAGCAATTTTTGTTTAATACAGTCCAAAGGCGTGAGCACAATGTGAACACATGACTTGAACTTTCATTTTTTCTCCCCAAACTATCTAGATGAAGGAGCCAGGGCACGTAAAACATAGTTCTTACACAAATCAGTGTTTCGTCTGCAACGCTGGTCTTGTTTCTATAGTCAAAACCATCTAAATTAGAGCTGGATGAATCCAGCAAAAATACATCTGTGAACATTTTTTTGGCCTGTTAAAATGCTTACGTTCATACACTTCCACATCAGTATTCTGCACGTATCCCACCCTCACATTTAGACAAAAGGAGTGGCCTCTGGCTCAGATGGCCCCCCAGCAACAAATCCTTGGAGGCTGGGCAAGTACAACTGAGAAAGTAACACCTTATTCTTATTATCTTCCCCTGGCACAGCTGTCGGAGACAGAGCACTGCAGTCTGAGCCAACGTGGCTATTTCTACAAACATTCATGCTGGTAAGTGGGAAGCAAATTTTAGATTCATGTGAAGAGGGTTATGCATAACATCAACCTCCCTGCCCGCGCGCACACATACACACCAGAAACACTTAACATATCCCATGAGGAAACAGGAACAACAACATCTGATCACTCAGCCCAGGCTGAATACATAGAAGAACTTTTTCTAAATATTGAAAGAATTAAAAAAAAATCCAAACATCCCTAAAATAGTCAACAAGTAACCATGAACACACTTGAAATCAAATTCTTGGCATTGCAATTCCGCTAGCAGAAAAAGAAAAGCTAATATATTCATGAAAATTTGCTCTATTTTCATATGCATGTTAAGGAAAATCAGAGCCTAACTTTCACCTGAAAGTGCATACTATGCTCGGAGAGCCCTCTGAGGATCAACTGCATCTGTAATGCAGATATATGTAATGTACCTAAGAGGTTCTATAACAAGTAAAGACCGTAAATTGAGAGACCCTAGATACAAATGCAAACAAATGAAAGTCTTAGAAGACAGTGTGCTATCACTAAGCAGTGCAATATCACATGCATGGTACCACAAAGCAATAAGCACTGTTCTTTTACAGTAAGTACAGCTATGCGTTCTATGTCATAGTTCTGTAATATTTATTAAATAGAAAAATCAATAAATTAGATAGCAAATCTCACGTACTCAGCACAACTCTGAATGAAGTCTGTGCAACATTTTAACAGTTAGACATTTATTGCAGATAGAGGCAGTTTCTCTGTTAGGTTTGTGATCGGTTGTAGTTAGGACTTTGTTAGGACTGAAACATACATTTCAAATGAGAAGCTGGCAAAGAATAAACACATCTGAGAGATGGAAAAGGCAAGAACTCCAAACTCACTGAATACATAACCTGTTTTTCCACAAGATGCATTTTAATTACATTTTGCAGATGTTTTTTTGAATCTTTTGCCACAGCATGTGAAATTAATTTTTGAGGGGAGGGAATGCAAGAGAAGCTTTACTATATTTACATGTTAAATAGTATTTGCTGGTCTAGGCATGGTAAAAAGCATTCTGCTGTTCCAGGGCAGCACTTTCCAGGGACACTACCCATTGATTTCCAGGTCTGAGTAACTCAGCAGTGACAGCATTCCCCTTGTGTAGGTACGTGCATACACAAACTAGTCCTCTGTCTTAAGCAAATTTGGAGTCTTGATGTACGATGGATTCCCATTCTTGTTCCACACAGCTGGAAGCAAAAGCTAAAAATGGCCACTTTTCACTGCCGTTTTAAAATTTAAAAGAATTTTCCAATATTTAGAAAAGCTACATTTCAGCAACAAATGAATTAAAAGAAAAAAAAAATCTTTTTCCATTACCTATTTTAAGCAATGCTTTGACTTATTGCAAGGGGGACAGACGAACAAGATATATGTGTAGATCTTCACTTGAAATGTAGGCAGGAGAGACAGTCCAGTGCATTTGCAGAGTATTTTGGTTTAAGCAGTTCAAAGAATACTTTCTTCTTCAAAGTCAAATTTCACCACCACTGGCCGGGTCATGTTCCACTTCTTATTTCGATTCCTATCCTCGATGAACTCCTGGTAAGGATCTTTCTTTGAAATAGCTTTCTTCGAGCGTACATAGCCAAAAAAGACAGTTAATGCCAGGAAAGAGTAAAACAACATGACAAAGAGGATGAAGAAATAGGCATTGTCATATGGTTTGTATTGTGGCTCTTTTTGTTCTGTAGCATTTTTCCTTGTGTCCAGGTTCCTTTCCAAAAGTTGCAGAACACATTGTGAGATGAGAGAAGCTAGAGCTGTTTGGTTCATGTTGGTGAATTAAAAAGCATGTAAGAAAACACGGAGGAGAACGAGCGCCGAGGGGCCCCAAGCAATGCTTCATTGAAGTGGGAATCTATCCACTCGCTTTAACAGGACTTGGATCTGGCCTCTAATCATTTCCTCTTTTGGTAAGGAATGCTGTTAAGCACTTATTGGGTCTCAGTCATTTGATAATAAGGCATTTGGCTGATAAGCCTGCCTTGCCTGTGAAGTGAAGTCTATTAATAATAACAATAATGGAACAATAACAAATCCTTGAGACGTACATCTGCCAGGCAGTTTTAAACGTGGGATTTTTTCTTTCCTTTCCCCCTCGCCATATTTGGTGAACAGATCTGCTCAGGTCACTGAGTGAAAACATTTAAAAAGCTCTAGCTGAATATCGTAGAGGTCTGGCGGAAAAAATAAAATAAAACAAAACGCAACCCAGAAACAAAACACACCCTCAGTGAAGGAAGGTGCTTAAGTCTGTCTCTCATTTGACGCATGTAAACAAGTCACACACATTTGCAGACAAGCATCTCTAACTGCCCTTCTCAGGTGCAATCTCTCGGCATCACAGTTGGCAGGCTGTGCAAGAAGACGGCCCAGAGTCTGACACCCTTCCACGCAGTCCCTAGAGAAAGTCCATCAAAACACATTGCCTGTTGCGCGAACACCAGCATTCAGGATAAGAAAGGGTTTTCAATTTAAGTACTGATAATGTTGTTTTCAGCCAGATGCCATCAGTAAATTAAACATGAAATTTTAACTCTGCGCTGAAATATGACAGCCTCAGAGCTCAAGCAGGAAGTTGAATAACGTCTGTGTGAGCATTAGGGCTGGCAGTCTGTAACTGCATGTTGCCACAGATATGGACCACACTGGAAAAATGTAAGAGAATAATACCCAAACAGGAAAGAACAGCCTGTAAAGTTGTTCTGGAAAATGAAAACCTTGACTGTCACGGACAAGTGGACTACACTGAATATTTTCAGGCAAGGAGTAAGGGGGTTAAATCTTCTTCAGTGTGGTTTGTCACAGGTCATGTCTCCTTGCATGATAATAGCAGAGCAGTGCTCTGCGGATTCCTGCTTCCTATTGTGTTTTACAGGCTAGGTCACTCTAAAGTAAATTGTTGTAGTGAAACCTTATCTTGCTACAAAAAAAAAGTCCTTACTGCCACAAACGACAATGCCAGCTGTTTCTTTCTGTGATCTGAATTCTGGAGAGTAAGCACCATGACTTTGAAGTGGAGAGCACATCACCCGACTAGCAGTTTGCCAACTCTGAACTGTTTCTTTAGGCCTGACCCCCTGAACTGATTGTATGATGACTAATTCACATGCTAAGATTGCAGTATATCGGTATCACTAAACAGCCTGCATTTGTCATTAAGGGTTTCTTGTAAAAAGAAAGATGAAAGTGAAGTCTGTAATTTTATATGAGTAGCAGACTATGGTATAAGTACATTTAGAATATGCCACTTCTAGAAGAAATGTTCAGCTCCACATTTTAACTATTTGTTTTAAGATCAGCCTAAAAGAAGAAAAAAAAGAAGGAAAGAAAGAAAGAAAAAAAAATCGTTATAAAGAGCAATGCCAAATCCTGTTCTTGGTTAGAGCCAAGTTATTGGGAGAGATCTTATTCACCTATTCTCGTTCGTGAAGGAGAACAGATTTAGAGGACCTAATAGTGTTTTGAGGACAGAGAAGAAAAGCATTATGGTCAGTTTAACTACAAATAAAATGCATTTATTAAACTAGTATAAGAACTTCAGGGGAACTATGCCCAATTTATATTCATGTAACTGGAAAAGGATTTTCATTTAGGTTTTGCAGCTTTTCCAGAACTCTGTAAACTCTCATTGTTTGTTTGTTTTTTAAAGAATTCGCTTCAGTAAAAGGAGCATGAGATTCTACATAAATTAAATTGGACACAAGCTAATCCCTGTAAATTTCTTGCTTGCTTGAAAAACCCACGACCTCTGCTTGCCAAGTTTATTGGGCTTTCTAGTACGAGCAATAATAGGTAAACAAATGGGGGGGGGGGGGTGGAGAAGAGGACAGACAGACAATAGGGTGCTGCAACTGCGTAGAGAAACAAGTGACAAGAATCACACCTGTGGATTTGCAGGGACATTTTTGGGTTTACCATGAGTGAGTAGTGCTATGCCTACACTTCACTGTGCTCCTTCAGAGCCGCAGCACCCTACTTCTTGAGGTGCACAGTGCTTATTTCTTGAAGCGTTTTAATTCATACTACCCTATTCAGTGAACTGACTGTTCCACATATCTAAGCAGTTGCCTATGCTTCTTAACAGAGCAGCACAGAAATTTGTACTTTCTCTCCTCATGTTTTACAGGGTCAGATCCACACTAGCCTGAGCCTGGAACCAAGATTACTGTGCTAATACTAGATCACGAATCTGAATATGTAGGCTTTCCAGAGGTAGCTTTCTAACTCAGAATCCAGGTACAATAAACTCAGTTCTATACCTTCCTTTTCAGACATTCTGCAGGATATTCAGGTCTCCCCCACAAGCGGAACTACTTTAGGTCACGGCAAGCCCATCATAATCAATACTACATTTTACCAGTTTCCACGTAACTACTCATGGTGTAAGTCTCCACATAATGTAACAAATGATGACACACAAAGGAAGACTTGCAACCTTAACACTGCCCACTTTAGGCAAGGTTTAAAGGCTCTGCATACACATGGACAAGACCATTACAAACCAAGGAATACACATACCATAGCAGACAAACTCTTCTGCCTCCAAGCTCAAAGGTTTAGATATGGCCTCCAGGCAGTAGAGCCTCAACAGCACTCCTAACAGCCTTAGGAAGTATTATGCACCACAGCATAGCTTATTCCTTGCTGCTTCAGAAGAGCTTGCAGATGAGAGCAGTTTGCAAAAGGCTGATAGAGCTCAGCTGTGCTGCCCTGAGGTTTGCTCTTCCGGAAGTGCTCTTGCCCAAACACACCTGTATCAGGAGACAGATTACATGACCCAACCCCAATTACAGGGAAATGTTCATTCACTGGTCTGCTCCTCTAATACAATCTAGTTTCATTGTAACTTAGGGTGATCTGTGTACTGTTTTTGTGTTTAGTTGAACAAATTGATGTTCTGTTAGGCTACGCAAACAAACACTGCTTTAGAGTTGCTTTTTTCTCTCCTTTCTTTTCACCCTCCCCCTAACAGCTAAAAGTACATAATGGTGCTTTGAACAAGATCCTAAAGAGCTATTTCCATAAAGTGGTCCAATTCTTTTTAGAGATGTAAGTACACAAAATTCTTCAAATGTGGGGGGACAATGAGTGAAGATTAAAAAGAAAGTAAAAGATTAAAAGGAAAAGACCATAAGAAAGACTCAAAGGGGGGGAAAAAGATCAAAAAGAGGATTAACCATGTTACTTGTTGTTTTTCAGAAATTAAAGAAGTATGGAGGATAAGGAATTTGTTTCCTTTTGGCCCTAGAAAAATGCCAATTATGGTAGCTAAATTGCCAGGATCACATATCACTATGCTTTGGAAATGTGAGAAATGGATGGGAAATATAAACACAGGGCAATAGCTTACAGTTATGTTATGAATTAAGCTACAAAAATATCAAGATTTAGTCACTGAATAAGCTGCCAAAGTTAATCTTTCCTGATGAACTTGAGCAGAATCAGAATACAGGCAACAGAACTGTAGTTTCACAGATCAAAATTGCCTGACTCGCTCATCTTTCCTATCACCAGTCCTCATGCACCTAAAATTTCCACTAAAATCAAAGGAAAGTGCCTGAGTGCACATGGACATAAGATGGAGCTCCTTATCTATTGTGCATATTCATTTTAGTTTTTGTTTTTTTTTTCAAGTTTGAGGATTAAAAAAATGATATACATGGAGTCCCTTTTTGGCAAGAGAGTTTGTGATACTACCCACAGTAGTACAGCTTTTGTTTTCATTTAAAGTTTTAAGACATAATAGCAGAATAACCTTCAGGGGGTAGTGGGAGGGAACAGACAGGGAGACACAGCTTCCTCCCAGGTCCTTTAAATATAAGGCATTAGTACAGCCCTTTACTGATGACGATGGCAAAAGGAGGCAGGCAGATTCCTGCTGCAAGTTTGAAGTGTCTAAAGCTCGGTTATGATTTCCCTAGATCTACAGGGTAATTTCACCCAAGCCAACTATTTTTACAGAGGCCCACCAGCTGTTTTCACCCTGCTCAGCTCCCACTGAGGTGAGCCTGGCCAGCCCTGGGGACAGCTGCCCAGCCCAGGGCGCCAGCCAGGAGGGCCTGCCCAAATGATGGGGTCTTCATGCCTGAGACTTTGTCAAGGTCTCAGCCCCAGCACTCACAATCCAGACTGAGACATGATCTGACAAAATGCTCTGAAAGCAAAGCCAGCCTAAAGCTAAGGCTCACAGGAGCAGTCTATTTTGGATCCAAAGTGCACTTATTAAACAAATCCCCAGATCCCTCTAACCAGCAACACCGGTCCTGACAATGCCACATCACTGCTCACACATAGACAGATCTTCTGGGACCGCCACAACACTGATGTGGCTCCAATATGTCCCACGGTAGCACCTGCAAAGGCAGGAGGATTTAATTTTACACAGTGCCCCATGTGACAGAAGCTGAGTGCAGAAATGGCAACCCCAGAAGACAGACTGAGGCTCTGCCCTGGGTGTTGCATTCAGCTGCCCCTTGCTGATGCCACATGCTTAAGGAAAAGACATATTTAGCAGTAGTGAGGAGCCCAGCACTGCCTCCTGTCCCTGGCCACCATGCACCTTCCCCAGGACAGCAGTCCACACGCGTGAAGCTCTAGTAGGGCTTCACCTTCAGGAGAAAACACCCTGCAGGTTTCTCAGAGGCTTCCCAGTGCCAATCTTGCTGCCTCCCCTGCCTGCCCGCACGGAAAGCCAGGCTTCTGGGTGAGACAAGATGGCAGCTGCTCTGCCCTCACATGCTGCAGCACCCAGTCACGCCAGCCCCCGCAGCCGAGTGCTGTCCCCTCCCTGCTCCCACTCCTGAGCTTCCCTGGCCCCAGCAAGTGACAGCCCCCAACAGCCAGCCCTTTGCTCTGCCCAGAGCTGCCTCCCTCCTGAGCTGGCAGGCACCATGTCCCCACAGGATGGGTGCTGCACAGCAGGTCCCCGGCACCCCACCTTGTGCCATCCCCGGGGCCCACCGTGGCCTCCCAAAAACTCATGCGGCCTGGGACCCAGCCTCTGTGAGGGCAGTCACACAGCTGTATGCCACACACAGCACATTCACTTATGCCAGTAGCTTACACTACTCTGTGCTTGAAAATCCCTCTGAGGTATAAAAGGAAAGCTGAACTTCATCTTACTTCTGTAATGCGTGTTCATCATCCCCTTTTCAACTCAGGCAATTCTGACTGCTTAAAAATTTACCTCAGGTTTTACTCCCAGGTGAAACAGGTACCACTTCTGAAGCACTGCACTTCACGTTGGTGCTCTGGGAGCCTCTGATGCTCTCCAAGGCTCCATTCTTCCCCCCAACACCAAATTAAATTTTCAGGTTGCGTATGGCTTGCAGCCCATAGCAATTCACAATGCTGGGAAGGTGCTCGCGGCCAGAAATGCTCTGCCCCACAGCCTGCCAGGGGGACACCGTGGCAGCACTGCTTCCCTGTTGTCTGTGGGCATGCAGGTCTCACTGAGGCACCAGGGCAGCCGCCAATTTTGGAAAGAGCGGGTGAGAGAGAAGCTTGTTAAGCTGACACTGTGCTGGGAAAAAAGATCCTGCTGGCAGGCACCAGCGGAGCAGAAAGGCTTAAGGCTGCCAGAGGGGTGCTGGGGAAGCGGCCGTGGAGCAGGAGGCAGCCCCAGCCCATGCTTGTACCCTGAGAGACTGTGGGCAGAGTCACTGGGGTGCCAGGACAACGATGGAAGTAGGGAATCTGACAGCATGGGGAGTCGTCAGCTGGAGACAACCACCTCCAGGAGAACCAGGCTGGTCAAACGGTGGTAGCAGACCTGACAGAGGGCCAAGGTCCCCGCGAGTTTCTGCACCTCATGAAGGGCAAGGCCTGAATAACAGCGGCTCACCTCACCGCCCCCGAACCCCTCATAGGCCCTTTGTCACAGTAGATGCAGGGGGCTAAAAGAGCAAAGCCTCTGGAGATTTGTAAACTTTGTAATTATTCCAGTATTCACTGCGGGGACATTCAAGTGAGGGAAAAGAAATTTTGTCTGTCTCAGAGCAGAGTGCATGTAACAATCATCCTTAAAAAGCTAAAATTGTATAGGTATATCCACTTGAGATCATTATAAACAAATATGTATCTGTGGGGAGAAAAATATTTGTGAAAATGAAATTGCATCCATAAGAAAAAAGCATGGAGAATTGCACAGAGACATAAGCAAAACTGAGAACATAGTCATATACAGCACAAGGAAAGATACCAGCACAAGTGCTGAGAGGAGGAGAAGAGACAAGTAGCTTAGCATTTGGTTATGGCCTAAGGGACAAACTTCACTGAAGATGAAGACACCGAATAGTTAATAAAGCTTCTGAACTGTTTCCAATTCTCAGACAAGGAAGCAATAGTTCTGCTCTTATCAGCAATTGCTCTTTCATATTTGTGTACCAAGCTAGCTTTATTAAATTATTCAGCAAGGGTCAAATGCGATGTGTCTTCCTAGTTTTATTATGATTTTTATGACATTGCCTGAGTAGTTGAATAATAAACAGTGCATGACAAAATGCTACAGTGCCTGAGATATCCACAGGCACTCCAGATTACGACCTCTACAGTCATCAATTCTGAGGTAATATAAGTACATAAAATGAAGATTTAAGCTATATGTGAGCACTACTACGTGTCGCTTGTGGAAGCACGACAGCAAAACAGAACCAAGCTCCAGCACTATATATATATACTGATTTTGAAGCCTGCTTGTATGATAAATAGTTTGTAAGTTTTAGAACCTGTCCCATGCTGACTAATAATCTCATTAGCTGAAGTCTTCAGCTCCCTATGACTGATGAGAGCTTCCCAGCCTGTGATGAGCTGCCCAAAAATGCTGGGACAGAATAGGTAGCAAAAATCTGACAGACCAAAGTGCCCATTACCTACAATGACTGCAGAAGGAGATTGCAATTTTGATTATTTTACAATAGACAAAGATTGGGAACAGATTCAAATCAACTCGTGTGATTAACCCTATAACTCCATATAAATACATGCACTGAATTATAAGTACAGAATAAAGGAAAAGATGCACAAAACTTTTTCAGCAGTGGCTAATGAGAATTGCAATGTCAAATCCTTAATCTAAATGAAATACATATCTAATATTAATTGAACAAAAATTTAGCAATTTAGTGTAGTTATTTGTGTCATTCCAGATTATTTTTGTCTGGCTCTAGGCAACATCTAGATGTTATTGGAAAAGCCAAAATAAATTAAAAATGGGATCTTCTAATCAGGATACAGGTATTCTTACAATTATTAAGTGAGCAACTGAACAATACAAAGAGGTTTATGAATTCAAGCTGTTCCTGATTTCTGATGGTCTCATTGATATTGCCTCAATTTTATTTCTTGTTATTTTATACAGACATACCTTTTAGTAATCCACTTCATAGACATTAAGGTCATAAGACTTTATGGATAGAAAACATTGAAAACTTTCATGGCTACTAATGCAGAAAAAAACTTTTGCTTTACATGTTAGCAGTAACTGACCGCACTCTGACAAAAAGGAATACATTTCTTGTATTTGAGAATATATTGCAGAATTCATATATAACAAAAAAAAAAAATGCATCCTTTAATCTGCCACGCTTTTGAGAAAATGTAAATATATCTTTGCTATAAATCATGGGCAGCCTTTGATAATTCGGGGGTGATTTTGGTGTTTCCAAACTTAAGAAAATTTGTATTTTTCATTAAGTTTGCAACTCTACATTACAGATTGCCAGATTTTTAAAGTTTGAATTTCCACTGACTTTAACGTAAGGACAGAGATCCCGTTTAACCAGCTGCTATAGTCAGTGAGAATATGAGGCTTGGATAGACATTTTGTGCCTTTCAAAACAGCTATAGAAAAGAGTTCAACAGCATTTGTCATATGGGCAGACAAGATCTTTGCAGCAATATTGAGTAGAAGACTATGTGATTATTGGAGAGGAAAGTTTATTCATAGATTATGTTTTAATGGGATACACTGAGTTATCCAGGGAAAACAGAAGGGAAATGGCATCCATTAAAAAATAATTATTTTCCCTCATTCATTTAATTTTATGCATGCTCAAATAAAGGAATTGTAACATATACCAATATAAATATATGCCAAAATGCATATACTGGATATTTTGATGGGAGTAGAAGTTACTTTTTGTAAAAGAAGGAAGATTTAAAAACAAAACATAAATTAAAAATCAGGATTGTGCCATAGTTAATACATATTTTTTCATCAAAGCTTGTCTCTCAAAAGTTCCCAAGTCCTAAATCTATGACATCAGACAGTTGGTTTAAGCAGCTGTTGTTATTTATTTCCATCTCATAGAACATGCACCACCACCCCGCCCAAAAAATAAGTCGGGGGAGGAGGCAGGGTCGCAAGATCCAACTTTTTTGCACTCATCAGTGAGTAGGTTTTGGACTCAATTGCTACAGCACATTCCTCTAATCTATTCTGTGGCATTTATGTCAAATGCAATATCCACAGCAGTCTCATTCCCTTTTGACTTTCTGAGCATTCAGGATTCATATTCCAGAAACATATGTAGTTCCCAAAAACTTCTTCAGCCTTGACAGTGATAACAAGAAGGAATCAGCAGTACCCCAAGTAATCCTTACAGCTCTGTCAGCAATTCCTGTGGCACATCATAAATCAGGAACCTGCTTAGTCCCTCTGCCCCCAGTTCCTCACTTCCTCTGACAGAGCTCATGCCAGGTCTCTGCTTGTACAACTTGCCTGCAAGAGGACTGGTGATTTTCTCATGTCTTGTTTCCAGGCTCACCAGCTCTGCACTGGTATCTCATGCAAGGAAGATCTTGGGAGACATTTAAAACCGAGGACTGAGACAGCCAAAATGCCTGCTGCCTAGCTTCAGGTCCAGAAAGCACCTCACCAGCAGCTCTGTGTGGTAGAGGGAGAAATCACAGCTCTGTCCCACCCCCCACAGCTGCTGGAATAGAAGGTGACAGATGGAAAAGGTGGTGTTACAATGATCCTGCATGTATATCTGCAACAAAGGTACACCCTTTTGGGGAAGGAACAATCACACAGCCTTCAGCCAGTTCCAAACTGTGCAGGCTAGTTTTTATCCTGTGCTTTATGACAAATGTATTGCAAGTGGGGAAAAAGGGCTTGTTGGAGCTTTTTATCAAACAAACCTAGGACACTGCAAATGTCAATGCTCAAGTACTCAGACAAGAGAAGAGAGATGAATACTGAAAACAATAACAACAAAAAAATGAGCTGTTTAGAGCAGGGAAGTAGGTATTAATAAGATACTTAAATTGTAATTGTCACAAAAATTTAAAGTATATCAGATTAACATAAAACAAAAAAAAATCCCCTTTTCTCATTTTTCAGCATTTTTAATGTTCTCTTTTCTAAAGTTTATTCCTTCCTTTTCCAACAGAAAAGAGCGCTAGGTTAAAAAAAATAATAATAAAATAAATGAGTACATAAATAGGCTCCAAAAAAATTCAAGGTTGTTACTTTCCTCACAAAATAGTGAGGAAATTTCATGTCCACCAAGTTTCAAACACCGGTGTGCCACTGAAGCACGTCCTATTTGTCCTATATGGTCTTTCCCCATGGTTCATTCTGCTTGTGCCAAGTTAGCCATGTGAACAAATTATTGAGGCTTTTAAGGGGGAAAAAGTCACCACAGAAACTGCACATAACTGATTACAAAGTTCTGGCGTTGTGTGAAACCACCCTGGCTGACCTCCTTGTGCTGGGTTTAAGTCTTTCAAATGCACAGCAAAGGCACGAGGCTGTTGTTGTTGTTGGGAAGATGTACAGTACCGGTAGCACTTCAAAATATCATAGCTCATTAACAAACCCAGACCGCTGAGTGGTATAGGAGCAGCACCTGGCACAGAGGCTGCCCAAGGCTACTGCAGCTCTGGGATGCATGCAGAAGACACTTACATAAGGAATACAGCTTTAAGTTGAAGATAACATGGTTTATTTCTTCATGGTATTCAGATTAAAATGAATCGATGTATTTAGCACAATACTACATTTTAGGACAAAATCATCAGTGCTTTGCAAGTCTTCATAACTGTTTATTCATTATAAATAGTAAATATTTACTGAACTTTTTACATGAAAGACGTTTTTTTTCTTGTTGTTTTTTTATTTTTTACAACACATGTTGTTGGTAGAGGCTGCAACACAAAGATATCTCATTTTTCCCTCACCCTTAAGACCAATGTGTGAACTAACCTCTGTACTGAACCTAGTCTAATGCACTACTTCATAGTCCTTAACACTAAAAGGAATGTATTTGTGTTCTGCCTCCCTCTTTGTCCCAAGAATAGAGAGAAATAAATAACACCGCCTTCCATCTTCCTGTTCCTCTCAACATCACAAAACACAAATTTATTGACATTCTAAAATGTCACAATGCAAACTTATTGTAAACCTTGGTTCCTATAATTATTTTCTATATTGGATATCACTGTATAATTTAAACAAATGTGTCATATACAGGTCCATCTCTGTTAATGTCCTGTACATCACTAAAAAATGTAAACGTAATAATTTTTTCTTATTGTTTCCTGAAAATGACGTTTAAATCATGATTAGCAAGCTGGATTTTAGTTGTCCAGCACACTGCAACATTTCTGTACTTTTTCATCAGGAATTATGCACTGCAAAAATAAAAGTACCTGCAAAAATATAGTTCTGATTCTATCTATATGACTTTGGATGATCCCAAAGTTTTTGTGAGGTACACAGTATTGCACATTGCTAGGCAGTTGTGAAAAATCAGTCACGTTGTTGGTTTTCTTCCTCTGTGTTTGTTCGAAAAGGTACAATGGACTAGGAAAACTCCACATAAAAAGGTAAAGTGTGTTTTTCATGTTACACAAGATCTTGTCTCTTGGTAAAGTAAAACTTGCAAGTTACATTTATTGACAACATGATTACAAAAGCATGGTAAGATAACCTGTAGGTTGCTCTGGAAGTCTTCTGCACTTATCCTAGCTTCCTATGGACTCTGATATTTCCTCTTGATGACAATTTCCAGCGTGTAAAATGAAAGAGGTTCTGCTGCCCATGCTTCAGAAACTGGGCAGCTTTAAAGTTAGACTAAAGTCAGCACTGGATGTCAGATGAGTCAGAGTATGCAGAGATCAACTGCTAAATTTCAAAATGTTCCATTTGTCCCAATCAAAGCACATTAATTTCAAAAACAAAAAACGGAATGTTTTGGCAGGCAGCGATATTAAATACTGCTCTGTTTTGTATACCCATTCATAATGAACCATGTCGCATTTATTTATTCATTATTGCTTTTGGCCTTTGTCTTCTGTATAGCTTTGTCCAGCCTTCAAAAGTCTACTAAAAGCTATGACTGGAGAGAACATAACAAGCCTGCTCCTCTCATTGGGATTGCCCCAGTTTAGACTGCAGTGTGTTGAGAAGATCCCTGGTATCCAAGCACTGGAGTGAGACCGGAAAACAACACCAGCTTTAACTTGAAGTGGACAGTTCATTTATGCAATATCTGGCTTCAGATAATGAAAGGCACCTGCAAAAAAAAAAAACAAAAGAAGCTTTTTAAGTCATGCTGTGACAACCTCACAGCATGGGGGCCATGCCAACTACAGATCAACATTGTCATATTTAATACTGATATATCAAAGGAAAGGGACTAATATTTTTATTCCTAGGACAAGTTTGACAAAACTCTATGTATCTAAGATTATATACTGTAATGATTCTTGAGCTGACCTCATTAAGAACATGTGTTTCTAATAATGGAATGCCAGTGGTTATTTCATTTTGGACAACCCTTATGTTTTACCTAATGGCAATCAGGTTTCATGTCTCAACAATTAATAACATCAAGATGTTGTTGACATCACTTAAGAAAATAATTATGCAGCAGAAATCTTGCTTGAACAATCAGCTGTCTCACCAGTGCTCTCTGCTCAGCTTTGGAGAGAAGTAGCAGTCAGCCATTAGGATCTATTCTCATGATTTTCTTTGTTCCAGACAGAAAATACAGACCATTGATAAACAGCTGCCGCACTTCACTGTGCAAATGTCCCAGTACTCACTTTGTCCATATTGTCCGTACTGGTAGCCTGTGACAGGGTCCATGCTGTAACCTGTGGTGCTGTAGGTCGGTGGGCAGTAGGACTGGGATGTAGGCAGGCTGTCTAAACTCTTCATGTGCTCTAGCCGCTGACTGCAGCTGGCTGAGACCGTGGTGGTGGGCTCCAGGCCCCCAGTCAAAGGGGACAGGGCATAATCAGTTTGAGGCTGGTGGGGCACACCACCATGGTTAGTCAAGAGTCCCATTACCTAAAATTAAAAATAGAATAATAGAGTTAAAATACATGGGAAACTGTATTGCATATAGAGCCACAGGAGCCCTCAAGCCTGACATTAGATTTCCTAAAATAGGTAGACTTGGTATTCAATCTATGCTTTAATACGAAGAGAAGAAGATGATATGTAATCCATCAAAAATAAAAACTGATGTTTAGCAACCCATAAAAAGCAATACCAAGGCTCAGAAGGAAAAGTAATTTCAAAACCTATTATGATTTTTGAGTGCCTGATCCTATGCCCCTGCAGATGTTTATTCCTTAAGGACTCAATTATAAGAGAATAAGAAACAGGTAGTGGCTCTTTAGCCATGTTGCTCTTCATGGTCTACCAACACAGAAAAGCTAGGAGAAAGTTTACACTTTTTTTTTTCTTAAGATCAGCAGTCACTAAAATGAAATTAATTTGGAGTGGATCACAGCAACACCATTGACAGAAGTAATAAAGAATCCCAGCACAAAGAAGAACATGAGTATGTGGGGAACAGGCAGAGCAGCCCTAACTCCTGCTGCTGGGTGCACAGTGTGCTGGTCTGAAGAAATGAATGTGAAAAAACACTGGTCATAATGCCACTTCTCAATTTAATAATCTGAGTTAGAGAGGACATCAGAAAGGGTATGGCTTTCCAGACTGGCTTCAAGTCAACTTTGACTCCCTTAATAAGCTGCCCATACACAAACAGTTACAAAATCAACAACAGTGTTGAGATTAGTTGACAAAAGATTTCAGGAAATTATATAATTGTCTCTACAAAAGCCCAGCCCTCTAGGCTGTGATTTCCAGTAGAAGACCACAAAAAAATTCAAAAGCACCTGTGCTTTTGAACAGGAGTGAGGGAAGCTACTCCCTTGTAAATTCTTGATTTACAAAGATGAACTTACACTACAGGATTTGTATTTCCATTCCCAGCACAACTCTACGAAACATTTTGAAAATAAGCACTATTGAGAGAATAGCTTGCTTTTGTTGGAATAAATTGCACTTCAAAGTCCAAGAAACAGTCTGCAGGTTAAAACTGAGGGTACATCTTCTGCCAAAACAGCATATTTTGATAATTTTCACGTTGTTCTTCCTCCAAAAAAGGCATTACAAATATGTGATATATGCTTTTTGATAAGCATTTTGCTTTACTGCACTTCTTAACATAACCTACAAAAATTATTAAAACTGCAGTTTATTTTGTAAAGAATAAATCCATGGTAATATGAACATGTCTGGTTCCTAAAGTTCTGGTGCCCCTTCTTGAACTGTATTTATTTTACATCACAAAAGAAGAGGGATTATTGTTGTAAGGAACTCATCGTCCCAGGTCTGCAAACTCTGAATTCTGTTTGTTTTTAATAAATAAGTGAAACAAGCCCAAGGGTTCGTAACTTAAGTAGGAAGGAAGACAAATCCAGGTCTTGTAAGACCTGTCTGATAAGGAAAAGAACAAGAGGCATAAGCAGAGTACTTCAAAAAGTGACACCCAGCTGCCTGCATCAAAAACATAAAACATTTCTGCATCAGATATACTCAGGACATCTCACTGAGACAAAAAAAGTTCTCAGAAAAGTTCAATTCTACTTATAGCAGCAGAGTTTTCACTTAAGTTCCACTCATCAGAAAATGTGAGTCTAACTCAAGGTATTTTCTGGAAGTTTCACAAATTGTAATATTCATCCAAAAAATAGTTTTAAAGTATATCCACAGATTTCATTTAGATACTGAAATCCTTTCACTTAAGTTAAAAACACAAATGAAGAATTTAGATTCAGATTATAAGGTATTTTATATTTAATTCAAATCACCTTTTCAATGAATAAAGCCTATTAAAAGAATCTGAGATTAATATAAAGCAATTTAAAAAGTCCTTGTAACTGCTATAGATTAAAAAATCATCTTACTAGAATGACAGTCTGAATGGTATTTTGTCCCAAACAACTCTAAACACTGAAACAACTGGCCTCTCAACTTTTTCTCCTCAAAACTGGATCCTGAAAAGTATTAAATTTTTTAAAGATTGCTTTAGTAAGTTTTGCTATTTTAGGAACTACAAATGTTTTTCTTGTATTTTTGGAAAATAATATGATCCTGAAAATCTAGCACGTTTAATGAACTGACATTGCATCAGCAGGATATAATATTAAATATATTATAACCCAAATGAACACAAATTATATTAATCTTCATCCTTTAAAATTAGAGGTTACAGACTTAAAAGAATAGAAAAATCCGCACAAATATATAACATAACTTAAACACACTAAAAATTACTGATTTTAAAAATATTTACATTGGCACAAGTATCATGGTTTTGACTACAGTTGAATACACACATGGTTTATCAGGAATCTGAAATGAGTGCACAACCCTTTCCATTCCTGTACAGCACCTATGCGATCCCAATGTTTACAGGATTTTACCACGTTCCGTTCCAAATTCAAGAGCAGGGAGAACAACCTGGGCTTGTGTTGCCTCACAGCCCCGCTGGAGCCCTGATGCCAGCCTTCTCTGCACGCGAACTCTCACATCACACACCGTCTCTACCACGAGTTTTATGACAGATTGCTAAGTTGGGCAAACAGCTGTTTTACCAACTACATACTCCAAGTAGCTAAACTCTTTTTCTGCTTAATATTTCCCATAGAATAGAGCCCAAGATAATATCATTGGGACTTTGACAGCAAAAACAATGAGCCTAAAATCTTTGGGACTGGAATTTATTTTAAAATTAGAGATTACCCTTGAAATCTAAATGTGGATCCAGACCTGGTCTCAAAATACACTCAAAGTTTGGTAGCATCTATATTTGGAGAGGGATTTGTTTTCTCTGACAAATTAGAATTAGCACTTGATGAGATCTAATTTTTTAAAAATTATTCAGATAACAATACAAGTCTTTAGGTATCTTTTATTAAGAGCATATGCACCTAATAGACACTTTGGAGCAGAACTGACACAGTTCCCTGTCTTTGTGGTGGAGAAAACTGAAGCAACGATCTTCTCAGAAATATCTTCTTCAGAAGCCTTAGGAATCATCCTGCAGTTGATTAGTATCTAAATAATTAGATTTTTGGTTATGTCTGTTTTGAAAGCTATAAGGGAAGTAGCCGCAGGGTGGAAGTCTTTTGCATGGTATGTGCCATGACCTTATCACCCATACACGGAGTTACAGGAAGGGCATGGCTGACTTTCACCTAATCAATTAGACAGCCATTAATGGGCCACGTCTGCGAGATACTCAGCACCCTCAGCTTAGTAGCATACAAGAGACGTGAAGATCTGCGTTTTGCAGCTCAGATCTTCTACTAGAATGAAACGGTACACTTCTAAATAAGTAAATAGATTTGAGTCTTCATTAATTATTAAGAAATATTTACTCAGTCCACATGCCAGCCAAATTACTGGAAAATATGTACTTCCCTCTGAATTAATTTGGGAAAACTGAAGTGGTAATTGTCACCCACACTGAGCTGGATCCCAAAGAAGTTAAAAGAAGAAAAACAAAAGGCTGATCTAACACCTAGAACTAAATGCTGCTGTAGCTATTCAATTTATTTTAGAAAATATTTTATAAATAAAAAATAAAAATAAATCAGGCTGTAAGGTTTAGAAATGTTGGTGTATAGCCTTTGGGTTTATACAATAAAAGACACTATATACAATTAATAAAATAATTATATTCTATTAGAAAATGAAGGTGCATTTAGAAATATCAAAAAGAACACAGTGAACGGCAACTATCAAACTCTGCAGAGATGTTTTCAGAGAGCGCATCCCAAACAATCCAAAATATTCGTTAGAATAAATCTTTAGCTGTGGGGTCAACACAGCATCACTAGATGAGGTTATGATCCAGAAAGAGGAAGAGAAATTGAATGATGAAAGCCTTGAAAACCATGTACGCAACATCTGGTCCATTATCAGCTATTAGAAAATACTTCTATTATCAACAAAATAAAGTCCATTAAACTGAGAAAAGGCTTATTCCATTTAAATGAAACATTATGCCTGTTAATGTGGTTGGTATTTTAGGATGTAGGACCTACCATAGGCACAATAAAATTCTCATATGTTTTAATTCATTTACGCATGCCTGCATTTAATATGCTTTGTGACCATGTCTGCAATTAATATGATTTATGAGAAAAGAACATGTGCAATATTTTTTTGGGTACAGTGATACATTTTTCCCCCTCCTGTGAATGAAAGATTTAATGAAACAGCTCAAGGAAAATTGTTGGCAGTTAACGTATTAAGTTGAACTGACAGAATCATGAGTAAACTTTAGTGGAGTTAATGATATCCTCTTATCTGACCCTGACACATTTGCAGCATGTAATTTACAGAAGCTCTGTCCAGGGAATCTTGACAAATGCTCCTAACGATGTCAGGGCAATGTTCCATTCTAATGTAAAACAGATGTGGGTCAGATACCCTCATTCATCACAAACAGTGAAAATTTCAAACTCCTTCTGAGATGAATGGCATTACCTGCTGTTAACTCTTTTCACTGTAGAAAAGTCTCTCAAAAACAAAATATTGCACTGTAAAACACAAAAGTAATTGTCCTAATGCACTAGAATGACAGATTTTAGAAGATTAAATTAGATTAATTAGCTACATGGACCTATACCTATAAGGTCCTAGAACTACGTTGCTATTTCTTAAATATGAATATTTCTGCTTTTATATATGAAGAGACCCAAGAGATTTATTTTTATTTTTTTTTTCCCAGTGGCAAGCACTGGGAACCAAATAGCTGGTTAATGTAAATTGGAGCAAATACACTGACTTTGAACATTCAACAATCTGACCTTCTGCATAATCAAATCAAATGAGGCCTCTCAGTGATCTCACACCACTAAGACGTCAGTGGTAGCTACACTGAAATTAGAGAAGGTGCAGCGGTGTACAGTTAGGACAACTGAGAGGATAACTTGATCCTTCAAGAATTGTATTTTTATCTACAGGAGATTACTGATGTCCACAACATTACCACAGTCTGCCACTAAATCAGTGCCTTTTTTCAGTCACTGAATCATGGAATCACAGGACTAGGTAACGCTATCAAAATAATTAAAAGAGAAAGGAATTCTCTAGAATTAGAAATGGAAAAGCTTCAAAAACATCAAGAAGACTGAAAAGGCAAAACAGAAGGCCCAAAGATGAACATATACTCCTTTTTTAATATATTATTTATATATAATACATAAAATGTATTTAAATATTTATGTTTTAAATATATATATATATTAAGCATCTCAAAACTGTTAGGCAGTCTCGGGTATTGTAGGTATTGGCTTGTGAGTTTAAATGCTTAAATATGGCAGTATTACTTACAACAGTTCATAGCAAGCCTAAATTTGGGGTTATGTTGCCCTTTCCCCATGAACTCTTCTCCCACCTTCTTCTCAACCCAAAACACAAAAGGAGGATTCCAGCCATCACAAAAAAGCTAGAGACAGCTGGACTCTCACACACCGCCCCTTCACAACTGGGGTACATGGTATTGTTCTCTCTGAAAGTCAAACAAACAATAAACAACCTTTTTTTTTTTTTTTTTTAAACACTACTCAATTTTGTTGCTGGCAGAAGGCCTGGTGATGTGATCTGTGAGGCTTTTACGGGAGGATTCTCACTGAACTCAACGTTTGGCCTTTATCAGCTACACCTGCATGGTTGGATCTACCAACAGTAAGTTGCCACAAACTCCTAGCCAATTAGTTAAAAGAAATGTCATCTATAAATGTGGAAAAGATGGCGGACAAGTACCACTGAAGTAATCCAGCCTGTAAGGAAGGGCTTATTCATAAGGCTTTCAATAATGCCTAATGCCAGGCTAATCATTGCCGGGGACAAACGTGCACCTATTTTGCCAACTGGACCAGGGTAAGCCTCTTTGCATTCTGACTCAGCATTCAGTCTTCCTTTTATAAAACCAAATCAATTTATAAAATTATGACTGCTACTGATATCCTGGCAAAAATCAATGAAAAAATTAAAGCAATTCTCTCGTGAGTCGTAGGAAATTTTGAAGCAAATTGAGTCCTGTGCATTTACAGACAGAGGCATCACTTTCTAGAATAACTTTGCTATGGATGAAATTTTGCTCTTTCTGATTCTGCCACAATATATGCTTTTCACTCAATCACACTGTGGTATTCTTAGTCTCTTCCTTTGGAAATCTAAAACACAGAGCATAAGTAGTTACTTAAGTAAGCCATCTGTGATTATTCATGACAAAACCCTCATTCACGTACCAGCCATTAATTGAATAAATATGCAAGTATTTAGATTCCTGTTGATATTTCCATTTTGTAAATTCATTAAAAAATTAAAAGTTCAGTGCATGCCAGTCACATACTATATGAAGAGCTGACTCATAATTTCACTTAAGTGGTTTAAATTTAACATCTATGTGTAGCAAAAGCAAAAAAGTAGTTTTAAGGGCTGCAGTGTAGTTGAATATTTGTCCTATGTATATTCTAAATGATACAAATTATTGTGAAAACAGATAAGTCCGTTTTGTCGGAATTCTAAAACTTTCAATATCACATTGTACAGACTGATTTTTCTGTTTCTTGTGATGTCTGTTAATTAATTTATTTTTTAAAGTCATACATGAAATTACCGCAAATACTTGTTCACAAATTTAAAAATATGACATTCCAGCAACTGTACTTCATGGTAAAAAAAATTGTTTGTGTTTTAAACTCTCACATAAATAAAAATAAATTAGAAAAATTGGGAGCTGTTGGGTTGGAGAAAGCTCAGGTTTTGTTTTTGAAATAAATTTTCATCTGAACAATTTTTGTCATGAAACAGCATCCAGACCTAGCAACAGGCATTCAGAACCATAGACTATTTCAAAATATATAAATTTAACAGCAGTCAAGGCTTCTGGATAAGTGGTATCTTCTCATAATGCCAAAATGAAACGACTTAAGAAGGAGAAATTCAAACACAATTAAAAATTTGCTATACTATTGTTTGAGGGCTGTAACATGATAAAAAGGGATTTAAAAAAAAAGTCACAACACTTATGTTTTATATATATTTTGTTATTTTACTCTTACATTTTTGTATTCAAGTGAACTATAGTTTAAATATTTTAAATATTTGTTCTTATGAAATTACAGTACAATTGGCTAGAATTTCCAGCAAAGCCCAGAGCTTTTTTTAATATTTCCATATAAGATTTCTGAGCTGTAAGAGCAGACCTGTTTTTGGAGGCTGAATCCTGCCCCAGAAAAATTTCTGACACGGTGAGGGTGAAGGTGGGAAGAGGACAAGGGAGATAAGTTAAGGTGGACATTGAAAATGTAAGATCACCAGTTTATTGTTGTAGTTATACTAATATAGAGAGATTACATATATAATAGATACATTAATGTATATATTATACTTACATATTATATAATCAATATATAAAGACTTAATATATACCATATTGATACCTGTTATATACTATATAATTATGATATTATGTATTAATAATCATGATAATTTACAAAACCATGTTATTATGTTTGCAAGGTAACAATTATGAAACTATTGTATCCCATGTATTTGTATCACACTCCAGAAACAGAAATAATCAATTAACTTTTGTACCTCATTCTCCCCTCTTTTTTTTTTATTTTTTTTTTATTTAAAAGAAAAGAAAAAAAAAGGAAAGAAAGAAAATGAGCTCATTAAGATCATATCATGTGAATTAACTTTCTTCCTTACAAAGAAATCCCTGACCTCTGTCTCATGTTCTTGGCCATTAAGTAAAGAACTCTCAAAGTCAAGACCTCAGTTACAAACGTCATGAGCTTCTGACTGGTGTGGGACTTAGATTCAAATGAAATGTTTTCTATGGACAACCAGTTGGATACTAATTAGAAGGTACTGGAAAGAACATAATAAGAAATTAATAGTTGCATTTTTTCTTCCTGTCTCTGTTAATGGGGAAATGCAAGGTTTTAGCCACTGGTTCCAGTGTTCCCTTAAAAACAGAGTTTCCAAGACAATATGAACATATTTAACTGATTTGACAGCTGCCATCAGATCCATACTTCAGCTTAATGAAAACCAAGTGCTCTCAAAGACTTAAGAGAAGCCAATTACTTAAGATCTATCTCACCAAGAAGAGTTACAGGTTAATTCTTAAACTCAGGCAGTGAAATGTTTTGACAGTAGAAGAAAGAAACCTTGAAACAGCTGGTATTTTTACTACTGTTCACAAAAAAAGTTTGGAATTTTCTTATCAAGATTGTTCCTGAGCTCCAGGTAATTACATGAGAACTGCAAAGTATTTTCAAGACTGTTATGATACTCTGTGCAAGCATTCAACATGCAGTCCACTTCCCATTTTGAAAATACAACCTCTAAAGCTACTAGTTTGACTCAGTCAGGGAGGAAGACACTAAGGGAGAGGAAAAAGGACTCAGAAGTTTTCTAGAGGGCAAGGAGGAAAAAAAAAACAGCCTGATGTCCCTCAGGATACAGGTTGCATGCATTCATTCTTTTTTCATGAAAAAAAATAACAATGAAGCAGTATTTAAGCCCGGGCATCCTATAGGTTAAATGCAGGAAGCAAGTGGCTATCCTATAGGTTAAATACAGGAGGCAAGTGTCCTCACTGGCAGCAAGGTGAGTACAGTATTGCTGCTCAATCTGAACCCAAGAGCAGTCTGAAATAGCACCCTTCAAAACCTGCAAACTGTCTGAACCGCACGGTGTAGGGCAAACTGTGCTACTTTGACGTTAATAAAAAGCACATGACAAGGTCAAGGGTTGTCCGTGTACACTGGAAAAGACCTTTTCCTTATCTTAAATGAAGCAGTTCAAAATATTGAAATCCTGTCTTAAAAACAATCTGCTCTCTAGGAAGACCATACACCTACAGCACTCGCAAGACCAATGTTCTGGTAGCCCGTCTTCTGCTTTACAGCCAAAGAACTGGGGGTGATTGCTAATGCCACGATCACAAAGTGACATAGCAGTTCAGAGGCACGCTTAAGTCCTGCACACACACATTAACAGAGAGATATGCTATTCCCTAACAATTTTGAGTTAACAAATTTTTGTTAAAAAAAATGCACTGTGCAACTGAAGCCTAATTTGAAAAGGAAATACAATATTCCCATAAATGTATGCATGAAAGCCAAGAAGCTGCATAATAGGCATAGAAAACACAAAAAATATGCAATTTACATATATTACACACTAATAATCTCCGTTCTGACGTTATACTTAAAGAGCTCTGGCTGAGATGGAGTGCTTGTGGTTTGGTTGCTTTTTCATCAAATACAAACAAGGACGCTCCTGGATATCAGCTCCCCGAGACATCCATCACTGTCTCATTCCTGCAAAAGGCAACCCTCTGCAGGTCTGAGAGACAGGGGTTCTCACCACAGCCAGGTAGTAATGAGCAAACCAGATGAACAAGGAGGATCATCCGTCATCTGGAGGGGATCTGCAGGTCTTGTCTTGATGTTAAAAAGGGTTGAATGTTAACAAGATGCGACTCTTCCTATTCTATCATTCATATAAACAAGAACATTGTATTTCCCAACAACCTATCAGCCAGCAAAACAGGTACCTTAAGGAGAATTCTGCTTATTAAAACTGACCGAGACAGTCCTCTGCCTTCCAAGTTCATGGCTAACATGATAAAAATAAAGTTATAGCACCCTAGTCATTTCCCCTTTTCCTCTGTGCTTCACCCAGTGCTTGCCTTAAACAGCACATTTGTCCACCAGCCCCAAGAACAAAGATAGAAAGAGAACATCCTGAACAGTAAATATAGCATCCCCCAGCGCATGTCAGCCCTCATTTAGAATAAACTGAAGTCAAAGAGGAAGAGGAGTTTTGTGTCTGGCAAGACTATGATCCTGTGAATATTAGATTTTGGTCTGCATATTCGGAGGATTTTTTTAATCGCAAAAGACTATTTGGGCTTCAGACAAAGCCCCAGGTCACCGTAAATTCAGCTTTAAACACAGTATATCCCGTGCTCGTCTGAGAGAGACATCGATGGGTGGAAACATTATGCTAATTGCTCACACACCCAGATTTATTGTGGTCAAAAATCCACCAGCTAGTAAAAAGACTCTTTTTCCCTCTCATCTAAATTCCACACACACACACAGGGCACTGCAACATGGCCACTCGGCAAGAGAATTCCTGTTTTTCTCTTAATAAGATCCCCAGCACAGAACTGGGTTAGACTTTCTGGGTACACTGGCCTCCCATCTTGGTCAGCACCTGGACACCTGCTGCACGCAGGGTCCCGAAGAAGCCTGACCTTCTGGGACCAAACCCCCAAGTGAAGCAGCATTTCATACCCAGAAGCGCAGCACATACGTGACGCCAATGTTTTAGGCTCGTCGTTCAGGCATAAAGCACAATTGTTTCTCTAGAGTCCCACAGTTTGTTTCACATTATGTACATAGTTCACCCAAGGAAGAGGACAGAAATAGTCGCAGAAGCACAAAGCCTAGGAATGTCATTTAACACCGAGGCATCTCAGTCTTTGTTTAGGCCCCAAAACTGTTTCAGAGGAGCTGTTGGTAAGACTGCATGAGTATTTCAGGGTGTTTTTTTTTTCAGTTTGTTTGCTCTGTTGGGTGATGGAAAGATCTTTATCAGCCAGTCAGGTTCATCATTCAGTTGACAAAAAGCTGCTCAACATCTAAACGGATATAACTAATCTCTTGTGTACTTTCAGTGATGAACATGACATTAGTTTTTGAGTGATCAGCTTCCTCCTACACTTGTTGGTAAAGGTGCAGGATAAGGCCAGCAGCATTAAACACTGGGGAAGAAAAACATTTCAAATGCCTAAGAACATTTTTTAAAAATAATAATTAAAAAAAAATAACAAAAACACAACAACAACAAAGAAGTTTCATAGCTTAAAGACAGGGCTGGGCGTAAAGAAGCCCAGCAACTGATTAAAGAAGTCTAATCTGCTCTGGGATCTCCTTTTGATTATATCAAACCTCAAATCAGCAAGACGCGGGGTGGGGGTGGGGGGGGGGTGGAGGAAACCTGGCCTCACTTTTTTGTCCCACTTTCCCAGACATCACAAGATTTCTTTACTGTTGCGCTCAACTTCTGTGTCACAGACAATAAAAGCTTTGTGAAAGAAAAAAAGATCACATTTTCCATAGCCAGAACCAACATACATTTAAACTGACACTAACAACTACTTTTGATGGATTAACACTGAATCCCAGAAATACATTTAAGTCAAAATTGTGGAAGCCTTGCACACTATGAAACCGTCCATTAAAAAAAAAATTGAAGCAACTAGTATAATGCCTTGGCTTTTGTTGGAGATTGCATTTGGAAGTACATCCATTTGTTTTTCTGTTGGTATTTTTTTCCTGAGGTTTCAAGCCATAAAGTTTTGTACCCCACTCTATGCTATAGGAATCTGTGAAACTTAATTACATTTACTGTTACAAAAAAGGGTTTATGAACTTTTGCCTTTGGGCAAAAATGTTTATTTCATTGCCTTTGTTATTCATTCTTTTCAACTCCAGTGCCTTTGAACTTTTCAGCTGCACAGAGTTATCACCGTTGCACAGGAACCAGGAACTGTACTCCCGAGATGCAAACCACAAGTTGAAGAAAACGAAAGAGGCAAAGATATACGAGTCGTTATTTTGGCCACCCTTTGTGCCATTAAAATCTCATTTTCTGCCTATTAGAATGCCCTCTCCCTGCTTAGGCAGTGGTGATAGTCAGTGATTAGTGTGTAATTGAGTATAATTGTCTTTTCACTTTTCATTTGTGTCATTCTGAGCTTCTCTCTGTTTTTCTAACCACTGAGAGGAAAAAAGGGTAGAAAGAAGATAAAGCCGTTAAAACTCTCACTTTCAGCCCTGAAGAGATTCCTGATTGTAATTATAGATTACATCCTCTTTGCAACTTCTCAGAATTTACTGGACATCTCTTTCTGAGCACCTGGGCAAAGCTTTTGCTAATAAAATAAACTGCCATCTATTCAAGTTTAACTAATAACATCAGCTTCAGACAGATGCCACATGCAGGAAAATTTAACCAACCTTTTGACACTCAATTATCAAGGCAATTTATTAACATGATTTCCTAAAAAGAGCTCATGCAAATTAGAAAAACAATTATGGTATTCATGCATTTATATATTGCCAAAGAGCAGTAATACTCCTAATTTATGTATTTATAACTCGATTACAGCTCATCTCAATGTGTACTGTTCAGCCCGTGGAACTCCCCTAGTACAACCTGCCTGTGATTTCCCGCACCGTTCGGTAAAACCTCTGTGAGGTTATTTTAAAGAAATTTTATTCACACAAAAACTACAAGATCTACTTTCTGTACCTAGCCATGGATCTTCAGGAAGATAGCAGTACATTACCAATGCTTGACAACTGAATGTAAACACAAAGCCTGCATGATTACATTATAAATCACTTGAAATTAAATATAAGCTATGACTCTTGATTCAGTCAGTAGGAAGAAAAAAATAAAAAGAAGGAAACTAGCAAACTGAAATCATGTGGCTTGTATAAAGAATACATTATGGTTTAAATTTGGCAATTCATTATACTGTGGCCTGAGGGAATAGACTCTTTGGTTCTGGTATACAGCAAATCCTCTGTCTGAAAACACAGGACTGACCTGAGGTGAAAGGCCATTGCCAATGGCAGGGTTCATGGGATTTGAGGGCCCGGACGGAGGCACAAAGCTGTCTGTATAGCTGGAAAATCCATGCCTGGTGCTGGGTAGGCAATAGGCAGTGCTGCTCTCTGGATTCGAAGGGAGGCTGCTTTGGTGTACAGTGCTTGGAGGAAGAGGCTGAGGTCTATGGACTGTACTGCTTGGATCAGACACGGCTGGAAGCAAAAGAAACATGTTGATCATTTTCCTCCTTTTTTTTCCTGGCGTAATAAGTTCATTATGTGAAGCTCGACTTGATATAATTTCACCAGAACCTTCACGTAAGTACTGGTTAAATAGAATGTTAAGCCTTCAACGTTGTTGGATATTTAGCTGGCCAGTTAAATGACACAAAAATTCCATGAAATCACCATTATTAAATAGACTGTAAAAACCATAACAACAGACACAGGCATTTTTCAGACAATTCTTAGCAGGCACGTTGTTTACAATTGACATCACAAAATTATATATAATATATAAAAATAAATATATTTTATATGGTTTATATAGTTATATATAAGCAAGTAAAATATATATATACACAAAGGCAAAGCTTTGTTTGTTTGGAAGACAGGCTTTTTCCCTTCCTCATCGCAGCACAGAAATTCTGCCATGATTTATACTGAAACTAGCAATGGATGGGAGAAGTCCGGGGCTTTACAAAATTCCCCTAATTAGAACATAACCTGGCAACAACATCCACCAACAGTTAGCATACAATGCCTCACGGAGGCAGCAAAGAGAGTGCAGTAACAGTAATTTGTCTTATACAATCTCACCTGTAAGGTTTTTCCTTAAGAGCAGAATCTGGTATAACCTAGATTTAAAGCTCTGTTTTCCCCTTCTCTAATCCATCAGAATTCAAAGCATTTCTGGTAAGGTTAAGAAAGATTTTTACCATACTAAGACTTGCTACTATCTGATGCAAAATGATGGTCTGAAGAGCTGTTTATTTCCAACATCAGGTAACTACTCAGAGTACTTACAGAAGTTTCCAGTGCACCATCATCAAAAGCAATGAAGAGGACAGGACATGACACTCTCAGCAAAGGAGGCCAATGCAGCACAAGGGCAGGGAAACGTGCACATCACAGTACCAGCAGCGCTCCTCTGCTGTGCATGAGGCTATTATTTCCCTATAACTAGCACCCTTCATGTGTGACCATCTCTTTCTTGCAGCAAAACAAACACTAATCCTTACGTGTTTAAAACAGGCAGGCTCGCACGGTCATCACTGATTCAGACCCTAAAGTAGCCAACACCCTTTTTTCTATATTTGCCAAGAAAATGTTTCTGCTATAGATGAAGACAGGAAACCCCAAATAACACTATATTAACCAAGTACCTGTTTGCTACTGTACCTTGCGGTATGGAGGTGGGCTGGTAGGATGGCTCGGAGAGCTGGTATGTCGGCAAAGTTGGCATGGCACTGGGTGGAAATCCTCCTGGGATCAGATGGTTGAAAGCCATCAGTTGGTTGGCTCCTGCCTGTTTCCTCCATCTAGCACGACGGTTACTAAACCAGACCTACAAATGTTTTAATTAGGTACATTTGATATTTTGTACATTTAATAACAGTGCATCAGAAATAACAGTATCATATTTAAAACGTGTCTGAGAAGAGAGAGAGAGAGAAGATGCGCGCTGGGCACATCTGCCATCAGCTCAGAGCTCCTGGAGAAGAAAAGAGCCCTTGGCACAGACTTCCATGGTTTAGCAGACAGGATGCAGGAATCCCAAACCCCAGTTTCCTCTTTACTACAGCCTCCTGAGAAACAAGCTGACTAATGCTTCCAAGCTTTTGTGCTTTTAACAGCTATTAATCACTATCCTTATTGTGCCAGATTTAATGAGAAGGGGAAAAATGCCTATCCATTTGATCTAAGTGCCAGCCACTATTTGGTCTGGCTTGTATTGCGTTTATATTTAATTCACTGACAAGTCAGCAGCGTTCCTTGATGCACTGTCGGAAGGTGCTTGTATTTATTGTATATTAGGATGCTATATTGCCCTAATTATCAACAGAACTTTAAGCTTTTAATTTGAAAAATACAAGCTCTGTGTACAAAAAAAAAGAAAACAACAACAACAAAAAACACCACAGCCCTCCCAGCAAGTTTTCATGTACTCACATATGTACAAAACATCTCTTAACTTAACATTAACACTAGATCGGAATTTCAGTGCAAGATGAGTATTTCGAAACCACTTTGAAATCTGTTCTCAGGACATAGTATCAAACAGATGGGTTTTGGATTAGTGGAACATTTCAGCTATAATTCTGCTTTCTACCAACAAGTGATTCCTTCACATCATTCTCAGCTCATGTTTTAAGTTTTCCAATTCTTGGATGGCTCTTATTGCTTCCAAGAAAGGAAGAGGCAAGACTTCACAGATGCAGACAGAGTGATAGCTGCAGCATGTAGGTTAATAAATATTGGTATTAATAGTGATTACACATCACAAATCTGAAAGAAGGGCAGCCAGCCACAGCAAGAGCACCTGAAGCCAGCATGCATCAGCACTGCCCTGCTGCAGATTTAGAGCATCTTCTAGATTGCTGTGCAAGACTTTTTCCATGAGGTGGATCACTGCAAAAAGAAAGGTTGAGATAAGGGAGGCTACGCACATTTTGTAAAAAAGCAGACAGATTATTGCTCATAATTGTATACCCTGAAGCAGCTGCAACTGCTGGATACCATCAATTAGAAAAGATGCTAACTGTCAGTTAAGATCTCACAAGGTACATCTGCACAGCCCGTGGGCAGTCTACCCTGAAAGCCACTGAGGCACACAAGCTAATTAGCCACATGTAGACTTACCTGTAAAAATAAGCTAGGTCTCAGATCCATCACACTTCCAGCAAGCAGCCCACACTGGTTTATGAATCAGCCGTCACAGACCAGATTTCTAGGTGTAACATCACCTAGACCGTCTGTGACCCTTATGTAAGTGTGTAGAACATTCTGGACTACGCTCCTGGCTTCCCCATCACTTGCTGTTTCATAAGCAGGAGTGGGGCGACTCACTGGGCTACCTGGTTTCTGGTGTAGGCCCTTTGTCACCGCACAGCTTGATCTGGCTTCATCCTCTTTTCAGAATGAGATGCTCAGTTCACACAGCTGCCTCCTCCTCCATTACTCGCCCTCAGTCCAGTTTGAGATTTAAGAAGGAGACACAGATGGAGCCTCTGTTCTACCGCAGGGGTCCCGCTCTCGTTTTTTTCCTGTACGTAACAACACCTCTCTGTGCCTCCACACAAACCATTTCTGCAGGCAGCTTGCAGGACAAGGCACTCCAGGGGTGGAGAGGTGAGACCTATCTGATGAGCAACAGTTGAAGATGGGTCTAGATTCAAGAATATTTTTACTTTGCCACCCTATAGACATCTACATTGTTTTTCACCTCTCTCATTACTCTTTGCCTCCCTCACTGACATTTCAGCCTGAATTTCTCATTTATTCCTCAGACTCTTTCCACCTGCTTATACTCCTCAAGGCCTACCAGAGGCTCATACTCCTGCAGAGGTCTCTCTTGAAAATGAGAAAAAAAAAAAATAAAAAAAAATGAGGCAAGATACTCTGAAGAGGGAGGAAGGGGCTTGCTAAAGAGCATTTAGGAAGGATAATGGAGGTCACAGAGGAAGCAAGGAACAGTAAATGCATGTTGTAATTAGCCCACCCAGGTCATTAACTGTTGCTTTCTCCATGACACTCTCCCTTCTTCAGGTCAAGAGGGTTATCTGGTGATCTTCAAATGCTTTGGGAACACTAGCTGAACTACACGATGTGGATTTCACTGAGCAAAATGAGGTAACGAGATTTTGTTTCCACTACAGATAAGCGTCTGTCTTCTAGCCCTAGATCACTGTTAAAATGAGCTGCATCCGAATCTGGAATTCAGTAGCAGCAAGTGATTTGCATTAATGCCAAGTGTTATGCTTTCATTTACAAATGATAGTTCTTGCCTATACTTGACTCATTTTACAGATGTGCCTTTTTCCAGAGCTACATATATGCATTAAACCTCGCATGAAGGGACACACTCAGTGGTAGCAAAAACCCTAGAGCAGCCCCACAACCAACACACGTACGTAGAGCTCTGCCACCCACACCCCCGCCAGCCCGAGCTGCGAGGCAGGCACCCAGCTAGCACCACAGCTAGCCCAAAATTGGCTCGCCAAAATACTCTGAACATATTCAAAACCGCAGAATGAGCTTCCACCAAACGATCCCTCTGCAGAACGTGGCTGCAGGAGTTTGGCCCGTGCAAAGAATCTGCCACAAGACCTAAGCCCTTTCACAAACACCAAGGCCTCTCCGCCGCTGTAAACCACACACGCTCTTCAATACCTGGCAATGGAAAGGCACATAAAAAAACTTTAATAGCAAGCACCAGGGGTCTCATCCACTTATGTCCCTGTTTTCATTTAACAGGCTTTGGATCTGCCTTGGTAAAATTAAAAAGTATTTATCATAAAAAATGACAATAAGTGTGGCCCCAGCTGTGACCATCACACCTTTTCACAAGTGAACTGAAGCTCTGAATCTAATTCTGGATGTTTTAACGCAATGGCTTTTACTACCGAGCGTGGTCCGGCCATTCTGACATGGTGACCTGTGTTTGAAACATGATGGATCCGATCACAGTTTGCAACCCTGTTAAACTCCCACTTCATACCAAGTAACTGCAGATTTCGGGTGTGAGACAGAACATGTAGAAGAAATAGTGTAACAGTAAGGAGAAAAGGAAATATGAAGAAAGTGAAATGGGTGAGCTAAAAAGTTGAAAATCCATTTTAGAAAGCCAAGACCAAATTACTCTAAACTAAATAACTCAAACATTTTATTTACATTTTATGTAATATTTGTTAAAACGAGCCAGATGCCAAACATTATTCAGAAGCAGTTATATGCCTTCTACTTTAGATGAAGTGATACATTTTTTTGTAGAATCATATTATTTTACTTAGACTATGTTCAGCTGCCTTAACTTACACTGAACATTTCAGGAAAAAAAAATATTGTAGCATTTAATCATATAATCATATTATATGATTCTATGATAATCAACACATATCATGGAAAAATCCACATGCATTGTTACCTCTAATTAAAGAAATCTTGAAAATTTTTGTCAATATTAAGCCAATACATAAAAATAATTCTAATCACCACAAGCCAATGTGTATGCTTAAAAGCAGATTGTAAACACCCAGGGAAATGCTTTCTTTGGTTTGTTCATTTCCAATACGATTTAAACACAATGATATCTTACATTCAGTAAATTTCATCAAAATTACAAACTCCTCACATTATCAAGTAGATTTGAAAAATCTAGCAGGTTCCCCATAGCTTACTTCTGCTCTTCCACAGCCTCACCTCTGGGTGTTCACCACCTAAACGCACTGATGCTCAAAGTACAGCACGACCACTGGTAAAAATCACAAGCATCATACTGGGAGACCAGAAAGTGCCATCCTGTAGTGGGAGCAAGAGAAAACTAACTCTAAAGTATCCACATCCTGCTTCACCAGACAAACTGATGTATTTTGTATGCAGCCTTCACCAGCAATGGCAAGGATCTCAGTCCAAGGCAGCCCAAGCCCTGGTAGCACTGCGATCACCACTACCACATTGAATTTCCTCCTGGAAGCAAAGTGAGGGATATAAAAGCTACTGTGTTTTGGAGACTCAAAATACAGCAGTACAGTTACACAAACAGTACTGTGTCAGAGGCAATATGACCTGCTTGTACTGGTGTAGCATTCAAAAGCTCTAAATTAGGTCAGCATTGTGCTTGCTGTTGTGCAAACGCATACACGGCCAGAGGAAACACAGCTTGCCTGAGTGACCCAAGCATCCCAAAGCGATGTCTGCACTAGCAGCCAAGTCACGTTTGCTCTAGTGAGACTCTGGCTCCCCAGTTCCGATGTCACTTTCAAAGATGGAATGTAAATTACTCTGACGATTTGGAAACAATGTTTAACCACAGAGCCTGGCCAAAATTTTCATCTCTGAAGGCCTCAAAAAGAAAATTGAAGAAAAATGAGAGCACAACGTAAAATAAAAGAAAGTCATTTAAGGGAAGTAAACACTGGTTACCCAAGTGTTTCATGCATCTAGAACTGACTGGACTGACCAAAAAGAAATCACTATGCAATATATAATATTCAACAAATATAATAATTATATATATATATATATATATATATTGCACTGGTGTTGAATGTATTAAGTGACCTAATAGGTTTCTTCCTTCTCTATTTTCTAATATTTAGATCCTGCTTTTTATTATCATTTTTGCTTTAAGTAGTTTGCAAGTGATCATGCCAGCATCTTATTTCATTGATCTCAACAGGATACTCTTTAAAAGATGCATTTATTCACTTGGGAGCACACTAGCGTAATTAGCCTTGACATTTCAACAGTCTGATCATAAACACAAAGTGTTCTATGTGCTTTTAAGGCAAAAAGATCTCTGAACTGCCAAGGCAAAACATTTGAGATGTGAATTTTGCAGGAAACCCATGGATATTTTGTTAAAACTCAGTCTTGACCATTGCAAGCATGAGTGCCAAAAACACACAAAATCAAAAGACTGATGTATTGTTAATGGCATTTCTATTTTTAGCCAAAGGGTGGTGGTTGCTTGTTGTTTTTTGATTTATTTCCCCCCTTTTGCCTTACAATATTTTTCATGGTATCTGCCTCTTCCCCACCATAATCCCCACCCGAAAGTCCACGTGTCCAAAACCACGTCCTATTGTCCTGGAAGCAGGAGTTCTGGATGCATCTGGGGACCCATCTGGGGGGATATCAGAAGCAGTGGAGCTGCCTTCCGATGGGGAGAGGCTAAAGGGAAAACTCCACTGCTGTTGGCAGGGATGGGGATCATCATGCTGCATTAGCAATGTGATGGAAACCTGAGTTCTTTTAAAACAAGCAAGTAAAAAATAAATAACATCTTCCCCCCTCCAAAAACCATGCACCATCGCCCCCCCAAAAAAAGAAAAACCACTAGGCTGTGCCAAAGGGAATGACTTGCAACCTTCTCCCAGTGTGATCCAAAATACTCAACTCTCATACATTTCTCTGAAAGGCAGACTCAGTCCTGCACAACTACTACTAAACACTGCAGCTGAGTTCTGCAAGATATTGACGAATAAGCACATTGAACTGTGTATTTATAAATTAAAGCGCCACTAATTTGAGCCCTCAGGCAGCAGAGACCTGAAAAATAGAATCAAAATCACATCCTTTCTTCTCCTTTATATTTATAAATGTCTTCTTGGGCCTGCATGTGTTTGTAGTTGAATAATTTACCCATATGAATTCCTCCTTTACCCCAGGAAAAAAAATATGCAATTACAGGGTTATCTACTACAAGAACGCACACAGCATTTTCTTTCTGTGTCCTATACATGATGCAAGAAGGACAGGCTGAAAAAAGAGACACTATAAATTTTCCATAAACCACATTAGAAATAACTGTAAAGATCTATTGAGAGGTCTTAAGTGCCTCTGAATCTGTCCCACATTCCTTTATCCCATCTCCCCATAGGACCATGCAGCTGAAGTACAAGCTCAAACCATTTCAGAAGAGCTGAGTGCAAATAAAGACTTTTTTTTTTTTGGCAGAGGTCCTCTTTCTCCCATGATTTCCCAGTGAATGCTTTTCACTGTTTGTCCCTGAGAAGAGACTTTTAAAGCTAAGAGATTGAAGAGATTGGACTTCAGAGCTCTCAAATCTTGCTAGTAGCTTAAAAGTCATCATTGCTTCTCTCACCTTTGCCCCCCTGTCGTCTTCTCCAAAACCCTTCTCTTCCCTTCCTTGTGCCACAGTGAAACAAAGAAAACAATATGCAAGCACAGCACTAAAGAAAATATTTTTACAGTTTTTCTTCCAGCTACTCAGGACTTTGAGCTCGTGGGATTTCTATTTGCTGAGGCTGTGATAAGCTTTTTACAAAAGCTAACACATTTACTATGAGTTTGATATGCGAATATTCAACCCCATCATAGTAGCCAGTCAGACACACTTCTGTTAAATCATATTTTTCTTTTTGAAAGTTTTCAATCAAAACAATTTAAACCTGGGATTTGGCCTAGAAAAGCCTTTCCAGGCAGGATGTATTCATGTTTCAGAATTCTTCCCCACTTTCCCCTGCTTTTTCAGCATTATTCATGGACTAAAAGAGTCCAAACTAATTTCCCCCGTGGCCTTTTGGGGTTAACCAGGACTGCTGCACTCCCTGCTCGGGGCAGGGGCCAGGAGGCAGCGGAGGTGCTGGAGGGGCAGCAGATGCAGCTGCAACCAGCCCGGGCCAGGAGCCAGCACGGCAGGACCTGCTGCCCCGTGCTGTGCCACGCAGCGGGGCACACATCCCCACGCGGCCCAACGTGCGAGTCTCGTTTCTGTTAATCCAGGAGGCCTGCCTTCAACACGCAGCCCAAAACGATGGGTCTGACCAGCCGGTCCCTGTCAGCCAAGTCAGGCTGCTGGCCTTTCGCTTGCCACACAGCAAACCTGAAGGCTCAGCGGGCTGCCCAGAGCACCAACACTGAGCACCACCTCCCTCCCTGCCGCCAGCCAGCAAGGAGGCTCTGGGCACACGCTGTGCGCCCCAGGCTGCTCTTAAACCAGGTTTAGAACCGAAAAATGACATTAAACACTTTTCACCACCAGTCTGAAGCAGGCTCCAAACTGCTGCCAGAGCTCGCCCAGTTCATTCAGGTCTAAAAATAGGCCTGATGCAGGAATCAGGAGATGGCCAGAGAAGATGCTACCCACTTCAGTCCTTATGCACTGTTTGTTAGAAGAAACCATAACTGCACTTCTCTGAAGCTCAGAAAGAGCCCATGATCTTTATCTACAGAAAATTTCACTTCTGGAATTAGCCTCCAGATTAATTCAGTAAAAGTATGCCAGAGACACTAAGGGCCTACACTCTGACTTAATGGTTTTAACGAGTTTTTTAACTGGACCAGTAAAGCACTGCACGTTTGTGATTTTAACTCACAATATGTGAAGTTTTAACTTCATGTTAAAGAGCATCACTTTTTTTTTTAAAGGGTCATTCTAGACCTTGGGGACTTAAGTTTTGGAATTGCCTCTGATAAATGCACAACGCCAAAGAACTTTTCCCTTCCTGCTGCATCTAATGTGCAGAACAGAGCCGGGTGCCTCTGGAAGAGGCAGGGGAGGAGGTTGCCCTGTCTCCACGTGACATCCAGGCTCAGACACAAGGGAGAGACTCACAGTGTCCTTGAGCACAAAGGCACGGCAGGAGGAATCACAGGGAGCATTTTAACGCTTTATTACACTCAGTGCTGAAGTACTTGTGATAATTATAGTACTTGTGATTCTTGCAACGTGGAGTTTGTTTCAACGTTTCTTCCCCCAAAAGCCTTTCCTGTCCCCACAATTTAAGTACACAAATAACATTCACAGTGTAAAATCTGTTTTCAGTTGCTTGTAGCTTTCAAAAAATTCCCCTTAGGGGCTGAAATGTTCTAAATTTGATCTCAGCCCAGAGGTGGTTTTCCCCACCCCCCTCCAACCAACCAGCTCAGAAACATGCATTTGGTTACCCTTCAACAGTGGGAAATGAGAAAATAGATGGTTAGGAGGTTTAAGACTCTTCCTTTCGTGGGTGTTCAGAGATCCCCTCGGGGAATCGAAGGAAAGGGGGAGCACGGGGCTAGCAGGATAGAAAAAGGAAAACATGGAGGGACTGAGAGAATAGTCCATTGGTCCAGTTGTAATCAGTTAAATATTAATTAAATAGCTTCCCAGGCAATGCAATCTGCAAGATCAGTCCTTAAAGCCAACCCCATTAGAAAATCTCAAGAGAAGAAAAGAATTTTCTGGGTTTACCCGGACTCGGGCTGCAAAGAGCCAGCTCTTGTACATAACGCTTGATCTGGAAGTAGTCAAAGAGATCTTTGTGTATATGACCATATAAAATTTGTTCTCTCTGATCTCCGTCATACTGTTACCAAAACAGAAGTGTGACTAAGAAAGCTTGAATGCTACATCAGTATGGCTATCCAGCCCTCTCAGGCTCAAGTCTCTTAAGGTTATTTCTTTCCACAGGTCATCTTTTATTTCGTGCCCATCATAAGTGGCTATTTTCAGGGGCTGTAGAGAGGTGCTGAATGCTGATAAGGAAAATCCTGTATTCCTTAATCCACTGCTAAAGCACTCTGCCAGCCTCCAAGGGTACCAGACAGATGGAGTGCACTAGGAAGCTACCCACAGGCTGGCTACTTCAGCCCCAGCTCATCTTTAATCCAGAAAGGTTTTGTTCTGGTATTTTAATCATTGATTGACTGGGAACTTTCTTCCATGCTGGGTTAGGTAAAATATCCATATGTCAGAGGTACTGGGGAATTCGTGTGGCTGTAGATCATAGCAGTGGTGTGAGACAAGATGCGTCTCAAGGGAACCAAGGAAGCCATAAGGAATGTAAAAAGTCACAGGGTTAAAGCCACATTAAGACAGCTGTTATGTTAATGAGAGTTCTGCTTTTCTTCTAGCTGTGGGTCATTGATTTAGAAAAACATGAACAAGGTCTTTTTCATTTTATCGTATCTTTCCACTGAGGCTAACATAGCCTAAAACATCATATCCTAGATCCCGTTCGTTTTGGTAACGGTATGTCTGTAGGAAGTTATCTATATTATGTTAGTGCATGAAGGATTCCCAGGGCTTGATTTGGTCTTACCTGGCCCAAGTCTATATACGAAGCTGTTTTGCAAGCATTTTACTTAGTAAACAAGTTAAGAAGAGAGTCATGCACCACTGAGTTTGCCCTCCAGACAAATTCATCCATACATCTGATTTTCTCTCACAGTCATAACAAACACTTGCAAGAAATTTGGTCTGAAGTCTTCTGCAAAAACATTTATCAGGTAAAAGTGACAGAGTCAGGATCTTTTGAGACGGATAGTCAGTAAATACAGGCAGGCTGCAATAGGCATCCTTGTCTTAAAAGGTCAGAGGGATATTTTGGATCAGCCTATTTCAGTTTCTAGAGTCTGAATGCCTCAGGCTGAGCTTCAAAGGGTCAAAGCACAAAAACAATTTCACCAAAGCAGCCAAACCCACCTGGATCCTTGGTTAGATCACAAGCTACCACTCACTTTGCTTGTCACCCAACCGCACCTTTGCTTACAAACATGTGCACCTCAGACTGATTTAAGCTGGACACGCTTTTTCAAATGACTCTCGCATGTCGATTAGTGAAAGAGCACCAGAGCAGTGGAGGATTCCGCCTGTGGTATTAAACATCTCACAGGACACACTTCTGTGTTGTGAAACAGAGCAGATCTTAGTGTGAACCTGAACTCCTGGCTGCAGTTTATTCCAGAATTATTTAGCTACTATTTGAGCATTTTGGACATCTGAAAACCCAGGTTCATGCTTTTTTTTTTTTTTTTAATCTAAATCAAGTCCATGATTTACTCCTCCAGCACTTTAGCTTGTTTTAGACAATCCAGATCTACATGAAGTTGTGAAGACCTAACAGTTATTTGAGGGTTTATTTTGTTTTGAATTAAAATGACAGTGGGGATAAGAGAGATATTACAAGGTTTAAATCAACTTCAAAAGCTAACCTAAACATAAACTATAGGTACTGCACTAGTTATTCTGCTCACTCGCACAGCTCTATAAACACATTGTCCTTTTTAAAATGTTTTTCTATCCTCTGTTAATGCCTGAAAGACCCAAACAACAACAGATGAAATCAGTTAAATAACTATAAACTGGCACAACAGCTGAACTGATTATATGCAGAGTGCTGTCAAATGCATAAAATAAACAAACTGGGATAATAGACCTTCTCTAAAGACTCGGTATTGTATTTATGGTAGGTATGGAACAATTACTGGGGAAAACACAAAAAAAATGTTTTTCAAAGCAGTTGTTTTAAAAAGTTGGAAAATCACTGTCCATGTACAGATGTAGAAACCCCTAAGGTTGTAAACAACATGGCTTCAGGTTTTCCTTCTAATTTAGAACAGGATCGTGTGAGAATATAAAAGGACTGCCATGCTAATAGGAAAGGAAATTCCCCTTGTTAGGCAGCTTTTAAATACATACCTGAACTCGAGCCTCCGTGAGTTTGGCTCTTTGCGCAAGTTCTTCCCGAGTATAAATGTCAGGGTAGTGTGTCCTCTCAAAAGCTCTTTCCAGCTCTTCCAGTTGCTCTGCTGTGAAGGTTGTCCTGCTACGACGCTGCTTTCTTTTTAAAGGTAAGTCTGGTTCAGAATCAATGTCAGAGCCTTCATCAGACTGGGGTGCTGATGGTCAAAAGAAATTAAAAAAATAAATTATCTTTAGTTGAGGAAAAAAAGTAATCAAAAGATTTTATGAAATAATCTTATATGGAAAAGCTGTTTTTTCTTCCCATGACTCAGAACTGAGTGCCAAACTTCAAAACCGCAAAAAGTGAGAAACAAATCAGAGTTAAATATTCCACTGTGCAAGTGTGCTCAAACAAAAAGAATTATAAAAAGTTCAGCTATGAGTTTATCACATTTCTCTGACCCAAGAATGTTTAAGGACCTCTAGAAATCTTTCTGATTGAATGGATGAATTATTCAATTTGTTTTAACTCCTCCAATGGTTTCCAAGTATTTAAAACCATACACAGTTCTGCTTAGATCCAAATGATACAACCTCCTTCTATTCCTTTAACTGCTAAACATACGCAAATATCTGTCACACCAGTGTGCGTGTTGTAACTTAAACAGCCTTACACTGTGGATGCACGTGCACGTGACTTTCCCTATAGATCCAGCAGTGAAACCTTACTGCTGAAATAGTTACAGAAGTGATTACAACATCACAACACTTTGAAAAAGTGTTGAATATAATATTCTAATATACAATATTTGAATTTAGGAGAATTGGTTTCTTCAATTATATTTACTTTATGTCTTGTTTAGTATTTATCCTATACTCTGAATGGTACTTCCATGTTTAATGGGTATTTAAATGTTCCTTCTCTTGCAACTTACTTGCCTGTCTTAGGACCAGCTAACAACCTCAGAACAGTCCAGAAAAATGTTAATTCAAAAAAAAAAAAAAAAAAAAAAAAAAAGACATGGTGTACAGAGAATTCCTGTAAAACCAGCTCGGAGCAATAATTTATTTTGGCTCAACTCTTCCAGTCACTAATGCAAGGAGATACCAGCATATGTGACAACCAGAACTGAAATACAGAACAGGCTGCATCGGTTCCTTCACCTAACATTTCATGATTTGTCCTCCTAGCCTAGGGAGGCTTTCCAGAATAGGCCGTGGCTACAGGCGGATGCAGGTGTGTGCTGATGGCTCCCGGGACACGCGTGCAGACCAGCCTCTCAGTGCTGGACCACAGGTCCCTCTCACCGTGCCCCAAGCAGGTGCTTAAGGAAAGTCATAAAGAAACAGACCGTGTACAGCATGTCCATCCCCTAGGATACGCTTCAGGTTCCCAGGACCTCTGTCCCAGCCCATGCTGTGAGCTGGAGGACAACTCTCCAGCCTTACAGGAGAAGTCGTGGAGCGATCTCAGTGCCCACGAGAGCTTCAAGCTGTGCTCCCTGGTAATCGAATGTGCTCCAGCTACAGCCTGGCTGGGCTGAACCCATAGCTACAGTTGTGAAGGCAGCAAAGACTCCTACAGCACCCAACCACATTTTCTTTCCCTAGCAAGCCATAATGAACCAAAAAAACAGATTTTCAAAGCCAGTCTTCACTTGCATCTGCCGCTGTCCCAGGCAACAAGTGTTCCCCTTATTCCCCAAGACTTCAAGGGAAACCACCTAAAGAGGGCAGACACTCCCCAGCGATGCTGAAACTGCTTGTTCTGTTGAAATGCAAGTATTACTTCTACTGCTTCAATAATTCTAAATAAATTATTGACATGGACATTGATTTAAAATAATCTTCTTACATGATTATTTGAAAGTAGCTGAGAACAGAAAGCCAGAACAGAAATCACTCTTCCTCAAGCTGCAGCTAAACCCCCCCACCTTCTTCAGTACTAGCTATCTTACATTTCCAATTTCACTCAAGCTGTTTGAACTAATAAATACACCTAATCTGTTTATTTAGTCCTACAGCATGAGAAAGACAAAGTTCTTTTATAAGCAGCTCAGCTGAAGAGTTTATGAATTTCTGCATTAAAAAAAAAAAAAAAGAGTAATTACTCTAGCCAAGAGGCTCTTATGTGAAAGATATCTTCATTGTCCAGACACCATAAATATTTTGGACCCGACATACACAGGACATCAGGAGAAACTCCCACAGAGCTCAACATAAATGCACTGTGAGAACATCCATCTCTCTATTGCTTGTGCGAAAGTTTTGCCCCAAGTAAGACTGGATTTAGCTGTTCTGGAGAATATTGGCCCTGATGACTAAGGGGAATCAGCACAAGCATCCAGTCCCAAGTAGTTCAAGTTCATGCCCTATAAAACAAGCAATTCTAGGGTATCCCAAAATAAACATAACACAAGGAGTTGGTGACAAATCCCAAATCTCAGTTGGAGCCCCAACCCAAGTGAATCAGCACCTGCTTTCCTCCAACTGCCAAGCTACATGATAGCTTCATGCTGGTGTTCAAAAATACAATTAAAAATAAAAAGATACAGGGCTTTTTTTTTTTATTTTTTTAAATCATTTCTCCACGTTAGCCTCAGATACCTATGGCACCCACACGCAGCTGCACCACTCTCTTCTGCCCTTACCGCCTGGGTCAGGCAAGGGCTCCTCTGGGTTTTGTTCTGCTCCTGCTCGTTTTTTGAAAAGCAGACTTGAGGCAAGCTGGAGCAGCAGGGCACTGTACTTCTGAAAGATCTCTGCAGAGCAGATCGCCTGAAGGCAGGCACAGCCCTGACGGCGGAGCAAAGATGCAAAGACATGGCGCCGAGCACCCCGACCCGGAGCAGCGCTTGCCCTGCAGGGGTTTTTATGGGGGACGGGGAAGCACCACAGCCGGCACCATGGGCCCCACGCAGCCCCCCCAGTCCAGGGTGAGATGCTGCTCAGTCACAGCAGGGTGCATGGGGGGACTTTGTCAGGCACCTACATACGTGCCTGTAAAGAGCCAGCTTAAACTGTGCAGCTTAGAGTGGATATTTATTGCCACGTTTCTGACCTGAATGCCCTCGCTGACTGGGTGGGGGTGTCAGGAGGCTTATAATGATCTTTCTAAAAATGTTTTATGAAGACATAGCAAAATCTTGTGATGTTTCCCTGCACCCTGTATTCCTGCAGCAATGAGAACAAAACACTGACTTGATTTCATTTTAGCTTTACATTTCATTAAGCAGTATATGAAATGGACAAAGATAAAGTCAGAAAACACTGAGCAAAGTATCCAAGAGCCAGACAATGTGTCTTACACAGATGCTAACATTTAGAGATAAAGTAATAAAAACTAAAGTAGGGAGAAAATGCATATCAAATTAAACGGCTTTCATATCCCTCTGATTTCATCAGTATTACCCTTTACCAGACCTGGCTACCACGAGCAGCTTTATTGAAAACACTGAGTTCCTTTGTCTTGTCTGATCCACAATATTAAAAATCAGACAAATGTAATCTCAAATGATAGTTACATGTCTGTGTGACAGACTACGCTATTTTTGTTTGCTATGAAGTGTTTTTAACAAGGATTAGTTCCAGGGAAGTTTTTATCCTTATCTTTTCTTACTATTATTAAACTTTTATATAGGTGAGAATCCTATCAGAGTATTGGCTGAGCACACAAATTGGACACACCTCAGCCTGTAAAACAGCAGTAATTATTTTACATCTGTTCTACAGCCAGAGTCTACGTCTCTTTTGCTAAGCAGCATCTCTCTAATAGATGCACCGACTTCCATGGTGTAATAAGACACTGTTCAGCATAGGAAAAGGTGTCCAGATTTTAGCTGGGTTATTTCCTTCTCCACCACCTCCACAGAGCCACATCACACATATCACTAGCCTTTACATTTGTCCTAATGATCCCAGTACTCCAGCCCTGCGGGCTATAAAGGGGAAAGAAGGAGACTCACCGTGCGCAGGGCTCGCAGCTTCCCTCCTCACCACACCGAGAAAATGGGAGCTGCAGCCAAAAGCACCGCCAGTAGCTGAGCCATTAAGTTTAATTAAAGAAGGAATTACAGCATTAAAGAGCAATTATTTGTCCCTTGGCCCTTCGTGACCTGTCTGGTGGCCTGAGGAGAGGCTGCATCCCAGTTAGCACTACAACATGAAGAAGTCCCTGCTCAGCTTCACAGGCGTTTGGTCACGTGGAATTTTGCAATTATCGGTTTTCCAAACACTGTAAATAGACATGTCGGGGCAAAAACCGAACAACAAAATAACGCACAAGAGGTCATTCCCTGGATTGTTTTTCCTCTCAGCAAGACATTTCATTTGAATAATTAAATAACAAAAACATGACAACCATTTAAAAGCCATACATATGGATGCAGCACACCACACGCCACAAACCCAACCTTCCTGCGACCTGTGAAGGCACAGCTTCTCCGGCAGCCATTTGGGCACCGTAAAAGTGTTTAATTTTTTTTTCCCCACAGCCTTTTCTTCGAAAGCAGGGAAGCTGCTGGATAAATTCTGACTAGCCACAGGTCTCTCTAGAACAAGACGGGATAACGAGTCACGAGCGGCAGGGTGGCTGCTGGCCGCTTTGCTGGCCTTCCTCCGTTCACACAGCACTCCCTCGCCCCGCAGGCCGCCTTCCCGGCGCCTCGTCACGTGCCGGTGGCAGGGCTCGTGGGGACCCGTGGCTGCCGTCCGGGTGGGAGGGAAGGGACGCTGGTGACCTCCGTCGTGTCGGCTCGGGTGCAGGCGAGGAGGAACGCGGCGGGGCCGCCGCCCCCACAGGGACCCGCGGCAAATGACAAATGACACTTTCTCTTTGTGATCTTTGGGATTTTTGTTGACTTATTTGGAGGCTTTTGTTGGGTCCTAAGAAATGGCCTGTGGCTGAGGCCCATTCTGCCGATTTCCACGCTCCATCTGTGGTATCCATCAGCAGGGCCCTAGCCCGCATTCAGGGCTCTGACACCTGCCTGGCAGGATGCGGGCGGCACAAAGGAGGCGGCCGGGGGCAGGCGGGGGGCCGGGCAGGGCGGCCGGGGGAAGGGGACGCACAGCAGGGGTTAATCCACGCTCCCCAGCCCCAAAATGGCACCTGGATGCGGCCCCGCGAGACCCCTGCCCGCACCAGGGCCCGGACACAGCACGAGTGGTGCGGCTGAGGAACTGGAGGGGAAAGGGATGGAGAAGGGGGAAGCCATCGGGAGGTCAGGCCGCAAGGTTCACCCTGGTGCTCCCCGCAGAAGCCCGCAGTGCTTAGACCCTCGCTTGAGCTGGGGCAGGCTTTCGGCAGTGGGCACTACAGCAGCCGATGGACCAGAAACACACATTTCTTCCCTCAGAGTAAAGTCCACAAGAAAATAAAACTGCATCTTTACTTCCTACCAGCATCCTCCTTTCCCCCCTCCCCTCCATCCCTCCCTCCCAGTTTAGGGGCAGGCTTGCATTTGCATACAAAATAAAATTAAGGCTCCAGAGTCGAGCAACCGCCTCTCTGCCAGCACAGCGGCCCTCCGCTTTCCGCAGAAAGGCGACGCCAGGCTCCCCTCTGCCTCCTCCCCACCGCAGCAAGGGGCCACCAGGCCGAGCAGAGCGTGCGGCCTGCCAGGCCCGTGCTGATCAAACCCGGACAAATAAAGCCTGACACGCAACAACTCCCCAGGTGCCCGCGGCCCCGGGTGGAGGCTACAGGCCTGCTAGGAACATGGCTGGCAGCGGGGACGGGTGTTGGAGGTCTGCAGTCGCCGTCCAGCCACCTGCAAGTTGTTTTGGACCAACAGCTGCCGAACCCCTTATCGAAGATCGAGCATGTCCCTATGCCTAAAAAAGCACCCCGAAACTGAGGGTTGCAGTGCTCCCCCCGAGGCACTTTTAGCAAGTTTTCCAGGATCCCAAGCTGCAATTTTATCCAGTTCACTGGGAGATGCGGCACCCCAAATTTCACCCTAATAGGTCATAGCCCAGAATTTGTTAGCAGTTAGAGTTAACTGCTCTGCTTTGACCGAAAAGCAAATTTTAAAAAACGATGAACAAAACAAGAAGATACAAAAGACTTCAGTGTGGTTAAGATAAAATATGCTAATGCTACTACAAGTTCCTGTTAAAAAAGTGAAAATTTAGGATCAGAAAGTGTGTGAAAAACAATTCTCAGTCTTGCTAGAAAGCAACAGAATATTTGATAAGATGTGAAACTCTAATAAGTAGTAAAATTTCTTTTAACCTTTTTTACTGGCATTGTGACTATGATATATTTAAAAACAAGAAACGAAACCCAAAAGCAACCCTCTGCTCTAGACATGAATTTCACTCATCTAACAAGGATTAAGTCACACTTCAATTCCCCCTTTGAAAACCGCTGCTATTTGCAAAGGGCATGCTTACAAAAACATTGTAAATGGCTTTTTTAAACTCCACAGGCACTTTACAAAAGTCTTCACTGAGAGAATGAGAGAAATGGGAAGAAAATATGTTGCTGTTTAAGTAAACTGATTAATAAGAGTAATTAATCGGTTAACGGAATTGGCAAAGAGCAACTGCGTCTCCCGTGAGCTGCAAGCTGGAAAGTCAGCAAAGAAAGGCAAAAACAACCACAGCAGCAATATAAGTGAGGTTGTGGAGAGGAGTGGATGGTATTTTGATTTTGGTTGGTCTGATTCACATTGAGAAATGTGCTTTGTACAGCGAAGTGAAAAGGAAAGCGGTAGCTGAAGTGAAAAGGAAAGCAGTAGCTGCAGTAAAAGGAAATGGCCAACAGTGACTTTTATTTACAATTACCAAGAGACAGGCTATTATTGACCATATGTGCCACAATCGCCCTCCTTATCATGGGTTGGCCATCATGTCCATTGGGAGCTGTTAATGAACTGGGTAATTGAGCTGCTGACATGTGTTACCAAAACAAAACAATAGGAAGAAGAGACAAATGAACATTTTATTTGCCAATCAGAGTAGGTTCCGCTTTTCAGAGAGCTGTGCCTAAGTAAGTGGCTGAATACATAAAACAGTGCATTGAAGGCAAGCAGATGCATGCACAATAATGGTTAACTGACAGCCTATGGCCCATCTGTGCTTAACATTTTGTTAAAGAAATTACTTGACTTGCTAAAGAGACAAATCATACAGCTGCCCCAAGTGCTGCATTATAAGAGATAAATCATTAGCTAAACTGTTTCATGCTTAAAATGACAATGCATATTAACAGTTATGAAGGGACATTTTGTCAGCACAGCTTGATGCAGTTATAACTTACAAAAAGTGTGACAGCTCATAGCTATTCAATGATTTCAACTTAGAAGAGAATGACAACACTGTGAAAACAATTTTACCACACAAGCAATAGTTAATTTACAGTCTCTTTTTAAAAATGTTTTTTTTTTAATTTCTTTTTTTTTTATGAATGATGAAATAATATGGAAAGGAAAAAAAATGGTCAGTATCTAACTGTTCTGCACCATTAATCTGCTAGCATGTACTTCATTCAAAACCACAGAGCATCAAAAAGGAACACATTCCATTTTAAATATCAAAGACTGCATCACCAGCACTAAGAATAAATGGCTAATTCTCAACTGTGCATGAAAGGATAAGGAATTTCTAGAGTGAAAGGAAGGGAAGAGGAAACAGCAAATACAACAGCTACAAAAATCTCTTCTTATTCCCCCACCTCCTCTTCTAAAAGATATTTGTTTTGTTGATACAAGTAACATTAAAGTACTTGGCAGCTTTGCACGTGGCCCCGATCCTGCTCTGAAGTTTCACTGCTGTAAATGTGCACCGGAAATTATTACTATTTTATGCTGCACACTAAACATAAAGGAACTGCCGTTAGCACTCAGGTACTGTTATTGCACAGGCAGCACACACATGCACTCACCGGCTAACGCTAGCAAGTTCCCAGCCCAGGGCACCTGCTAAGGGAGGTCACAAAATCCAGTCCTCCCCTCCTGACTTAGGCCAAGGCAAGTCAGGTCCTCAGCCAGCTCTACACACACTACCCAAAACAAAAAATAACACATTTTGGGGTAAAACTGGTGCAGCCTGTGGGGCCTTTCCCTGCGGTTTTGGAGGCTGGTGCCCACACCAGGGTGAGCTCAAGATTCACAACTAAATAAGTATTCAGCTTCTCCAACAGCCCCCCCAAAAAACCAGACTGCCTTGCTGGCTGAGCAGTTCTTATCCACCAGCCTTAAAGGACTACTTTGGTGTTTCCACTGGTGGAAGAGCAAAGTTGGATCCAGGCAAGATTTGGCCCCTTGCTCAATCTCACGTGCATCTTCGCAGATCCCAGGGAAGAAGTTCACACGGAGAGCAGGCACCGTGAGGGCCCCGGGTGTTATAAAGTGCTCCGGGACAAACTGATGTTCTCACTGTCACTGGGCTCTGAGTCACTCCAGACCATCTCTGAATACGTCCTATTGACTGTGAGAGGAGGGACTTCTGCGAGCATGAAGAGGCATCACAAACACATCCCACTGACTTTTGCCAGGAGCTCACGAGTGCCTACATCTGGGAGCTTTGCCGATCCTTCCCACGGGAAGCAAACCATGGTAACACTGAGAACATCAACCTTGTGTTTAAGTATTGCAACATCTTGTCTTCTCTCAAAAATCACTATGAGATTTCAAGGAAAGTTTTCCACAAGGCTCAACATGAAAGAACAATTTTGCCCCCTAAATTTACAAAATTTATGAGAAGGTGAAGGTAACTAAATACTCAAATCCAAATGAGGGTCACTCTCAACAAGCTTTGAGAAAATTGGAATTTTAGGCAATACTTTAAAACACGGGAAGACTTGAGAGGAAAGATAAATCTCTCTTGCACAATTCACAGAACATACTAAGGGACTGGCAACAAGTCTTCAAGCTGGTATCAGCTGATGGAAGAGCTGATTGGTAACCAATTAAGACTGAAAACATTGAGTATCCTGGGAGATGGAATTTGTCAGCTGAGAAATAAAATAAAGCAAATGAAGGAGTCTCTAGATAAATAACAAGACTGTATTAGTGAGTTAAAGCAAGGCAAATAATTAAGCTGTCAGCAATCTCTCACTGCATAGGCAGCATGGATTCTTAGAAGGAAAAAATCTATAAACTATATTTGATTCAATTTCTTGAAAAAAAAAAAAAGAAAAGAACACAGATAACCAAAATCCCTTAAGTTATCAAACTTACTGGGCACATCAAGACAAAAAGGGTTTACAAGCATTTTTCAAAAATAGCTCTGCATTGCTTCACTGGGTTTTAGCCAACTTTAACATGACCGAAACATTTTGAAAGAAAATATTGAAAATATTAATATTTACAGTAAAAAGTATTGAGAATGTTTTAATACATTTAATACATTTTCTATATCTTTCAGCTAGCTCTAGCACCTGTATTAAAACCATCCTTGATCTGAAACAGCGCTGACAGAGCAAGCTGTAGGTAGTTTCAGCTCCTTGTCAACACCACAGTCCTCTCAAGTCTCTATGGGAAATCAAAGCTATGATCTCTTCCTAAACCCAAAGCTGCAGCCACTCAAACCTTAAGACACTTTTACCTACTGCAGAACATGACTGAATTATACGATCATGTCTATCACTCTCAGAGCTTGGGATGGCTTTTTTTTTTTTTTTTTTTTAACAATTTTGGGTTTTGTCATTGCGTACTCAGTTTCCTCAAGAAATTGCTTTACTTCGCAAAAAGTTTGCTATATTTTGTAGTGGAAATCCAAAACTGCTAATATTTTTTGTTGTTGTTTTCTAGACTTCAGTCGATAGAGAAAAAATTACTTCTTTCACTAGATCTATTCCTGTAATTTATTTTCCAATGTACTGCCTACTACTGCCAAATGCCTCTTTTCCAGCCAAATTTTTCTGTGACAGCTACATAAGAATTGAGGTGCTGACTGCAAAGTCCATCATCATCCCTCGTGGACCTGGGTACTGAGCCCTCCAGTCTCACTGGCCAAAGACAGTCTCTACGCTTATGGTTGTTCCAGTATTTGGGATGAAAGGACCCTTTTCACTGTTACAACAGGATAGCAGTAGGGTGCTCAGCACCCCCTTGTGCTACTTCCTGACCTTTTCATTCCCTGCTCCTACCTTGGCTGCCAGCATGGAGGTGAAGGACTCGGTGGTGCAGGAGACTGCCTGGATCAGTCTCGTTTCATTCATTATACACCCTATGATGCTGCTACAGTAATTAAGTTGGGGCCATGCAAAAGTCAGACACCTGCAGATTCTCCTGTTCTCTTGCCCCATGGAGCACATGATGACATGAGTGTAATCCTCTAATTACCCTTCCCACTGACTGTCACCTGGGAGCTCACCAGGCAACACCTACGCACAACCAAGACCACTCTGGCTGGGTGTGCAAGCAAACAAACCTCACAGCAGCCATCACAGCTTGCAGATGATGCCCCCTAACCTTACTGTTGCCATCATACAGACACTGAATGGACAAGACAAATCAAAGCAAGACATTTTCTAAGGCAGACATCGAGACAACCGAAATCTAGGTGATAAAAAAATTATTTGCACATGCACGGTGCTATAAAAGATTAACACTTCAACTTGCTGGTAATGAAGGAAGGCATACGACTTGCTATTTGTTCAAAAGAAACATGGAGAGCTTAATTTCCAAGACAAACCCCACACTTCTTCTGTCCAGTTAAAACAAACAAACCAAAATACAGAGCAAAGCCCAACATCAGCCAACCCCAGCAGAGTCAGTGGACGGGACCGATGCACCATGCTGGGCTGCAGCCATCCCCGCAGCACCTTTGCGGCATGGAAGAGTTGTCCAGCTGGGAGTCACTCATGATCCATTCTCTGCCAGACATATTTAATTGCCATACATTTGACCTCATTTACTACTTGTTGACAGATTCTGATAAACGCTCTTGAAAACCTACAAGAATGATGGTCACTGGTGAATGCCTAATGGCAGAGATGTCAAGAATTATTTGACTAAACATATTCACACTTACATCATCTGCTTTGAAACCCCTACAGATATAAACAATAAATTTATAACTGTCTCTCTGAATTAGAAACTGAAAAAATAACTGCACCAAGTCTGCGAGATAAACACACACACTGGCTTTTCTTAAAGATTCCTTCATTGGTGTGAAACAAAGACTGAAACAGCAGGATGCCTGCTGGTGTGTCCTGCAGGCTTTGCACAGACACTAAAATTATGAGCTATTGTTTCTTTCTTCTTCCTCCCCCAATATAACTTACTTTAAAGGAATATTTGTTCATGGAATCAAAATAAGATAAAGCTTTAATTGACATCAAGCCCCTTTTTATGACTCTGACATTAACAGAGATTTAAAACAATTAGACACCAAATGTGTGTGTTGATAGGCATGCAATCCACAGTGTGCACAGAGCACAACTTAATACTTGCATTACTAAGCCCATATAAATAGTCCAACTATTGCCTTCACTATGTAATTATAGCAGACTTCACCATGGCACTTAGTATTTTCTTAGCTGTGTAAATAGAACTACGATTTTAAGCAGGTCTGGAGAAAAATTGACTGCAAAACATTTCCCAGAAAGGTGTAAATTAAACAAATTAAGTCAAACTGAGCAAATTAAACAACAAATAAGGCCTCTCCCATCTTGGGGACTGGGAATTGCCTTCTGTGTATTACAAAATACAATTCCCCCAGGCGCTGCCCCACCTGCTGCTGCACTGCCCAGGCAGCCGAGGCAGGGTCAGCCCCAGCTACTGCGCGGCTTTTGGCAAAGGCCTGTGACGAGAGTTGTCTAGATTGCTTTTTTTTTGTCATTTTGTTCTTATTTTCAGTAATTTAAATTACAGAGCTTAAGTTGCTGTAAGTATGTTGTCTCTTTCCCAGCTTTCTCTGCCTTGGTGCCAAATAGAGGAATACAAGAAGATCCAGTGATTTTCCTCAAAAGTGTTAGATAAGCCTTTAAATAAATAGGAATACTGAAAAGCCTGAGCAGAGGGATAAAATATTAGACTGGGGCTTAGACAGTGGTTCAGTTTCTAACAGTCTCATGGATTTGAGGCTGCTTTGGGCCATTTAGCTGATCTACCCTGTATTTATCAGCAAGCACGAAGCTGTATAGATGCAGTACTACGCCTCTGCTACACCTCAGGTTGGTGGGACAACTCCTGCACCCCCAGCTGCAATTACAACTGCCCAGGTCCAACACCCAAGATGTGCAACCCAAGGTGCCAGATCCCCAGTCCTCATTAACTTCTCCTCCTGATTGTATTCCATGATTCTGTTCTCATCCCACCTCAGTTAGTTTCCAGAGACCTAAGTAGCACAAAACATGCTACACATACCCTCGACATACCGATGGTCAAAACATGCAGCTGGAACACCTTACATACAGAGTATGAACATGCAACACAGCACACAACAGTGCATAGGCTGCAAACAAATGTACAAAGACAACATACACCTTCTGTTAAGGCCAATGGTAGCAACCATCTAGTACGAAAACTAGGAGAGAAAAAAAGGCAGTTTTAATTTCACAAAGGCAGACGCGTGCTGTAGGACCATTTATAACCCGAGGACACAGCCCAAGGCAGTGCTGATCTGCACACATTGCATGCAGAATCCCTGCAGCACAGGCACCCAGAGTTTGAACAACAAATTCACTCGATCATCTAAACAGAAAACATGTACCTTAAACGTGACTTACATATACTTACTAGCCCTCCATCACCCCCAGGTATCAGGAGTTTCCATGCACGCAAGACACAAGGTGTATGTCCTTTAATTTTATTTCATTTGTTTTTTCCTCCAGCTGGGAACCCAATGAAACAACCTGTTTTTTTCTGGACCATGAAGAGGAGTTCACTGGTAGATGATCTTCTACACACTGACAAATCAATGGCTTAATTACAGCTGATGGTTTTAACCTCCAGAAAAAGGGCAAATCCTACAATATAAAAGTGAAAATTGCCCCAAACAGATTTGCTATATTTAAAACTAGAAAAAAGTTGCCTAGATGCAAACCCATGAATTCAGAAAAGTTGTTAAAATGCCTAGTTTCTTAGCTACAATCTTTGATCTCTGTAAAATCAGCTATCTTAAATTTCTAGGCTGTAGGGTTAATTGATAGCATCTATTTTAAGGTTCTCTCAGTTTCCCACAGGTCCTCAGCATTACAGGGGGAGGGGAAGAGATGAAAAAAGATCTGGGAAAAGCTTTATATCAGCTATCTAGCTGTAAAAGTTCTGTCTCCTGCTTCATCTTGCCTTCCAGTGCTATGGCACCACTGAGCTGAAATCCCTATTTGTTCCACTCGTACATGACTGCAAGCACCGCAGCTTGCAGAACTCATACATGTGATGCTGGGTGCCCCCTAACACCAAAAGTAAGAGCCTTAATAGCTCCATAATAAAACATGTGATGAGAGAGATTTCCTAGGCGGACATAAACAGGTCCTCCAGTGGGAGCCTGGGTCGGGCTATGTGAGAGGCACATCTAGGCTTGTCAGTCAAACCTGAAATAGAAAGCCCCCCAAGATGAGTACTGCAAGCAGTGCAATCAGTAACATAGGCTGCTCCCTCCTACATATGTGTACCTAGCAGTATGTATTTTGGTGGGATTTTCTAAGAAGTTTAAAAAAAGACAAGTATTCAACACCCACTGAATTTCAGCAAAAATCAAGCCCTGTTTAAGTTTATTTGACCGCAAGTTGAAAATGTTAGTTTTTCCCCCAATTCGCACCCTCAGGATTGTGAGATGCAATTCTCTGCCTGCTTTGGTCAAGTCCTGCAGAGAGCCACATCAAAGCATTAAATGCAGATTAGGAAGTCAAACCTTGGCCTGCAATATGGCTAGACAGAGCCCAGCGATGGGGCCTGACAGATGCCACCAATGTGCAGGGGGAGCCTGCCAGAGCGAACTCCGCACAGTGGGGAAGAGACAGAACAGAACAAGCCAGCCTCCTGCGTCTGCAAAGGAAACCAGACCAACTACGGCATGAGCTTTTTGCAGCTTTTCTAAGTGGCTTCCTTTTTATTATTAGATAAGCAGGGGAATGAGATGCAGGGCCCCAGGTTTAATGCTGCCGACAGGGAGCACAAACCACAAGTGCGGGAGCACAACCCTGCAAGGTCTGCGTATGCAGACATTTTGCGTTCACCCACCGTTAGCCAGGGGATCAGTGTTTCTGTCCCTGGTAGCATGTAATGCATCTTTGGGCTCACAGCAGAGGCCAAAAGCACTCACTGTCAGGACAGACATTTAATTTGATAGGATCAAACAGAGCCTTTGTTGCTGCGACAGCTTAGAAACGTATGTGCTGCAGCGCGGGTACCAGCGCGCTGAGCCCGCTGCTGATCAGAGCCCAGGAGCCTCCACCCCTGCTTTGAAGTCTAAGCACTTGTGGAGCACCGTGTGCCTACGTCAGCAGGTCCTTTCCATCTTGTTCAGCTCCCAGCACAGTGGCAGGCCGTGAGCAGGGCTCCTGCTTACCAAAGCAATAGAAATGACAAAAAATGGCCCAGCAACAGATATCCTGGAAATGTTTCTAAGGTTTTCAGTGACAAGTACTTTATTCACATTAGATTTTCCAAATCCTGGTCTAAGCGTAGTTACCAAATAGTACCCTTCAAACAAACTTTGACCCAGGCTATGCTCTGGTCGATGTTCATTTGATTCTAACTTATATCATCATATACAAACAGGTTAGCCAATATGTGGAGTGAATAACTTCACAGCAAGAGCTCAGGTCGTGATCTCCAAAGAAAAGCTTCCATTTGCTGTTAAAGTTACAAACCATCATGTTATTCTGCTGAAGCAGCAAATTTACATTGCTAAAATCTTCACATTATTATTGTACCATTGCAAATTTTGATCAGAATCTAAAACAAGAAAAATAATTTGAGTCAGGGCCTGTGTGAGGAAGAGTCTGGACCATCTTCTGAGATAACTTGCAATGAGTGGACACCATTGCCTGTCTCAGAGCAGTCACATTTACCATGACAAAAAGAAGCATCTTTCCCTCCAGGAACACTATTACGTTTAAGACTTGAATTTTCGTTACAACCTGGGACCATCAAGGTTCAGCAGAAGGTTTGTGATCTTTTTAAGCAAGCCTGGACTTTGTTTTGAATAAAAAATGGGCCTATTTATGGTTTTGCATCAAAGTCATGTGAAATGTGTGGTTTTGTATGGCTTCAATTAGAGACAAGCCTGAGGCACAAAAAGTTCAGATTCTGATCTGGATCCAGACCCACCCAAAGCTGAGGGATGTTTGGACTAAGGCACTTCGTTCTTGTCCACCTCCAATTCCAGCATGAAAACCAGGTGGGACCAGCAACCCCCTGCTCCTCCCCAGATTTTTGCAGGTTTTCCAACTTGACATGGTGGCAGCAGCAGCAAGAGGGTCCCTATGACTCGTGGAGGGCTCTGCAACCCATAAGACACTGTTTGAGCCTGTGCAAACCAAAACCGTGGCATCTTCCCAGCTCTTACAATTAAGCTTGCAGCCATAAGGAAAAAAAGAAAACCCAAATTAACAGCCATATTGACAGTTTTATAGACCCCTGAGGGCTCTGCCTACATCCAAAGAAGACAGTGGGGCTTTTTTAAATTAAAGTGAATTAGCAATCAAGTTTCTAAGAAGGATTCATTTAATAAGTTAAAGGGCAGAATTCAAAACAATTTCAGAAGTAATCCTTTGGCCATAAATCATTCTCTGTACAGTGGAAAAATGGAACACTGTTATTCTGATGCTTGTCTTAATTGGCATTCAGTTGTTTTCCTCTTTTAAAGTAATTGTTTATTACATTAGTGGGCATCATCTTGCAGTAAACTAATGTTGCCATTGGCTTCATTAGGAGCAAGATAAGGTCCTAGTTCTTTTCTGATAAATCCCAGGGCTTAGTTTGTTATTGCAACACGTAGGGAGAGAGAATTAGAAGCATATTTGATCCTTCTGAGTGCCTGAAGGAACCAAGTTTCCCACCCTCCTCCTCCTCAGCCTTCGAGTCCACCAACACGCTGAACAACCTCCCACCCCAAGCTGGCCTCTTGAATTCTGCGCCCCACCTGCAGCTTTTTTTTTCCCCAAAAATCGGGTTGAGTTCTCAGCCTCCAGCAATCAGCAGAGCTCCGTCAGGACCCAGCTCTAGTGCAAACTATTTTACAAGGCTTAAACTCAGTTTAGCAGCATGGATATTCTCACAAACAAAGTTAAAGACAATCCTGCAAGTTCTTTTGAGTGTTTATATCAAACTCAATGCAGCTACCATTAAAAGTGAAGACTTACAGACTCCTAAAATGCCATTCCCTTTAATATGATTTCCTATGGTAACACACAATTCATTGGAAGGCCTTTGCACCTATTTAGGAACAGACAGACTTTCAAATTAACTTCAGTGGAGCCATGACAGATTATACCAGCAAAGGTTCGGCTGCTCTGTCATTTGGGTATGTTTCTAATTCATGTCATTTCATGCTTTCAGACCATGGTTGCAGCTTGGTGAGGACAGGAATATTTCCCCTTCTCCTCGTTTCACATTTCTCGTTCCAAGCTTTCTCCCCCCTTCCTCCCCCATTCCATGCTAGCGGAAAAATAAAATCTTGTTAAAGCCTTTCACGAAAAATGGAAAGAGGGAAGCATCTCTCTGTGGAGGGACAGGCGCGTGGCTGTGGCACTCGTTCAGGATGCCTCCGAGCGGAGAACGACTGCGCACTGGACAGTCTGAGAGCGGGGATGAGCACATGCCTGCCCCGCAGTAGCTGCTTCTCCATTTCCACTCTCAGAAAGGTCCAATGAGTGCTTAGAACCAAACAGAACAAAACCCAACCGAGTTCCCCACTACCACCAAAAACAAACAAACAAAACCAGTCTACATTTCTCTCCCCCAAACCCAAACGTCCGAGCTTGACTCCCCCACACTGCAGGCAAACGCCCCAGTGCCCAACAGAGAGCAGCCACACAGCTGAGGCAGAGGAACTCGAGAGGACCCAGAGATGTCCAGTTACAGCTTTTCCCTTGGGGCCATGGGAGCGCTCCTGAAGGCAGGGAGCTGCCCTGTTTATGTCAGAGAGGACAGGCACATTTTCCCTCTACTTCTAACCAGGAATTCTAGTCGGAGTCAGGAAACCTCTCCTAGCAGACATCATGTGCTCCCGAGAAAAGTCTGCTTTGTCCAACTGCCAGGGCCCAAAAGGAAACATATTTCATCTACAAAAAAAAATTGAAGCTTGTCTGTTATGGCTCAAGCTTTTTTCTTGTGACTTTCCTCCTATACTTCACTGACACAAAATCCGAAAAGCAAGAAGTACCGAAAGGCTTGATTAAGAGCCTGGAACCATTCTGGTGCTACTGCTCCGAAGAGCAGCAAACACATTGCTGTTTTCATGAGCCCGTCAGGGCTTTCCGTTGTGCTAATAGATGTCTTTGGAGCCCAGGACTTTCCAGTGTACAACATTATGTACTAAATGCTACAATATTCACACTATGTAAGTAAAAAATCACTGCTTCTTGTCACATTGGTTCTCAGAAACACCTGGTTACCATTGCACATTGTTTGCTAAACTGCATTATGTTTGCAGTGAATAGCGATTAAAATGCAATCATATTTATTATTCCTACAGCTATGCTCTTCTCTTCCCCCTTAAAGCATAACCAGAGTCACAACGTTCAAACTGATCTCTTCAGCAAGCCAGGCAAATTGCCTGCTAAAGGCATCAGAAAAACAGTATTTAAAAGAAGCGTATTCCACATTTTTTTCCCCCCACTTGGTTCAATGGGGGAGCATCTTAGCGTGGAACTAAACCGAGCCTACATCACGAAGCACAAAAGATCGCCAGGATTTTCTGCAGCATGGGCTTGTCAAAGCAAGCAGGCAGCCTTTGTGTGTGCCGGCACAGCAGGAGCATTCCTCCGGGCTGCGTCGCGCTGCGCCCCCAGCCGCGGCTGCCCTGGGCGCCGGGGTTCCCACACCCAAGGCGGTGGGAAGAGGAGAAAGCAGAGTGGCAGAAGTGGCGTTGTAAATGGGATGAACTGGTCAACACGCTTCTTAGGAAATGCATGGCTTCCAGGAAGAATCACGTGGAAAGATTTACAATACCTCCACATCAAAGGGGCTGACATTGGCTGTACGGGTTCTTTCAAAAGAAAGCCACGTCTTTCCCCGAGAGCACCGGCTCTGACTCAGGATAGAGTGCAAAGACATTGCAGAGAATCCTGTACGTCCAAACAAAAGTCTGTTTTAGTTTTTGATTAAAAATGGTAGAAACAAACCAAACAAAAATATTTTAAATCCACTCTCCATTTTCCTTTTCTCCATTAAGGATCCCTCAATGTAAGTCTCAACCTTGCAAAGTGTTCTGAGAAATTACCCGGTTTCTGCAGTTTAATCTTAATAATCTTAAGATATTTCTATTTTCCCTCAACACCTTGCACTGAGGCAGCTTTACGGATAAGGCCTGCATCTGGCAAGTGAATGGGTGACCCTCCAGTACACACTGACCCAAAGATAAACTTTGACCTGATGTTTGCTAATAACACTTCTTCTTAAGATGCCTTGTTTCTTTTATGAACTACTGCTTGACTCCAGGATCTAGAAGCTGACATGCATTAATATACATCTCTGGGTGCCCTTTGACTTGGCCATCAAGACCCTTTGACCCCAGACTTGATTCCTAAGCCCCGTCAATTGTTTGCAAGTGGAAAAAACTTATTTTCTAGTAATAATTAATTTTGGTCATGTTTTATTAAGCATTTCTCTTGTCTTTTTAACTTGTTCTCATTTGAATTTGGTTATAACAGATGCTTATTTCATTTAGTGGCTTTCTAACCTACAGAAAACAGATAAAGATACTCCTTCAGAGTTTAATCCTTTGTTTTCAAGCTTTGTAAGACTACCAGTAGTACCCAAGTGCCCCTACACTTTTAAAAAAGTGCCCCAAGAACAATAATATATTCTAAAAAGCTTCCATTTGTGCACTGCTTTTCAGATTTATCTGTGAATTTCTGCAGCTTCACAGCTCTTTTTGGATAACTTCACAGCACTCTCCAGCTGCAATCCAGGAGCCACGAAAGCTGGTGGCAAAACAGCTCCCAGAGCAGCAGGATCCGGCCCCTCGGCTCAGGCAGGCATTGCCAGCTTCTGGCCAAAGCTTCAGATTTTTGGACTCGCTTCTTGAAAAGAGAAATTTAATTTTTGTGTAGATGCAGAAAAGCACATTTATTTTTGTAATTATACATATGCGCACATTCATGCCTTCCGTACCCTCGCTTTTAGCAGATACACACACACTTGGTGTGCTAAAAGAGGGCTGGAGCCTGCTGCCAGCCCATCCCCGCCAGCCGAGGCACGCTGCCGCTTCCTGGTACATTCCGAGATGGAAATTTCTAATTCCTGGAATCATGTTACATTATGGCAGGAATTGCTGCACTTCTGCCTGGTTTACATCAGGACTGAGAGATCGCACAAAGAGAACGACCGCTTTCCAGCACTTAGATGATGTATCAAGTGTACGTCGCACACATAGCATTATAGCAATCAGCGTCTGGTAAGGAACACCATCAAATAAAAGGCCTCCAGTCTCAAGGAGCACTGGGACACAGTAAATGAGGGGTTTTAGCAAAACGAAGCAACTAACCTTTATTTTTGTTCATAAAATGCAGTACAGCCTCAGCAATTATGATGTTATATTCTTAGATCTGCTCTGTTTTCTTGCTAGGCAACAATATTTCCCGAAAGCACCAAGAAAATGCAGTTAAAAATTAAGGTTTGCTTTAAAAAAAATCTACACATGTGACCAACTAGTAACTCTTCACTGGAGAAAGCTCAGGGCAGGCATACACCAGGCCATGACACAACAAGGAAAGGAAGGAGCTCGTCTGGAGGGGACACGCTCGGGTTCCACTCCTTGCTGCAGCAGGTGGAGGAAACCCCATTTTGGGGCAAGAGGTGGTGGAAAAGCCAGGTGAGAAATTCAGAGTAAGACTGAAGTGTTAATTAGTTAGAGGATAGTTAAACAACAAGTTCGTTTTTATATGTTCAAACAAGAGAACGCACACCACAGGATTTTACAGTAATGGTTTCTGCTTGCCACAGGGTTCCTTCGCAGGAACTGCCACAGCAAGGGAAAGAAAAAGAAAAGGAGAGATGTTCCTCATGCTCCTGCCACTGCACAAGTCAGGAAAGAGCAAAACCACTGAGAGATCCCTGGTGGAGCTACACGAAGAAGATAAGCACAGATGGCCCCTTCCCTCCCCTTTTCCTCCAATACTTCAGCTCTTGTTCATCTCATGACACGGAAAAGATAGAAAAATGGACAAAAACTGCCTTAGAAAGCTCTCCCTTCAGATTCCTCATGAAATTACCTGGGCTTTGGTCAAACCCACAGCTCTGCGAAATGAAGTAACCTTCCCACTCAGTTGAGAGCAGGCCATCTCAGCGTGGTGACCGACCCCAGCCACACCAGCACACGGCTGGCCCGGAGCTCAGCAGGCTTTGTGCTGCGCATGGACTTGGCAAAGCTGTACACAGGGGTGTGATGGCACCTCCCAAAAATAGCTTTTACACTTTGGATAATGAGATAATTCCCTTACAGCCCAGCTCAGCTGACTCCATCCAGCCTTCTTTTCTTCACTCCTTTCACAATGTGAAAACTATTGCTCCTTTTTTCAGTCCTTCGTTCCAAATTTGAAATCAGCAGAGCCTCTTAAGCTGGTATGCTACCAAACAACATAATGAACAGCCCCTCTGGGACGTGCACTAACCCTCCTTGCAAACACAGCTCCTACTAGGGAGTTGGAACCGAGCACTTTCCCCTTGCAGCAGAAAGTAATTTAGATAGTATTTGGAAAGAGCTTAAAATCAAAAATGAGAGACTGTGAAGTTGGAACAGGTGGCAATCTACAGGGAACAGGACTGCCATGGCCACACATTTGGTCCAAGCCCTGCTGGATTTAGGAGACAAGGCAGCTTGCATCAGCTGAGGATTTTTGCCCTTTCTAGAAATCCTCTCTATTCTCAACTGATTTAGCGATATTTAATCACTCCTGATATAAACATCAGTCCTCATAAAGCTTTATCCTCATCAGGCTTTAATACTAGCAACATTCTCCTCTAAGGGGTCTGGGTCCAAACTGTTTCAAAACTAAACAAAATCAATTAACAGGTTTGACTTCAACAGACTGTAGATAAAACCCTATAGACACCAGGAGGGAGCCATACAAAATATGAAAGAGGTCAATGGTTCTGTACAGTTATTCCAGCTGGAATTCTTAGACAGTGAAGTGTTCATAAAATGCCATTTTTTCTATTAATATGTAGCTTTGAAACTGTGCTATGGCTGACATACACAGGAATTCCTCTTTTCTCCTCCTTTAATAAAAATACAGTGGACACCATAAAAGAAGAGTTGACATTTCTTCTTGTACGATGGCAGAACCCTTCATACAAGCACAACCGCACTGAACACTCTTCTAGATTATTTGTTAGACCGAAGTTCAAAGGAGGGTGCAATGTAGCCAGGAAAAAGTCCCTCTGGTTAAAATTTAGCATGCAAGATCTCAACAAAAGTGATTTTTAATTGACTGTGCCAATGCTTTTGTTTTCTCAACAACAGCGACAAAAAACGATTTCTTCCTTCTCCCCCACAGTAAACCACTACCAGCTGTTGATGGAGTATTTTTTAACACGCATTAAGTCATATTGTATATTGTCCATTTCATGCGTGCAGAGGTTTTTTTGCAACAAATTCCTTACCCTGTTATACCAATGAATCCGTGAGTACCACCCAACCTTGTAACACAGCCGAGAGCTTATTAGCAGGAGTGGGGTTTCACAGAAGAGGACTATGCTGGTGGCTGAAGTTACTTTTATGCAAAGGTGATCACAGCAGGAAGCTCACGCCCTGACACAAAGTCTTTCCGCAGATTTTGCTCATACAAATCAATGGGCCGTTCTTTCCAACTAAAATCCATTATGCATTAAAAAAAGATACAAGTACTTAAGTAATGTTGTAAAACTGTATGTATTTCAAGATGGTTCTCACCACACACTTCTTCCCATGTGTCTGTTATTACACAGTTCTCTGCATCAGCTGGATCAAGACTAGAACGCTTCTCTCACATTGCAAATTCAGTATTATTTCCTTGTTTCGATAATGACGACAATTTAATGCAACTATGAAGATAAACTCAGGAATCTTTTCTTATGCCAGGACCTTAAAATATGCCTGTTTATGGGCACAACCATTTGTGCAAATAAAATTGTGTATTTGTTTTGTATGCGTAAATTCAGGCCAGTGGAAAATTAAGCCCCATGGGGATAATTTAACCAACAATACAAAGAAAATTGTAAGGAAAATCTGAAACTTTGTCCTTAATTTACCCTGTTAGGGCAAAATAAGGCAGGAATCTCATACCATGTGTGCTACGGCACTTAGGTACAAGAGCATATGTTAAGTAAGGCGAGTTGCAGTCTCAGCTCTTAATCTCATTGTTTATTGTGGTTTAAAGTCTGACCCTTAACATTATATGTGGTTTAAAACTATATTTGGGGGAAAGAGAAAACTACTCTCCTAGGTTTGTAAATGTGCTTGTCTTTAAGGTTTGTTCCAGAGGAAACCATGCATGCCTTCGTTTGCTACATATGCAAACCCTTACACGATTTTTAAACATGCTAATGCACACATTCTGCACCCCAGGTTAATCGCGAAGGGTTTTTTGTTGGTTTTCGACGAGCAGCTTGCCTACAATCCACCAACCCACCACTCTTTATGTATATACGCTGAATAATTATGAAGCAGTGAGTATTTATCACCTTTTCTGAGCAGTAAGCAGAAAGAAATACAATACCATTACTTCCAGCTACTGGCTTTCCCAAGATAATTAGATAACACAGTGGACTGAAGCCTTGGTTAGCCCAATGCTGTTCAAGTTAAGTGATTGACATGCCTCTGTCTGGCTGCTCTATTAACTGTTTCATTTTGTTGCTATTTGCAGTTTGCTTGGCTAATACTTCGAACAAATACAGACTGTTTCTTTAGCCCCTTTTTTCTCTTTGACCTTCTCCTGCCCATTTTCTTTGAGTCACTTCAAACTGCCTTGAAAAGGCCCGTTGAATGCGCACAGTCCATCAGAGTCCCAGGTTCATCCCATTCCTTGCCCTGAATGCTTTACTTCAAAGATGGGCCGCATTCTTTAATTGCCCTTTGAATTAATATCAAAGGGTCACAATGCGAGTGCCAAAAGAGAAAGAGGCTTTAATGAAGCAAAGAGCTGCCATTCATTTGCAGATAAGCACGTTTTTATGCCTGACTGGTCACCGCGGCTAAATGCTCCGCGAAGGAGGCAGGGCAGGCAGGGAGACTTTTGCTTAAGTGGCGATTAGTTCAAACAAACAAGAGTAAACAAATAAAAACAACATCCCGACGACAGAAAATAAGTTAATATGGCTGAACGTGTTAAAAACCACCCAGCGCCCTATTGTGTTAGTAAGGCCATCAGCAGAGCCGCGGCTCCCTACCCTTTCACAGAAGAAAAACATTTTTTTTTTTCACTTAAACTTTCACTCTTAGTCCCAGCCCAAAGACACATTGTTTCAATGCAGTTGTTTCCAGAGGTAACGAGGAAAAAAAAAAAAAAAAGAGAGAGAGAGAGAGAAAGAAAGAAAAAAAAAAAAGAATTTATCTGCCTTTGCAATAGGAAAAAGGAATCGGCAAGTTAACTCTGCCCGTCTTTTTCTGCAGTTTGCATTTTAGTGCCTGGGGAATAAAACTTTATATTTAAATTACCTATTTATTTACATTTTGCTAATGCATTCGGTACTGGGTTAAAATGCGAGTGTTCAGCTTTATTAATTGCCTAAAGGTCTCTGATATTTTGTTTTAAAACTTCAGCACTTGGGGATTTTGTTTGCTTGACTGGCTGGTTTTGCTTATTTGAAACCCGTGAAGCTGCACTAAGGAAACGTACTCGGCTTCTTAATCCTACCTATGGAGTCTTCTATTTTCTCTTTAAAATACCAAGAATATAAAATTAAAATGAGCAGCATTAACGTACATTGTAATGCAATTACAGTCACAATGCAAGCATACAGCAACAAGAAGTTCACAGGTGTCCTCTGTATAAATTCTGACTTATTATTTATAGACCCAGGCTTCTCTTTGCACAGAAATAATAACTTACTTAACAAATACAAGGTCGTTTTATTGCAGTAGAGTTATCCCCCCATGAAAGAGGATTAGCCATACTCGTAACAGTGTAAAAGTGCCTTATAAGTGCATTCACGCCAGGAATTGTGCCGCCATCTCCCATAACTAAGAAGGTTGCAGGGGTACAGGCACCCAGAGAAACGGTCCACGTTTTTAGCCCCAGCCCTTCAAAAAAAGGATTTCCTCATTAATATTGCATACACTTAAGCCTAACCCTGCGTGCAACCTGTCACGAGGCTTCGCCTTACTGACACTCCCCGGGATTTCTCACCCCTCTGCTGCTGCCCTCTCCTGCTTTGCGCGGCCAGCCGCCCCTGCTGCCGGCTCTGGCTCTCCACTACCCACCGAACGTGAAGGAGTTTGACCTTCAACATCCAGCTGGAAGCTCACATAATGGAAAAGCACCTTTCATTGGTGAAGCAGAGGAAGAAGCGCAGCCATGGAAAGCAGGCGCCAGAAGTGCAGGAAGGTGTCAGCTGCAGAAGAGGCAGGAGTGGCAGAACACGCTGCGTGGGCAGCTTCCGTGCCAGCACGAGCAAAGGCAAATGGCTTCTTTAATCAGAACAGCCCGTGTGTGGAGCAACCTCCCAGGAAAATGCTGAAAAATTGCTACAGCCCTAAATTAATGGCATTACTGAAAATTTCACTTGTGATTCTTTGAACTAGCCCAGTTGGGATCCTACTTTATCACTAGTTGTGGTGATCCTAGAAGTCGACATTAACTCTGACATTTATTTCAGCAGGTACAAAATAACACCAAGTTTATGCCATTCTAACTCCCCATGCTCTTCTGTTTCAGAAGCATTATGTTTTCTAAAACTTTTCAAATATTTGCAAATTTATTCTGATTGTATTTCAAATTATTAATTTCACTGTCCTTTGTATGTTCCCAGACATTTGTGTTTGTTAGGCTAAATTACGCTATTACGGCTAATGAAAGACATACTGCCCTGTTTGAATTCTTTGTCTAGAAACCACAAAACATCTGACTCCTCTGCAATGCCAGCCCTGGCATTGCATCGGAAGCGAAGCTGCACCACACAACACTCAGAAATACATGAGAGGAGGTGGCGTATAAATAGGGAGAACATCTCCCAGGTGCGCACACGCAATGTGTTGAAGAGCAAGGCTGCAGGGACAGCACATCAAGCTGTGGATTGACGTGAAACTTCAGGGCTTGAAAAAGCAAAGCAGTGCTTCAGGGCACAGAGCAGAGGGTGCAGGCGAACACCCCAGGCTAGGGCTCAGACACAGACACCGGGGTCCCAAACCTGACACAGCCCAGCTCCAGCTCCAGCAGGGACCCCATGGCCATTCAGAGCTATGAGATGGACTCCACTCAGTCACCGCAGGAGCTGAGATCCTACTTTTTGGCACACATTGAGTCAAAACTAACGTGAGCCAAACATCTACCCACGCACCAATGCCACAACTATTACATTCTTTAAATAACCACCATACACAGGGACTATCCTCTCTCAACCAAGGGTACAATGGTGTTCAGTTTGTAGAGAACTACTTTGACACAAATTACTCTTATTAATTCACATATAGTCTAAAAATGCAGTGAAATATCTAAGTTTTAATCCCTGACTGTAATGTATTATGCAAATGAGATGCAAAGCTAGACCAGGAGTTACTGCACATGTCACCAAAGATAGCTAGACTTCACCCTTAGAATATGCTAAGAACCAACCTAATAAAATAAACAAAACAGTTTAGAGGATTTTCATCCTCTACATTTAGGTAACACTGTTTTACCCTGATGCATGAAAAAAAATACTATTAACTCCTCATTTTGTCTGATCTGTCACTTCAGCTCCTATCAGTACATAAAACATTCAGTGTTACAGTAACAGCTGTTCTAGAATAACCTAACTGGCAAGCAAAATAGAAAAATATTAGTAAAGCCATCTTACATAATCGTTACCATACAAATAGCTAAGTCACTATATTTCATGAACCATAAGAACTCTTTATTGTCATTATTGAATTATCAGGAACCACCATTAAATTTAAAACATAAGAAAATGGATTTTTTTATGTTATGTAAATTCTTTATGATATAAAGCAAACCAACACCATTCATGGATATGAGCCACTTCACACCCGACAAGGACATAAATGTGGCCATCCCTACACCCCTTTAATTAATTAGCTCTCCACCCACTACTGCCCGGGGCACATGCTCCTGTCAATATTCTCCTGGAAGTTTTTGTGGCAATATCATTTTGTGATAACTGGATTCAACTATACTCTAATTTTTGTCATCCTTTCAATATTATTTCTGGTTTTGGTTGTCATCTAAACAGCATAGTCATCAGGCTTCAAAGTCCCAATTATCCAGCTTCTTCTATCTGCAGCTTCAGTAGTTAATGCTATACAAACAAATTCAATACTGCCAGTGGTTTTGTGCAATTACCACTACACAAAACAAGGAGAAGAAAAAAATACATATGAGGAGCAAATGAATCAAAATAGAGACTTTAGTCCTTAATAGCCACCATCTAATCTTATATTCCGGAACTGGAGTGAAAGCACCCAACAAAAACCTGGAAGAAGAGCGTTCCCTGCCGTCTGGGGGCCACCCGCAGAAATAGAGTCCCGAACCTGATAAAACCTGGTCTTTGCTACACTAACAGTGATCTCCTAGCCATATCAGTGACTAACCGAAGCCCAGAGGTTGAACTGTATCAACACTTTCCTTATACCACACTCAGTGCAGAGTTTCCAAAGCATACAGTATTGCTGTTTGGCCAACTTCATGAGCATATCACATCCAAGAGCTCTGTTCATTGGGTTTATGCAGCTGGAAACATCCCCATTTATCCCCGTCCAGCCCTTACCTTCTGTTGAAAGATTTTATCAAAATCAGCAGGTCTTCTTTTGGAATATAGCAAGTTTCTGAGACAGCAGTTCAATGAACCTGGAGTTTAGCTGAACAGATAAATCATCACTCCACTTTTTAAAAATCTTTAAAGAAGGATGGAAAACAAACTGGATTTTAGGAAATAAAAATTCAAAGCCCATGCTGAATTCCTACCAGGACTGGAGTCCATGGGAAAGCATCTAAGTAAGAGCTGCCAACCTTCCCCATCCTCAGCAGCAGGAGGGTAGCTCTCCTCCCACGGCCTCTCACTCCGGTCAGAGCTGGATCCCTGGAAGTGTCACAAGACCTTAGGTGTGTTTTCCAAAATGTTCCATTTTGAATTTTTATTCTATAAAATTCAGCCTTACTATTTAATTTCTAGCTGTTCCAAAGTTGTCAAGAAGTGTCAGAATTTAATGTGAGTTTAAAAAAAAATCCTCTTTTTTTTTTTTCCCAAAAAAAAGTTTAATGGTACACCATTACCTTAAATCCAAATTAGGGAAAGGATTCAAGAGTTTTTGGTCTATAGATGTTCAGTGACAAACTTATCAAAAAAACAAACACCACAAACAGTTGCAGAAAAGAGACTTCTAGATGTCACACATACAACACAACCATCTTCAAGGAAAATGAGGAGCAATACAAGAGAATGAAAATGTCACCATATATTAATTCTTTAAGAGAGCATTGCTGTGACCCCAAAGCGCACAATATTTTGTAATCTACCCTACGCATGCAGCCTAGAGGGCCCAATTCTGCTGCTCCACGAGCATCTCCCAGCCCAGGGCAACAGCATTTACTTGGTCTTAACAAAAACATCGGTTCCAAATTGCCAAAAATTCATCACTGGCAGATGGGTGATCAAATGAAACATCACCATTGTGTCAAAAGCTAGTGGAGAAGCAGGAGGGACCCGCCTGCAACTCTGTTCTACACTTACTATCCCAGAACCCCTCAAAGCACAGGCATTTGACTTGAGCCCCACTTTGTTTTTTTTAAACATTCGTTTAGTCCCCAGATGATGTCAAAGCCTCAACATCACTTTTTCTGAACCACCGTAAAGAACAAGCAGCGATTGCTGTGCAAGCTGGCAGGATTTTAAAGAGGAAAATAAATAGGATGCTAACAAAGTTTCCAAACAACAACCCTGCTGAAGGTCTCAATAGAAAACATTTGTTATGAAGTAATAAGAATTTGCATAATTTTGGGGAATACTTTGTTTTCAAAGTAATTCTCTTTTTCACCTGCTTAGGACTTGACCATGTATGGCTTCAGTTAAGTTTTGTTGATGGCGGCTCATGTTTAACCAACTGTTTTTAATTTACAAATTAAACTTGTCAGAAGTAGAAATCCTTCCCTTGGAACCCTTCCAATACGTCAAGAATTAATTCTAATGAAAACGGCATTGCCTAAATGCAGGATGGCCACTTACTTACTTTATTTACACAAAGTCCTTCTCAGTTTCTTTGATAAAAGCAGCTAAATCTTTTTCCTCTTTCATGTTTTGTCAGCACTTGATTCCTTTTGTCCCCTGGCTATTTGCCTAGCTGTGGACAATAAGGCAGGAAGAATAGAAGCAGATTGTTGGAATGGCCCTCAATAAACCTAATTATGACATGTTGACTGCACTCACCATGACATATTCAGGAGATCCAGGCTTATTCAATTACCCTTGCCAGGTTTCTCTTTCAGACCTAAAGTTATCCTTTGACTGTTTGTATTTCTGAACAGTATTCATGTTCATTGTGAAAGAAAATCCCCTGGACTTTGAGGGGTTTCTAAGTTGGTGCTGTTATTGTAGCTAATTTTTATTAACTGAATGATAACATGATAAAGAAATAGACTTTTGTTATGTAATAAGAACAAATCAGTGTGTGCTTAAAGTTACACCTTCCTTTCCTTCCCGCCCGCCCCCCGCCGGAGATTGACAGCACCCATCACTGGAGTTAATAAACAGAGCCATTTTCTCGACATGTGTTTAAACTTCGGTGACACCGAGCATAACCGCACGGCAGAGCCCTTCATGGAGCAGGATCCACACTGTCACACCGCTCTGCCCCCAAAGCCTCCTCCTCCCCAACACCCAGCCCCGCAGCTTCCCACCCGCACCTCTCCTGTCTGCAGCCACTTCTTCCTCTGTTTGAAACAGCGCAGAGAAAATTTGCAATTAAAAATCGGGTTATAGGTTGGGTGGGAGCTGTTCAGTCGGCGGAAGGACTGTGCCAACCGTTCCTGCAAAGAAGCTGCGTGTCAAGCAGACAAAAGCAGGGAAAAACGAAGGGATGCCTAACGGAGAGAGAAAGAAGCAGCCCCCGATCAAACTCTGTTTATATGTCAAGCAGCTCCAGAAGAATTAATAGGCATATCTTCACCTCAAACCGTTGCTCAGTTGCAATCAGCTGCTTTGTGCCGTGCTGTCTGCTAGCTCCGAACAGCTCCTAGGACTTGAAGTTAAAGGAGAGGCTGCGGAGCAGACTGGGAACGCCTTGAAGATGTAGCTTGAAAAGGCAAGTGATCCAATGCAAAGCGACTGAGTACATTTATCCACTACTAACACTTCGCAGGTGGGGAAAATACACTGCTGCAGGAAAAAATGAGCACTTTTATTGTTTGCTGTAGCAAGCTTTACGTCCAGGGCCTGACCCAGCGGGGGACGCCAGCCGGCGCCGCAGCCCTGCGAGCAGCCGCGGTGCTTTCGGTCGCTGCGTGCACAAGGCACACAGACAGCAACAACGGGAATTGTTTCTTCACTTCATCTAGGAGAAGCGGCCAACTTCTCCGCTGGACTGACTGGTCAGCAAGCCAGTCTGAAAGAAGAAGAGTGAAAATACAGTTTCTGACATTTTTTTCACAATCAGTCCTCTAAAGGATGTTTTTTGGAGTGAGAAATTCAGGTCTCCAGAGAAGTTGGGTATCTCTACAATTGTTTTCCTTCTGATTCAGAACGGGGATCTGAATATGCCTCAGTAACAGAAAACCTCTAGGGGAAAATTCTTTCTGAATACTTTCACTTCGTCTCAAAAGCAGCAGCAAAAGAGGAAAAGAAATCAGTGCTTTAATCTTTGCTTGCTAGGTGTAAGAGTTGAAAAATTACAAAGTTAACGAATAAAAATATTTAGCTCCGTAAAAAAAGTTGAAATAAGTGATTTTACATAGACTGAACTCTTCCTTTCATTTTCTCATGAACAAAATGTTGCCATAATTACCGTGATCTGACAGTTTCATTCTCAATGAATCTGCATCTTCCGAACAGAAAACTGAGCTGAGATTTCCCAATCAGCACAATCTCCAAATAGTATTTAGGAAGACAATAGCACAAAATATTTCAAAGGCTATTAACAGTGTTTGCATGGAGTGGAGCCAGAAAAGTGTCTTAGAGGATATAGCCTAGTTTACTAAATTATCCATCATGCAGAGCATATGCATAGGGTTGGGTTTTGTTTGAAATTTGGTTCTTTTTCCTCTGTAATTTGAAGACTTTAATGGGTGTTGACAGCAAGTCCTCTGAGCAGCAAAAGGAACTTTTCTTAAAATATACATGAAATCCTCCATTTGCATCCTTTTGCTAACTAATAAAAGCAGCTACAGCTTTGCTTAAATGGTTACGAATGCGCCCGTCAGAACAAGGACATGATTTTTCCTCTGGCTGCACCAGCACGGTGCCTGGTCAGACTCAGCTCTGCCCTAACTGCAGCCTCCGTGTGTCTGTACATCTGTACACGTGTGTGACGTGTGTGACACCCAGGGAGCAGAAGGTACCGAGCATTGCTCCAAGGTCTGTAGGACTTGTTACCAAGACATTCAAGGGACTGACAAACAGATCAACAAATACATCAGGCTAAAGTGCGCTTTGCTACCTTACAACAAAAATGTATTAAAAGTGACCAGAAATCTCTCAGAGTTAGCCTGAAACACATGTATTCTAAATTCCATACCTTTATTCTATTGAATTATGTATATATTTTTAAAGATCTTCTATAAACATCAACTAACACTCACAGAGGGAAAAAATGCAGAAAAAAATAACTAAAGCTTAAGACAGACTCCTATACCTGGCAGTAGAGCCGGAAAGAGCCCTCAGTTATTCAGCTGGACAGAACTGTCTGCGTGGCCAGACTGGGATCTCAGCTACGCCGCTGGAAATCAAGGGGTTTCAGTAAAGGAACAGCTCTGATTTGATGCCAGCAACATTAACACCTGAATCTGGTCTTAAAACATACTCCATATTATGGCATTTGTTCCTGCCAGTTAATCTGAACATCTGTGTGGAATAGATATGTGTAATGCCTCAGTCCATTATTTCTTATTTCACAAGACCAGTTAGGTTCAGTCACTATCTCAAATTATCCTGGTTTCCTCTTTGTAACCTATCAGAATGTATGAGAGTAAATTAAAAGCAGTTCTCTCATTAAAATCAAAATCAGTGATGTACAGAAACATACAGGAAAAAGGAGATGGCAGTGGCTGAAGCTAAGCGTACCGAACCTGCTGCTGAGCTCCTCGCACAGCTCTCTCCCCAGTGACATCAAAACAGAGCCAGATAAAATCCTGGATACTCGGACAACAGGAACTTGTCTGACATTTTTAGGCTTTTATTCCATTTCGATAGGTGCAAAGGCGCATCCCACAGGTGCTTGTGGCACCTACTCCGTGAGCGATGAGCATCTGATGAGCAGCAGCAGCGTAAGAATCTCTCCTGGTCCTGAATTTTCCCTACCTCAATTTCTGGCAAGCTGCCAGTGATTCACATTCGGAAGAAAAATGTGGGTGTTTTTATCCTATTCAATTAGTATTTTCCTACCAGGGATGTCAAAGGCCATTTTATAAAAATAAGTACTTTGGATACATACATAATAGAGACTTAATCGTGTTCAGAAATGTTATATTCAAATAGCAAGAGCTGGAAACATAACTTGGGTCCTACTTACATGGAACATTTTTGAAGTCTACAGTTCTAAGCTCTGTACAGCTGATGCAAAACCCAACAAATAAAAACCACTATCACCCAATCCCCAATACAAAGGCTGCCAGCCCAGAACAGAACCAGAATCCAAAATACTCCTCTTTCCTTTACTTCTGAAAAACTAAAATCCCACTGACAATGCTGTACCAAATCCAAGCCTGCTGCCCCATTTTTTAGCTCTAATCCCTATTTATTCTTTCACCCTTTTTCCAAAATGGAAGATAAAATTAACTGTAATTGATTATTCACAGACGTGATTTTCAGAGATTTAGATGCTATTATATTATCCTTTCAATACAACAAAAATTAAAAAATGAATAGTACCATGCTTTTAACATTTATTACAAAATCACGTCCATTCAGATGGTTATTTTCCACAACTGCATCTACCTTTGTTCTGTGCTCCCTGCTGAATACAAATACCCTCGTTTGCTTCGCTGACTTAGAGTCTCACAGCAATGAAGCTGATCTTACCTAAAGTCATCAATGCAGTGGTTACCCATCTTCTCTTACAGAGGTTTTCCTTGAAAATTTTAATTGAAAAGTAGCAAATTTAAGCAAATCAACAACACGCCAGCTTTTCTCAGCTACCTTCCACTGACAGCTTCAAAGCAGCCCACAGAATCCGTCCACAAAAAGCACATTGCACACACACAGCAAACTTCGCTGCAGCTGCAAACATCTCGCTTTCAACCTAAACCTGACAAAACCCAGTTTCCTTCAAATATCCTGAGTGATATCGAGGATGCCCAAGCATGTTTGACAGGCTTGAGCTAAGTGAGAGCATGCAAAAGATATCTCCCACATCATCTAGAAGTTTTGTTTTCCATTTTTGAAGCAATCAGCACAAACTTCATACGAAACACTTTTGTGAAATACAGCACTGCCAGCTCGTTCATAACTCCTGGTTCCTCTCCCATGCTGAACACAGAGCTGAGTGCACGAGGACTGCCGTGGAAGGGGAGGGAGGCTGCACCTGGCTCAGCAAGACTGTCAGGGCTGGAGCACAGAGCAAGCACACAGACCACCACCAAAACACCAATGCATGCTAGCAGACATGCTTAATGAGGACAGCACACCGCAGCCCCCTCTGATGCTAAAATAAAATACTACATGCTCTGTGAGAAAGGTGCCGGGGGCTCTCCCGCCCTGTGGGTTTGCTCAGTGACTAGCTCCATCCTGGTACATGCCACACTCAGGGGCTGGACAGTATTTACCAAGTACTAGAGCTAAGATGCTGCAATATTTCTTTTTTTTTTTTCTTTTTTCACCAGAAGGTGACTGTCCCTCCCCACTCCCCAGAAGGTGGGCAGGCTCCCATGCACCAGCAGCAGTCAGCCCGTGGTGTCCAGCTGGCTGTTAAGTGCTTGCTGGGACAGTTCCTCTGCTTCAGTCCTGGGAAATCACAGTGTCTGCCTCCTGGTAGGCATCCTCTGGTTTCTCTTCTATGCCCATGCCTTCAACAAACACGGACGTGCCAGGCACCGCCGCTGAAGTGGCAGTATATTTGTTTTGCATGCCTCCAAACCACAGCCGTGCAGGTAATGCTAAATAGCTGCCAAGACCTATTTTTAACCTGGGTAAGTGACCCTAGACTGCTGCACTTAACATCATGGAAATAAATTATCAGGTGAAAAAACCCTTCAGAATTCTCCAAACAAAACGATGGTGTAAGGTCACGGTTAAGACCTTTCTCTGGATGTTTAAGTTTAGAGTTTCTTCTTCCCATCACACAAGCAACCCCACTAGAAACCCTGAGGTTTTGCAACATGCAGCCACGAAGTTCAGTGGCTATTTTAATGTACAGCAGCCATATTCTCAGACTAATTACATTAAAATACATTGGGGCAGTTCTCCCAGCTGAAAGGCACTTTACAGCGTATGAAACGAGCATTTTATGGAGGCGGAGATATAGGTCACCCGCCCCGGGAGCGGGTCTAGTGAACGGCTTCCCCACCCGCCCAGCCCTGCGTCTTCCCAGCAAGGCAGAGGTGGAATTTCTGAGCCTCTTCATGAATAAGCAATGAAAGCCTTGAGATGGTTCAGTGTAGCAGCTTCCAAAAAGGTGCATTGACTCTGCTGGGGACAGAGGTAGTACAGCCTGGGCGCATCAGTTCCCACATGATCCACTGCCTCCTCTGCAGGGAGAGCTGGCTCCTGGCATAAACAGCTCTCCCCGTCCTACCTCAAGAAAAACCTGTCAGGAAAGAAAGAGTCTAGAGAGTTTTTCCTTTGGCCTTTGAAGTTCTTCCTTGGCTGACTGATGCTCGCCCATACATAACTGGAAGAAAAGACTGCCATTGTGCTGCTCTTTACACCAAGCGCATTATTCTCCAGACAAAAGCTTGCGAGTCTAACTTTTAAACACACCTCTCTTTAGGCTGTACTGTTCCTAAACCATAAAATCTTTTTGTTCATTAAAAAATAGACAGCCTTTTCCCCCCTCAGGCAATCTACTCTGCTAGTTAGCTTTTTGTACTACTTTTTGCAAACGGATACCGCAGACGCCCAGCAGTTCGCAGCAGAACAGCCAGTTCCCATCCTCAGAAATACTGCATTTTTCCCCAGTATAGTCTCCAGTCACTTACCCAGCCCAGCTTTAAACATGAAATACAACCACTGTAGGAGCTCGCTGGCTTTGGACGAGACCTGGCAAGCAATCAGTCTCACCGAAAACATCTCCAGCATCTGGCAGCTCGCTGCTGCTCACAGGGTCTGCGCGCCGGGTCAGGGCTGGGGGTTAAGCGAGGAACATGCTCAGCACCTGCCTGCTCTGCCTGGCTCTAATCAGTATTCCCCACTCATGCCCAGGAATGCCAGAATTCCCCAGTTTCCTCAAAAAAATAACACACACACCCTCAAGGAAGGGAGAGGGGGAAAAAATAATAAAGAAAACTCAAATAGTTTAATTAAATTTGGATCTTACCCTAAAGACAATGCAAGTCTTGCTATTGACTTCAAAATCTCTTTGGATGTTTATGTGAAATCTCACATTTGACACTATTAAATAGAAGAATTCTTTGGTGTTAGAAACAAACCCCACAACTTTACTGTTAAAAAAAAAAAAATGACTGCAACAATGCCACTTTGCTTGAAACTCTAAAAACTAATAACAACTGGTTTTGTATTAGTAGTTCCCAAAGGCAGGTCTCGCCTTAGCGTGAAAGTTGTACTGCAATTGCACATCTGAAAACTTTTCTTTTTTAAGACCTGTTGACAAGTTCAAGCCAGTTTATCAACTGGAACCAGCTCCTCAGTTTTTGGCTCTTAGCTCCCTGTCTTAGTCACTAGGCTATTGCTCTCTGTCAGGAAGAATTTTTATAAGAAATAGAAAAAATAGTACAGATTTCATTTAAAAAAAAAAAAAAAGATGAAAATCAAACCAAAACAGTCCATCTTTAACCAGTCTGTGTAACACAAAAGGCCACTACTGAGAAGTATTTCTTCTCCAGAAAGATTTTGAAAGCTTATAGTTTTAAACTATAAACAATAAATTACAAACAATATACGTTTTAAACATACTTTTCTTGATTTTGTCTCCTTTTCTGCACAATTTATATTTCTATCTTAAAAAAGGCATTAGTAAAACATCCACTTAAAAAAATGTTTTAAGCAGCCATCTAGCAGTTCTATGCTTCTAGCGACTGCAATAGCAACACCCAGTTCTAGCAAAGAAAACAGCCCGAGACTACTGTGCCAGTCATAACCACATAAATTTAAAGCATTGAATATTTGCTCGGACCAAAAGCTATTTGCATATATATTCAATAGATTTTCCACACCGCATTAAAAAATTTGCAGGCTATTCATATGCAGCCCAGCAAAAAGTACGTACCATCAATGGGTGTACGTGTAAACCCGGCGTGGCTCAGGGCAGACTGAGGCAGCACCTCTGAATTCATTAACTTAACCCCAGACCGTATCACTTATGGACCTGCTTTTGCTGTAAATAATAGTGATAAAAACACTACAAATAAGGAGCTGAGTCTCAGTCCATCTCGTTAACATGCACTCACCTGCTGCTGTGACCCAAGGGCTGTGGCATGGCTCTGTCCTGTTACTGGGTGCCCCACAGCACGGGCTGCGGGTGCTCACTGCTCCTTCTGCGGGCAGCCCAACGTCCCCTAGCCCTGCCACCCCCAGCCTGCAGCTCCCCAGGACAGGTTACAATTCTTTCTAGCCACAATACATTTGTTTTAAAACATCATTTCGTCTGGGCATGCAGTTTCGACAGATGAGCTATGGCAGCCGGTGCTATACAACATTTTTGATTTCTGCATCCCAGACATTTGGAAATACCGTTCAGTGCAAAAAACACCATTGTTCCCATTTCAGAGTAAGGAATACACACAGAGGTAAGGTGCACCTGAACTGGAGCAGCTGACACAAGCAGATATCCTACACGCCAGCCCCATCTCCACTGCACAGGCTGCCAGGACGCACAGCAATAGGAGAAAAAAAAGAAAGAAAAGAGCACAGAAAGCAGAAGGCAGCCGCCTCTTCCTGCTCCGGGGCCATGGCCAGGCGGAGGCCAGAAACCAGGGCGGGGGCACGGCCCCATCCCGGCCGGCTGCAGGCACAGGCAATGCAGGGCACGGCTCTCAGGAAGGCAGAGCAGATTGTACCAACTCAAACCAGTTCTCATCCAAACCAAACCCAACCCTTCTAGCACTAATTATTCTGTGACCGCTTTTTTCTTGTTTGTTTGTATTTAGGGGTATCGCTTACTTATAAACACATTAGTCACCAAGATCACTCTTTCCTACTCAAGAAGGGTATAAAAAAGCTCCCTTGTCCCACCCCAAAGACGAAGAACCACACTCACCACAGCCCAGTCAAAAGACTGTTGAAGCCTATGGAAAGATGCCTTTGGCAGCCCCTTTCCCACAGCTGTGGGAACTTCAGCAGCAAACTAGCACCAGCTGTGCAAGTGGGGGAGCCGTTCAGCCAGGCATACTGGGACCTAAGGCAGCCACTCAAAGAGCTGAATGTCCCCAAGCGCAAATACCACCTTCAAAGCACAACTGTGACCACAATGCCTCCATCTAGAGAACACAGCAGTCCTGTGGAAGCTTCAAACTTTGCGTTAAAAAAATGAGCATCACTTATAAGCATCCCAGAAAAGGGCAGAGGAGGCAGAGCAAGGAGCAGCTTGGGCTGGCAGTCCGGGACGTGAGGGTAGCACGGCCAGCCCTGAGCCATCCCTAGCTCACCTCTCACACGTTAAAGCTGAAGGCAGTCAGGGAAGCACAATGGGTCCTGTAACCAAAGGTCCCAGCTCTGCAGAACGCACCCAAGGGGCTCCAAGGGCACACCGCTCCTCGACCCCCCTGTGGCTGAACCTGGAGGAGCAGCGCGGAGGGAAAGCCAAGGGCACCCAAAGGAGAGCCACCATCCCTGGTCGTGCCCTCCCCGTGCCCACCACATAGCCTGTTCCTACAGTAGTGATTTTTCTGCATGCTAACACCTGCTACTGGGAACAGGTGAGCCCCTTCTCCATGCTCTGATCGCCTGGAGGATCTCTTTTTTTTCCCCTTACAAATCTTTTCTAGGGTATTTTTAAATTTACGTTTAACTAGCATTATCTGGATTCAGATACTAGGTGTATTCAGGACTCGTTCAATATGTGCTCTGAATCTTTTTGCCTCTGATATACTCTTCCAGAGCTGACAAGTCTGTTCCTGATGTCAGATTAAGAGAAATATTTATGCCGTCAATCATCGCTGCATCTTTAGCACTGCCAGCACAGGAGAAGTACGGCAACTTTGAGTCCCGGCTTGTTTTAAGTCCTCCCTTGGCCAAGGGACTTCTAAGAGTTGGGAGAAAAATCCTCTTTGTGCCTGTCATAGCTTTGGGTTTGACAACCATTCAAATCGGAGCTCCTGATTCCTTTCCCAAAATCTCATTTGCTGCGTTGATTAGGATCAAAGGTTGAGGGGAGGAATGCAGTTTAGGAAGAAAGAGAGTGCCTCCCCTTGCGATAGCCTTCAGCCAGTGAGGAGCCAGAAATCAAGCCAAGCAAGGCGCGCTCTCCCTGCCATCCTGCCGGCGCTGATGGAGCAGATTGCTTACAGAGCTGCTCCAGCACAGGCCCAGTTGGTTTTTTGTTTGGTTGGTTTCTTGCTAAATCATGTGTTAGAAAACTTTTAAGTGCAGTTCGCTAAAACAGCTCTTTTTAATTTGCTCTACTTGTAATGCTGTATTTTAACTACGCCTACTAGCCATGTCACATCTCTTATTTAGCAGCTGAGACAGACGCTTAGTGCTGTAACGTCTTGCTAAGGCGGACAAATGAGCGAGATCCCTCAAATCCGAAATGCAGTGGGATCTTCCTATCAGGGCCATCTTCCACCCTGAGTAACCAGCATGGCCCTGCTGAGAGCAGGGGGCTGTTCAGATGTAAATGATGGTACAATTTGGCTCACAGACCCCTTTTTTAACAAACACTGAGAAGGAAATAAGATGAAAAAAATGTCTGCTATACGCGGCCATTTTGCAACTTTTGCTGGAAGTGATGATCCCGAGCACTGCAGGGCCGCGATTGCCCACCACAGACACACAGCACACACCTCCTGCCAGTCCCACTGCGGGGCAGGAGAGGTGGACAAGTCAATCCTCCTGTGGGGTTTTCAAAAGGTAACATTGAAGTACCCAGCACACAGGTCTGACGGCTCCGAATTTGTTAGAAAACAAACCGTGGATGCTAAAGCAACAGGCTTTTGTGTGGCTTTCCGTATAGTTGCCAAATATTTGAGCGTTTTCGCCTGATCCCGTCAAATTGAAAGGGAGCAGGTCCAATCAGCTGTGCTACACCGGGGACGAACCCACGGGGCTTTTTCCCAACTGCAACATTTATTGTTCGATTTTTTAATAGATATCTAGATCGCACCGATTCCTAACCGCTTGCTTGCTGCTATTACTTTCCTGTCCCACAGCTGTTGGCAAAGTGCGCAGCTGAGCCCTATACCATGTGCGTAATAGCCACCATAAGCACCAAGAGAGGCTGGGGCGTGCCATGCCTTGCTCTGCGCCGCATGTGTTATGGAAATATTTGTAGACCTCCCTCCCTCCAAAACAGAGCACCAAAAAGGTTCGGTGCCTACTCACTTAAAACATCACTGCTCCTTGTGCAAATAGTCCTTGGTCAATAACTGCTCCAGATTTGGTGAAGCTGTTTAACTCACTTGTGCGAGGCGAACCCGCAGGATGGTAGTTACCCGAAGTGATGCCTGCTGCTCCGGGGATACTCATGGTCCCCTTCAGTGTCGCTCACACCCCAGCGTCAGCCCACCCGCTGCAGAGGAGTTAGTCATGATTTACACCTTTGATAAATGGAATTCCTGTAATTTGGGGGATTTTGGCCAAACAGACACTTGACAGGATTACATTGTGAAAATAGGCAAATTCTGCACTTCACTTTCTATTTTCCCATTCCTTTAGCTAAACATGTGCCCCCCCCTTCCCCCCTCCCCACCTCCATTTGTTGTGTGTGTTTGCTTTTTTTTCCCCAAACCTCTCTTTTCCAAAACCAATGCATTTTGCTGCCCAAGGACTCAGAGAAGCCTGACTTCCACCTGGCTCTCTCGCCGCTCAGCCTGAGTGGAGGGGCTGGGTGAGCATCAGGGTCCCCCCTGCCCCTCTGCTCGCGCTCCAGCCCTGCAGCACTTCAGACCACACCAACAGCCCTCAGGTCCACACACAAAGGAATTGCTCCTTCAGGGAACGGGACTTGCTCCGGCACCGCTCCCTGCTGCCTGCCTCCTGCAAAACCTGCCCATGGCCGTGTGCACCTCGCTAAAAAATGGAGCAATGCAGAGGGGCTGTAATCCAGGCCAGTTACACTGAGCATGCTGGTGCTACTGCCCCACGGAGCTCTATGGATTACACGTCGGAAGAGCAGAGTAATTCGGCCAGGAGACTGTCAAGGTTATTGCTTTTCTGGGGCAGTGTATGGAGCAGATCCTGATTGTATTGGCATGAACAGTCCTGCTCATTTAAACCAGGTGGATAAGGTTTGACGGGGGCTGAACACACTGACTGCTTGCAGAAATGCCAGCTGCAGACAGTTCGTCCCTCATACAACTCAAACCACAGTGATCTATGTGACATTACATCTGATAACGAAATTACTACGTAGCCATTTTGGGATCAGGCGTTCAACACAAGGCATGCCATAAAGACAAAAATCCTTAAGACAGGTCCATATAAGGCCTTGTGCGTGACAGAAACTTGGGACATGTTTGGCAGAAAGGTTACATCCAGGCAGACGCCCATAAAAACAAAATATCAAGAGGTGGAACACACATCACTGTCCTCACTGCAGCTCTCCGCTGCGATGAACAAGTTGAGTCCGTGCACTTCAAGGAAATTTGTGCCTAACCTGGTTTCAAAGAATTTTAACTTATTATAGGGCAAGATGTCTTCTAAAGTAGCTGGGCACTTGCAAAGTATGCGCTAGTATTTTATTCAGACAAAACAAAAAACAAAGTGTATTTAAGAAAGGGAATGAGAAACTGATGATTTAAAAAAAATAAAAAAAAATCCTTTTCAGCTTTTTACTCTGCTGCTTTCACTACAGCATCTGAGGCTCATCCACGTAAAACAAATGCAACACCAGGAGAGGCTCTCCAGCTTTACCTGGCTTCTTAAGACTGCTGGTGAAGCTGAACGTCTCTGTTCAGAGGTGCGCGTGGAAGCAGCGGGACCTGGATCTGATGCTCGCAGACCTCCAGCCCTGCTGGAATTCCACAGCATAATTACAAGCCAACATAACACATCGACGCTGCGCAGCCTCTTGTGCTGAGGATGTGGTTGAACAGAGTTTTCTATCTCTGAAGTAAGTAGAGCTCTCCGTACGGCAACAAGGAAGCGATTATTCTCGAGCACTCTTGTTGCCTGTCAGCAACTGCCTGGCCGATCCGACTTTCCCCCCTTTTTGTGAGGAGGGACAGCACAACTATCCTGCCTGATGCGAGTGGGGACTGTAAAATCAAAACTGAGGAAAATGCACAAAGAAATACTGCCAGCTTGTTTGCATGCCCCCTGCACGGAGAGCCCAGCCTTGAGAACTGACAGGCTTCTCCAGCTCCCTTTCTTTCAGTGGCAGCCCCGGACCATTTATCTTTCTGATTTGATGTAGAAAAAGAAACTTTTTGTATACTACACCCATCAAAAAAAAAATACATGCAACTAAATCAGTTTCATTAAAATTCCGTGAAATACACAATTTTTCTCCCATTGTTTTAGTAAAATTTCAGCGCACTTTGTACTAAAACCCATGATTCACACAACTGCAAACCCAGTAATGCCAAACAAAAACCCTCCACAAAACTGCAGGAGTGTACAGTGCATACAGGCAACAGCCCGGGCAAAATAAGGATTCCACTCAAATTTCACATCTCATTAAAGACAATTTGGCCATTAATCCATACGGTTTTAGGAGCAAAGAAGGATTTTCCAGGACAGATAAACTGAAATGATCCTCCTTTGATCTCTGAGGTTAAGAATCAGTTACAATGGAAGATGAACAACACGGGGCAGGACTACTGGCCTTTTTATCTGCAACAATGGCATCAGCAAACAACTACTTAATCAATATTTGGCCAGGGCCACTGAAAACTTCCTTTTCAAATTTTAATTCCTAGTTGTAAAACAACTGTAGGGCAACCAGCAAGATAAGACATTAAACTGACTGCTTAATTGCCTTTTACTGTCCTGCTAGTTATATATGCACATCCTTAATCGCTCTTGAATCTTTATTTACCGGGATGAATAAATGACCTGTCGACAATCACATCAAACTCCACTAACCAAGTAATCTCAGCGCGTGACACACTAACTCTAATGTGCCCACAGTGAGTTTTAATTTCATTACGTTTCACTTTTTTTTTTTCTAGGGAGAGTGATTTAAAGTGAATTAGTTTAACAGCATGGGGCAGGAGTACTCCAGGGCAAGTAAAGTAAAACGACGCGCTCGCGCTACGCTGAGCGAGGTCTTGTGGTGAGTTATGTTACTGTACATCATTTTTATTAGCCAGAAAGCTCAGCATTTGGGGAACACTTGGAAGTATCCTGCATTTTTATTTACATATTTTGTTCTCTCTGTAGCCACGTTTGTTACATGGGATCTGAAGTGACATTTACATGGAGAAATCCGCATTGACTGGGTTGCTCTGATTTATTGCTTTGCGTTTCACTCAATTTCTTCTTAAATTAACCAGAGAGCACTTTGTAGTTCTGCTTCATTTCCCAATGCCGTTTTATTACGCAGCCCTGGGGACTCGTGATAATTCATCACTATCAACTTTATTGGCTCCCCTCATCTAAACCCCGTTCCAGCCCTTATCAATAAGTAAACCCAATACAAAACTAAACCTTTCCCGAGTAAATGTTAGATAAAAGAGGCGTCTTGGACAGATACAACAGAAAATTACCAGTTGGAATTGGACCCTGAAAATAATCTCTTCTGGGGATTTCATCAGCATCAACTTTTACTTTCAGCATTAATTTCTAATTAATTTTTTATCTAATTAAAATCGCTGTCTGGCTGCCTGCTGATACCATCGCTACCTTTGTGCAAACACGGCTACAGAAATCCTCGGTTCGATGAGAGTTTTGCCAGTTTCAGTTGGGATTGCAGCCGCGCTCGCAGTCAGCCAGCAGTTTCTCGTAACAGAAGAGGACGAATTTAGGCCCCGTTCCTGCCTGCCCCAGCCACGTGAGCGGCTTTACACACATGAATGGGCCCTTTGAATGGCACTCCTCGCTGTCCCTCGCATCTGATGCTTTCCAACCAACTTTTTTTTTTTAAAGTTGGTTGGAAACAGAAATGCTGGGGCCACCTCCTGTTCTCACCCCTGCCATCAGAGTGGTTCCAAAGAGCATTTATCAGTATGGTGATAGGCACTTATATATAAATATATATATACAGGGGTCTGATCTGCAAGCCTGTAAACCCAAATCACATCCCAATCCTGAGCACTTCCCCAGGAGCTGCAGTTGCTCAGCACATTAGAAATCCGCTTTCAAGACAAGCCTGAGCTTTACCATGCTAAATTCCTACTGCTGTCAAGGATTTGGCAATCGCAGCAGAATCCAGAAAGCCAAGGATACAAATCATGGTTTGGGAGCAAGTCCATTAGTTTCCTGCCCCAGTCTTTTCAGAATGACACTGTCTAGGTTTAGTCAATTATCAGTTAAGATTTTCAGAACAAACCAATCAGATGCAAACTTGGGTACAAATTCCAACCAATGTGTGTGAAACAATCCTGATATTTGCTAAAATAACTTTTTTCTTTGTTCTGGGCACAAGAATTTAGAAAAAAGGGACAGGATGTCCCCGGTGGTACTGCTTGAACAGCTAAGGAAAGTGCTCCTGATATGGCAAACCGTGCAAAACCAGCAGAGAAATCAGGATGTCAGGAGGGGCTGCTGCGGGATGCGGGGAACCTGCACCTTCCCGCAGCCCCTGCTCTCCCCGCTGGTAGCAGCCTGGTCCTAAGCACCAGAGCCCCTGGCCAGGCAGGAGCAGCAAACCCAGAGCCACAGTCCAGTGACGAGCCCTGTGGTGATTTACTTTGTGCAGCACCTGGCTTTTCCACCCGTGTCCTGCTACTGGGACGCGAGGGGAGAAGAGGGAAAAGGCAGACAGACAGCGCAGTTCACACTACCTGCCTCAAGCCAAATCCTGGAGTCACTGGGGAGCTTTTCTTAATCAAGCACTATTTCCCCACCAGCTCTGAGACCCCGAGAGGCAGAATTCTGCTCAAATCGGACGAGCAGTTTTCTTCGACCTGCTGGTGACCTAATATTTAACATAAAACACGGAATGCCAGGCTCAGGAAGGTGCCTGCCTGCAGTCGCCATCCCCACGTCATCCCAGAGGTGACCGTTCACCAGGAGATGTAGCGGGGGGAACACGTGGTGCTCCTCAGACCTAAAACCCACCGGTATTTGACACAGCGAGGACACCCTGTTACCTGGGAGGGGACACTGGAGCAACACCACAACGAGCCCAGCATCAAAATCACAACCAAAACGCCGGGCAGCATCCACCCTGCCCCACGCTTTGCCATACAGCAGGGAGCGGGATGGTTCGAACCGATATCTGATGCCTGCATGGCAATCCCTTCCCTTCACAAGCTGCCTTTATTAGTTTAGCAACCTAAAAATAACCAGCTGCATGGTACTGACCAAACCTAAACAAAACATCTGCAGGCCCAGCTAGCCGCCCCTACCCTCCAGACCATGTGCCACCACTTCAAAGCCCGCGCATCAAGTCAGTAATTGTAACATTGCATCTAAATATTTAAGCTAGGGGCTGGTAGTCGCGTGCCCCATTTACAGCCAGCATCTGTCCTCTAATTCCATTACAGTACAAAGCAAAAATGTTTCCCAAAACTCGCAAACAGGAAAAGCATCGCTCTGCTAGAGAGGCAGCGGCAGCTTGAACTTTGGAGCTGCTGAGCGGGGCTTTTGTGCTGAGGTCCTTCTCTTCCCCCCCCCCCCCCCCCTCCGAGCTCCGGGCATACACGCACAGACATAGGGGTGGTGCCGAAATTGTATTAATGTGAGCCTCGGGCACACAGAAAAAAAAAAAAAAAAGAGAGAGAAAAGAGGAAGAGGAGGGCGAGGGGGGAAGGGTTTGGTCCGAGATGAAAGTCAGAAGGAAATAAAGGAGGCAATTTAGTCGGCTGTAGCCTGAATTGCTCTCAGTGCAGCCCAGGGTAGAGGCTGGGGATGAGTAGGGCCCTTTCTGGACGGGCGCACATGACTGGGGGAGGATCAGCCAGGACAGGGCCCGGAGGCCAATTCCGCCGGGCCGGGAACAGAGGCCCCCTTTGAGGCCGGGGGACCCCAGCGCCAGCCCGGTCCCATCCAGCGCCGCCCGCGAGCAGCGGCCCGCGAGCAGCTCCCGGCCCCGTCCTGCCAGCGCTGGAGGCCACCGGATTGTGCCAGAACACGACAGCGATCCCGTGGATGGGCACCGACCAGAGCGGCAGCTGGAGGTACGGGCAGCTCCCTCGCCTCTAAAAATACACCCTGATGTGCCCAGGGAAGGCACGGGGGTTTCTCTTTTGTGTTCTTTATTCACGGTTTAAGCCGTTAAGAAAAATGTATCGGGCACGCAGAAATGCAGATGTGCTGTTGCAGGGTGATAATCTCACCGATAGGCGTTATGACAGCCAGGTTTGGCTTTAAACATACACCCAAAACCAGGGGAGAGGACGACACGGGCAGAAATGCAGAAACGCAGCAGTGCAACATCTGCAAAGGCGTGTGAGAACAAAAAGTTGAAGTGCGTGTAAATAGGGGCTGAAACAGAAATACAGCAGGGCAGATGGAAGTTTACCTACGCTTATGTCTGTGAAGATCAGAGGGAGAAAGCCCAAGCCACATGATGTACCGTTTCTGTCGCACATTTAAAAAATATATATCTCATATTTCTCTTCTCCCTGATCCCGCCCTGCTGCAGGAGCTCCCCAGCTCCCGCACGGTTACAGTCACAGCCCCACCATCCCTCCCTCCCTCCCTCCGGCCCAGACAGCCCCGGCTCTCCCCACCTCACCCACGTGCCGCGAGCAGGGGACTCCAGCCACCTCCAGCCACCCCGCGGCACCACGGCCATGGCTGGTGGTGATTCCCAGCTCCGTGCCCCCTGTCCCCTTCCCTCCAGTGATCAGGGCCCTCCAGCCCTGCCACCACAGCTACAGAAAAGGCTCAGGCACTCCAAAACACCACGCTTTTCTCGCTCAGACGGGTGCAGTGCTCCTGCCGAGAGCGCTCAGCACTGAGCTACCCTGCAGGGGTTGTACCGCGCGCTTCAGAAGTGACACCAGGGACCCAGGGGTGCCAGCCCGCCTCTCGGCCGCCTGCTGTTGCTCCAGGCCCTGCACGCAGGCAGCCACGATCCTGCGGCACCCACATCCCCAGCAGCACTGCCAGATATTTCAGTAAGAGGGTCGGGCTGCCTGTGCAAATGGCAGAAACAACCTGAGGATTTTTATAGACAAGAGTGAAATCCTAGCTCCTCCGCTGGTGACAGGAATTGAAGCAGAACTTTTGGGGTTTTTTTGGCCAGATACAGCCAGAGAGGTGGACTCATTTTATGTTTTTTTTCTTGCAATGAGCTCTCCGGCGTGGTGTCCCTATAGCACCACGCTATACGTACAGCATGCGTACGGTCACAAATCCATCCTGCAGCAGCTCTCTCACTGCAGCACCCCACCCACCCCAGTAACAAGCTTAAGGAACAGGCTGGCACCCAGGTAGGTGTCAGCAGACCCTCCCTCCCATCGCCGAACCCTCCCCAAAACTTAGGGAGCAGACTGGATTTGAAGCCGCTGTTTGCACAGAACTGCCTGGCCCCCTTCACCCAACAAAAACCTGTATAAGCAGATGTGGGACACGGCTGTGCTAGCCCATCTACTCCGGGGGAATTTGGCCGCTGACTGAATGCAAAAGAAGCAAAATAGGACGCTCATTATGGCAGCAGAAGGTAAAGGAGAGGTACATGGAGGGCTGAGGGCAGCCTCGGCACAGGCTGCACTGGGGAAACGCTGCAAGGCAGCGCCCGTGCTCCCAAAACCAGCTGATGGGAGGTCAGGATCCCTGCCTTACAGAGCAGAGTCAGATACTGTGAAGATTTTTCTGAAGTAGAGGGGTGGGTAATATTGATAATATTTTTTCTCTTGCTGTCTCTCTTAATTACTCTGCTCCATAAAGCTGGGATGTTATCAAGGTTCCCTACCTTCTGGTTTTAATCTCTGCAGAGAAATTCAGGAAGGCAGCACAGATAGTTATTTAACAGCTGAGGGCACCGCGTTCAGCCCGTTTTCCCTTGGTGCACATCCCTCGGAACAATTCTCCATTGCAGGAGGTACTGGGGGAAACTGTGACACGCTGTACAGGGGCAGACAAACTGTGCCTCCTGGCCTTAAAATCTGTGCCTCCATCAGCATCTTGTGTGCGTTACACACACCCACAGACACAGAAGACGGAGTTTCCCCGAGAGCTTCAACAACTGCCTCGAAAAGTAAGTTTGGGAAACGCTTTCAGGTCCGTTCCTACGCTACAAGGGGACACCCTTCTTTTAAAGAAAGGGTTTCAGTTGTCCTCTCGAGTGGCGCTCAGCACGTCCAGATGTCTAAAAACGCTACAAACATTTTGTAGGTAAAACCAGCTATTTTTTCCACGGTGGAGAGTCCATAAAACTGCGTGGAGCATCAGCTATTAGGGGCTCATTGAATAATTCATCCCTCATTGCAAGCCCATAATGTCTTTTCTCGGCCTTTTGTGGGGCTGTTTTCTCTTCTTTTCTCCTTGAATTATAAAAAGGTTGCCTTCTTTTGTTCACATCAAGCTGCTGCTAGCTGAAGCTTTGTCTGCGCAAAGCCAAAGTGTGAGTTTCAATGGACTCCCCCCTCTTTGTTTTCCAAGTTCATCTCCAAGTGTAGATTGTGTATAGAAGGCCTTCTTTGTAAAAGCTGGAAAAGTTGTACAAATGTTTGACCAGCTCATTTGCTACTTTTGTCTCGCCTTCTCCAGCGCCTGTGCCTGCGCCGGGCAGCCCCAGCCCCGCCGCCCGGCCCGGCCGCAGCGCTGCGCTCCGCCGGGGTGGGCACCGCCGCCGCGGGCAGCCCCCCGCCCGCCCCCGGGCCCCCCCCCGCCCCCTCCCCGAGCCGTCCGCAGCCTTCCCGGCGGAGCAGGGACGGGGGGCGAGGCTCCCGGCCCTGCCCGCGGCTGCAGACCCCGAGCAGCTGCAGCCTGGCGCTGGGCTGGGGCTGGCAGCGCGACCCCCGCCGCCCCCCGCCGGGCCGGCTCCAGCCCCCCCCCCGCTGCCGCCGGCCCCTTCGGGGGCTGCGCCCCCACCGGCTGCTGGGGCCGGCTCGGCACGGCTCGGGTGCCCCGTCGGGACCCGCTCCTCGCCCCGCACGTCCCCCGGGCGTACCTCTCTCGCTGAGGATGCCGTCGATGCTGTGCTTCGCCTTCTTGTCGCCTTCCTCCGCCTCCTTCCTCTCCAGCTCGGCCTCCTCCTCCTCGCCTTTCCCAAACTTGCTCCGCAGGATGCGGCTGATGGAGCTCACTTCGGGGGGAGCGGAGAGCTGGCACCGGGCCGCCCCCAGCCCCGAGGAGCCGAGCCCCGCTGCTGCCGGGGGGCCGCCCGCTGCCCTCCCGCGGCCCTTCCCACCGGGCACCGCTGCCGGGCCGCCCCCGCGAGTGGGTTTGTGCCCCGGGCGCGGGCGACCGAAAAACCCCACCGCCACCCGGCTCCCTCCTCCCAGCCCCGGTTCGGCGAGCCCCCAGCCGGCCCCAGCCCGGGGGGAGCATACAGGGGGCCCCGGTCGCTTTTTTAATTAACCCCCCCCCGCCGGTCCCGGGGTCCCCCCGCCGCCGGGCCGCCCTCCCCGCACCGCCCCGGGGCTGCCCGTACCCGAGGGCACCGTGTTGCGGTCGCACACGCCGTCCTTCAGCAGCTTGTCTCGGATCTCCCAGCTGAACATGCCGGCGTTTTCCCGCTTGTATTCCTCGATTTTCTTCTCCACGTCCGGCGTCGTCACCTGCTTCAGTAAAGACAAGGCAAGCGGGCAGGGTTTGTGCGGCCGGGGGCGGCGGGGGACCCCCGAGGGTCCCGCTCCCTTTACCGGGCACGGCCCCGAGCGCGCCCCGCTTGTGGGGCGGGCGGCTGGAAAAGGGGGGGGGAGGGCATTACGGATAACAGCGGGCCCATTTAGGGTAGCCCCCCGGGAACCAGAACTCGCCCCGAAAGCCGCCGGGGCCGGGCCCGCGGGGTGAGACGCGGCGGAGGGCGGCGGGGGAGGCGGCCGCGCTGCACGGGCTCCTCGCCCGGACCCATCCGGGGGAGCCGAGCGGGCAGCAGCGGAGAAAAAGTCGCACAATAAATAAATAAATATAGAGGTCTCGGCACCGGGACCGACACGGAGAGCTTTCTCCGATAGCCTCGGGATTTTTAAATTGAAGCCGAGCTCAAACGAACCCAAGAAGTCCCGGCTGGGAACAGCCTCTCGTCCGGATAACGCGCTTGGAAAAAATCGCCGCCGATTGAACACCAGAACAGAAAGTTCAGGGTTTGCTACTTTGGAAGCAACAAAGGGAAAAAGATCTACGAGGCAACTTTCAACAACAACAAAAAAAGGAAAAAAAAAGAAAAAAAGAAAAAAGAAAAAAGAAAGCTTTGTTTTGGAGGAAACGAAAAGACAAAACGAGGGAAGAGGCAAACCCTGAGACAAGTTTCCCTGTTTCTCTGTGCTACCGTGAGCGCGAACTTTCAGCCGTGTCGCTATAAATACACGCGGCTTCGGAGCAAACAGAAAAATAAAGGGGGCAGGAGAAGGCGCCGCAGACGGACAGACAGACGGACAGACAGGGCACTGCTGCGGTTCGCAGTGACCCGAGCGGTGCCCGACCCCGCCGAGCCCCGGCGGCCCCCCGAGGCTCCCCGGCCGCCGCGCGGCTCCAGGGCGAGCGCAGCACTCGCTAAACGCCCCCCTTCGCCCTCGCGTCGTTTCCTTTTTTTTTTTAATAAAAATATTTTCCTTTTTTTAAAATATAAATATTTTAAAGCATTTTCTTAAATAAAACAGCGGCCAAAGCCCAGCGACAATTCCCGTAAAGGCCGGGACGCAGCAACAGGCAGGGCCGGGCGCACCCCGCTCCCCCCGGCCCCCGCTCCCGGCGCATCCCGGCTCGGCCCCGTCCCGGTCGGGCCGTGCCAGGGGGCAGCGGGGCCGAGCCGGGACGTGCCCAGGTTTTGCCCGGCTCCGGAGGGGCTCACCTTGGGCTTGCTGCCGCCGATGGCCCCCGGCCGGATGGAGCCCGTCTCCTGGTACCTGCAGAGAATTTTGGAGACGCAGCCGTGGGACACTCGCAGCTGGCGAGAGATGACACAGGGCCTTATGCCATGGTGGGCCATCTCCACTATCTTGTGTCGGATATGGTTGGGTAAAGGCCTGCCATTGATAAACACTCCTCCGAGCTGATTGACTCTGCCCTGGCCTAGAGGAGTAGAGACTAGAAAAGGAGGGGAGGGGAGGCAGGGGGGGGGAAACGGCGTTAACGTCTCCTTCGGATCCCGCTGGCTCTCTCTTTGCCGTCGCTTTCTGGAAGGCAACTCGCCGCCCCCCCCCGCCGAGCCGCCCCGCAGCGCGCCCGGAGCCCCGCCGAGCCGCCCGCGGGCAGGGCCGGGCCGGGAGGCTCCACCTGAGCCCCGGTGCCGCCCGCAGGCCGTGCTCCGGCCCGCCGGGAGGGTCACCAGCCCCCGGGGGGGGGGGGGCACCCAAAAGCTGCGGGGACCCCGCCGAGCAGGGGCCGGGGGCCGCCGGCCGCAGGACGGGGCGCGCACCGCTGCAGTGCCGGAGCCCCTTTCGGCTCCGCCAGCCGATTTTCGTTCTCTAACTTTTCCCCCCCGCTCCCTCTCCCCCGATCGCCGCTTCCCGCAAGGGCGGCGGGGGCTCCGGGACCCCCCCCACCCCCGTTCCCCTCCCCGGCTCCCCCCCGCCGCCGGCCGTCGGGGCGGCTACCCCGTCCCGTCGCGGTGCCGGTGCCGGTGCCGGGCCTTACCTTCCAGCGGGAAGCCGCTGCGGGGGTAGTTCTGCCCGGCCCCGGGCCGCATCATCCTGGGGACGGCTCCGGCCAGAGTCGTCATCGCGGGCGGGCGGCCGGGGTTATATCCAGCGGGCGGCCGGGCCGGGGGAGAGCCGCGCTGTCGGGGGGTCCCCGCCGGCAGGGGGGTGGGCGCTGCCGCCGGGGGGCGGGGAGGGGGCAGCTCCCCGCTGCCCCTCGGGCACTGCCCCGCACCGGGAGGGCTGCGGGGGGCCGGGGGGCCGGGCGGGGGGCGGCGTCGCCGTGCCCGGTGCGGCGGGGAGCGGCGGAGCGGGGCCGGGAGCATTTATCGGCTCCGGCCCCGGCGCGGCTCCGCGGCGGCACCGCCGCGATTGGCCGCCTCCGCCCGGCCCGGCCGCGCCGCCCCAGCTGATTGGGCGACGGCGGGGCTCTCCCGCATCGCCGGCAGCGTGACCGGCTCGGCTCGGCACGGCTCCGGCACGGCTCGGCACGGCATGGCTCGGCACGGCACGGCTCCCTGCGGCCCGCTGCAGCTCGCCGCGGCACGGCACGGGGTGGCACGGCTCGACTCGGGGTGGCACGGCACGGCCCGGCTCGGCCCCGCGCTGGGCTCCCGTTAGCCAGCACCGCGGAGCCGCTCCGTGCCCCGACGGCAGCCCAGGGGCCCGCCGGGCTCCGGGCGGGGGGCGCAAGGCCCCGCTGTCCCCCAGCACCCCCCCTTCTCCCTCCCTCCTGTTTATTCGTTTCGCCCCGCAGCCCCTCGCCGTGCCCAAGAAGCCTCCCGGGACCGAGCGGTGCCACCGGGCCCACAGCGGGAGCCGCCGTCGGGGCTCGGCGCTGCCAAACGCCGCCGGCAGGAGCGGCCCGGGGCCGCGGGTGTGTGCGGTACCGGCGTGTGCGGGGGGCTGCGGGCGCTGTGCGGTACAGCCTTACTAACGAGCGTTTGTTCCCAGGAATTTATTGTAGTATTCAAACTAAACTGCTGGAAAAATAAAAGAGGTAAAGTCTGCCTCGGAGCTGAAGTGACCACAGCAGGATATGACGCCAGGAGTGTTGTAAAGACTGTCTGTCCTTAAAGAAGGTACTATTGTGCGCGGCCTTTTATTTATAACTTGGTAAGTGCCAGCAAACTCGCCTCCTTTACACTCTGAAGTGCCAGCCCGGCTTTCCACAGCGCTCTTTATTTGCAATAGTCTATTCAGCAACTGTCACTCCCGAGCTTCAAGTTATTCAGGACCTTAATCAATCAAAAGGATGAGAATCGCTCAGGTTCCCCCTTTGAAACGGAGCGAACAATGTCGGCCGGGCCGCGGCTCCGCTTCCCCTCCGCCGGGGCGCGGGGCGCGGGTCGGGGCCGGGGGCGGGCGCCAGCGACCCCCCCCCGGAGGGAAGGGCGGCGGGGGCGGGGGGAAACGGGGAGCTGCCGGCCGGCCCCGCACCGTCCCGCACCGCCCCGCACCGCCCCGCATCGCCCCGCAGCCCCCCGGCTTTTCCAAGCGCTTCGGGATGCAGAGGCGCAGCCCCTCCGCAGCGCGCAGCCCGGCGGAGCCCGCAGGGGACGGGGCTCGGGGACAGGTTGGTGCGGGGAGCTGCGGGGAGAGGGAAGCTCGTGTGGGATCGGCACCGCGTCGCCGGCGCCGAAACTTGGCCAAGGGGCGGCTGCGAGGCCCCAGCCCCGGCCCCAGCCCCGGCCCCGGCCCGCAGCCCGCCGCGCGGGTTTCCAGGGGGGATCCGCTCCGCCGCCCTCTGCCCTGCGCGTTCTCGGCGGAGGAGTATGGAAGAAGCATCTTTAAAAAATAAAAAATAACAAGTGAAGAAAAGAGAGAGAGAGAGAGAGAGAGAGAGAGAGAGAAAAGGAAAGAAAGAAAGAAAGAAAGAAAGAAAGAAGAAAGAAGAAGAAAGAAAGAAAGAAGAAAGAAAGAAAGAAAGAAAGAAAGAAAGAAAGAAAGAAAGAAAGAAAGAAAGAAAGAAAGAAAGAAAGAAAGAAGAAAGAAGAAGAAAGAAAGAAAGAAAGAAAACTAAAGAGGAAGAAAGAAAACTAAAGAGGAAGAGAGAAGGAAAGAGATAGGAGGAAGAGAAAAAAGAGAATGAAGGAGAGAGAATAAGAGAATGAGAGAAAGAAGGAAAGAAAGAGAGAGAAAGAGGAAAGAAGAAAAGAAAAGAGAATGGAAGAAATGGAAGAAAATAATGGAAGAAAAGAAAAGAAAAGAAAAGAAAAGAAAAGAAAAGAAAAGAAAAGAAAAGAAAGAAAAGAAAAGAAAAGAAAAGAAAAGAAAAGAAAAGAAAAGAAAAGAAAAGAAAAGAAAAGAAAAGAAAGAAAAGAAAAGAAAAGAAAAGAAAAGAAAAGAAAAGAAAAGAAAAGAAAAGAAAAGAAAAGAAAAGAAAAGAAAAGAAAAAAGAAAAACTCTTTAAGACCCTTGGTGCTTGAGAGGCGCAGGCAGAGGCGGGGAGCGCAGGGGCCCAGCAGCGTGCCGCCGCCCGCAGCCCGGCGGGGAGCACAGCCCGTGGCGATGCCACCCGCGGGGAGCGGCCGCGAGTGGGGGCGGCTCGGAGCCCTCGCAGGACGAGGCGGAGGAGCGGGGTCCCTCAGCCCCGGGGCTGCGAAGTCGCCGTGAGTCGCCTTTCGCTGTCATTCGGGCGCGAGTGGGGTGTGAGCGGGGGTGTGTGTACGGAGCGTGTGCGTGGGGCGGGGGTGTGTGCATGGGGTGTGCATGGGGTGTGCGTGGGGTGTGCGTGGGGGTCCCGGGCCGAGCCCTGCGCTGCCCCCCGAGGGCTGCGGCTCCCCGGGGCCGCCAGAGCCACGCCGGGGCCGCCGCGGTACCGGGCGGAGCGGCCCCGTCCTCCCGCAGCGCCCCGGTGGCGGTGCCCCGGGAGGGGACCGGCCCGGCCCGGCCGCCTGGCCCCGCTCCTCCGCCCCTCCTCGCCCCCCCCCCGCATTGCCGCCCTTTAGGCCAGCAGAGATGATTTCACGGTTTGCCAGTGGAAATAGCTAAAAACGCTCCTGCTAATTACAGAGCCCTTCCAGGCCAGGTGCACTTTTAATTGGATTAGTGAGTGCTCTCTATGAAACCTGCAGCACATCAAATGGACAGTGAAAATTAGAGCTATTAGGAACAGAGGCGATCATTTCGGAACGATAACGTTGCTGTTTTCTCCTCTATTAGAAATAAATCAATTACACTGTTTCCGGGTTTGCGCGCATACATTAATTTCTCCTAAGGACTCCGGAGGGGATCTTCGC